>NC_141536.1:147147498-147747498 GCF_021556685.1 Rattus norvegicus
CAGAGACAGACAGACAGACAGACAGACAGACAGAGAGAGACACACACACAGAGACAGACAGACAGACAGACAGATAGACAGAGAGTAGGGGGAGCTCTTGATGAGAACCAGAAAAATGATACAGCTACCTGGGGAGTAGGGGAAGGGGTAGGAAGTTAGGAAGGGTCAATTCAAACTAGAATTATGGTGGTTTCCAAGTTTACTGATGGGTTCATTGGAGAGGTTTTTCAGACCCCTCAGGTAAATTGGAAGCCTGAAATGATTTCTGATCCCTCCCGTGTGAGAGGAGCTAGCTATATGCTAGTCCAGAAAGACAGAGATCAAGAGACAGAGATCAAAACTCACACCGTTGGAGGTCACAAAGGTTGGATGTGGGCGGTGTGCTTGACTGTGGTGAGTCAGACGCACAGAGCAGTTGCCAGTGAGGAAGTGAGCATTAGAGTTCACCCTGTGGTTTGTTGAGGGGCCTCCTAATGCAAAAAGAGGCCCATCTACATGGGGGCCTCACCCTGCCACAGGCCTGAGCTAGACATTTACTATTTCCAGGCATGCATTTACTCAGTGGGGCTAGTTCGAGGCGGGGAGCAGCAACCCTGAAAGGGGTTGTAGAGCTCACCCGCTTTTTAGGCTGTGGCATTGCCTGGCCCAGTACGCAGAGCTCACTGTAGAGTGCAGTGGAGAATGGTCCTGGTCCTGTTACTGCTGTCAAGCCCTGACTGCCAAGGCAGCTCTAACAGTCGTTATGAATGAGGGTTTTGGCTTGGAGAGGTGGCACACACACGCCTTAATGTTAACACTTGATCTACTTAACATGTAGATCTCCACGGATTTGAGGCCGGCTCGTTACACCTAGCAAGTTTCAGGCCAGCTGGGACTAAATAGTGAGGCCATGTCTCACAAAAATAACAAGAATGAATGAATGAATGAATGAATGAATGAATGAATAAAAGGCCGGGAGGTGGCACAATGGTAAAAGTGCTGGCTGTAAGAATGAGGTCTTGAGTCTGAATTCCCAGCCAGGCCTGGGTCTGCACACCTTTAAGCCCAGCACTGTGGGAGGCAGAGACAGGATTGTTGGCATTTGCTGGGACCAGCCTTCAAGATCAGTGAGAGGGCCTGTCTCCAGTGAGTATGGTGGACAGTGAAGAAGCAGGATACTCAATGTCTTCCTTTGGCATCCATGGATGGGTGTTCTTGCATACATAACCCTCACTCACACACACACACGCACACACACACACACACGCACGCACACACACACACACAGAGAGAGACAAAAGGTATACAGTACATTTTCTGAGGCCTGTTATGGGTACTAAATCTGATACGGTAGGTAAAGCACTCAGCTCGGGGCAGGAATGTAGTCTGAGATAATTCCAATGGCAAAGGCATCATTTCATCATGGAGTCTGTTTTCTGCGTTGAGCGTGTTCTCATCCTTCCGTGTGCCTCGGGCTCTGCGGAAACATCTTGCTTTAGACCTTCCGCGGAAGTAACAGCTGCTGCTCCAAGAAACAACAGGGAGGGTTGCCAAGGCCCGCTGTGGGGGTTCTTGGAGGCACATCAGAGCCATTAAAGTAGGACGTGCCAACATGGCGCTCTTGCATACCGGTGCTCTTAAAGTTGTGATGACTTTATGCAAAGAAGCAGTGCAAACAAACCCCACAAAACTTTGTGGAGGGGCTTCTTTGCCTGGGACCCAGGGATTGGAGTTGAGTCACCAGGCTTGTGAGTCCCTTTACCCATTGAACTGCCTTGTTGGGTTTTCTTTTAAAATGAAATTTTAAAAAAAAGGTTTGTGTGTATGTGTGTGTGTGTGTGTGTGTGTGTGTGTGTGCTTAGCGACTTCCCATAGGACTTTCTGTTGGGTCTGTTTTAGGGATGAGATTGCCAGATTAAGCAGTGGTGTTTACCCACATTTATAGGTTATTCCTGGGTGGCTTTAAGAAATGTGTCTGGGGGTTGGGGATTTAGCTCAGCGGTAGAGCGCTTGCCTAGGAAGCGCAAGGCCCTGGGTTCGGTCCCCAGCTCCTAAAAAAAGAAAAAAAAAAAAGAAATGTGTCTGAACCGCTCTGTATCTCACTCAGGACACGAGAATCCACACGGAGCCATTGCTGGTCTCGGTGGTCATCCCTGTGGGTTTTGGTGGGTATTCCCACCCTCTCCCTCTCCGGGCATCTCTAAGGCAGAGCTGCTCTTTCTTGAGAAGTATTGGTGGGAGTGAGGAAGGGCTGCATGAATGCCTGTGGCAGGAGTTTGTTATGGACCCAGCCTGGAGTTCCACAGAGGAGGGTGTTTTGCTGAGGAAGGGGATGTTCAGGTGTGTGCTCTGAGGCAGGGACACATGGCTGACCAGGATGGTTCTGGAGGCTGAGCTGCAATGCTATGGAGCTCTGGGGAGAAACCTGGGAAGACCTGAGTCTCTATTTAAGGCCTGAGTGGGATGGGAAGACCATAGGTAAACTAGTAGCGTGCCTGGAAGTTACTATCAGAGCTGGTCAAAAGAATAGTTTCACTCTTCAAAGCTTGCCTAGAGCCAGGCATTAGGAAGACACTGGAAAAGATAGTTAAAGTAAATATCAGAACCGTGTAATTGTCTTTAGAGAGAAACACAGCTCTCACAGGAGCGAAGGACAATGGGGCTGGGTAGGTTAATGGTGTTGGTTTTTTGGTTGAATCTTTCTTCCTCCTCTTCATCGCCATCCTCCCGTCCCCTCTTCCATTCCACCCCCCTCTCCTCTTTTTCTTTCTCTCTTGAGGCAGGGCCTCATTGTCTAACCCAGAATGATCTTTAACTCAAAATCCTGCTTCTGCCTCCTGAGTACTAGAATGTCAGACATGCGCTACCGTAGCCTACTTAGCATACCTGGGATTTCTGATCTGTTTGTTTATTGCAAGCATTAACGTTCTTTACATCCTCGAGCAAAGCTGGTGTGTTTGCTTAAAGAATCCTAACCCCGTTGATTTCAGTGTCTCTTTCATTTTGAGAAAGCATCATCGATTATCTTTTCCCTCTTAGATTTGGGTTACATTTTTCTAGTTCTTTTTTTTCCTCTATTTAACTTTTTTATATAATAGTTTTACTTTATTTTTATTTATTTTTAAAGAGTTATTGGCAAGGTGCGGTGGCTACATGCCCTTGATAAACAGAGGTAGGCGGATCCCTGTGAGTGTGAGGCCCCTGTGGTCAATGTAGCCAATTCCAGGCCATCCCGAGCTACACAGTGAGAACTTGTCTCAGAAGAAAAAAATATTTTATGTATGTAAGGGTTCTGTCTGCATGTATGTATGTGTGCCATGTACATGCCTGGTGCCCACAGAGACCAGAAGAGGGTATCAGAGACCCTGGAACTAGTGTTACTATGGCCTTGCGTCTTCATATGGATGCCGGGAACCCAAGCTGGGTCTTCTGGAAGAACGGCAAGTGCAGTTAACAACTGACTCATCTCTCCAGCCCTTTTATAGTAATTTTAGCTTACATCCTGAGCGTTGTCAAGATTTGGAGAGAGAGAGTCTGGATTCTCCTGTGTTTCTCAGAAATGAAAGACTTTAAAGAACTGGCTACCAGCTCGCCCAACCTCCCACTTCAAACAGCAGCCCCTGGGCAGTCGCCTTAGTCAGGACAACCGCTGCTGTGATAAAACGTGGTAACCCAAAGCATCTTGGGAGGAAAGAGTTTATATGACTTATAGATCCCAAGTCACCGTCCACTGAGGGGAGCCAAGACAGGAACTCAAACAGGGCAGGAACCTGGAGGCAGGAGCTGATGCGGAGGCCATGGAGGAGTGCTGCTTACTGACTTGCTCCTAATGGCTTGCTCAGCCTGCTTTCCTTAGCACCCTGAACCACCAGTCCAGGGACAGCACCACCCACAACTGGCCGAGCCTTCCATATCAATCACCAATTAAGAAGATGCTTGAAGGCCTGCCTACAGCCTAATCTTAATGGAGACTTTTGGAATTGAGGCTCCCTTATCTCCAATGACTCTAGCCTATGTCAAGTTGACATAAAAGGAGCCAGCACAACAGGAGTCACTTCTTTGAGCCTCATTTGCACTGCTTGGCATCTTCCTAGGACATCTAGAATTCAGGCAGAGTTGGGCACCACCTCCTATCCCGCTTCTCTCCCCAGCCCCTTTCTGTCTTGACTGGGTGTCGTGTAGCCTTGATTGGCTTTCAAATCAGTATGAGCGGGGTTGGGGATTTAGCTCAGTTGGTAGAGCGCTTGCCTAGGAAGCGCAAGGCCCTGGGTTCGGTCCCCAGCTCCGAAAAAAAAAAAGAACCAAAAAAAAAAAAAAATCAGTATGAGCTGAGGATGGCCTTGAACTCCTGCTTCCCTCTCTAGGCGTGTGCTACCACACATTAAGCCATAAAAATCCTACTTAGTGTTTCGGGCTACTGTCCTGTGACTTTATCTTTTGGGGGAGGGATGCCTTCCTTCACTTCCAGATATCATGGACCGAATTTTGCCCTCTAAATTAAGTCATGGGAGAGAAATTTTTACCCAAAGATTAGCCACGACACACAGGTCTGATGGAGGGAAACCCCCTCACATTCTTTCAATGCTGAGTCCCTTCCAGGTTCTGCCTGATTTTTGGTGTTTTCCACCTCTGTTGGAAAGTGGACCAATGGTGCCCAGTCCACAGTTGTATGTAGGCTGGAAGGTGGGCCCAGCAGGGACATTCTGCTCTTGGTAGCTGTAGAATCTTGCTGAGCAACAGGGCTGTCCATTCAGGAGCCCTCGGAACCGCCCACCTTCCTGCTCCTGGTGCAGCAGGGACAATACACACTCATCTGTTGATTAAGCAAGTAAGGCTTTATGCCGAGAATAAAAGTGAATGGGTAGAGTAAATAGCCAAAGGAACCCCCAAATTAGGGCCAAGGAGATGGAGCCTTTCATAACGTGCTTGCACACAAGTGTGAGACCCTGAGGTGTGAAAGTCAGGGTAGCACACACACCTGTAGCCCCACTGTGGGGAGTCGAAGGCAGGTGGACCGCTGGAATTCACTGCTCAGCCCAGCCAGTCTAGCCGAATCAGTGAATTTCAGGCCCATCGAAAGACCAGGTCTCAAAAAACAAGGTGGAGAGTGATGGAGGAAAATACCAGACATCGGCCCTGTGACCTCTGACCTTCCTCCTTGTGTATGTGCACACAGGCACAAGCGTGTACATACACTCCGCTAAAAGGAACCTCTCTGAACTAGTGGCTTGTTAATGAGCCTGGATTTGCACTAGAGAGAGAAGCCATCATTTGAGAGGAAATGAGAGCATCCCAGACATCTGAGTGCAAAGTACCACGGTTAATAGAGTGAGCCTGGGGTTCTGATTCAGGAAGCTGGATTCTATTGCTATAGTAACACAGTTTCCTGCAGTGGACTTTCAGGTTCAAAGGGAATAAGGAAGCCAGGTCTGCTCAGAGTGCTGCATGCCCAGGAGGAGGGAATCAAAGGGAGGAACTCTGGCTGCAGATCACAAGGGAGTGACTGAAACAGTCGGCCACAGCGTGCATCCCTGCATGGTAACCCAGGAGGTCACGGGTGCAGTACCGGGAAACTTCAAAACCCGCATGTGGGGAGGAAAAAAAAATTCATCAAACTGGGGAGGATCTGGAAGCTAACTGTTTGGTGTGCTAGGCAAGAGAGGGCCAGACAGTTGCCGTTGTGAATCCGGTCTGGGAGTTGTTCTGCGTGAAATGAGGATAGAATCTCACTCACCAGAAAGAGAATATTTGGTCATGGAGCCTGAGTCCCTGGAGCCTTGAAAGGGACAGGAGATGAAGTTTGGAATGGGCTTTATCTGTTTCCGGCCCAAGCCTACACACGGAGTCAGTTCCTCCAATAAGAGAAGTTCTTTCTTGAATCAGCTTAAAAAAAAAAAAACCTTGATGTGGACTTTATTTATTTCCCTTAAGAGTCTTTCTATTTTTTATTGGATGTTTTTATTTACATTTCAAATGTTATCCCCTTTCCTGGTTTCCCATCCATAAACCCCCATCCCATTCCCTCTCCCCCTTCTTCTATGAGGGTGCTCTCCTCCTCGACCACCCGCCCAAGGATCCCTCTTTTAGTCAAGTATCAGGACAGATCTGCGATCCCAGTACTCAGGAGCCAGAGGCAGGAGAATCAGGAGCTCAAATTCATCTTTGGCTACAAACTGAGTTCTGGGTTAGCCTGGGCTACACGAGATTTTGACTCAAAACAAAACGAAAAAACGGAACGAGAATAATTTTTCTTACATCACTCAGACTTCTGAGCTCATCTTTGCCTGGCTTTCTTTTTTCCCTTTTATTTTCAAGTAGGGGACAATATTAAACAATGCCAAGCAAATGGCCCAGGCACCGGCCCATCAAACAAATGGCAGGCTGATAAGGCAGAGATACTAACACGGAGAAGCTGGAACCCAGCTCTATTTACAAGTGCCCTAACCTTTCCCAGTCTGCCTTCTGTTTTTGTTTCGTTTTGAGCCGGTCTCGTACATTCCAAGCTGTTCTCAAAGCTGATATCAAGCCAAAGATGGCTTCGAACTCCAAAGCTTCTCCCTCCAATATGCTAAGGCTGCAGATAGATGTTCACGGGGTGCCGGGGATTGAACTCAGGGCCTTGGGAATGCTAGGCAAATGCCCTCCCAACTGAACGATAGCCTCAGCCTAGTCTTCTCCTCTTTGGAATGGAGACAATACCTCGAGCTTCAGAATATTAGTGCAGCACTCCCAAGAGGTGTTACAGTCGAGCTTGATAGGGGAAGGGGTGCTAATGGGGGGAGCTGCTGTTGTTTCTTGGCGTCCTCTCTTGGGGGGGGGGATTCTTTTTTTTCCGGAGCTGGGGACCGAGAACCCAGGGCCTTGCGCTTCTTAGGCAAGCGCTCTACGGCTGAGCTAAATCCCCAACCCCTGTGGAGGATCTTTTAAAACGCCCAGGGTGCTTTGGGAGTCTGTCCTGCTGTTGTTTTGGTGCACAAACTTTGCATTTGGATCCCAGATCTGCCACCGACTCGCAGAGAGCTGCCATCAACTCTGGGTCACTCTGGCTCCTGCCTCTCTTATCCTGTCCTCTGGTATGACCTTCTTCAAACTTAACTGCGTCTCCAGAGCTATTTCACACACCTCAGCAAATAGTTCCTATGAGAAGTCTTGTAAAAATCCCCATCCCAGCAACTTCCTAAGCTCGCCTCTGGCTGCAGGGGGAAGGGGTGTGGGTGTAGGGGTAACAGCTCTCCAGGGCTGTGTCCCAGGGGTCTGCAGTGGAGAGAGGAGTCCTGTTAGTGATTGGACCACAGTGCTTTCTCTTTGTTAAAAAGGCTGGGTATCCCACAGTGCTGGGGATGGGCAAGCAGGTGATCTCTGGGTTGAGAGGGATATTAGCTGGTGTCAGGGCCTCAGCTCTCTCACCCTTTAAGAATGGACCCTCCACAACATGCTGTGTCTCTGTGCGTCAGGGATAGTCTGAGGAGAGGGAGCAGTCAGCTGTATGTGCTGCCATTTTGCTGTCGTTGATTCAGGATGTCAGTTTCTAGAACCTGGCCCTCAGCTCCTTAGTGGGATGGAGCCGAGATCATTCTATCCACAAGAGTGGGTTAGGGTCCTGTCTACCTCTGAAGTGACAGTGATTCTATGTTGTTCAAATAGTGTCCTGGGATTCTAGAGGTCCTTCTATCTGGTTTGATAATATTCTAGCCTTTTAAGACTAGAATATTGGGGATGGGGATTTAGCTCAGTGGTAGAGCGCTTGCCTAGCAAGCGCAAGGCCCTGGGTTGGTCCCCAGCTCCGAAAAAAAGAAAAAAAAAAGACTAGAATATTAAACTGACTTTGTGCACGCGCACCCGTGTGCATGTGCGTGCGTGCGTGTGCGTGTGCGTGTGTGTGTGTGTGTGTGCACGCACGCGTGTGCGTATTAATGTGTATATGGCACATGTAGAAGCTAGAGGTTCATCTTAGAATTTCTGTTGCTACAGTGAAAACATCATGATCAAAAATCAAGTTGGGGAGGAACGAATTTACTCAGTTTATCATGGTCCATCATTGGAGGAATTCAGGTCAGGCACTCAAGCAGGGTAGGAATCTGAAGGCAGGAGCTGATGGAGAGGCCGTGGAGGGCTCTATATGGTCCGCCTCACATGGCTTGCTCAACCTGCTCTCTTATAGAATCTAGATGGCGTCACCCACAGTGGTCTGGGTCCTTCTCCATTGATCACTAATTGAGAATGAGTTCTCATGTTCATTAGTTCACTAATTGAGTTCTCATGGAGGCATTTCCTCAACAGAGACTCCTTCCTCTCTGATGACTCTAGCTTGTGTCAAGTTGACAACCAAAAGCAGCCAGAACGAGGTTGGGTGTCTTCACTTTCTACCTTATATTCTGAGACAGGGCCTCTCACTTGAACTTTAGAGCATTCTAGTTCATCTGGGCAATTTGATCTAGGGAACCCCTGGCTGCCCTTCCAGAGCACTGTTTGTGTAAGTTCTGGGTATCAGAACACCGGTCCTCGTGTTCGAGCAGAGAGTTTTACTCGCTAAGCCATAGCCCCACACCGAGGACTAGAATCTTAATCGAGGGAGCAAAAGCAGACACTGAAATCTTAAGTTTAGGTAAGCGTGCTGTAGACCAGAATTGCAGTTGGTATGTTCATAGTCCCTGCTCACTTCTATGGCCATGGCAGACGCTGCTAATCATTCCCATTGATAATCTCTCTCCTCACGTTGCCCTAAATGGACTCAAACAACCTAAGAGTTGGCACACAGGAAGGAAGCTTGGTCAAGAATGTCAGAGGGCAGGGAGGGGTGCAGAGGGGGTGAGTTAGACAGTCCTAACAGGCGCTCCTTGTTTAATGACCTGTGATCAGGGAGGGTGTTCTGTGGCCGAAGGTGGCCTGCTTTGAAAATGATCCTCCAGCTTGGGAGGAAGTTTTTTTCTTCTGTTCCTGCACAGGGGATGGGGGTGGGGTTCCACACCCCCAACCTTGGAGGAACTGTGTCTGTAATATGATTCCCATTTCCCTCTACGTAGCTGTTATATAAGCTTCTTTGGGAAATTGGTGACTATGATTGATGGGACCACATGGGACGTTCACAGATATTATATCAGGTCTGTGTATCCCTGGCCTCTGTATCTGTCCCCCGGGCCCCTCCCCACACTGGCATTCTTACCTACAAGTGGTCTGGCTTCTCAGGGTTCACGTGTCTAATGGGAAGCTCAGTGTGGATGACTGATGTGTTCATGGGCTTCCTGTATCCACTGAACCATCGACCCCTTTGAAATCGACCCCTTGAAAGCCTAGGGAGGCCATCTTACCTTTATATGCAGAGCCAATGCCAAACACCAACCAATCATCTGTTTGAAACGGACCTGACAGGTTGTGTTGTCAGACGTGGGGCTCCAGACATGCGCAGCAAAATCCTTACTCTGATTGGATGCTTTCCCGGTCCGGCCAGGACTGGGGCTCCTGGGAAACCTGTCTGCCACATGACTGATTCTTGTCTCTTTGGTTACTGAGTTCTGGGGGACCCCGACATTGTTCCGGGGCTGGCCTCTAATTTTGCATTAGAAGGGTTTTTCCCTCAGACCAGGCTGATGGCATCTCTATATTGCCTGTCCACAAGCCTGACCCTGACTGAGGCTGAAGCAACCAGTGTCCTCGATTAGTCCAAGTAAAGGTCATTGGTGTCCCAGAGCTGACCATGATTCATCTCCAGAGAGAGCCCAGGTCCCTGGGTTATCTGGTCACTCTTTATTCCGGTTTTCTTTATTCTTTATTCCAGAATTCTGAATTCTGCCTCCCTCCTCTTGACTTTAACTTTGAAACCCTGTAAATGGGCTTCAGGCAGACGGTCAGATCCATTATTAAGAGGTCTGAATGAAGTAACATGTCTGGGAGAAACGGAGTTGAGGAGCAGTTCCCTGGGGTCCCTGATCCTTCTTCAGATTTAGAACCAGGGGGCCTGTGAGTGGTGACTGTGCCCAGAGCCTAAAAGGGTCATCCTTGCAGGAGTAGGACAACCAGTGCACCGAGTCCCCTGAAAACAGGGCCCGAGGGACAGGGGTGATTTCTAATTCGGATATCTGGAGCAAGTCTCTTTGCTCACGAGTGGAGCATCTTGAATCTCTGTACTGAGGGTGATGTTATTCAGCTGTATTGTGGGAGGGCGGGGGTGTGCATCCTTTTAGAGAAAAAGCAGGTCCCGAGTGAGAGCTGGGAGGAGGCACCGGGCTGTTTGTTTTGTTTTCCTTTTCCCCTCATGCTCAGCCATGCAGGAAACACGGGGAGGAAAGCACTCGTGTGGCCCTTCCTCCGGTGCCTGCCAAGACTGTGGAAAAGAATAGCTGAGGAACAGGAGGGAGGGTGCGGGGGGGGGGCGAGGGGGGGGGAGCCGAACATTTTCACAGTGTGAACTTTGAAACTCTTTCTCTCTGACTCATGTTTGAAAGTCTCTTCAATTTGAATTCACCTTCCGGCATGTTGTTTTTCTCAAACCAGTAGCCTCAATTCCAAAGAAGTGTCAATCAGCTGCTCGTGTGTGTGTGTGTGTGTGTGTGTGTGTGTGTGTGTGTGTGTGTGTGTGTGTGCAAGTCAACAGAAATGACTACTGTTGGAACCCAACCTTGTTGGTTTTGCCCTTCCTCAAGGCTGGCCCTTCACTTAGACCTGTTGCGTCATAGCCTTTGTAGGAGAACGTCCACATATTGATAATGGTCTTCTGCCAGAGGCCACAGCCCTTCCTGGGGTCCCTAGCCCTGCATCTTTACAAGCATCCTTGCCACATGTTTATTCTGGGTTATAAGGAACTGGGTTACATAATGCATGGGGTGTGTTGGTTTGGCTAGCTGGGATCCAGCGTCGTAGTGATCAGAGGACCCCTTCATCTCCTGTACCATCCAGGCATTGGCTTCATCTCGAGACTGCCTTCAGAGCACCTTTACTTCAGTCTTCTGGCTTGTCAGGCAGAAGGAAGAGGAAACTTCTGGTTGAGCCAACTTAGGACATCTGCCTACCCTAGAACCAATCCCTATCTGGGCTCAGGCCCTTGCCAAGACCTCTGACCAGTCAGGGCCCAGGATAACGAAGGCGTTCTGAGACACTCCCCCATTAATATACTCTTCTTCAGGAGTTCCGTCATCCTGATCAGCAGCCCTACCAATAGCCTTTCATCTGCTGTGCCTCCCGTTACCCCATGGCTCCACTTCCCCAGAGGACCCTGGTCAACTTTCTTAAGGGCCAGTCTCTCGGTGCCCAGTCTGCAGGAGCCCAGATGCGCACACTGGCCCACTCTCCCGGGGCAGCAACGATGTGTGTGTGCATGGAGAAGAACCAAGTTTAGATTCTGCCAGCTGGCAGGTTCAAGGTCTAGGGGGCAAGGTGACGACACCTTGGTGGCCTGTTCCCCGTTTCTCCCAGGGTTCAATGCCTTGGCCTTAAACTTCCTGTCGGTCACAATTAAGCTATTTTGGTATGTGGCCCAGATGTTGGGAAAAGTCAGTACCCCACCCTACTTCCCCTGGACTCTCGCAATCACACACACTTCCTGATGACCTCATTGCCTGCACAGAGCCCATATCATATCCCCAGCCCAGTCCCTTTATGAGCTGAGGTCCCACAGGGGTGTGCGATGGTCCATTGATACTTTCACCATGCCCCAGGCTTAAGCTATTGCTATTCCATTGGTTTACCTCCAAGCCTGGCCTCTTTGGGGATCCCCTTAGAACGTGAAGATTGTTCTCCCAGGGCCAGGTACCTGCACTGTTTCCATTGTCCAAGTGTGGGCTGGGATGCAGGAGTCTCTTGAAGCCACAACTTCCAAGCTCAGTGGAGCCTTGGATTCCTGGGATCTCCCAGCACCCAGGCCAAAGCCCTTCCTGGGGGGGGGGGTGGGAGGCCACAGGGGGTGCGGCTGCCTGGCTGCCGCTGCCTGGCTGCCGTCCGCCTGCACCAGGCAATTCTTTAATTAGCCCAAGCAGGGTTTTCTCGGATGGGGGCGGAGGAGGTGTGTGGGTCTATTGGGGGAAACTAGGTCACCTGAAAACTAGCAGTCAGGAGGGAACTGTCCTGGGGCCGTGCTGCAAGGGAACCCAAGGGGTAAGGTGGGAGGGGCAAAGTGACAGAAAATGTGCCCTGGCCCCTTTTACTGCTCTTGGGAGATGCTGTCCCTACCTTTCTCCAGGGGGCTGGTCGACTGTCCTTAATTGCTTGGCCCAGAGCAAAGAGGGCAAAGCAGTAAACTTTCTGTCTGTCTGGAGCTTGTGGAGGGAACTTCATGGGAGGAGTCAGGGCCCTGCTGCCGGCTGCTGCCCATAATGTGCCAGCTTGGCTGTTTGCCATCCATCAGTTAGACAGGGACCATGTCTGCCTTTCACCAGCTGTATCCTCATCCCTCAGCACAGTCCTGGTGTGTGGCAAGTGCTTGAAAAGCATTTGCTGAGTACCTATGGGTGTTTCTAGGACTGAGGCTGTAAGCTGCACAGAACTTGCACATTGTATGGAAGGCCTTCGGTTCCCTACCCCCAACCCCCAGCACTAAAACTAAACCACGGAACACGCCCCCCAAACCCATCCATGCGAGTCGTTCTCCTCTAAGACTGTTGTCATGAGAACCAGTTGTCGTCGTGAGGCGGCTTCCCCAAATGTCAGGGACTTACATATCCTGCCAACACTGAATTCTGTCACTAATTCATTTTCCTTTACTACCAAGTCACTAGTTGTAGATTGAAATGGAGTTTTATATATATAAAGAAGGAAATTTCATGTCACTTCCATAAATAAACAGTAGCTGTGAAAACATCCACAGAAAACCAAATGATGCTTTTACATTTCTTCTTAAATACTATCACTGTCCCCCTCCCCCAGGCAGGAAACCTCAGAGGGAAAGACTGGCATGGCTCTACAGATGTTACTGCCTATGAGCACCAGACTGATGCTCTTTTCTTCAGAAACCTTTGGAGATTTAAAAAGAAAGGCATGAAAAGGGTATATTCTGTTGTTTGCAAAGGCCCGTGCTGCAAGCCTTCTACCAGTGAACTGTGTCTTCAGATATTTTTTCTTTTACTTTTGAGACAGAGTCTTGCAAATTTGTTCAGGCTGGTATCGAACTTGCCATTTTCCCATCTCAGGTTCCTGTGGAGAGAAAAGGACAGGAGAGGAGGGGAGGGGAGGGGAGGAGAGATTACAGGCCTATTCTACTAGGTTTGGTTTCAATAGTTTTTATTAATGTGTATTGCATATATAAAACAGTGGCTCTTCACTGGAGTTGGTTGGTTCTCTTTCCATGCTTAGAACTCCCAGTTGAGACGATGACTGAGGAAGGTTTCTTTTTTGACATACACTTATTTATTTATTTATTTATTTATTTATTTATTTATTTACGATCTCATACTATTAGCCCAGGCTATCTTGGACTTGACTATATAGCTCAGGCTGGTTTCAGACTCACGGGAGCCATCCTGTTTCAGCCTCTTGAGTGCTAGATCACAGGCATGCACTTCTATACCCAGCTAAGAAGGTGTTTGAGAAGAGGAAGACATTTTGGCAAGCAGTTGCATGGCATGGTTTATTCCTACCCTCAATTGTCATGTTTTGGGGCCTTCCTACCCAGTGTGTGATCACTGTTGATAATGAAGCGGATGTGTGTGCAGTTATAGCCCTGTCAGACACCAAACAGAATACTTAGGTGGGTTCAACACTGGTGGAAACTCTTCTTCAGGGAGTGATGTAAGCGTGCTGTCTGTTCCCAATCCCTAGAATCCTACACACTTTTGCCGAGTGCTTGCTGGACAGCTCTGCAGGCATGTTCATGCCTTGAGGTGTAAACAGCTGCCTTCTGGTCAGTGTTGTGCTGAGTGGATCTCTAATGTTTGGAGGCTGCTGCATCCCTCTGCCTAACACAAGGCTCCAGACTCAGTGACTACAGGAACTAGTGATCCGGACAGTTAATGTGAGGTCAGGATGTTGGGTAGGATGGTGATATGGACTGGGGTAAATTAGAAGACAGAGCTGGTTCCCCATTCATTTCTGAATCATTAGAGGGCACAGACTTTCTCTGCACCTTTTGGTGGCTGCAGTGTGAGTCCACACGGCCAGATGTCGAAGTGTTCTAAAAAAATAAAAGTCTGATATTGGATCTAAAAACTCCAAGTATTAAATATGCATAATTGATTGAGATGTTGAGGATGGTGTGGGCTAAACTCAAACAGACTGATAGACATGAGTAGACCACAGGAGGTTTGCTGGTTAAGTCTGGCCTGTAGTCAGAAAGTGCATCTCACAGACCTCAAACTTCCTTGATCCCTTTGGTCTGGGCAGCCCCGTCCCTAGGGCTTCATGTGTATTAGGAAGCAGGCCAACAACCAAGGTACATCCCTAGACCACAGCTCCTCTATTTTCTAGCTGTGGGATATTGTGTAAATGGTTTCATCTTTCTGTTTTCTTTATCTGAAAGACAACATTGATGGTGCCTACTTTAAGTGGCTGAGAGGACGGGGTGGCTTCATAGGTAGACTGACAGGCAGGAACCTCCCAGAAGGCAGAGCTGGTCTCCCATCCGTCTCTGAATCATGCTGGTCCTTGGGGCAGGTGTTCACTTGAAGAAAGAGAGGCAAAATTAGCATCTGGTCCTCCAGCTCGTGGGACCTGATGTCACCATGACATTGTGTGTTGGTGCATTCCTTTGAATCCCATATGCTCAAAAATCCCAGCCACAGTAGCTGTTTCAGTGGCTGAAGTAGAGAGCAGGGACAACACTGAGAGATGCCAGGGAGGCCTGCTCATTCATGCCCAAGCCCTCTGGAGAAGACAGTGGCAATTTCTTTAAAACCAACTGGGGCAACTACCAGAGCCCCTGACGATTGTAGAATTTGGGCATTCCCCCCTCGAAAAAGGAAAACTTATACCTTCACAAAACCTGCCCGTCAAACTGGACGCAGCCCAGATCGTTTCCAGTGGCTGGATGGGGAAACAAATTAATGTGCAGTGGACTACTAGATATCAATAAAAAAGGAACAGACTGTTGATAAATATGATAATTTGGATGACCCTCAAAGGAGTGGTATCGGATGATGTTGCTTGCTTCCTACTCCTGTTTCTATATTGTCCTTTGAACAAAAGCCTAGAGATGAAGAACAGATTAGCACCATGGGCTAGGATGTGAGTGGGTTTGGGGGTGCTTAGGAGAGATGTTGGGTGGCTCCTAGGAGGGGCGCTTATAGCTAAGGAACTGTTGGTATTTTGCTGTGGCGGTATGCACTAGTGGAAATACTTTAGAGGAAACATATATAAGCAAGAATCTGGAACACTGAAGAGTGTGAGTTGCAGTTGGTGGGCCATGTCACTGTTCTCAAAGTTCAAAGTTCAGGCTCGTTTGACTCCTGAGAAGGTGGCCATTTTGCATTCCACAAATGTGGACCTGCCCCTTTCTGTGTCTCCCAGAAGCCCAAGACAGCCTTACCTGGTGGGTCAAGGGTCTTCTGTCTTTATGCCTCCATCTCTCTTCCTCTGAGTCCCATTCTCTTTGCTAGTAGATGTACAACTATGGCCAGTTCCTTGACTACCCTGGAATTCTGGGAGGGGATAGAACATTTTGCAGATAGGAATTGGGTCTCCAAGAGGCTTCAAGTGATTGTGCAAAGACCTCGTTCCTTTGCCTCAGAGAACGCACAGGTTTGTGCTGATGTGATGCCCAGTTGGCCTTCACCTCTGAGGGCATGTGCGTTCTTTTCTTTTGAAGGCTCTCCAAGGGATGTGTTCTGGGAGACTTCGGCCAAAAGTTTCCAGGTCCAATAGTTGGCAAACTTTTGGGTTCGGGAGCACTTTAATTGCTGACATTCGGGATCCTAAAAATCTTTTGTTTATGCAAATTGTTTATTTTTAATGTTTTTGATTTTATGAGACAGTCTCACAGTTCCAAACTGAGGGCTGACACGATGGCTCAGTTGATAAACGTGCTTGCCACCAAGCCTGATGACCTGGGGTTGATCCCTAGAACCCTCATGACGGAAAGAAAGAACTAACTAAATGTAAAAAATATATAAACTCATCGGGTGTTATAACAATGCTGGACATTTTGATGAAAATCAAAGTAACTGTCCTAAACCAACCGAGAGAGAGACAGAGAGAGAGAGAGAGAGAGAGAGAGAGAGAGAGAGAGAGAGAGAGAGGGAGGAGTTGCTGCTTACGTTTTTGCACATCTCTTTATGTTGGGCTTTACATGTGAATGTCACAGCATGTCTGTGTTAATCTAGGACACGTCTGGGCAGCTTGAGGACTCTTGCACACCAGGGACAGACGTGAATGGAAAAGGTTGGGGAATAGTTCTGACTTGGTGGAAGCCTTGGAAGGGGTTCCCCTCAGGGTGCCCAGGCCGTACTTTGAGAATCATGACAGCTACACCTTACATCCTCTTGTCTATCCTCATTACAGCACGCCTCATAACGAGCAAAACCACAGAAGCCCAAGTGCCGGACATCATGTGTATGATTGGCTTCCATATTTGTGGCTGATTTTTTAAAAGGCTGGATCTCATGTAGTTCAGACCAGCCTCAAACTCACTATGTAGCCAAGGATGACCCCAAACTTTTGATCTTCCTGCCTTTACTTCCTCAGGGCTGGGATGACAGGCATTCACTTCCACATCCTGTTTATGCTGGGTGCCGGGGATGGAACCCCGACTTGGTTCCTGCCAGGCAAGTGCTCTACTGCAGAGCCCTATTCCCCATACCTTCTGTGGCCATAGTGTGCAGCCTAGGGTGTCCTGAGCTCCAAGATACCCTCTGGTTTCCAGTGTCACATGACTTATTTCTTGAAGTAGGATCCCTTTGAACAATAATGCTACAAAGATCAGGCTCTTGTTAGCTAACTGTGGTTTGAGAGGTGAGCAAGTGCCATCATGCAACAGAACTTTCTGGAATAGTAGGATGGCCTCTATCTCGGTGTCCAACATGGAAACCACTAGGAAGTCTGCGCTTGGATGTGTCAGTGAGATTGGACTTTATTTACTGTAATTAATTCAATGTGAGTGGCCGCCACTGGCTCAGCTCACAGCAGGGCCCAGGCCTTACTGGGACTCCACTCTAAGAATCTGCCCTTTCACTTTTGGCACAAATAGAAAACCTCAAAAGAGCTTTGAACTCCGTTGCGGGAGGTCAGGTGACTTTCTATGCTATGTGATGTGTGTTGACCAGTCCATTTCCATGTCTTTCTCCCTGCTGCAGGCCCCACCATGAGGCTCCAGCCCCTCGGGAGCCCCTGTGCTCCCCTGGCCCCGGGCTCACGGTGCTAGCCCCAGACAGAGCAAGGGCAGGTGCGGGGCCATGGCCAGCCACGTGGACCTGCTCACAGAGCTGCAGCTGCTGGAGAAGGTGCCTACACTGGAGCGCCTGCGCGCAGCCCAGAAGCGCCGGGCTCAGCAGCTGAAGAAGTGGGCACAGTATGAGCAGGACCTGCTTCATCGCAAGCGCAAGCATGAGCGGAAGCGTAGCACCGGTGGACGTCGCAAGAAGGTGTCCTTCGAGGCCAGTGTAGCGTTGCTGGAGGCCTCACTGAGGAATGACGCTGAAGAAGGTAAGGTCCCCTGCTCTCCAGGACACAGGCTGTGCACGAGCGAGCGGGCAAAGCTTATACACAGCTGCGCCTGAGGTCCAGTGTGGGCCATCCCATCAGTCCACATTAGGAAAGGGATAGCCCTAGGGAAGACCTCTCCCCAACTCCTGAGACAGTCTCAGGTAGCCCAGGCTGGCCTCCAACTTGTAATGCAACGTAGTATGACCTTGAACTTCTGATTCTCGGGAGCTGGGATTGGGCACAGCCTTCCCACCCCCACCGGACCCCCATCCCATCCCTACCTCAGCTTTATCTTAGACAGCTATTTTCATTCTTGGAGACAATGAGTCCAGCTTTTGGCTAATGAATACAATAACAATTTCCCTTCCCTCCCACAAATATTTACTGACAGTCTGCTTCCTGCGGCACTGGTGCTCTGCACGCAGAGTAATGAGCACGTGGTATCGCATCTAGTCCCACCCCCACCCCCACCCCAGCTGGATACTCCAGAATGCTAGGATGTTGCAGTTTCTCCAAGTCCTTCTGGTCCTCACTCGGCCCCTGGCATGCTGTTCTGGTGTCTTCTTTGCCACACTGAGAAGGAACTCAGGATCTTGCAGAACAAGGCAGCTCACTATCCCAGAGTCACATCCCTGATCCCGTTCTTAATTCACTTTCCACTGCTTTGTTCATGCTGGAGGGTGATTAAGAGCTCTCCTGGGCGAACCCAGAGAGATAGCTCAGAGGTTCAGAGCACTGACTGTCCTTGCAGAGAACCTGGGTTCTATTCCCAGCACCCACATGGCAGCTCACAAACTGCCAGGGGATCCGATATTCTTCTGACCTCCGCAGGCCCAGACACACCGTGCAGACAAACACCCATACACATAAAATAAAAATAATAAACGTTTTATAATGTATCTAGACCCTGAAGGTAGACGTTCTGGTCTAAAAGTGGTTGTGCAGGTCCCTATGTGACCCTGGTACAGAGAAGTTCTTTTTGCTGTCTATCCTTAGACTCTGCTTGTATAAAATGGGGGAGACAGTAGCATCCTCATGAAGGCCTTGTAAGCGTTCAGTTGGTTAATACCCATGAGGTATCCTGCACATGGCCCCTCGTGTTAAGTACGTGGCTGTGAATTTCTTGAAACGTTGCTTTTTGAGTTTTGAGACAGGCTCTCAAGTAGCCCAGGCTGGTCTCTGTTTCTGAAGATGACCATGAATTCTTGACCCTCCTGCCTCTTAAGTGCTAAGATGGTGGGTTTGACCCTCCACAGCTAGCTTATTGATTTTTTTGATATGTTTTATTATATTATAATATATATTGTTTTTTTTTTTTTTTTGAGGCAGAGTTTCTGTGTGTGGCCCTGGCTGTCCTAGAACTCACTTTGTAGAGCAGGCTGACCTCAGATTCGGGATCTGTCTACCTCTGCCTCCTGAGTTCTGAGATTAAAGTTGAAAGCCACCATAGCCAACCGTATTGTTTATCTTTTGTTTCATTAAATGTGTGGTTTATATTGTCACAAAATTTCCATAAGTTCTGGAAGCAGAGACCAGTACACACCACATGGTCCAGGATGGTTTCACTTTCCACAGTGCAAATATCATAATCAATGCAAGTTCACACAGCTTCCAGGTTGCACACTTGCCATGTACTGGTTACGGCTAATAATACCCATTTTACAGATGGGGATATTTGAGTCAGAGAGATTTAGAACCTTGATCCAGATGGTCTAACAGGTCCAAAGCCCCTAGGATACTACCCTGTGGCTTTTCTGGTTGACTTTCTTCTGCCAGGGTGGCTGGGGGACCCAAACTTTGGTCAGGCCCCTTGTTTCTGTGCATAGGCATATGCTTGCTTATTATGGCTGAAATTTGTGCATAGATCCTTTGCCCACTCAATAGCATCTGCCTTACCCCTGGAGAGGCCTGTCTGTGTCTGCTGGACCCGTCTACATCCTCGATGGTATTAGGTACTAAAATAGTCAGTGGAAGAGCTGAAGGCTGGGCCTCCCTAGCCATGGGAATTGGAAACATTTCGGGTGCCTCCATGATGTCCCACATAGAAACTGACACACAGGACCTTACGGGGTGGGTTGTAAAGAGAAGATAGGCTAGGAATTACACCCACACTGTCTGCAGCCTATACCCAGGGAACAGAGCGAGCATATGTTGACCTGGGGTCCTGTCCTTAGGATATCATCCTGTGCGTTTCAGAGTTTCACGCCTCTAGGACATGAGCAGGACAGGGTCCTGACCACTGGGATTTGAACTGCTCAGGTGAGAGCTGGGGTGAGCCTCCTGAGAGGCAGGATGGCTCAGGCTGCGGTTGCGGCCCTGAGGCTCCTTCTCACATGTGATTTGGTTTGCTGGGTGATGTGGCGCCCTCATCCCACTCAGGGGGTGGCTTCCTCATGACGAGGTCTAATTTTTGGTAGGGGTGGCAGTTCACCGACTCCTCTCTCCCAATTTGTCAGTTATTCCCTTCTCTGGAAAGCCCCATTTCCCCTCCGAGGGGCCTTTGCAGGGGCCTTGGGAACAGCCAGCCAGGAGGTAACATCTTCCAGCCCATTACCCGAATATCATTCTTTTTTTTTTTTTTTTTTTTGGTTCTTTTTTTCGGAGCTGGGGACCGAACCCCGGGCCTTGCGCTTCCTAGGTAAGCGCTCTACCACTGAGCTAAGTCCCCAGCCCCCCCGAATATCATTCTTCGTTGACAATCAAGTGCCCTGCTTCGAAGAGGCATGGTTTGGAGTTCAAGGACACCACTCCGCCCCATTCCTAGCCTATGACCTTGAACAATTTGTTTTGCCTGTCCGGTTTCAATTTTTAAAATCTGTGTCACGGAGCACGGAAGGCTTGGCTTCAAGAAAGTGTGGCAGGAATTAGAAATAGTTCGAGATGTTTGCCATTCAGCGGGCGGAGGGCTTGCCTCGCCAGTGTGAGGCCTCGTGTTTGATCCGCAGGACCCGTAGTAGTGTTGCCTGCCCGCCCACGATCGCAGTTCTGGAGGCAGGAAGCTCAGAAAGTCTATGTCATCCTCAGCTACATACTGAGTTCAAGGCCCCAGCCCAGGCTACATGTGACCCTGTCTCAACAGAACCAGCAACCAAACATCCTTGACCTTTGAAAGTTTCTCTGAACCCTGTATCAGAACAGCGATCATTTAAATGGTTCTTCAGGCCGAAAGACTTTGATGCTTAAAAAGACACATCAAATCATCAAATTCATACAAGCGAGTTCTTTTTTTTTTTTTTTTTGCTTTATGGAAAATTTATTACAACTCTCCAACCGCACATTACTTTTTCTTCTCAACGTCTTGCTCTGCGGCTTCTTTCGCCCTCTTTGCTCGGATGCCAAAGAGCCAGGCTTTGGCTCGGGTCATGCGAAGGCTGGCGGAAGCCTTAAAGTTCTTCTCCTCTTCCGTGATGGCTCTGGCCTTTTCCTTTTTGTACACATTCCGGATGGGCATCACAGGTCCTGTTAGCTGCGTGGCCAATTTAAGTTCCTCAGCAGAACTGCCTCCCTTCTTCGGAGCAGAAGGCTTCCTGGGGAAAAGTATGAGCTTGGAGCGGAACTCCTTCAGGCGCTGCACGTTGGCCTGCAGTGACTCAGTGGATTTGTTTCGCCTTGGGTCCACAGAGATGCCGATGGTGTGTGCCATTTTCTTGTGGATACCAGCCACCCTGAGTTCCTCCAGGCTGAAGCCCCTGCCAGCCCGGACCTTGGTGTGGTATCTAACTGTAGGACACCTCGCGATGGGCCTGATGGGACCCGACGCGGGGCGAGGGGCGATGCGGCGAGCTTTCGCCTGCTGGGCCTTGCGTCTGCGGATTTTGCTTGCCCGCTGGTTGAACCACGTGTCCACTCGCTGCTGCCAGTCTTTGTGGAAGTGGGGCTTCAGGATCATGCCATTCCGGCTGGGCGCCATGGTTGCCTCCTGTACAGGAGAACGGCCGAGCGGAAAGGGCACAAACGAGTTCTTATAAGCATTAAACAATACAGAGGTGTGCAGAGCAATAGGTCCCCTCCTCTTTTTCTTTCCCCACTGTTTCCTTATGGTAGTTTTTCTCCTTTGTCTGTAGACTACCAGGCCCACAGATCTTCTTATCTGCGTAAGCGTTTATGCAAGTAATGACATCCTGGAATCCATGTCACGTGACTCTAGTTTCACCCCCTCCCCCTATACGAGGTCTTGCGATTATGTTTGCCAGAAGCATCCGGCACAGTTGACCTGAACCGTTCATTGTGTAACGTTTTGCACTTGGCTTCACCAGAATCCTTAAAATGTCCCTAGTAGTCTTGTCTGTGCCCAGTGAACTTTGGAGAAGGAGTCTGAAGTATTTATCTTAGATGAATGTGGAAACAGGGTTGAGCGCTGGATCCAAGTCATTAAATCCGAACCAGAAAAGATAGTCGTGGTGTGTGAGACGCGGTAGGGGGTTGTGGGACGGGGACCCTGGGGTGCACAGGTGGATGTGTTTGAGGCTGCCATCAGTCAGCTCTTGTGGACTCTCTGAGCTCAGCTTAGCTTCCTGGCAGCCTGACAGAGCCCCGTGTGCCTGACTGGCTGAGCTGGCGTATGTTCACAGCAGTGTGGGAGCCCGGGGTGGCAGCTCCCCATCCCCTTGAGCTCATAGCATCCTGAGTCAACCTTCCCACCTGCAGTGGGTGGTGTGTGAGTTGTTCCCCTGGAAAAGGAGTCCTTCTTTGGCTAACGTCCCTGACCTTGGACCCACTTGAGCCCCATCCTTACCATTCCCAGTATTTTCCACTCCTCCTCCAGGCTCCCCTCATGTTCCCTGAGTTCTTTCACCTCCTCTACACCTCTAGGTGTGTGGTTCCCTCCTGATACACTTTCTTGGACTAACCTCCCTAACACTTAAGTCCAGAAGGAGAGCTATCCACGGGCCTCTGGACACCCAAGCCATCACTACCATAGAAGCCCGGTATCTAGCTGTGTCTCATGGAGGCAGGGGAGAGAGCCAGGGAATTAGAGTGCAGTTCCTCCTTCTAAATCGAGCTCTCAGCTCTACCGAGTTTCGGGGACGGCAACCCAACTTCTCCAGGTCTCAGTTTCTCCACATGGGCTTGTTAATAACGCACCTGCCACATTAAGTTGAGGGATGACTTGAGCTGGAAAATGCTGAGGAGGTGTGGTAAGAGGTGGGGAAGCGGCAGAGGCTGTTCTTTCTGTGGTATCTACTCTTCCACGTTTGCGCAAGCTCTCCTCATTATACATTCTGACTCTCACCTTCATGACTATTTATCAGGTGCTGTGCACCAGGCCGGCTGCTTCTCATAGGCCACCTCTCCTGATCCTCACAGCGGCTCTCCGAAGCTTGGGTAGTCAAACTCTATTTTGGAAAAGTAACTTGGGGTCTCATTTGCATATCATAAGACACGCTGCCCGTTTTTTAACCGTTCCGGGGTTTTCCACAACACCCCAGAGCTCTGCACCCAGCTAATCTTAGAACTTCATCACTTCTTGCTCCTGTGGAATCATCCCTAGGTCCCACTCCCAGTCCCAGACAACCACGAATGATCAGTGTATGAGCTTCTATGATTGGCTTCCTTCCCTCTTTCAGTAGAATAGTTTTGAGCTTGGCCAGGTTGTACTGTGAACATTTGCTCCTTTGTTTCTACCTTATAGTGCTCCATTGTACGGATATACCACGTCAATTTCCACTCACCAAAAGCTGAATGTGTGGCTCTTCGCCACTTTGGATTGATGACCAATGCTTCCAAAAACGTGGCGTCCGAATTTTTATATGGACATTTATCTGCCACTTTTGTGTGGAACATTTTTGTGTGGAAAAGAGTTGCTGGGTCACATGGCTCGTGTCTATGTAACTTATTAAGAAACAGATGACTGGTTTTCTAAGGGTTTTAGAGCGGGCAGAACCACCATGGCTGGGGATAAGAGGTCTATCTACCCCAAAAGTCAAGAGCCTATGGCCAGCAGAAACACCAGGGTTCATACAACCCAAAGGAATACAGATCACAGCCTCAGATGAGTGGTTGTTTTACAGGGAAAAGCGAACTCAGCTAAAGGGGAAGGTTTTAGAGACACAGCTGAGTCCTGGGTCTGATGTTTAAGCCCCACAGAGCCCTGCAAACTTAGCCTCTCTAAGCTTCAAAATCCGTGACCGGGCTCGAGAAGATGACAATACTGCCTCTGCCTTAGAAAACCTGCCAGGTTGAAGCTTACGTGTGTTTACTTTTTTCTTTTGGCCTTGTGGTGCCTCACTGTATGGGCGCAGCTCAGTTGTTTTCCACACACCAAGGCAGTGGAAGCTGACTTAGATGAAACATGCAGAAATTAAATCTGTAAAGCAGTCCTAAAGATCTGTTCTGTGGCTGGCAAAATGGCTCAGAGGGAGAAGGCACTCGCCACTAAGCCTGTGTTTGATCTTCAAGAACTCACAGGGTGGAAGGAATGGACCTGTTGACCTCCATGTGTGTGCCGTGGCATAGAACACACACACACACACACACACACACACACACACACACACACACACCCCACAGCGTAACAACAACAATAATAAAAAGGCTGCCTGCTGGAGGTTAGCTGGAGGTTACAAGACCCTCATCCGCTCTCAGCCCTGGCTAATCTGAAGGAAATGGCTCTGACTTTCATTTTTGGTGATGTTTGAACGGGAGATTTTCTTTTCCTCTCATTCTAAAAATAACGCGTCCTTGTAGAATGTTCCAAAACTATAGGAAAAGGGAAGCGCTAAGAAGTTAAGCTCACACGTACAATGGCTACCAGCAGCCTCGGGTAATAGCTCCATCTTTAGGTTGGAAGTACCTGGTGCTTTCCCATGGGGTGCATGAAAGAAAGTTTAAGTAAGGGGTGGACTGCGAGGGCTTCTTCACTTAACCGCTGAGAACCTGGAGAGCTTCTGTTCGGCTGGGGTCTGTTATGAGTATCTACTGCATTCGTATACCTGTAATCCTGGTGTGCAGAGTCTGGGACTGAAGGACTGTGAGTTCGAAGTCAGCCTGGGCTGGGTGAGACCCTGTCTCAAAAACAGACAGATGGACAGGACAGAGGGCTCAGCAGTTAGGAGTGCCGACTGCTCTCGAGGAGGACCTGAGTTCAGTTCTTAGCCCCCATGTCAGGTGGTTCCCAACTCCAGGGGACCCAACACCCACTTCCGGGACTCTTTGACACACATACATAATTAAACAATTAAAAATTAAAAATTAAATATGAAACGAATGAAGAAATAAAAATCTAGGGGTACATTCTCTTCGACCTTTAATTCAGAGTTGTACCCTGTTGGTTTCTATGTTTCTTCCACACGATAGGAACTCATCAACTGCCTGCCCACTAATGTTTTTATCTTCTGTGGGAAGGCCGAGCCTGCTTTGCTGGGTCATTCTAGCTGGGATCTCTGATACGACGTGGCCACTTTGAGGTTCCTGAGAGGCTGGAGGTCACAATGACAAAAGCTCTTGAGTAATGTGGTCAGAGATTCTATCTTGTCTTCATAGAGTCTTTGAAATCAGATTTTTGATAGGTCGACATTTCTTTTTAAATATTTAGCATAATGAGATTTACAGGCCGAACTCTGCCCAGCTTCCCTCAGTTATTGATTTGGGGTTTTTCTTTTGCACATACACCATGTGTTTTGACCTCATCCCCCAGCAGATAGCTTTTTAATGCCGGCCTCTGTATGGGAGTCTGAGCGTGCTGTCCTCTGTGCAGTCTCTCTTCTTACTGCCCTCTGAGCTAGCCCTCAGGTTATTTGCCTAATGTGAATAGTGCATGCTATCAATGTATAGAAGCATTTGGCCACAGCTTGGGTTATTGATTTGTTGAATGTGAGGCTATAAAAACCTGTGAAGTTTCCAGTAGTGTCTCCAATAAGGTTTTACCGCCATGCTCTGCCTGGCCTGCTTTGACCTCTGCTTTGCACTAGAGAGCCACCAAACACTGGTAGTTTGAATAAGAATGGCTCCTGTAGGGGCTGGGGATTCAGCTCAGTGGTAGAGCGCTTACCTAGGAAGCGCAAGGCCCTGGGTTCGGTCCCCAGCTCCGGAAAAAAAAAAAAAAAAGAACCAAAAAAAAAAAAAAAAAAGAATGGCTCCTGTAGACTCATATATCCGAATGCCCCGCCCCCAGTTGGTGGAACTGTTTGGGAGGGATTAGAAGTGGTGGGTGTGTGTGTGAGTGTGCAGGTATTCACATGAGTGAGTGTGTGTGTGTGTGTGTGTGTGTGTGTGTGTGTGTGTGTGTGTATTTGGGAGGTTTCACTAAGTGCAGGATTTGAGGTTTCAAAAGCCTGTAACATTTTCCAGTTAGCTCTCTCTGCCTGTGCTTGTCGATCACCGTGTGAGCTCTCAGCTACTGCTGCCTGCTTCCGGCCATGATGGTCGTGGACTCTCACCCTCTGAAACGGTACTCCTCAATAAACTGTGTCTTCTATAAGTTGCCTTGGCCATGGCATCTCTTCACAGCAATAGAAAAATAAGACACCCACATCCACTGTCGGGATTTCCTCATCATTCTGTAAAATGTATTTAAGGTTGAGAAACTCTTCCTGGTCTTACCGATCGCTTATTGCTTGCTTTCTGAGTTACCTGGTTGCTTGGTCCACATTTTTCTCCCAATGTTCTTGTTTGTTTGTTTTGTTTTAAGTTGGGTTTCGTGTGTGAGAAGGGAAGATGGGTGGGGACAGTGAGGGGTGGTCAACCCTTTGCCGTCAGTCACGTTTCATGTGTTTTCTCCAGTATGTGCATTTGTGTGTTTGCTTTAAAGCTGTGCTGATAGCATGGTCCATTTTCACAGTGCTGGGAGCTTGAAGCCAGGGGTTTGTGCCTGCTAGGCAACGGCTCTACCACTGAGCCACACCCCAGGCTATGTTTACAATAAAGATTTTGTTTATGCTTTGAAGTCCTTAACTTTATGTAATAGAAGTCTATAACTGCTTGCCACATTCTCTTATTATTTTATTATACCCTTAAAAAACAGGAGTTTGGGACAGGAGAGTGATGAGTACTTGTTGCTTTTCCAGAAGATTCTACTTTGGTTCCTAGCATCCACATGGGGGCTCACAACTATCTGTGACTCCAGTTTCAGGGGATCTAACACTGTTTTTGTGCCTCCCTGAGCATCACACACATGCACACACACACACACACACACACACACACACACACACACACGGTAGATATATATGCACGTGCACAAACATTTAGGCAAAGTACTCATACACATAAAACTTAAAGTAGAGGAACCTTTAAAAGGGAGTGGGGTTCAGGGTATTCAAACCAGAGGCCAGCTCTCCCCGATGCCTGTTTCGTGACAGTGTTTCCTTGGAGCAGAGCTGCGGGTGTTCACTTCTGCATCATCGGCTACCGTTGTCACTCAGAAACCACATAGCTGACAAAGATGAGAATATTTACTCGCCATCCTGACCTTCGGAGAAAAACACCAATCAAGTCTAAAGCATTTCCTCGTCTTGGAGTACCTATTCACTCGAATTTTCTGCTAGGTCTCCGTGACCTTGCTTAACGAAACTGAATATGTAATCCCACTGGAGTTCGTTTTAGTTCGAAGGAGTAAAGGAAAGTCTGTCTCTGTTTCCTTCTCCAAGAGCTATCGGCTTCTCAGCACCCCTTGCTTTCCATAAGGACTCAGACCCTGCTTTTAGGCCCTGGGGCCCCCTCTGCACACGTGGGAACCTGCAAGCCCAAGACGCCGGGCTCCACAGCGTGGTGTGAGACTTGACTGAGAACTGTGGTTATAGTGCAGTTCAGTTCTTACAGTGCTGGGGCTCGAACCCAGAGCTCTGTGCGAGCCAGGAAAGGGCTCTGCTGGCCTTGTCCCCTCATAATTTCACCCTTTGCTTTCAGTCTCAGTGACCAGGGCTCGGAGGACTTGCTCGACAGCCATGTTAATTCTTCTCCTTGTCTACGTTTTCAGAGTTTCTTGATTCTTACTGGGGAATGCGTGTAATATTTAGGCCTTGGTGAAGTTTCTCTCTGAACATTTTGGAGGTATCGATTGGTGCTGTAGTAACCAATAAATTTAATTTGGACCAAACTGCCATCTGTGCCACGGTGAGCTTTTTCTAAGTAGATCTGGGGTGTGGGGCAGGGGTGGGGGTAGAAAGCGAGTCTGCATTTCTCCCAGGACCGTTTCGTGTTCTTTAGGGATGCTGGAGAGGGGGTGTCTTTTTTCTTTCTGCTGAAGTACCATATTTCCTCCTGAGAGGAGAGCCGTTAGGCTTTGTCTGCCAGTGTTGCATCACATCACCTCGCCCCTGTCTTGAGTTTTCAGCAGATCCTGTCAGGGTTCTTCTATGTAGAATAGAACAGTCTTTGCCAAAAAGCTTGTTTGGTCGCCCTGTTTGATCGAGAGGGGATCTGCCTGCTCCATGCTTCCTCAGCTGTCTCTTCTCCTCAGCCGTCTGCTCCTACTGTGACTATATGGTAAATACATCTGAGTAGACACGGACCTTCGTATGTATTTAGTGACATGTGGCTCCGAGACACGGGAACATCCTCTACAGACTGTGTGCTCCCTGGAATCTAATCTGGCTGGCCTTGGAGTGACTGATAGACACCTTTCTTTCTGGTTGAGTTTGTCTCAGTACAGGGTGTATTGCACGTGTGTGTGTGTGTGTGTGTGTGTGTGTGTGTGTGTGTGTGTGTGTGTGTGTTGAACTTTGGTTCACATATGCTAGGAAAGTTCTTTAACCCTTTGCCTCTAGCCCTCTTTTTACTTTTTCATTTTGAGACCAGGTCTTACTTAATTGCTCAGTCTGACCCTGAATTCACTGTGGTGCCCAGGCTGGCCTTGAATTTGTGGAGACCTTTCCTCAGACTCTCTAATAGTTGAGACTACATGGGCTGAGCCACCAGGACTGACTTGCCTAAATCCCTCCTGGGTCCCTCCCTCTCTCCCTTTCTTCCTTCTCCCCTCCCTCCTTCTCTCTTCCCCTCTTTCTTCCTTTCCTCCTTCCCTCCCTTCCTTCTTCCCTCCCTCTCTCTCTTCCCCTCTTCCCCCTTCCCTCCTTGCCTTCCTCCCTCCTTCCCACCATCCTCCTTCCCTCCCTCCCTCTCTCCTCTTCCTTCCCTCCTTCCTTCACTCTTTACTTCCCTTATAGCTGTTATTGACTTACAGATCTTAAGATAATTAGCTCCCGGGTTTTTTCCCCATTAGTTCAGCATCTCCTCTCCCGATTTTCTAAGAGCCAGCACTGAGCGAGCATCTCCAGGCAGGAAGCAGCGAGCATGGGCTGTGGTTCCATGTGCTAAGCACCCCACCACCAACAGAAGCCGAATGTCACCAGGACCCTTCAGGAGTCCTTCCTGAAGGCACTTGACTTCTGACATCGAAGTCAAAACTCTAACTTATCTGCCTGCTCAGACACATCTGGATTCTTGAATGATAAATTAAGACTTTCGTGTCTCCAGTGACAAAAGCTGCAGCACAACAGGCTCCCATCACCAAAAAGTGCAGGAAGATCACACAGTTCTAGGCCATGTGGAGACAGGGGATTACCAAACATAGTCTGTGTAGTTGAGCCCAGCAGCCTGAGAAGGGTAGATCTTGTCTATTCAGCAATCACACTGTCCTGGGGCTTAGCAAATCCCAGAACCAACTCTTTGGCTAAGATGGCCTATGGACTGTCTTTAGATCAATCACGGTGGTTAGATCTGGGAAGCAATGCTGAGACTGGTCCTATCCACCTGTATGGCATTCATTCCTCCTGTCTATGAACTAATGCCCAAGCTATGGTTTGTCTAAACCAAGGAAATGTAATGCTATGACTAGAAGCAGGGAACACAGATGCTGAGCAGGCCATGGGGGCATATAATATTTGTTACTTTTCTCTGGCAGAATTCCTGACCAACTCGACTTAAGGGTATGAGGGCTTAATGTGACTCACGGTCCACGCTGGTGGGGAAGGTAACCTGACGGCTCAGGCAGTCTGTCATGGCGGCAGTGTATGGCATGTAACTGGTAGTTGATCTATGGAAAAGAAAGCAAGAGACTCCACTTTGAAAAGAACCATCCTCCCCTACAAAAGCTCAGGCATGTTTTCTCTGGGGGCTCAACAAACTGACAGCATCAGAATAGAAGTATAGGCAGAGAACTCTGTGACTCTCACCATCCTGGCTCTGCTGGTTTGGTAGTGAGTGAGTAGCGAGCTGTGCCAGCCCTTGGAGCTAAGCATCTAGCAGAGTCACCTTGAACAGAATGAAGCACCCACATGCTTTTCTGAGGACGGAGGTGTTATAAAGAAGACCTTGTCAGGAACAGACACCAGGAAAAGGAAGCTAGCAGGCCATGCATGAATGGTACCATCTGCATGCTTTGCAGAGGAGAGGGCACTGTGACCAGCACCTTTGAAGATGTCCATCCCGTTGCTAAGCACAACCTCACTGGAGAAAGGAGCCTTCCGCCTATCTTGGCTCCGTGCCACTCCACGAAGGTACTTATGTACCTCCCTGCAACCTTCTGATTATGATTTGTTTCCCTGACCGGGTCTGCCCACACACAGAGTGGGTTGATCATGCTTAAATGAAGTCTTGCACGCAAGGCCATCCCCATCCGCCTGTGACACCGGCTTTGCGCTTCGGTGTAGCTGGCTTCTTATCTCGGAGAGTAGGAGACTGTTCTTGGGGAAAGAAATCACTTTCAGTGATCTGGCAAGCAGTGCCCAGTTGCCAAGGCGATGTCCCAGGTCCTTGGGGAGACTGAACCAATGGAGCCTCCTTGACACTGTTTCAAACTCAAACCACCATGAGCCCAAACCAGTAAGTATCTGCTCCCAGGTATTAGTTGGGACACATGGGTAAGGCTTGTCACATGTCCACCAAATCCAGATCATTCCTGTGTTGGGTTTCCATTGCCATGATAAAATGCCTTAGACAGTTGGGTTGAAAGGAGGAACAGTTTACTTTGGCCCCGGGTTTCAGAGATTTTCATCCATGGTCAGTTGTCTCTGTTGGCCCAGTGCTTCATGCTGGGAATGACCAGTAGAGGAGACTGCTGATTTCACTCACTACCAAGACCCTTATACCCCACCCTCAACTGCCCAGTCATCAAACAGTTTCCTAGGGGAAAGGCTAGGGTTGGAAAGCACAACAGTTCAAGTGTCCCTCCATTAGCACAACCATCTTACTTGTGTGTCAGCGATGCTGGTCCCTCGTCCGTCCTCTGTCTGGCTAAGACAGTTGCATCCAGAGCTGTACTGAGAACTGAGGAAGGAAGTAGAAGAAAATGGCTCAGGAGGGAGGAAGGGAGGGGAACTGCACTTTCTTACAGACCCAGAAACATTGAGATCAAACCCCATACCCTGATGGACAGGGCTCCGGCGCCTCAAGAGAAACTCCAAGCACAGGCTTTTTGACTGACCCCACAAAGGTAATCATGGCTGTCCTGCAGGCGAGTCATCTCTTGTTGTAAGCAGCCCTCCCCCAAGTCTGCTTATTCATTACTCCTTGAGCAGTCCTGGTGGTCTTGTGGTATGTTTTGATTTGGCATGTCTCCCAAATGTCATGTGCTAGAAGGCTTGGTCCTCAATATGATTTAGAGATGGGGCTTTTGGGAAGTAACTGGATCATGAGGGCTCTGACCTTGTTGATTCACAGATGGATTCATAGTTGAATGGACTTCTCGGAAGCAGTGGAGAGTCTTGTTGGAGGAAGTAGGTTATTGGGAGTGAGCTCTTACAGGGTTGGTCTTGACTCTCTGTGCTCTCACACAGGCTCATCAGTTCTTCCCCTCTTGATGCTTTCTGGCAGCCATTAGGAATGCAGCTTGGCTCCACCACACCACGATCTTCTGCCTCACCATAGGCCCAGGGACAACGGAAGCAGCCAAGCGTGCAACCATAAGTCAAGGCCAATCTTTGCTCATTTGTTAAAAAAAATTATTACATTCATATTTAGTGTGTAGTGGGTGTGGGTGTGAGTGTGTATACATGTAGAGAACAACTTACAGGAGTTAATTTTCCCCCTCTACCCTGTGGGCCCTAGGGATTGAACTCAGGTCATCAGACTCTGCACACTGAGCCATCTTGCTAGCCTCTTTCCTCTTTAAGTTGTTTTCCTTGGGTATTTTTTCACAGCAATCTTGCCTTGGCTATAGTTAGCTGCAGGTCTACTGTGTTCTGAGCTCAGCTAGGATGACTTGGCCTCTTCTTCCATGTAATTTTCATCAAGCACGGTGCTCCTAGGGCTCTAAGAAAGCAAACACCAATGTGCAAGTGTCTACCCAGCCATTGTCTGTATCATACCTACTGATGTCTCATTGTGTAGAATCGGTCACGTAGCCAAGCTCAGCACCAATGTGGGAGAAGTGTGTATATTTCACATGTGCTAAAAGGCATTATTCACTGATGGCCACTGTTGTTATAAGCCACAATTTACTCTACTTAAAAAATGTTAGTGTATATTTGTTATTCAAAGTGATAGGCTTCATAATAACATTTTGCTCAAATGTATTATGTACTTTGACCACATTCTTGCCCTGTCCCCCTCCTGTCTCCATCCTCCATCTCCCTTTCTCACTCTTCTCAAATAGTTCCTCTTATATTTTCTTGTCATAAATATACATATGAATGTATATGTATATGTATATGTATATGTATGTGTATGTGTGTGTATATATATATAGACGAGTTTCACATGTGAGAGAAAACACACACTATTTTATCTTTCTGGGTCTCGTTTGTTTTGCCTGACATGATATTCTCTAACTCAGCTCATTTTCCTACAAACGCTGTAACTTTCTCCTTCTGTTTCTGATGTTTAAATTATTCTGTAAAGGTTCATTTACTTATTTGCTTTTTGTGTGCCTGTGTGCGTCAGTGTGTGTGCAGGCAGATGTGGGTGGGTGCCCAAGGGGGCCAGAGGAAGGTGTTGGATCCCTTGGAATTGGAGTTACAGACAGTTGTGAGCAACCTAACATGGGTGCTGAGAGCTAGTCTCCAGTCCTATGTAAGGACAACAAGTGTTCTTATCCACCCAACCACCTTTATTCATCTCGTGGCTGAGGAATCCCCACAGTGTGGGAATCTTAACGGGGCTGGCAGCTTTTCTTTAGGCTGAAATCCTCACCACGTGATCTGATGGCTCCTGGCAGTCAAGTTGTCTGAACGGTGTGATCAGATGCAGATGTCTCTGCGGTTCCCAGATCTGCTAGGTGATCCCAACACCATGGCCTCGAGTAGGGAATGCCGAGAATCTGGTTGTCATGGATTCTAAGATGGCAAGGCAGTCAGGACTCGGTGCTGGGCGTGGGCTTGTGCTTACAGTGGATTTTCTTGCTTATTAGCTGTGGAGCAGGACAGTGATGCATGTGATCTCATAATATTTTACTGCGCATACAATATCTAGGGTCAAAGGCTCGGTCAGTGTGGAACAGAGACAGGACCAAGCAATCTACAGCCAGATGGGGTGGGTTATTAATTCACGGATGCTCTTCGCATGGTGATAAAAACAACTTTCAAGGAATGGATGACGGGAAAGTGAACCTGAAAGGGCCTGTGGGCGAAAGATGGCAGTGCCATGGTAGGCCTTGAAGGCTCAGAGCATGGAATCATACGAATCTAAGTTTTACCTTCTATTCTGTAGCCCTGGGCAAATTACTTCACCTCTTTCGGACGCAAGGTTCCTTGGGAGACTGTAGTATTGGGAGTTGAAGACTGGGATGTAAGCATCGCCGAGGTAAATATTGCTGTTATTTGCGTCTGGTCTCTGTCACGAAAGGCCAGAAGCGAGGCTAGCATCTCCTTCTGGCCTTCCTCCTCCTTCTGCTGCTCGCCGTCTGGCTGTACCTACTCTATTGCTCTTTATTAACCTGTCTGTCAGTCATTCAGGTTGAGAGTCTTCTCATTGTAGACACCTTCGCTTTATTGTGGAGGAAGCAGCGTTTTGTTTTGTAATGAGCCGGGCTGTGGTGGGGCACGCTTTCAATCCCAGCACTCGGGAGGCTGAGGCAGGAGGAGGAGCTCTGAGATCAAGGCTAGTCTGCTCTACAGAGCAAGCTCCAGGACAGCCGGGGCTGCACAGAGAGACCCTGTAAAACAGCATTGTAAACATGAAGGAAATGAACAGCTTGATCCTCCCCCTCCCCCAACGTGTCACTTAAAGTGTGCTTGCCTCAGCGAGGCTTTCAGGGCTCTGTCACAAGAAAGACCCTCCCCTTAACTTACTTCTGACGGATACCATGGCCCTTTTCTGATCTGTCGAGCTGGAGGGACTGTGTTTGGGTTGGCTCTGGCAGTGTGTATCTTAATTACAAAACCTCTTTGGCAGGCCCCTAATTAGCATCTGTAAATTGCTCTCTCTAACCTCTTGGAGCCAATGCAATCTGCTCTCTGGTTATTAAAAGAACCCTCCATCCTGGACGGTTTTTGTTAAAGCTTTCCCAAGTTGCTTGGCACCTAGCTTTTTGTCAAGAAGACATGGCCGCCACCGTTGCCTGGATGGGCTCCGTGTCTGCAGTCGTTCCTTCCGGCTCATGGCTTCCTTCTCCATTTGCTGCCTACGCTACTGAAAATAACTTGTTTTTTGGCAAGCCTGAAATGAGATTCCTTCTGATTTAATCAGAGCCATAGCAAAGCTCTTCCAGCTCTCTGGAGGAATCCTCTGGAGCTGGGAGGGCTGCAGAGGGGCGGGGCATGGCAAGGGGGTGGAGCCTTCATGAGCATCGCAGTTGGAGCCCTGCCAGGTCCCTGTGGATGTATCTTGCTTCTCTGAGCGAGACCCTGATGGCCTGCAGGTGTTTTGTGGCCTGTGCCACGTGGAGCCCATTGTCTCAGTTCCCTGTAACCTCACTTGAAGGCTTCAAAGACAGCAGGCAGGACGCGGTGTCCCTCCACACCAGCTGCTCTGGCTGGAGGAGCCAATATTTTCCAGATAGGGAGAGAATAGGACATGTTCATCCACGCTGAAGCCAGGATTCACTTGGTTTCTCCAAAGTGGCATTCAACTAGAAGGTAACTGCCCTAGATAAGAGAAGCTAGGGATGGTAGAGAGGCTGATGAGCATCAGTGTGGGTGGGTGAGCTTGTTAGCCACTAAGGGAGCAGACTAGATGAGGTGAGGGCCTGGGAGGAGGGGGAAGCTCTCAAGTGGGTCAGTGTGAACAGTGGTGGCTGAAGACAGCCCAGCTGGGAGAGGCTGCTCTGCCTCGTGTATGGCTTCCTTCTGTAGGACTGATGTCTGGGTCAGAGTTGGTGCCCAGGACTCAGCCTGCTGCATACCCATGGGGTATAGCTCTCCTGGATCAGGATGCATTGTCACTGTGGCAAGGCGATGTGCTGCGGCTAGGTGAGGCTCTCACCTTGAGGAAGGTGTTCTGAGGACCTGGTACCACCCACAGTTCAACTTCTCCTCACCTACAATTCATCAGCATCCTCCTGACCCCTCCTTCTGTCCTTCCATCCCTCCCCTTCCTCCTTCCTTCCTTCCTTCCTTCATTTCTGAGACAGTGGTCACTCTCTAGCCCTGGCTGGCCTGGAATTCAGTGTGTAAATCACAGACAACACCTGCCTGCCTCTGTCTTCTGAGTGCTGGGATCCAAGGTGTGCACCCCAACACCTGGCCCCATTTATTTGTTTGTTTGCTGAGGTAAGATCAATGTATTACCACAGGCTGGCCTAGGAACCCTCTATGTAGTCGAGGATGATCTTCAACTTCTAATCTTCCTGCCTCCACCTAGGATTAAAAGTGTGCATCACTGTGTCCCAATTTTGTGGTGTTGGGGTGCTAGAACCGTGGGCCTCATGATGCTAGGCAAACACTCTACCCCCTCGAGCTACATCCCAGCCCCCCTGAGCCAATGTCTGTTGGGTGCTCCAGAGTCAGGTGCTTCACTATACACCAAACCACTGATGCTCTTAGTGCCTCTCTAAGCCTTTCAAACATCCCCACTTTCCAGATGAACAAACTGAGTCTGGGAGAAGTCTAGTAACTTGCCAGGATTGTCTGCTGCTGAGTTCTGTGTGCTGAGCCTGATGCCGCAGTCCGGGTAACACAGGCAAGGGACAGTCACCTCTCTTTAAATCCCAGTCTCCCTCCTCTCTAGGTCATTGCACTTAGCAACATCTGGGCGAGCAGGAGTGTGAACCTCCTGCTTAAGCAAGGAGTCAGCGGAACAAGCCCAGCTGTCTGGCCTCACTGAAACAGACCCATCTCCAGGGAGGCCTGTGGCTAAAGTCACAGCCTCTGGCCAGGCTCTCCTCCGACATCATTTGCATGGAGCTGTTTATAGTCTGGATCACTTTTCATCACCCGAGGCATCTGAGAGACCCCGTCCTTCTGAACATCTCAAAACAAGTGTCCTGTCAAAGGTTACACTCCGCTGACAGTTCAACATCTTCAGCGAGACTTTGTGGCAGGGGGAATCATAAGTTGGAGGCTAGCCTGGACTGCAGAAAAACGATCTTCTGCCAGGAGTGTAGTTCAGTTGGTAGAGCACTCACCCAGCACGCACAAAGCCCCGGGTTCCATCCCCAGGGCCACAAAAACCTGGTGCGATCTCTCAGACCTGTAAGTTCAATACTGGGCATGCTGAGCCAGGAGGATAGGAAGTTCAGAGTTATCCTTGTCTACATAGCTAGCCTGGGCTACATACGATCCTGTCTCAAACAAAACACTGTATCATCTCTGGGCACCGAGTATTTGGAATCATTGTATAAGAATGATTCTAGGCCTTAGGAAACCACGATGATTCAGAACAGATTCACACGCGGGTCCAGAAGAGCCTGTCCACTCCTTATTTCGAGGGTTAAGCCGCCCACTCCAGGAAGCTGGTGACTGGCTAAACTGTTTTTCGCTAAGGGAGTCTTAAGGTTAAGCACTAATTAATGGAAGGGGGTTGGACCGGATGTAAACAGAGCAGTAGGTAGGTTTGGGGATGAGCCGAATGCACCCTCCTTGCCTCTGCAGCTGAAAATACATCCTCGAAGCCCACACAACACTGTAGATGCTTCAAAGTTCCATTTTTGGCAAGTGTATTCTGGTCTTGGTGTGCTCCAGCTAATCTGTGGCTTCTGACTCATGGCACTGGGTAGCAGATCATGGCCTTGACCTGGGTGTCCTCAGGACACAGCTGATGGTCTCAGGGAGGCGGCATCCCCAGGGGGTCTGAGCCTATCGATCTTTGGGTGGATTGGTCTGAGGGCTTGTTAAGGCACCTGGGCACTGTCTGAGCTAGCCGAGGCTGCCATAGGCTGTGCACAGTGAGAGGCGTGGTCTTCCTGGCAGTTCTGGAGGCTAGACGTTCACAGTCAAGGTCGTGGGGTGCTTGGTTTCTGGAGGGGCCTCTGGTCATATCACTTATTTGTAAGGCTTCAAAGTATGTTCACATGGCCAGGAGAGAGAGAAAGAGAGAGAGAGAGGCAGACAGACAGAAAGACAGACAGGAGACACATCTGGCGCGCGGGGTGGGGCCCTTGGGCCTCATCTAAACTTAACACTTTGCAAAGACCCACCTCTGAACGCTGGGAGCTATGGTCGAGCATGTGATTTTGGGGAAGGCAGGTCTTAGCAGGTATGCCGTAGGGCCAAACACTGACCTCTTTAATGACCCCTGGCTGAGGTTCCCCGTAAGGTTGAATAAATTAGAAGAGGTAGGGGATGGTACCAGGTAGTCCTATGTGGATGGACATTCTGGTCCCACCGGGCCATCTCCTCTGACAACCTGCCCTCCTCTCACCTGTCTGCCGTTCATTTTCTCCCTGTTGCTGCTCTCTGCCCTTGTGGCAGGTGTTAGAGTGGAGGAGAGCCTGTAGTTAAGAGCTTTGGCCTTGGAGTCTACTCACTGCCTGCTGTGTGACTTGAGGCAAGTCACTTGGCCTCTCTGGACCCTGGCCGCCTCTTCGCAGTCATAATCAGAACTACTGGAGGATGGTAGCCCATGTCTGCCTCACTTCCGCTCAGCTACAGGCCAAAGCCCGTTGCTATTTGAGACAGTCCTGACCTGCATGGATGCTAGAAGAGGGCTAGACCATGCCTACTGATGAGTGTGGAGCAGGTCCATATCTGAATGTCTCCAATGCAATGACTCCATTCCGAGCCAGGGTCTGCCTTGGGATAACAGCCTAGCTCTGGGGTTTGTCTAGAAGAAGCCCAATTTGTCCTTGTCCCCTGTGAGGACCCATGTTTTACTCTCCATGCCTGCCAGTCATTGCCCTCCTAACCACCAGGACAGTGGCTTCTGGTCCCCTTCTGCCCAACCCTGCCCCTACACTCCAGGTCTCCTACTGGACCTGGAGGCCAATACCAGCTGTGCTAAGCCTGTTGGGCCAAACACTGGCCTCTTCGATGACCCCTGGCTGGGGTTCCCTACAATGTTGAGTAAGTTGGAAGAGACTCTTCAAGGTAGGGAATAGCACCAGGTAGTCCTATGTGGAGGGGCATTCTTGTCCTCTCACCAGGCCACCTGCTCTGACAACCCACCCATCCCTCAGCCCTCGGCAGTCTGATCTCTCCCTGTTGTTGGGTTCCTGTGGTTGGGCAGAGCCTCACGTTTGCTGCCTGGCTCTCCTAGCTCCATCAGGCTCACAGGAGCTGGTTTGAGAGCCTGACCATAGGGACAGTCATATGAGGAGTGGACAGTGGCTGTCAGGTGACCACTAGCCAAAGTCCCCAAGCAGATGAATAAGAGCAGCATTAGTGACTTGGGCATGGAACTGGCTGAACACAGTGGGAAGGAGATATGAGGCAGAAACGGTGATGTTGTGGGACCCTGAGGAGGAAAACGGGACTCAGAAAGACTCAGAGACCTACCTGGGGCTTATTGCTCGAGTTGGACTTGGGCCCAAAGTCTGAAGACTACCAAGTGTGGGCTCATAACTGCAGTGCAGCCCAACACCCTGCTGAGAGTGGAAGGACACACTGACAGCTGGCACAGTGAGTGGAGCTGGAGCCGGGAGGCACAGGAAAGAGCCCCACAAGGTTAGGACGTGAAAGAAGGCTGATCCTTTGTACAGAAGACTGTAGCACCGTGACTGACCCTGACCATCCTTAGATGCCTCAAAGATTCCTTCCGGGCCCAGGCACGATAAAGCAAACCACAGGAAAGACCAATCTGATGAAGCCCTCTTCATCAGAACCAGGGGGCGGGGGGCTGAGTGGCTGAGGCCAGGCCAGCTGTGTGCCTGACTTCAGAGTGGAGAGCACAGGGGTTCCTTCTTTCTGCTGTCATCCCAGGCAGCTTGAGCATCAGCCCCGGCTGCCGTTTACCCTGGCCCTGCCTTCCATCCCCACAGCTACACTCACGCCTAAACTCAGATGTTCGGAGGATAATCAGAGGCCTTCTGGGCTCCAAGAGGAGCCAGCTTCAGTGTGGAAAGTTCCTGAAGCTTTCCTCGGTGCCCTAGGGCTCGGAGCAGAGAGCTTTTCAAGGCTCTGTCAGCTGAGGACTGGAGCCTCCCCGTCGTGGTGACCCTCAGCAGCACACTGCCCAGCCGTCAGCCTGTTTCCTGAGGCTAACTGCTTCTCTGACACTCTCAGAGAGGCAAAGGCGGACAGATAGGGGTGGTTCCAGCAGTGGCTTGCAGGGGATGAGATCTCCTTGTCTGACCACCGGCACCTCTGTCCTCCCTTCCTCTTTGCAAATCGTGACCTTTGCTGGTTCACCCCTCCTTCCAGTGTTCCTGCCACAGGTTAAACTCCCGTGTGACTGCGAGCGGAGATGAGTCCTTGCCATGAGAGTGAGGGAGGACTAGGGATTCCCATATTTCCGTTCCCTCCCTTAGCCGTGGCTATACCCCCGCCCCCTTGACTCTACGGTGAAGACAGAAGGAAGAGAGACCTTTGCTGGCTTGTGTCTTGACACCTCTGGGCATCAGTTTTGCCTCCCTGGACCTCAGTGGTGGTATCAGTTATAGTGGCTTTGATGTAACCATGACTGCAGTTAGGCCTGCTTGGAACAGTGACAAGCCTACAGCAAGGATAGTCTGGGAGATGGGGTGAGGAGCCCCCATTAGACAAATGCATACGGAATCAACCGTCCTACACCCAGGGATTTCCATGATTTATGTCCATATATAAATTTATCTGCATTTTTATGATAACCCCAATCCAAATGCTCACCAGCTGATGAATGGAAACGTTAAATGTGGTATATCCATACAATGGAATACTATTCTACCACGTAAAGAATAAAGTGTTTGATACGTGCCACAATGGGTTTGAGCCTGCTTAGTGACAGAAGTTAAACAGGAAAGGTCACACATATTTGCATATTTCTAATATATGCAAATCAGGAAATGGATGGTGGTGGCACACGCTTTTATTCCCAGCACTCACAAGGCAGAGAGGTAGGCAGATCTCTGTGAGTTCAAGGCCAGCCTGGTCTACAGAGTTCCAGGACAACCAGGGCTATACAGAGAAACCCTATCTTGAAAACAAACTAAATTAGCAGTTACCTAGAGAGGGGAAGGAAAGGAAGAGTGACTAGCTATACCCCTTGCTGTAAGCAAGCACAGAGAGAAAGAACTATGTCCCACAATGCTTTGCAGGCAGTGAGTCACCCACTGCCACAGCTAGAAGTCAGACTCTGGGCACAACCAAGGGGCAATTAGACCTCCTTAGCACAGAAAAGCTGTTAGTCCCCCTCCTCTTGGCATCTTCCTAGCTGGCCTGGGATGGGGAGGTTGAACCAGCAGGGAGGCTTTGAGCTGTAGACCAGAAGTGGGTGTGTCCCGATGACACCTCTGACCCAGTTCGAGGGCTATAGAAATTGATTTGCAGAAGGATGGTTTAATTAATTAGTGTGGCCTGCTTCGGGCTGGGAATGCACCATTAAATGGGCTGGGTCACCCTGCCGTCACGCCAGTGGCCCTAGTTCCTGACTCCAGGGATTCTCTGTCTCTTGGGCCCTGTCCTCTTTGTGGTGCCACTGTTTGGAATGGCTTGAGTTTCCACGTGGCTTTACCCCCTTCCCTGCCCAGGAAACTTAGGGTGGAGCAAGGCAAGCATGGATGGCCCCAGGCTGTGAAGGACCCACTTGGAGGCCACCCCTGTGTGCATGGCCTCGGCACAGAGTCCGGCACAGACCAAGCCCACACCCTGTCCACGTGTCACCCTGCATTTCTAATGCAGCATCACAGCTGTGATCATAAGTTACTGACAGTTCCCAGGCCGTAAGCGGCAGAGCAGAGCCTCTGGCCCAATCTCCACTTGCCTCCCTTGTGAGGGTATCAAGTCTTGCCTGGTTTTCAGAAGCCTGTAGAGTTTGATTACTGCTCCTGGTTTTAGGGGGAGGCTGATTATAGTCTGTGGCCCCCTGTGGGTCAGGGGGGCCCCTCAAATCTGAATGTGCCGTCCTTTCAGTAAAGTGTGCATGCGTGGTGGACCCTGTGACTTGCCTGCTTGCTGTGTGACTCTCGGCAATGGATTTGATCTCGCTGAGCCTTTTACCTTTGGCTATAGAACTGGGGTCCTGGAAGCATGTTCCTGAACATTCTTGGGAGGGGTGAGTGGGAAACTACAGAAGGTGTCTTGGCCACAGGGGGTGAGCGGCCGCTGCCTGTCTACCAGTTTTTTCCCACCATGGAAGTGGAGGGTAGGATGAGAGGTAACCTGGGCTCACTGTGCCTTGTTCTCTCAGAGATGGAGCATCTACTTTTGGGTTTTGTTTTTTTGAGACGGGGTTTTGCTATTTATAACTTGCTAGATTGGAACTCTCTACGTAGCACAGGCTAGCCTGGAACTCATAAAGATCCACTTGCCTCTGCCTCCTGATTGCTGGGATAAAATGTGTGCACCCCTACTTTTGGTTCTGCTCTTTTTTGGGGCGGGGGAGAAATGTCAATCAAAGTGATGTTTCTAAAGGGTGCTGTATTTGGCTTCTTTGATTTCTGCAGCCATTAATGTGGAGATTCTGGGCTAATGAGGCTGAGGGGGTGTATGTGGCCCCAGAGGATGGGCTGGTTAAAGATCTACCCCGGTACTGAAGACCAGCTTCCTGTGGGGATCAGCCAGGGATCAACCAGGTACATGGTTCAGATCCTGGGCTTTGAAGCGAGACTGTTTGGGCTCCAATCCCAGCTCCACCCAGTGACCTCAGAAAGATTCTGTGCCTCAGTTCTCCATTGCTTGAGGGAGGCCCGGTTCTAGAGTAATTTTTTGACGTAGAGACGGTTCCCGAATTATGTCATTACCAGTTGTCCGTTGGCATTTCCCTCCGCAACTGGGCCTGTGTCTGCCGCAGGTGTGCCAGTCTCACGCAGGCTGTGGTCGCTGTGGGACTCAGGTTGTCTCTGTCGGTGGCTGTGCATGGCTGAGATTGGGTACATAGGTGTATGCCTGGGCCCCTGGTTTTCATCTCTGGAGGCTTTCCCGTTAACCTTCTGGGGAACGCCACACCATTTGTGCTTACCCGGAAGTGAGGCTTCATTTTCCCCACATCCTCACCAGCACTTGTGATTCAGACTCTCTCTATGTCTGTCTCTGTCTCTGTCTCTCTCTGTCTTTCTCTTTGTCTCTGTCTCTCTGTCTCTGTCTGTCTATCTCTGTCTCTGTCTCTCGCTGTCTGTCTCTGTCTCTGTCTCTCACTGTCTTTCTCTCTGTCTCTCTCTTGCTGTCTCTCTCTGTGTCTCTTGCTGTCTCTCTCTGTCTCTTTCTGTCTCTGTCTCTGCCTCTCTCTCTCTGCCTCTCTTTCTCTTTCTCTCTGTGTCTGTCTGTCTGTCTGTCTGTCTGTCTGTCTGTCTCTCTCTCTCTCTCTCTGTCTCCCTCTTCCTCTCTCTCCCTCTCCTTCTCCCAGGCTGGCCTCAAACCTACTACCTAGCTAAAGACTTTAACCTCCTTACTGCTGGGATTATATGCTTGCACTACAATGCTTGACTCGTTGCCCTAAAAGCCATTAATAGAACTAGCCTGTGGGCGTGCACTTTTGCTTCTTCTAGAAGCTGGTGCAAGGGGTACCTTACAGTGTGGCCCCCAAGGCTCCTTTTCCTTAGCTTGAGGGAGGTACTGGGTTTAAGGGCTTCAAAAAACCATCTCATGGCCTGTGGAAGAGATGGTCCTTCGAGAAGGCGGCAGTTCCTGGGCTCCCTCTGCCTCGCTGCGCACCCCTGCTTGTAGATGAGCCTGTTCGCCTTCCTTCACAGACACCCATGTGTCTTGCGTCAAGATGCCTGAGATTCCTAAGTGAATGACAGCCCCTGCCAGTGGGGCTGATCACCCTTAGGATAGCTGATAGCCTGTGACTAACTGGAAGGTGACCGGGCACAGGGGTGGGCTCAGTGGCCAAGCACCTGCCCAGCATTCAAGAGGCTCTGAGTTTAATCCCCAGCCTGGCATTAATGATGATGATGATGGTGATGATAGCAGCTAGATGACAAAGGTCTCTTAGGGCAGATCTCTCTGAGGAAGTGACATCCTAAGTGACATGAATCCCTGCAGGGAGAAGGGTCTAGACATAGAAGTAAATGGCACAAGCAGGGATCTGGGCCGAGGGAGCCCCTGGTGAATCCGTGCTAGCCTGGGACTCCAGGGGGGTGGGAGCTGTCAGGGGAGCCCAGGCCTTATGGATGCCAGACCAACTTCCTTGTTGCCTTTTCAGCTCTGATGGAGAGCCAGGCCAGGACGGGGCAGCTTCTCCCAGAGTCTAGCTCCATCTCATCCCATCCTAGGGCTGGGACTGGGGAGTGGGGTCAGGGTCAGTTGCCTCAGAGAGCACAGGACACAGCTGGACTCCGATGTCCCTCTTGCCCATGGGAAGGCGTGTTCTGACTGACGCCTGTATTCATTGTCTTTGGAGCCTCTTCTTCCTGGACTTGGCCTGGTGTCCCCTCCTTACTGCAGAGCTTAGCCTCAAGGCTTGGAGGTCCAGGTTAGTGTCCTGGCTACCCTCCTGGCTCTAAGAGAACAAGGTGTTCTACCGCAGAGTCCTGGCCCGAGGACATGAGTGCACCTGACCCAGGGCACAGGAAGAAAACTGACCCTACTCCTGAGTTACATAAGGTATCTTTGGAACTTGGGCTCCTTTTGAGCTGATATGGGAAAAAGGACGCCCAAACAGGCAAGAGGTGGAGCCAGAGAGGAGGGCTGCCCCTTCAGGTCACTTCTGGGTCAGCCTGCATTCTGGGAGGTGACTGATTCATTCATCACACACAGCTGGCATCGACTCCGTGTCCAACCTGCTGCTGGGTTCACCAGTAAATGCTCAGGGAAGCTTTGCAGGAAGGAGAGAGAGGGTGAGGAGAAAGGAAGAGGGAGGGGAGGGAAGAACGGAAAGAGTAAAGGAGGGAGCAAAGGAAACGGGAACGAAAAGGGGAGGGAAGAAAGGGGGACAGGTGAAGGCTACAGAGACCTCACCCGGGCTGCAGTTGTACCCAAAGTCACGAGACCATCTAGCTCTGCTCTGGCCAATAGAAAAGTAGCATCCTCTTATGGAACTCTAAACCTTGCCTTAGCCCGAGCTGTGGGGGGGTGGAGCGGGGAGGGAGCTGGTGCAGGAACCGGAATACATTACCGCAAGGAAGAAGCTAGAGAACAATAATTGTTAATGGCACGAGGAACACTGATTTATTTTTGTAGCAGATCTTCAAAGCCCAGCATGGGCCTAATATACCCCAGCCCATCTCTGTGGAGATCATGTTTAGTTTGCACACTGTGGCCTCACGGGGTCTGGGGATGCTGCGGAAGGTGACAGGTGCTGGCTGAGCCACACACTGCCTGCTGAGGGTGCTGGGTCAGGATCAAGGGAGATTTACTGTGTGGGGTGTGTGTGTGAGAGCACATTCGCTTCTCTAATATTCAGTGGGTGTGGATTTGAATGGCCGCACTGCTGTAGGGGTGGGGAGGGGTCTTTCTGGGTGGAGAAGAGGCGCCCCAGAGGGGATTGGTCAGTGCAGGGGCAGAGCTAGTGTTCTCAAACTTGATGGCGTGAGATCACTTAGGGCTCCTCCACCTTGAGTGTAGACCTACCTTGAGCGCTCCTGGATCATGGTTTGGGGTGAGATGTAAGTTTTTTATGTCTAACAAATCCCCAGGTCCTCCTCCTCCTGCTACTGCTGGTGGTGGGGCAAAGACCCTGTTTTAAAAACAACCAGACTAAAGCCTACAGAGATGGCTTAGCCATTAAGAGCACTTGCTGCCCTTGCAAAGGACCCAGGTTCAATTCCTAGCACCTATCTTGGGGCTAACACTGTAACTCCAGTTTCAGGGAAAGTAAGAGTTGGGAGCATTCTTTAGTGTGTGTGTGTGTGTGTGTGTGTGTGTGTGTGTATGCGTGCATGTGCGTACTATGGCATGTGTGTGGAGATCAGGACTACTTTTAGAAGTCAGTTCTCTCTTCCACCATGTGGGTTCTGGGGACCCAGAGTGTCATGTTTGGCAGAAAGTGCCTTTACCCACTGAGACACCTCACCCCCGACCCCCATCGCCACACTGTGAGAGGTTTTCAGACAGGAAAGAAATGTGCCAGGCTTGTGATTTCAGAAACTCTTAGGAGCTGCTGACAACTTCGTTCCTGCCAGGCCAGAGTGACCCCTAGCTCAGGAGGGCTCTGTCTTCACAAGGCAGGGAAGCCTGAGCTATCCTGCTGGAACTAGAAAGACACGGGTGTGCAGTGATGTGTGGACAGGTCAGCATTGAGGCTGGAAACAAACCTCGAGTCAGCCAGAGGCTTCATAGAAGAGTTTCCCCAGTTAAGGGAGATTCCGACAGCTGTGGGCAAGGAGAAAGTCAGGGGCTGGGGTGTCTGAGCCCTGTTGGGGTGCTGCAGTTTCCTGCTGGATAGTAGATTGGACTGAATCGGTGAATTAAATTTCCCGTGCCTCAGTTTCCCTGATTAGAAATAGAAGCACATCCTAGGCCTACTTTGCTCCTGCATGAGGTGGTTGAAGGGGACTAAATGAGACCATCTCTACGTGTGCTGGACATGGGCCTGGGCATGCAACAAGCACTTAATAAATGTGGGCTCTTGTTAGTCACCAATGTCTGTCTCTCCAACTGCCTGTGCTGTGGGGACATGAAGGCTGAGGACTCTGCCATCTTTGTTTGTTCCTGGGAACATCCAAATGATCTCCCAGGTTCCATAGCTCAGGGCATTCTCAGACTCTATCCAAGACCTGCACTTGACTATGACTGTATCCGGGCCCTGTTGTCTCTGAGCCAGGGTGGGCTGAGGACAGTGGTATCCAGACAGAGACCTGCAGGCTGCTCCCCACCCCCAGGCTGCAGCACACCCCCAGGCTGCTGTGCCTTTTTAGCTGTTCCTGTCTGATAAGAGTGGATTTTTCCATTTCCTGCAGCAGAGATGCCCCGGTTTCCCCTCTGCCCACCAGCTGCCCTGGTTTCCACTCCTGCACAGGCTGAGATGGCTGTCTTGGAGCCACAGGAGGTTGTGGCAGGAGGGGAGATGTGTGCGTGGGCCAGGGACCTGGAGAGCCTGCAGCAGATTCCATTAGGAGGGCAACTTCTCGGTTCTGATGTGACAAGAAAGCCTGCTCTTTATCAGAAATGGCTAAACCTAACCCCAGAAAACAAAATCCCCCAGCCAGCAAACAGGAAGCAGAGGCTGGATAAAAATACTGTCCTCTGCAGCTGCAGCTGAACGACAGTGCTTTCAGAAAACCCCGCTCTTGACAGGAAACACAGCTGCTGCTGAGAGGAGAGACGGTTGGGGGGCCCCCCGAGGTAGAGACGTGGGTGACAATGGCGAGAGAAAGCAGGGACCCTCGACCCCAGCTGTCCATTGCAGGTGAAGAAACAAGGCTGGGCCACCTCTGCCTGCCTGGCCTTTGTCTTAGCTTCATCTGGGACAGACAACGGATTCCTTTCCATCTACTTGGAGCCAAGAGACCGTTATTGTATGTTGAGAGATTAGACCGTGGCTTTGAATTTATTTCCTTGGTTGCAGAGCACGACTCTTGGAATCAACAAAGTGCTTTGAAAGGGCCAGGTTGAAAAAGTATATATATTTTAGGCTGTGTATAACCATGACGTCTCTCACACCTGAGCCCTGCTGCCGAAGCAAGAGAAGCCACAGAAGAAGCTCACGACGGTGACTCTCACGGACTGTTCATGTGTCACACAGTGCTCTGTCTTTGATGGTTTTCGACCACTTCAAAAGTAGCAACCTGGAACTAGGCAGATAGCTCAGTCAGTAAAGCATTCGCCTTGCAGACAGGGAGACCCGAATTTTATCTCCAGGGCCCTCCTTTAAAAAGCTGGTTATGGTAGCATGCATTTATAATCTTTGGCATTGGCAAAGGCAGACAGATCCCTAGGACTCTGTGGTCAGAGAGCCTAGCTTAACGGGAGAGTTCCAGGCCAGTAAGAGACCCTGTTTCAATAAAACAAAAGGGACGACGACTCCTGACGAATGACAGTTGAGGTTTTTCTCTGGCTACCACACATGCACAGAGAGATTGGGGGGGGTGGGGAGGAAGAGAGAGAGAGAGAGAGAGAGAGAGAGAGAGAGAGAGAGAGAGAGATCATTGTTTTTGGCTCTGTTTTATTTCAGATAAGGTTTCCTTGGGTAGGTTCACTGGTCTCGAAGTTACTATATAGCCCAGGCTGGCCTCCAGCTCCCCAGTCTCTTGAGTTTTCTACTAAACCCTCTGGGGTCCTCATTCTTAACTTTCAGTTGGTACAGGCATAAGTTCACAGGCCTGGTTTAAGGTTGCAAATGCAATTGGCTGCTTCCAGGACTATACAAACATACTAGTCTGTCTTCCTTCCTTTCCTTTCCTTTCCTTTCCTTTCCTTCCTTCCTTCCTTCCTTCCTTCCTTCCTTCCTTCCTTCCTTCCTTTCTTTCTTTCTTTCTTTCTTTCTTTCTTTCTTTCTTTCTATCATCACGGTTGAGTTTCCTGCCCAACACAGAAGTTTCATCTCTGCCTTGCCCTCTGAGGGAACCACGTGAAATGTCATTTCTACTCTAGTAATGTGTAACAGCAGCAATCCTTACTACTTGCCTACCCTGTGGAGGGTTCTTGTCATTTAGGGAAAATGAAAATTTCTGCCTCTAAAGGCTGTCCCCACAGATCTCAAAATGTTAAAAAAAAACAAAAACAAAACAAAACAAAACAAAACAACCCACTGACAACCATAACACCATGTCACGGGCGGATTTGGGTCTTCATTTTTTCCAGTGATGAGCGTGCGGATGTGTGAACCAGCTTTCTTTTCCAGCCGAGACCTCGCTGTGTGTGTTGGTCTAAATCTCCCATTCTGTTACGTGTCAATGAATTCCTAGGCCATTAAAAGCCTCTCAGATACCAGCTCAGAGTCTCCCACTGGATGATGCTCCAAACACTGTGGGCATGAAATGTCCGATTGTTTAGACACGGGAGTCGCTTCTACGATGCCTTGATCATAAACAGTGTGGGCAGCAGCACTGCTGTGGGCGGACTTGTCTTCCATCTCTGCTGTTTTCTTTCTTTCTATATCTTTGGATATTTCTGTACTTATTTATTACGTGTGGGGTATGAGTAAACATGCCGTGGACCTGTGGCAGTCAGATCACAACATTCTTTTTTTTTTTTTTTCCGGAGCTGGGGACCGAACCCAGGGCCTTGCGCTTCCTAGGCAAGCGCTCTACCACTGAGCTAAATCCCCAACCCCAGACCACAACATTCTTGAATCAGCTTCCACCACATGAGTCCCAGGATCAAATAGGTCACCAGGCTTGGTGGCAAGCCCCCTCAGCCACTGAGTCATCTCACTGGCTCCATGTCTGGCTATTCTCTAACCTTATTACTTTATTTTATTTATTTATTTTATGTGAGTACATTTTAATTCATCCATTCATTCATTCACTTCTTCATCTGATGTACGTGAGCATGCTTTCGCTGACCTTAGACACACCAGAAGAGGGCATCGGATTCCATTACAGATGGTTGCAAGCCACCCTGTGGAATCCTGGGAATTGAACCCAGGACCTTTGGAAGAGCGGTCATTGCTCTTAACCGATGAGCCATCTCTCCAGCCCAAAATAAGATCTTTAAAATAATAATAATAATAATAAAGTAGGGCTGGAAATAATAAAGTAGGTCCTGAATTCAATTCCCAGCCACCACATGGTGGCTCACAACCATCTGAAATGGGATCTGATGCCCTCTTCTGGTGTGTCTGAAGACAGCAACAGTGGACTCATATACATTGAATAAATAAATCTTTAAAAAAAGATCTTATTTTTATCTTGAATTCTGGGTATGTGTGTGTGTGTGTGTGTGTGTGTGTGTGTGTGTGTGTGTGTTGTGTAGGTGTGCCTGTGTGTGCAGATGCTTGCAGAGTCCAGAAGAGGGCATCAGATGCCCTGCAGCTGGAGTTACAGGTGGCTGTGAGCTCCCTGCTGTGGGTGCCGAGAACTAAACTTGGGCCCCCTGCCCTTAATGGCCAGTCCCACTCTCGAATCTTTTCTTCAAAGTGTGTGTCTGCTGAGGGTGCCTAAGATAGCCATGTTTTCGACTTCTAACAGTATTTGCCTTGCTGGGTTTCACTCCACTGACTGCATTCCCCATAGTCCCTCAACTGATGGTCTGATTTCTCCACCTCTGACCCCAGGAAGCCATTGCTCTGCCTTCTGGTTTGAACTTAACGTTGCCTCGGTGAAACACAAGGAGAGGCTCTGTCGTCCTGTACCGTCTGTTTTGATCAGCCTCAAGTTCATTGCCTCCTTGTTTTCCCAGAATTCCATTCTGCATCCTAGTAATGTCGCTGCCCCCTCTTTCTCTGTGTTTGCATCTGCCTGTTTTAGACTGGAACGTTCCTTTATTTTTAGCCCCTCTGTTGTGTTTATACCAGTGCGCTTTGTTACCAGCACACACCGAACATTTTTCCTTCTTAGCAAAGCAAAATCTTTACTGTCTTTAGAGTAGAGGGGAGGAAGGCATTGGTGCTAGTGTAGACGTCTGGCTTGGAGTCATCCTGTTCCACTCGCTCATTGTTTCTTCTTTCTTTATGTGACTTCAGTGAATTTATGGTGTGTGTGTGTGTGTGTGTGTGTGTGTGTGTGTGTGTGTGTGTGCGCGCGAGCGCACATGCGCATGCACACACACACTTGCATGGAGAAGTCAGAGGAAAGCCTCAGGCGTGTTCTTCAGGAGTTGGCCACCATGGTCTTTTGTTTGTTCTTGGTTTTTCTGTCTGTCTGTTTGTCCTAGATTTATTGTGAGTACATATGTGTTGCCTGCATTAATATATGTGTGCCATGCATGTACCTGCCTGGTGCCTATAGAACTACAAGGTGTCAGATCCCAGACCATGGTGACCATGTGGGTCCTGGGAAGTTAAACCCCAGACCTCTGAATGAACAAGTGCTCTTAACCACTAGCCATTTCTCCAGCCCCAGTCCACCACGATTTTTGAGACAAGGTCCGTCATGTGGCCTGGGGCTCACCAATTTGACTGGGCTGACTGGCTACTATGCTCCAGAGATCTGCTTATCTCTGTGTCTTCTGTTTTGGGATAACAAATGTATGTCATTGTACCTGGCTTATTAAAATATTCTCTCTCTCTCTCTCTCTCTCTCTCTCTCTCTCTCTCTCTCTCTCTCTCTCTCTCTGCACGTGCCGTGTGCGTGCGTGCGTGCATGTGTGCATGTGCGTGTGTGTGTGTGTGTGTGTGTGTGTATACCGTGTGTACAGGTTTCCTCAGAAGCCAAAAGAAGGCTTCAGATCCCCCAGAAATAGAGTTACAGGCAGTCGTGAGCAGCTCTGTATGGGTGCTGGGAACTAAATTTGAGCTCTCTGGAAGTGGACCATCTCATAGCTCCAGTGCCTGGCTGTACCACTTAGGTTTTGGGGATTGGCACCAGTTACACATGGAATCAGCCAGGTTAAAATGACTCTCAATATTTCCTAGCAAAGCAAGCTCAAGACACATCATGCCAGATCTCTGTTGGATGGGCTGATTGCAGTCCCAAGTTATAGGGTTGTTCTACAGAATGACTGGGGGGAAAATAACATATTAGCCTGGTGTCACTTGCTTGGAAAGTAATCAACCTGTGTTAGCTGTTGTTATGGAGGCCGTGAGGCCACAGCAGGGTCTATGTGTATGTATCTCACACCTGGAAGGTTGGGAGTATTTTTATGTAGTCCTTGCCTGGAGATATGAAATAATTGGACTATTTAAAAAACCCAGAAGACGTGTGCTCAGAGAGATGGGACTGAGGAAGCAAAGGAAGGCAAGGAAAGAGGACTGAAATTGGGGGTGTCTGGGGAGAGGAGGGACGGAGAGGAACTGCAGAACCTTGGAGAGCTCCCAGGCAGCCAGCTAGAGAGAGGTTCTGCAGACCAGGCAGAGTAGATAGTTTCTGCTGAGAAGCTTCTGGGGGTGAGGGGGTGGCATCTGGGAATGGAGCCAGTGAGGAATTTGGGAGCTGGTGATGTTGGGGTCAGCTGTGTTCCCAAAGGGGATGGGGAAAGCCTTGAGCTTGTGTAGGAGGACACATGGTCCCCTTGTCAGACTTGGAGACTAAATGCTGTAAGGAGCGAGATACCTAAGAGGAAGTTAATGGAGGGCAGGAGAGGAGGGGACGGGTTGCACAGGCCATACTTGAAGTTCTCTTCTCCATGCCTGCTGTGTTTATGGATGTGGTTCTCCCACGTAAGGAGATCTGGTGCAGGCTCTCTCACTTATGAGCAGTTCCCCTTCTGGCCTGCCCTGTGCTGCAGAGAGAACTTACATGTCCAAGAAGGATGGACTGCAAACTTTGCACTTTGCACTTTGCTCACTATAAATCTTTATGTGTGTGTGGTTTTTTTTTAAAGAAGAGAAACAAATTAGTTTATTTGCTCAACTCAATAAGTACTTCTGAGAGACTTCTGAGAACCCCATAAACCGGTTCTTCAGACTTGAAAGCTAGACACCATAGTGCACACCTGTTACCTGAGCACTTGGGAAGTGGTTAATAGTTCAAAGCCAGCTTAGGCTACAAAACGAAAGCTAGACACCATAGTGCACACCTGTTACCTGAGCACTTGGGAAGTGGTTAATAGTTCAAAGCCAGCTTAGGCTACAAAACGAGTTCAAATCTAGTCTGGGATACAATGTAAGTGTCTGTTTCAATCAATCAATCAATCAATCAATCAATCAATCAATCAATCAATCAACCAATAGCAGAAGACAGACAAGATTACCTCTTAAAGGGGATTCAGTCACTTTCCCTGTGTAACCCTTACATTAGGTATAAGTTACACATTGTCAGAGGCTTTTGGTAGCCAACATTAATGTCTGCCAACCCCCTTTGTCCAGTATAGCTGCAAATCCTGGACACACAAGTTCTGGAGAGCAGATTATAGCTATGTGCCTGGAGTGGCCCTAGCTGTCTTCTGATTATAATGAGGGTATCAGAGATGCTAAGAGAGAAACAGGCCTCTTGGAACGAACGGGTCAGCAGATGAACCTACTCTCTGAGATGGAGGAGTCTGGGGTCTTGCCTGGGTCGGGTCCTTCTGATCCACAGGGAAGGCAGAGCAGCTCAAGAACAAAGGCTCCAGTCAGTTCTGAAAGCAGGCAGAGGCTACAGGGGCCTTTTTCCTTGCAGGTTCAATTGTTGACTGGGAGCCTGAACTCCATTACAATAGCAAAGAATGGCTCGCCTACCCTGCCTGCCTCCAGACCTCCCCTACACCATCCACCTCCAGAACTGACAGCCTAGCAAAGACAAGGACCCACACACACAGCTACTCTAGTACTGTGATCTTAGGACTGGACAGAAAAGCACACTGGGGAAGTACCTGGCCAGCCCGAGAGCTAGGAGTTGGGAAGTGGAAGAAGGGGAGTCCTCACAGACACAGTGACATTTAAGATGGGACCTGGAGGCTAAGCAATGACTAACAAGAACTGCAAGTTGAAGGAACGGCACATGACTTGAAGGTGCAGAGGTACAGCGATGGTGGGGCCTGAATGGCCCTGAAAGGAGACCATGGCTGTTGGAGGGATGGTGCCAGGCGGTGTGGGTAGAGGCCATACCATGGAGGCTCATCGAAGACCAGGTGTACTGTGTATTGTGTGCCAGGCTGTTTTGGCCTTCTGGGTACAGTAATGAGGGGAGCGGATGTGACTGAGATTTCACAGAACTCTCAAGCCTGATGGAAGCCCACCCCTTCTCTTCAAACTGATGCGTGACTCACCTACCGTTGAACGCAGAGTTTCTGAGGTGTGCTTCTGTGGTCTTCAGTTCAAAGCCTTTCTCAGTTCACATCACTGCCTGATTCTGGTACTTGCACATCATCTCCAAGGAAAACTCTGGCCTCTAGCGGTCACCTCATCCTGCCTGCTTGACCCTCAACCCTGCCACATCCCAGTGCATCTCCCTATTCTGGACATTTCCCGGCATGCACATGGGATCATGCAACATGAGGTCTTTTTATCTCGCTCTTTTGGCCCACCACGATGCTTTCGGGTTCTTTTTGTGACAGAATAATGTTCCATCGCCTGGAATCCCATGTATCCATTCATCAGTGGGTGGACACATAGGCCGTCCATACTTTGGGATGATTAAGGACACTGCTGCTCTAAACGTGAGTGTAGATGCTTGTTTTGTTTAGATTTTTGAGATAGGATTTCGATGTGTACTTCTGGCTGGCCTGGAAATCATGGTCTTCCCGAATGCTGGGGTTACTGGTACCCTACGTCACCCTGTCCACGTCTTTGAGTTTCTGTGTGGATTCGCAGGCTCGGCCCGCTGAGCCCAATTGCTGGGTCATATGATCATGTGGCCACTTGATATTTATTCCAAAGGAGCCGCACCCTCCCATATCCTACGAGCAGTGGGTGGGAGTTGTAGTTACCCCGTACGATCGCTGATAATTGTTCTTTGGTGCCTTCTCTTCTAGAACAGCTAATGTCTGGGGGAGAAGAGGGGCTAGTTCGTGGGCCTGGGGATGTGACTTTGAGAGGAGCCCGCATCTTTCTGAGCTAGGCTTCACCATGGCTGACTCATTGCACAGAACCCCAGGAGACTGTTGGAAGAGGCTCTAATGAATCTGTCACTGAGAAACCACCATTCCACTTGACTGAGCCTCTGCCCCCCCCAGCCCCAGGAAGCCACAATTCCCTGGAAGCAACTATTTCTGGCTATTTCTGCACCAGGGACGAGCAGTGGTGGGTGGAAAGTTGAAGTTGCTCAGTGGAATGATTTTGGAAGCACAGTTAAATGAGGACCAGGGTACTTTTGCTTTCTGAATGTGCTGGGCTGAGGGCTGGACCCACTGCAACCCTGTTAGCACATTGAGGAAGGGAAACCCGATCACTGTGAGAAGTGACCGCTGGAAGGAGAAAACCAAAGTGCCTGGAATTTAGGGTAGCATGGGGTCTGCCCAGGATGGAGAGGCAGCAGGAAGATGCACCAAAGGTTAGAGCTCTTTGCAAAGCTGCCACTTCTGCCACATGACTTCAGGCTACGTGTCAGCCTCCGTACCCGGGGACCTCATTTGCAAACGGTAATAACGAGGCTGCAGCAGTGACTGCCGTCATCACCTGTCTTCTTTCCCACGTGATGTTCTAGAACACCGAGCTCTGTTGGCAGCAGCTCTGACCTTATCTTGACCCCTTTGCCATCTCTTCCGTGGCTTTTATGGCAATGTTTTGGCAGAGTGGTTTGGTGTGCGGGCTTTGGAGCCGACCAAGCCTGGATTCAAATCCCAAGCCTTGGGATGACGAGATGGATCAGTGGGTAAAGGTGACTGCAGCATAAGCCTAACAACATGAGTTTGATCCCTGGGACCCCTGTAAAGGTAGAAGGAGAGAACCAAGTCATGGAGTTGTCCTCTGACCTCCGTATGCATGCTGTGGTGCATATATGCCCTCTCCATCCCCCATCTCTCTTCATACACAGACGCACATCTACAGAAACAAACAGACACACACAGATATACACACACATGAACACAGACATACACATACATATACAGATACACACAATAATGATGATGATAATGAAGAAGAAGAAGAGGAAGAGGAAGAAGGAAAAGAGGAAAGAAGAAGAAGGAGGAGGAGGAGGAAGGAGAGGGAGAGGGGGAGGGGAGGGGGAGGGAGAAGGGAGGGAGAGGAAGAAGAAGAAGAAGAAGAAGGAGAAGAAGAAGAAGGAGAAGAAGAAGAAGAAGAAGAAGAAGAAGAAGAAGAAGAAGAAGAAGAAGAAGAAGAAGAAGAAGAAGAAGAAGAAGAAGAAGAAGAAGAAACAGTCTTTTCAATACCATTTTTTTCCAATATCAAGCTTCTCACGCCTCCCTGCTATACTTGCGGAGGTCATCACACATGCTTAAATCTTAGTCTCAGGCTCCCATCTGTAAAGGTACAGTAGTAGTAGCCATGGGTCTCTAGTCCTCCCAACTGGATTGTGAGGAGCGGCTGATGTAACGCCTAGGAAACACCCGGTGAGCACAAGGTTCCGCACAGCGGGTAATGGGCTACAGGAGTGAGTGAGGGCCCAGGATCAGAGAGAGAGACGAGCATTGTGTTGGGGAGCAGACATGATGGCCAGCCCAGAGTGGAGGCCAAGTGAGGTGGGGCTGATGACTCCTGAGGCCAGCCTCCAGGTCTCCTCACGTGGCTAACCGATGCCAGGGGAGGGAGGACACTTGCTCCCTGCTCTCTGTTAACCCCTAACTGATACTTTTGGTCATAGAGTCACCCTCCCTGAGGACCCTCATGTCTGTAGAAAGTGTGAGCGATGATGCCCGAGGCCGGGGAGCAAGTAGCTATATGGGGCATGAAATAGAGGCTCCTGCAGTATAGAAGGGCAGGGCACCACAGAGAGGTGGCATTCGCTTGCAATCTGAAGGATGAAGAAGAATGTGCTGGCCCAGGGTGGGAAGAAAGAAGGTTTCAGATGCGGGTGATAGGGTTTGGAGGCTGGGGGCTGGGAGCCCAGCTTTGGTTGGTTTGAAGGGGACAGAAGCCAGTGCAACAGGAGCAGGCAGCAACAGGGTGGAAGCAGGTAGGGCTTGGAGGGCGAAGTGAGGAGTGGGTCACACCGTGGACGAGAGGATTCTGTTTTGGTAGCAGCAGCTGGGCCTTGGGGAGATGCATCTTGCTCAATGTCTGCCCTCTGTGGGGCGATCCGGCTCCTGAGTTTGCACGTCCCTCACCAGCGCTGGGTCAAGCAGTGAGTTCTGGGGAACAAGACAGGTAAAATGTCAAAGGAAAACACAAATCTCGTCAGTGGTGCTGTTCGCCTGTGAAGGCAGCTGCTACCCGCTTTCTCCAGAGAAGGCCTCCATGCGACTCAGCATTGCAGCTGGGAAGGCAAAGAGCAGATGGCCCTGCTGGCCCAGATTCCAGCCAGATTGCCTGGGAGGTGTGGGTGGAGTGTGTGTGTGTGTGTGTGTGTGTGTGTGTGTGTGTGTGTGTGTGTGTGTGTGGGTGGGTTGGGGGGTGGGGGGAGCCAGGAGCAAGATATGTGGGGGAGGGGAGCAGAGCCACCTCATGCCATCTCCGTGGGGTTCTGCCCAACAGGAACAGAGGTGCCTCCAGGGCCTCTCTGTGATCTTTAACCAGCACTTTTCAGAGCCCCCCCCCCCCCCCCGAGAGAGGCCACTTTCATCTGTGAGGACCTGCATGAAAGCTTGTGGGTGACTTTCAGTGCCCATAGAAACAGCCCCGGCACCCAGTGCCCAGCTCAGGAAGGACCCAGATGCAGCTCACCAGTTAGTTTCAGTGTTTGTTCTCCTGGTAACCGGTAATAGTGGCGCTTAGACCTTCTCTTACTAAATCCTCACAGCATCCTAAAAGCGAAGTCCTCATTTGCTCTCCGTTTTATAGCTAAGGGCCCCTGTCAAGCCTTAGATCCCAAGTTTCCTTCCCAGGTTGTTCAGAATGTTCATGGAGTAAGACGTGAGCCCAGAGCTCTTAGTATAGCTGAGCAGGCCACATGCAACTTCTTCTTTTAAAAAAATTATTTATTTATTTTATATATGCGAGTACACTTCAGCTGTCTTCAGACACTAGAAGAGGGCATCAGACCCCATTACAGATGGTTATGAGCCACCATGTGGTTGCTGGGAATTGAACTCAGGACCCCTGGAAGAGCAGTCAGTGCTCTTCACCGCAGAGCCATCTCTCCAGCCCCCACATGCAACTTCTAAGCACTCCATTCGCATAGACTATGATGAAAATAATCTGGCCTCTGAGTTGGTTGAGAGGGTAGCCCTGTGTGGGGCCGCAAGCTTCAGGGCCTTGAGAACCAAGTATCTGCAGACCTTGCCACGCAGGATGTACTGCAGGCAGTGGGTGCTGCACAGTCTATGGGGACCCTTAGCTCTGCTGCTCTGGGATGAACACAGTGTTAAGTGACCCATGGCCAGACTGTGTAGAGGGAGGCCTGAGGTCACCTGATACTCAGTTGGTCTTAGAAGCCTCCCCTGACTCCTCATGTCAGCCAGCAGCTTGGTTCACAGAGCTGAGTAGTAGATCCTTGGCTTTAGGTCCCAGCACCTCAAAAAAACAAAACAAAACAAAACAAAAAGACATTGGACTGACAAGCACAGAGTCCCTCTTCTTGCTGAGCCCAGAGAAAGGGAAGCTGGCTGTGTGCTAGTGGTGGGGCTTGGCTCCAGGGAGCTGGGCTCAGAGCCAGGCTCTGGTCTCCTAGTGAGAGCTGCCGAGGCAGCCTTGGCTCGTGGGTATTAAGGGTTTCTTAGAGCTGGAGATGATCTGTCCCACTTCTTGGGATGGAAATAACTGCCCGATTTCAGGGTAATTACATGGCTTGGGCTCCCACACAGTGCAGAGAGCCCCCCGATAATTACTGTGTGGCTGTTGGCAGCTAATGCTTATTTTCTGCCTCAGAGTCTCCTGGACAGGAAGCCTGGGCCATCATCTACTCTAGACAATGCAAATCTGCTCACGTGAGCAGAACCTTCTAGAAACACTTTCTGGAAAGGTCACAATGGCCACTTCTCTCACCCCAGAACCATCTGTCAGGTTCAGAACACATTGCTAGCCCAGATACAAGCTGGACCTGGGGTGGTCAGCGGCTATATTAGTAATTACTTATCCCTGTGACAAGAGCATCGGACAAATGCAACGTAGGGAAGGAAGGGGTTGGCTTACAGTTCCAGGGTACAGTTCGCTATGGAAGGGAAATCGTGATGGTAGGAGAGAATGGTAGCTGATCGCTTTGTATCCCCAGTCAGGAAACCGAGAATGGCGGATACTGGTTCTCAGCTCTTTTTTTCTGTTTTACTCAGTCCAGGACCCCAGCCTATGAGATGGTGCCATCCACATTCAAAGTGGGTCTTCCCAACTCAGTTAAACACCTCTGGAAAGGCTTCAGACATATCCAGAGGTGTGTTCCCACCGTGATTCCAAATCCAGCCAACAATGGAGATTAACTATCTCTGTGGCTTTTCCGTCATCTCCTCAAGTAGCCCTGGGCTAGACCCACCTACTAAGTTACCAAGCTCTGTGGGAGGCACCTGCATGTGGGCAGAGCTTCCTGTCACGGTCGATGTCTGAAGCGGAAACTTAAGGGTTCCTTGGAGTCAGTTGTGTCGGATGGTGTTTGGTTGGGGCAAACATGGGAAGGAATGTTTTCCTGAAGTGGACACAGGTGAAAGACTGAAGCAGACTCGTGAAGGAACCTATCGCTGAAGCAGACACAGGAGCAAGGATGCTCTGCTAAAGCAAACTGTGAAAGGACATGCGATGAAGGGTTCTTTGCTAATGACACTCCTGTATTGGTCCACTTTACACTGTGTAGCTGAGCTCCATTTGTTGGGACTTTGCTGAGGCAAGACCTGTGCTGAGGCAAGGCATGTGGAGGACACGTGATGCTTGGGGGGTATAAATAGGACTCAGTGGAGTGACGGAGACAGAGCTTGGCTTGCTGGTACAGCTGGCTGTGCAAAGCTTGTGGGTCTCGAGTCTTCACTGATCTTTGCTTCCCTGAGAGAGGCACAGCTCCCGGTGTTCCTGCTGGTTCCTCCTGCTGACTGGAGAAGAGAGGCTGAGGCCTGGATGTCTCTGCTAGGTTGTGTCACTGCTGTTGTTAACCCAACTCTGTTGAACTGGATTGCTGGGGGGTATCTGTGAAGTGTTTGCAAGTGGATCGAGCTGCCACTGCTAACCTATGAACTGTCCTGCCGATCTCCAGAAAACACAGATGAGAGTTGCTCCAAAAAACAGCTCCCCCCCAGGCTCCTCTGGATGGTAGGCTACAAGGGAAGTTAAAGTGTTTAAGAACTGTCATTAAGAGGAGTCTGAATGAGCACTAAAGGATGAGGAATGGGGTACATGCGTGTGCACATGTATGTGTGTAGTATGCCATTATGCACATGCTAAGAAGCATATTAGGGAGAGTGTCTGGATGGTGGTGCATGGATGGATGGATAGATGATGGATGGACGGATGGACAGATAGATGGATGGATGGATGGGTGGGTGGATGCCTGGCTTGCTGGATATATGTATGCTGGGTAGATAATTGAGTCTTCCATGCAATGTGAATCTGCTTTGCAGAAGCTCAGAGGTCAGAGGACGTGCGACTCTTGACACAAACGACTGTTACAGAAAGCGTTAGGAGCTTAAGAAATGAAGTTGGAGAGGCAGACAGACAGACAGGATTAGCTCACAAGCCCTTCCCTGCACAGCTTCAGAAGAAGCAAGACTCCAAACCACAACGTGAATGGTGCCCTGTGGACTCGGGCGAGACAGTGATTGTATCATGCAAGATCTTATATGGACGGCAAGGTGGAGGATGCTCTTCTCCGAGTGGTGGGGAAGCAGAGAAGGGCTTGAGCATTTTGTAATGAGGATGGTTTCCAAGTGCAGTGCTTGAAAGCTGCACTGTCCCACTGGAGATCCCCGTGAAGCTGGGCGCGCTTAACTTCTGTCTACCTTGTACCGCATGTGGATGAGCAGAATGGTCTTACATGCATGCGTATTAATTCCAATTTAAATAGCCACAGCAGCCAGATGTGGCTCCATAGGGGACAAGCAGCCGAAGGATCTGAGTGGGACAAAATCCTGTCACGTATATGCCTCGGTAGCAGTGTGTCTTGGGCAAGTCTACCTGAGACATTTTCTTGCCAAGTTGAGGCCTCAAAACTTCCCCTTCACACAGGGCAGGCTCTGTGAGGATGGAGCTGAGCAGCTATCCCGACCCCTGCTCCTGAGACTTGAAGGCTGTCCCAGTATCCATCCCTGCCTTTCCCCTGGCACCTTTGAGGCTGTTGATTGACAGTTGCCCTGCAGCGTACCACAGCTCCCTCCTAACCCTCTCCCTCCACCGGAGACACATTACTGAGGAGACTTCCTCAGCCCTGCCTGGCTGCATGAGCTACTGGCAGGCAGGAGACAGTGGCTACCTTGGGTGTTTGGTACGTGACCTTGGATCATGTGAGTGGGGTGTGAGAAGGTTCAACAGGGAGCATGGCCAGCCTGCTCTGCCCACTTGTAGGCTCCCATGCCCCTTTTCATCAGCACCACGACAGTGGCCCTTCCCACAAAACTGCTTTTATATCCTGCTTGTTCACCTGTCCTTAGGTAATCGCCCCTCGTCTGGTTCTCTGGCCCAGAATTCCACTTACGTCCTCAATGTTCAGCCTGGGAAACCTGGAGCCAGTGCAGCCCTCCTAGTGCCCCTTAGCCAGTAGATGGTTGAGAGAGAGAGAGAGAGAGAGAGAGAGAGAGAGAGAGAGAGAGCGAGCTGTGGGCTCCAGTGGACTCTGCTGTCGGCCCTGTTGGTAGCTCCCTGCATGGAGAGAGAGACCTAGCTGAAGGCTGGACAGGGGGAATCCCTCTGTGCTAAGCAGGGTGGGGCCATGCAGACTGACAGACAGGACAGCTTTTCATTTTTTTATCCTTTGCACATGGCTTCTAGCTGACATTGAGACCCTGGATGGGACAGGGTGAGGAGAAAGGACACTGAGGGAATAGGAGGGGGCTCACTAATGCCATTTGTACACTCTGGTTTTCCTCACTTCCTATATCTACCCACCACTTCTGAACACACACGCATGTGGGCACCTAAAGTCTAGAACAGGTGGTCGTAAAACCTCTACCCCATTTCCCAAAGGCTCAGTAGATCCAAAGAAGGCATTTGACAACCACTGGTAAGCCATCATGTGTGCAGAATATAGCTATGCTAATAAAACAAGGCATAGCAAAAGACACCTATAAAACCATGCACTGATCACAGACCTGATGCTGATCCCCAGACATGGCTCAACTTGACGTCATATGACCCCATGTGAGGTAGAGTCAACAGCATTCCCACTTTACAGATGAGAAAACTGAGGTGGTGAGAGAGACGTGTGTTGATCATGATTGCTCTGTCAGTAAAACTCCAGGGTGTAGGTTTTAGGGACAAAAATGTACTTCATATTTGACAACCCATGCCAACTTCTCAGCCTAGCCAGGAATAGTGGCACCTCTGGTGAGTCAGCTCTTCTGGAGGGAGCTGAGGCAGGAGAATTGTAATTTTAAGATCTTCTTGGGCTACATAGCAAGTTGCAGGCTAGCCTAGGCTACTTAGCAAGACTTTCTCTCAAAATAAAAGGTCAGAGGTGTAGCTCAGCAGTAGAGCACACGCCTAGCATGCACCAGGTCCCATCCCCAGCACTGCCAAAAACAAACCCCCAAAGTTCTCAGATCAGTGACTGGCACTGAGGAAGATGGGACAGTTGTATGTGTGACCTGATAAGACAGCTGTCAGCACTTGTATGTGTGACCCGTTCTGTGCCTCAGTTTCCTCGTCTGTGAAATAGGGATGCTGTTAACATCTCATTACTCTCTGATGGGAATAAGTAAGACTATTGAGGATGGGGTCTGGAAGTGGGCGGGTCTTGCTGGGTTCCCACAGTGAGTGACAGGAACCTCACTCCTGTCCTTTCCTCTTGCAGTACGATACTTCCTGAAGAACAAGGTCAGCCCTGATTTGTGTAATGAGGATGGGCTCACAGCCTTGCACCAGGTAAGCTGTGGTTCCCGGCCTCTTCGCTCCTGGGAGGAGGGGACATGAGACAGGAGCACAGAGAGCCGAGCTGAAAGGCTATTGTCCTTTGCAGATGCCCGTGTCTGTCACAGACCGGCCCTCAGAGCTCCTGGGTGCACATGACACACACATGCAGTGACAGACTCTGAGGACAGGGACTCTTTGTTCACTGTGTCCTTCCAGCCAGCTGAGAAAATTCGTGTAGAAGTTAAGAATTGGCAGAGAGCATTCACAACCACCAGATCATCCCACTCGGCCTGAGGACAAAGCCGACTGACTGTTTTGTTTTCTAAGGTCACATGGCCAAGACCTATGACAATGAAGTGGGTGCTATCAAGCACATGTCCTTTCCAAGGGTGTGTGGTGACATCCCTGCCTGCCTGGGGACAGCCTTGGAAGCTTTGTCTTTCATGGTCAGCCTTTAGCCCCCAAGGGTCAGTTCTGCCAGAATTCTTTCTGCAAAAGCTGAAAGTTTGCTCCAGTCCAAAGCTCTATTGTACCTCCTTCCTAATACTGAGGGTAAAGAATTAATGTTGGCTGTCCTGCCCAAGACCCTGGAGGCCTGGTCTGTCCAGTCTCTGCTCCTCTCCAACTCCTAGGCCTGGTTCCTGCCTTTCAGGTCCTCCACAAGGGGCTCCTCCTGGAACCCGTGTGCTCACTCAGTAGTTCCTCTCCCCAGCAAGAGCTTGAGAGCTGGGCCGTGACAGAGGCACTCTCTTCTTCCAAGCGACCCCTTCCCTCTTGTCGTTTAGCACTAGCGTGACACTCTGAGATTACCTCCTCCCACAAGCTGAGCCTCACCACAACACAGCCTGCACCTCCTGTCTGTTGTTGCATCCAGTGTCTTTCCCTATGCTCACAGACCTAGGCGCTCAACAGGCACACTCTGAATCAGTGAGAGGCCACACCTGATGCTTCCCTGTGCCCGTCGCCAGAGTTTCTGAGCAGATAGACTGGAGGGTAGCCTGGTGGGGAGAAACCAAGCAGCTGGAACCCCATGGACAGAGACAAACTACACACATCTACCCATAAGATGCTGGGACCAGGCCCTGCACACAGCATTCAGCTCTGAGCCTGAGGGCTGTCTGCATATACTTTTGGCCCCTACTGTCCTCCAGGGCCTCAGGCACCCACACTTAGGCAACTGCCTCAGTAACGTTACTGGGTCTTGTCCAAGGGTCCCCTGCACTCCAGACTCCAGCTTCATTAACTCCAGAGTGCAGAGGATGCTCCAGAGGTGAGATCCTCAGTCTACCCTGGATTTGAGACCTAAAAGGCAACCACTGAGGCTAAATAGTATTCACTAGTCAGAGGCCCAGTGATAGGATAGAGCTAGATTTGAGGCCTAGAACTGTCACTCACTTGTATGTGACCTTGGACAAGTTCCTTATGCTCCCTGTGCCTCAGTTTCTTCTCCTGTGAAAGAGAAATGGTCTCTATCTCCTTGGGTTGTAGAGAGGATTGACTGAGAGCTGTAAAACCTTAAGCAACACTGTCTTAGTTACAGAACAGATACTATGGCCAAGGCAAGTCTTATAAGGACAACATTTAATTGGGCCTGGCTTACAGGTTCAGAGGTTCAGTCCAGTATCATCAAGGAGGGAACATGGCAGCATCCAGGCAGGCATGGTGCAGGAGGAGCTGAGAGTTCTACATCTTCATCTGAAGGCTGCTAATGGAAGACTGACTTCCAGGCAGCTAGGGTGAGGGTCTTAATAGCCCACACCCACAGTGACACACCTATTCCAATAGGGTCACACCTTCTAATAGTGCCACTTCCTGGGCCTGGCATATAGAAACCATCACAAACACTTACCAGAGACTAGGCAGTAATCAGGCTAGAGAGAAGGCTCCATGGTTAAGATCACATTCTGCTCTTGCAGAAGACCAGAATTCAGTACCTAGCTTCTGTGTCAGGTTCTCAACCACCTGTAAGGCCAGCTCCATGGGATCTGACACCCTCTGCTGGCCTCCATGAGCACCTTCATGCATGCATGTATATTCCTACTCACACACACAAACAAACATATATACGTAATTAATGGTTTTTTAATCATCTTCTTTGAAAAGGTTTGAATTATGGGGCTGGAGATGTGGCTCAGAGGTTAAGAGCACTGACTGCTCTTCTAGTGGTCTTGAGTTCAATTCCCAGCAACCACTTGGAGCTCATAACCATATGTAATGGGATCTGATGCCCTCTGTTGGTTGCAGACATACATGCAGATAGAACCGTGTATACATGGTAAATATGTAAACCTCAAAAAATAAAAATAAAAAAAGATTTAAGTTATGATTACAGTTTATCATATGCCTACCTCACAAAGCACTTCAGTGGTATATCTCACTTTGATCTTCATAGCCACCCTCGGAAAGTTACCGTGTTTTATGTCTCAAGAAACAGAGGCTCAGGGGCAGCCCTGTTCTGTAGACTTTCCACAAAGATGGGAATAAATGTTCTGTGTGTGTCTGTATGGGCCAGCATAGTAGCCACAGAGTTCTGTGTCTAATGTGACAAGAACTGGATTCTAACTCTTATTTAATTTTAGTGAATTTAAACACAGATGGGCCGTTTTGGATGGGATATCTCTGGGTTCTAGGTCAAACGGTGAATCATGGCAGAGTCAGGGCTAGCCCCAGGAACCTTGGACTGTCCGGATACCATGGTTACAAGAGTCCCAGGGCTCTCTCTAGATGCTTTGTCTTCATGAACTTTTGGGGAGCCCTCCCTGGAGTTTGGGGTTCCTTCCATTCCTCTCCACCCTACTTCTTTTTTTTATTTATTTATTTTTTTTGTTCTTTTTTCGGAGCTGGGGACCGAACCCAGGGCCTTGCGCTTCCTAGGTAAGCGCTCTACCACTGAGCTAAATCCCCAGCCCCTCACCCTACCTCTTCTTAAGGAAGAAGAGGTATCACATGACCTTCTCAGGTCCAGCTTTCCTTGAGGGCTACTGAGCCTCTGGGAGCACACACGGAGAGGGAACTGCCCGTGTCAGAACTTAGCTGTGTAAAACTCTCCTTAATGCTGCAACCGCCTCACTTGTCTTGGGCTCCACTTTGGGATCCTTAGGAGGCATCTGTCCACGCTGGCCCACAGACTGTCATTTGCTTTTGTCATGTCCCTTTTGCTCCCGCCCTTGTGTCAGGTTAGGGACAGGGAGTTAGGAAGTGGCCCTGCTTACAGACTATGCAGTGTGATGAGACCACAGGCCTAGAAATAGCAGCTGGGGTGACGCTGCAGCGTGGCCAGCGTTCACACGGTGGGAGCTGAAGTATCTCTGCAGCTTGAAGCTCCAAGCCGGTGGCTTGCCTCACAGGAGAAGCGAGACAGGCTTCCAAGAGGAAGGACACCTGAGCCGGGCCTTGAAGTAAGAGCTTATGAGTATTGTATGCGTATGAGTAAGAGTTTGCCAGAAAGAAAAAGAACGGCATTTAGAGCAGAGAGCACACCCACAGAGGCCTTGAGAAAGCTGCCCAGCCTTGCAAGCTTGAGTGTAAGGGAGTAATCAGAAGCACAGAGGAGGCGGGACTGGCCAGGTTGAGAATTGGACCTTCGGAGTCAGACTGTTTGGAATTTATAGACTGATTTTGTTATTGTGCGGGTACCGTGTGTGTGTGTGTGTGTGTGTGTGTGTGTGTGTGTGTATGTGTGTGTGTGAATGTGTGTGTGAATGTGTATGTGTGAGTGTGTGAGTTTGTATATGTGTGTGATTGTGTATGTGTGTGTATGTGTGTGAGTGTGTATGTGTGTGTGTGAGTGTGTGTGAATGTGTATGTGTGTGTATGTGTATGTGTGTGAATGTGTATGTGTGTGAGTGTGTATGTGTGTGAGTGTGTATGTGTATGTGTGTGATTGTGTATGTGTGTGAGTGTGTATGTGTGTGTGAGTGTGTATGTGTGTGTGAGTGTGTATGTGTGTGTGAGTGTGTATGTGTGTGAGTGTATATGTGTGTGTATGTGTGTGTGAGTGTGTGTGAATGTGTATGTGTGTGAATGTGTATGTGTGTGATTGTGTATGTGTGTGAGTGTGTATGTGTGTGTGAGTGTGTATGTGTATGTGTGTGATTGTGTATGTGTGTGAGTGTGTATGTGTGTGAGTGTGTATGTGTGTGATTGTGTATGTGTGTGAGTGTGTATGTGTGTGAGTGTGTATGTGTGTGTATGTGTGTGAGTGTGTATGTGTGTGTGAGTGTGTATGTGTGTGTGTGATCATTTGATTAACTTTTGTAGGATCTTGCCCTGTAGTACAGGCTAGCCTTGAATTATGATCCTACTACTACTCCACCTCCCTAGTCCTGAGTGTTGGATGCTGACAATGTAATCTCGAATGAATCTATTTCTCGATATGTGTGTGACTTTGTGTTCCTTTGGGCCAGCGGGGAGGAGAGGCTCCCCCAGGCTTGTTTCGAGGGTTAAATGCTGCAGTGAATGGACAAAGCACTGCCTAGCGCCTGGCTCTCCTAGGTCTTCCAAAAATATCTACTATTGACAATGAAGTGGCAGGCTGGGACCTCCCAGCTGTGCATTGTCACACACAACAGGGAATGCTGGGACACCTGCAGAGCCTCTGAAGGCTAGCCACACAGTTCAGGTCTGCTTCTCTTGGACAAGGGGAACCGTCTGAGATTTGCAGAGGCCACGCTGCAAGGCTGGATGCAGTAAAGCAGAGGGCATCCGGAGGTAGAGATGATGCAGTGCATGCCCGCTGAGTAGCAGGGATGCAGACAGATACTTGGGAGCAAACACTCGGCAGGCTCTCTATTGGATGCGGGAAGTGAAGAGGCAGGAGAAGTCAGCCTACTGCAAGTGCCATTCCGTACTGTGGTTCCATGGTGACTGCAGGGCCTACCCCCCCCACACACACACACATACCACTCATCCTCATAGACACCCCTGCACCAGCCCTGGGATCACTCCCACAAGACTTTGGCTCTGGGTATGCAATCTCTGGCCCTGTCTCCTTGGCACAGGGGACTTCATTGCTACCGATGCCTGGCTCCAGTGCCTGTGTCTCCCTCTACTGGTTATCTTATGCTACTACATGGTTCTCCTGTCCCTTGAGACAACACAAGCCAGCCCTAAAGGGCTGATCTTTCCCTGTCTGTCCAGAAGAGTACTTTCAGACCTAGCCATGCTAGACCAGCTGGTAGAAAGAACTGGCTCTGTAGCACCATCTGTGCACGCGGCTGCTCCTTTCCTGTGTGTTCTTCTGGTGCAGAGTCCTGGCTGGCTGGGGATATGCTTGGGGCTGTGGTAGTGTCCCACCCCACACCCACCTGGGGTCAGTGAGCTTATACAGGTACCCCTGGCTTCCTACTCTTCTCCCCATATATATGTTACTTATGTTGACCAGGTTAACTAGGTGACTTCAACATAGCCTCTCTGTCCCTCTCCATGTGGCCGTGCACAAGGATGAACCCCGCCCCCCACTCTCCTTCATATCTCCTGTTGCCCTGAGACCCAAACCTGGCTCGCCTAGACAGCAGGAGTGAGCTCACATCTCATGATACACCTTCAGAGTGGCCACTGACCCATCCTCTGTCCCCACCTCTGTTCTCCCTGGATGAGGCTGTGTCCCTTGGTGAGCCTATCACTCCCTGTCCCTGGAACCTGTATTCTCTTGGGGGAGCTGCAGGATCGGACCCTCCCACCTCACTGGGGCTCATCCTCCTATGCCCACAGCTCCATCCAGGTATGAGTACAAACAGACTCTCTCTGTGAAGTGCTGTGCCCGAGCCCCCAGAACCTGCTGGGACGCGTCCTCAGTCACTTGGGAACCTCTGTAAGATTGCATTCCCAGATCTGAAATTCCTAAAAGTCCAGACAGGGATGCAGGGTCATACCTTGGAGGCCTCCACCCCAAAGGAGGGTGTGGGAGTGGGCTGATTCCCCAAACACGCCCGGGCAGTCCTGCTTGAGCTGATGGGTGAGTTAAGAGTCCCCTTAAAATGTCACCTAGAGAAGCTCTCTGGGGTTCTAAAAGCTCATTCAAATTGCATGCAGCCCCACGAACACTCCTAAGAACACTTTATTGCTGACCAGGCCATTTGCTGAGTCTATTTTTACCTTTCTCGTTTATTAACTTCTCTAAGAGGTAAGGCGCCTCACCCGAAGTCATGAGCAGAACTTACAACACGGAACCAACAGAGCTTGACTCCAACTTGGGCTCCGTCTCCAGCGTCCTTCTCGGGATCTCTTGTGGGGAGCGTGTGAGATGTGTCCCCACCAGGGCATAGGCCATGCCTGACCTCATTCTGCGTCCCCTGTGTCCCCTTCCAGTGCTGCATTGACAACTTCGAAGAGATTGTGAAACTGTTGCTCTCCCACGGTGCAAACGTGAACGCCAAGGACAACGAGTTGTGGACACCCTTGCACGCTGCAGCCACCTGCGGCCACATCAACCTAGTGAAGATCCTCGTTCAGTAGTACGTGCCCACCCCTCCCTGGGGCAGCCTGTGTGCCCCGCCCACAGCGGCATCTTCCATGTGCATCAGTCCTCCTCCTTCCCCCACTTCCTGCTCTTCCAATCCCCCTCAATCTCCTCCCTGACCATCACTTTTCTTGGCTCTGTCTCCCTCCCCCCAAATCCCCTTCTTTCTCTACCTCTGTATCTTTGCTGTTTTCTCTTTCTCTCCATCACTCCTGACTTCTCCGTCTTTTCTATGCTGCCTCTTCCATTTACAACTTTCCCTCTTTGTAAAGTTTCTGTGCTGCAAGGCCAGTGGCATACCCTGTACACCTCTGGCCATTTTCGGGGGGACGGCCCATGCTGTCCCCCTTGTTGTGTGTACTGTCACCACCAGACCAGACTCCTCCCATCCCCGCCTATGCCCACCCTGCCCTCACCCACAGACTACTGTTCTCTCTCAGCTCCAGCAGCTCACTTAAGTACAAGCAATGCCTGTATCCTTTGTGTGGCTGGATTGTCTTACTTAGCGCAGTGTCCTTGAGGTTCGTCCATGTTGTAGAGGGCTCAGAGACAGGCTGTGTATCCATTTGTCCATTGATGGATGCTGGTTGCTGTGACCCTTTGGCACACAGTGGTGCTGTGCACAGGACTCTGCTTCCCATTCATTTGGAATATACCCAGATGTGGTATTGGTGGACTCTGTGATAACCACTTTTAATTCTTAAAGGGGGTTTTTCTGCTGTCTTCCTGGCTCCCCATTTTACATCCAGAACAACAGGTCCTGTGCCAGGCACTGGGCACATGGGCTAGGAAGGCAAGGCCAGTGGGTGGGGTCCTAGAGAATGACAGCATCTGAGTTCAGGGACGAGGGATCGAGAGCAGATGGCCACTTGAACAGGTCCTGGCAGAGTATCAGAGACCCATCAGATGCCTGCCAGGGGGTCCCTGAGGTCAGGGGATATGGCAGCTTCATGTGCTTTCCTGCTGGTCTGTATTGGAACCACCCGAGGCACAAGGGTAAAATACAGGTTCCCGGCCTCCCGGGTTCTTTCAGAAAATCCACGGAGCTGTATGCAGTGTTCATGACTACCCAGGGATTTCTGCCATAGAGTGCCCCCGGCCACACCTGGGTACCGCCCTCATCTCTGTTGCTCGGATAGTCCGACAGAACACAACTTAGGGGAGAAAGGATCTATGCGGTGGCCTACAGGTCCAGGTTACAGTCCTGCACTGTGAAAAACCAAGGCCGGAACTTAAAGCAGCTAGTCCCAATGCTCAGGGGCAGAGAGGAACGGCTACATGGATTGCTTAGCTCTCTTAGAGCTCTCAACTTGTACACAAGCCAGCACTCTCAGTTAGCATTCCCTACTCCTACATGGGGCAGGGCCCAAAACCCAGCAGCCATGCCGCTTAGCTTCAGGCTGAGTCTTCTAATGTCTTCAAGCTATCAAGACAATCCTCCATAGACCGGTCTGCAGCCTGACCTGACCTAGACCATGCTTCCCTGAGACTCTTCCCAGGCGGACTCTAGGTCATGTCAGATTACCCACCACGGGTGCCATTGGCCTGAAGGGGCAGCTCTTCCAGGGCGCCCTAGACTCTGTGCTGCCTGTGTCTTGGTCAGCATTTTGGGTAAGGGATTCAAAGAGGAGATATATGCATATACTATATATGCATATATTGGCATAGAACATAGCTGACTCGGGAGAGACCTGGGTTTGCATCTTGACCCTATCATACTCAAGCTGGGTGGCCCGAGACGTGTGATCGAAACTTTCTGAGCCATTGGCTCCTCTAGAGTGAGGTGAGCCACACAGAGGCTCCCTTCGGGGAGACTCCTTATAATAATGTGTGCAAGGGACTCACATCTACCCTGGTTTCAGGAGGAAGCAGGTGAGAGGTCCTCTTTTATATCATTTCTATTATTGTTACCAAGGAGGGCTTTGCCATGTGCCTGGAAGTGCCACTCTGCTGACAGAGCTCATCTGAGACCTTGGTCCTTTCCTGCTGGGACCCTGGGATTCGGAAACACTGCATTCCTAGGATATGTGGTGGGAAGGGAAAAGGCATCACTAAGCGGGGATACATCCGGTGGGGTCATGGTTGCTGGGGAGTGTATCAGGGCTATGGATGAAGCCACATGACAGAAGCAGCCGGGCCAACCCAGACACCCCTTCCCAGCTCTCACTCTGACCCTTCCTCTACAGTGGGGCTGACTTGCTTGCTGTCAACTCTGATGGGAACATGCCCTATGACCTCTGCGAGGATGAACCCACCCTGGATGTCATCGAGACCTGCATGGCGTACCAAGGCAAGGGACAGCAGTATGTTATACCATGGGCACAGTGAGGTACTGCAGCGAACGTGGTTTCAATGGAGGGGAGCAGCCCATTAGCTGGCTCTGTGCCTGCCAGCCTCGTGCTCAGCTCCCAGTAACTGGGACAGGTCCTTGTTATTATTGTCATCTGTATGGTTAAAAGATGGGGACATGAAAGGGCCTTGGAACACACACTGCGCAGAGGGAGATATTGTTCTCCCTGTCACCCACACACGCGGGCGGCCTCAGCTGGCCTCCTCTCCTATTTGTCAGCTGTGACAATCAATTCAGTCAACACTCGCCATAAAGACGCATCCCCGTTTGGGAACATGGGGAGAAGTCAAGAACATTTAGGGGGTGCTACTCAGTGCCAGGCACCAAGCTGGCTGCCAGGGGCCCTGATAAACAAGATGTGGGCTGTTCTTGGCTCACACGGAGTGTTAGAGGGAAGTACGTGTAACAGTGATACCTGACAGTCCCAGATCCCTACGTGCATGCCCGAGAAGTGCCCTCTCGTACAAAAGGTCTTAAATCCAGACCTGTAGCTGTGGCCCGAGGTCCTGCCTGGCCCTCTTCTCACCGTTCTCCCTAGACCTCCGTGGTCACTATCAGCGTAACCCCCTGGCACCTGCAGTCCCCCGTTCATTTCCTGTACAGAGGTTTGAACTTTTGTGCCTATCTGGTGAAACTGTGGCGTTTCCGCAATGGAGTTATAAAGCCATTAGTGTCTAAAGGAAGTCGATCCAGTCATCTTTCAGCATAGCTACCAAAATACTTTGAAATGTGCTACATAGAAGCCATTGGTGTTTTTTCAAGGGTTGGATGATATGGTATGAAATTACCCCGAGTTTCTGCTGGGCTCATGGGCCTGCTGATTGTTCTGATGGTACGAAATGCTAACTTATGTCAAGGTTCGTCAAAATCGGCACGCCACAGATTTCACTCCCTTCAAATTTACAGATTGCCCCCAAACTCTACCCAAAGGGAACTTGACCCTGTGGTTTATCTTTGTTGTTGTTGCTTTTAATGGGTCATTGTAGTCCATCGTAGTCTCTGCTTAAGGCAAGAGCTACCAGTAACAGGCACACTTTTGTTAGCCAGAGATTTGGGCTATCACAGGTCGCTCTGGGGGCTTTCATGGCTCCTGGTTATAATTCTAGCAAACAGGAGGATGAGGCAGGAGAATTGTCATAAGTCTGAGGCCAGCCTGGGCTACAGAGTGAGACCCCGTCTCAGAAAATAAAAGGCAAAAGTCTTTCCAGGTCCTTCTAGCTCTCCTCCAAGTCTCCATTTGAAATTAGTATCTTCACTGATTCAGTCATTTTTAGGAAAAGAATGCATTCTCTGAATGCTGAACACAGTGTGTATATGAGAGAAAGGAAACCAACAGACCCTCGTCAAAAAGGGCGGCCAGCGGGCACCATCTGGGGAGGCAACATAGACCAGCACCTAAAGAATGAGACAGAGCAGCAACTGGGGCAGCACAAAGTGAGCGGGCTGGTGCTCCAACCTAGCAGGTAGAACAGCAGGCATGAAGTGACTGACATTAATAAGAGGCCTACTAGGTGCCAGGAAGGAATGGGCCTTGTCCTGTGAGTTAACCCATGGTGTTCATGTTCAACATACCTAGGGACAAAGATCTTGGGCGTATTTGTGCACTGGGGACTGTCAGACTCTGGGGAGCAGGAGCTGAGCCTTCCCTGTGTACCCTTTCCTTTCTGCTTGGGCCCCAGATGCGGCACTGTTGAATAACCTCTCGCCTTCATGCAGGCATCACCCAGGAGAAAATCAATGAGATGCGAGCAGCTCCTGAGCAGAAGATGATTTCGGACATCCACTGCATGATAGCAGCCGGCCAGGATCTCGACTGGATAGATGGCCAGGGTGCCACACTGGTGAGGAGCTCGGTCAGGTGGTGTGGGTTGGGGGCAAGAACCAGAAACAAGACCAGCTAGGACTGAATCGGGTCTGGTTCCTGGTAAGGTGAGATCCTATACACTTCAGACCTTGGGCCTCCTCCAGACTCCTTGCTGCTCCTGGAATATAGAAGGTTTAGGGTCCAGCCCTCTCACCTGGGGCTGGGCATCAGGAGCTCTGTGGCTTGGCTCTGATGTCCACCTGTGTCGTCTCCACGGCAACGCTTATCCTCTCCTCAAGGACTGCCCACTCATTGACACAGTCTTCCTTTGTATCAACCATCCCTTGCCTCTTGTGCCCTCGAAAACCTCGGCCCTTCTCATTCACCTTTTCCTGGGGTCACTGTAACAGATTCTACCCATCACCCCATCACTCTATCCATCTGTCTGCCCATGTATCCATCCGTCAGTCAGTCCATCCTGTCAACACACAGAAGAACCTCCTCTGGGCCACAGGGTTCACTAATCCTTTGAGATTTAAAACGACAGAGCCTTCCTTCTCTTTCTCAGAGCCAGCTAGTTAGCTCCATCAATCCTTATAAACCAGCTCTTATTGTCAGCAGTTCGAGGAAAGCTTGCCTTTTCCTCCAGAGCCTCAACAGTGGAATCTCAGAATCAGGGAGTGTCTCTAAGCAGAAAACTGAACAGGGGTATGGAGATCCCCACTTCAAGGTCTGGTCACTGTCCTAGGCTTAGGCAGGTCATGGGCATCTGGGAGCCCAGGGGCTCCAGTTCAGTAGACAGGGGCTCGGCACTATCAGGCTAACCTCAGTGCACTTGGAGCTAACTTGGAGCCTCAGATTTGTTGATGGAGCTTCTCTCACTTACCTCTGAGCTCTAAGCTCTTGCTTCCTGCCCACTGCTGTTAGCAAAGTCCCTGCTCAGGTCTCCTACTGAGCTCAGCGCTGAAGAACGGGTCAGGTATTCATAGTAAATGCTGCTGACGTTACAATGACCTCAGCCACTGACCCAGACAGGTACTATATCTTTCTAGTAAACTGGAATGCAAAAGTTTCTTTTATTCACTTGAAGTAATTGTTGTCTCCAAGGCTTACTGCCTTGGCCTGCTAATCTGGGCCTAGTCCTGGAAGCTTCTAGCCTCCATACAATCTTATCTAGACCTAGAATGTTCTCAGCCTCTGAGACTTGCTGCTGAATAAGCTCACCCCTTCCTAGTTGATACCTGACTTTGGCTGCCTGGTTCATAAGCTGTTCTAGCTCCAAGCTGACTGATTCAATCTGGCTTCTCTCTCAGCCTTTTTGCTCTGTTTGGCCTCAAACTAACTCTGGCAATCACTTCAAACCTTCTGGCTCCTTCTCTGGCTTTCTCTGTCTTCAACCATGTCTAGCTTGTTCTTTCTCTGCAACCTGCCTCTGTACAACCTTCCTCTCGGCGCGGCTCTCTCAAATAGTTTCCCTCTCCCAGATGAATCGAAGAGATCATAAGGTAGAAGCAGCTTATGCCTTTCACGCCCCAGCCTCAGAAGTCATATACTGTCACCACTTTGTAATATCCTCTTGGTTAGAAGTGAGTCACTCAATCCGGTGTACATTCAAAGGCAGAGCAATCAGATCCTACATTTAAGAGAAAGATATGTCAAAGAATAGGTAGGTATATTTTCAAATGACCATTCTGAACCCCTGAGACGTCTTCTTTGGGGTTAGGTGAGGAGCCTGTCTCTCTTCACCCTTCTACTTCTTTATTTCACACATAGCAATCTGGTGCAACCTTCCTGGGTGGTGTTGCTACCTCATTCTGTCCTATTCTTTGGTCCCAAGGATGCCCTGGGGCTTGGTGTGAGAAAAGACACTCTGTCTCTAAATGTGGAGTCAGCCCTCTTAGGGATGTCAACTTCTTTTCTCCCTTCCAGCTACACATAGCTGGAGCCAATGGATACCTGCGGGCAGCCGAGCTCCTCCTGGACCACGGAGTGCGTGTGGACGTCAAGGATTGGGATGGCTGGGAGCCTCTGCATGCAGCAGCCTTCTGGGGACAGGTACTTCCCACCTCCTGTAGCGAGTAGTAAAACTGCTGATACCGAGTCCTTTTGGCTGGCAGTTGGTGCAAGAGAGCTAGGACCCACTAAGCCATTGGCTACAGTGAATATGTGGGAGATGAGAGGGCTTGGGGGAAGGGGTTGCAGACACATTGGCCAATTGCATTCTAACAGGATGAGAATCAAATCTGTCTGGTAGAAAACTCCCTTGATTTCTGCTTTGCATGATTTCTCTAGAGTGTTTCCCAGATGTGACTTCAGTCTGTCTAGCCACCCATACACACCCGGCAGCTGTGGAATTACAACTGACTCCTCCTGCTGCTTCTCCTCCTTGTGGTAACCCAGGCATGCTTGGAGGAGGTGCCAAACCCATCACTTCTGACAAGGCTCTCTTATGGCCCCAGGGTCCAGGGCCTTCCCTGGGAGTCACCTTTCCTTCGCCATTTTTGGGGTCATATTCAAAGAGGTCTTGGGTACTCTCTCCAACTCTGAAGCTTCCTGATTCTTGGATATGGGAAACATGAACTCCTTCCTGTGTTACAGATGCCAATGGCAGAGCTCTTGGTGTCCCATGGAGCTAGTCTCAGTGCCAGGACATCCATGGATGAGATGCCAATAGGTAAGACAGCTTAATACTTTGTACGGATATACTCACCAGCCTTTTGATGGTGAGTAGACATATGGTTGAACATGTGGCTGCATAGATGATATCTAGATAGACAGATGGATGGATGGACGGATGGACGGATGGACGGATGGACAGATGAATGGACCGACGGATGGATGGATGGATGCATAGGGTAGACAGGAAATGTGATGTTGTATACAATGATGGATATCCAATGATGGATGTGTAGGTTGGTGGATACATTAGTAGATGGACAGGCTGGGGATGAGCCTATGGACAAATAACCAGGTTAGCCCATAGATGGACAGAAGGATAGAAGGAGTCAGTGGATTGACTGGTGAACCCTACCAGTCAATGGGGATTTCTCCACATTACTTCTTTTCCTGCTTGAGGGATCGGCTTCTTTCTCTCAATGCTCATATCAGACAGACTTGCTGACTGTCCCAGAGACTATCAAGGGTATGTGTCCTAGTCAGCTTTTCTGTTGCTGTGGTAAACACTGACCAAAAGCAACGTGGGAAGGAAAGGGTTTGTTTGGCTTCCATGTCCTCATCACAATTCATCACTGAGGAAACTCAAGGCAGGAGCTGCTGGAGAAGCCATGGAGGAGTCTGCTTACTGGCTTGCTCCTATGGCTTGTTCCCTCAGCTTTGTTATAGAACCTGGGCCTAATTGTCCAAGGGTGGCGTGAGCCGCAGCAGGCTGGCCCCTCCCAGGTCAACCATTAATCAAGAAAATGCCCCCACAGATTTACTCCAAGGGCGCTCTGATAGAGACAGTCCTTCAACTGAGATTCCCCCTTCCCAGATGCGCCTGGGTTTGCATCAAGTTGACAAAACCTGCCAGCCGAGCCCCTCAGTCTGGGAATATCCGGAGTTGGGAGCCCAAGTCTCCCATTCTCCCATTCTTCAAAGGAAATAAGCAGGGGTTGCTTTCTTCACCCCCTCTGTGCCCCAGAGGTTCACAGAGCTTCTAGTGGGTGTGCATTGGTGGCCCCTGTGGTTCAGAGCCCCTACCCTGCCTTCTGCAACTGATTCTTGTACTCCTTTAGACTTGTGTGAGGAGGAGGAATTCAAAGTCCTGCTGTTGGAGCTTAAACACAAGCATGATGTAATCATGAAGTCCCAGCTGAGACACAAGTCATCCCTGAGCCGGAGGACATCCAGTGCAGGCAGCCGTGGGTGAGTGGTACAGGCAGCCAGGGACCCCTGCGTGTGCCCACCTGTGGCTCCTGGACACAGCTTCCCAGCACCTCCTCTATCCTCCTCAGGAAGGTGGTGCGTCGAGCCAGCCTGTCAGACAGAACCAACCTATACCGGAAAGAATATGAAGGAGAGGCCATCTTGTGGCAGCAGCGGAGTGCAGCTGAGGACCAGCGTACTTCCACCTACAACGGAGACATCAGGGAGACCAGGACAGACCAGGAGAACAAGGACCCGGTGAGGGACCTCCTGCCCTGCCTCAGTGTTGGCCACTGCCTTGGGAAGAGAATAGGGCCCAGTTTGGTCCTACGTCCTCATCTGGGAAGCATCTGAAAGGAAATAGCTAGATAGTACCCTTAAGCAGCCGGTTCCTGTCTAATGGTGGTGGCTATTGTTCAGAAAGTGACCCTTGGGTGCATTAGTTAGAACTGACACATTTTCACATGCGATGGCCTTGTAAGTGGCAGTGACAGAGAGACTGCCCTGGGCCTGGCTGTCTTCTAGCAGAGAGACTTGGCAGAACAGTTCCTCTAGGAGCTAAGGGCTGAAACCTTCTTTTGCTGGGATGTAAAGTTTGAGAATGGTGTTTCTCAAAATGCCATCTAATCAAAGGAGGTATTCTGAAAAACATGGGAGGGCTCTGGGACAGTCTCCGAGAACTCTGGTAGCAGCCAGGGGCCCCAGGCTCTGGGTGCTTTCAGAAGATGGTGTGATTTTCTTCAGCTGTGAAGAAGGTCAAGCTGGGGTCTTAAAATGGTGGACACTCATGGGTCTGAAGTCTAAAACAAAGATGCTGACAGGGTTGGTTCCTTTTGGTGCTTCAGAATGGGAAGTCTGTTTCAACTCCCTCTTCCAGCTTCTGGTGGCTTGGGTGTCCCTTCACCTCTTGCGTGGCTTTAATTTCTGTCTTTGTCTTCACAAACCTTCTTCTGTGTGCACACATGTGTGTGTGCATCTGTGTGTGCGTGCGTGTGTATGCGCATGTGCATGTGTGCATGTGTGTGTGCATGTGTGTGTGTGCACGCATGCGTGCATGCTCATGCACCTTTGTTTTCATTTAAGGCATATTTGTGTGTGTGTGTGTGTGTGTGTGTGTGTGTGTGTGTAGTATATTGACAGGTGTGTAGTGTATTACAGGTGTGTGCATTTACACATGAGTGCTCACGCCTGTGGAGGCCACAGGTCAATGTCTGGTATATTGTTCAGTCTTCAGTCACTCTTCCCCATTCCGTTTGGGACTGGGTCTCACTCTGAACTTGCTGCTCACTGATGACCTAGATTGGCTGACCGGTGAGCTCCAGCGGTCCCCTAGCCTCTGCCCACTCTCTGTGACGGTTGCAGGCACAAATGGTCACACGCCCCTTTTTAGTAGATGCTTGGAGTCCAGTATCAGGTCTTAACTCTTATGTGTCAGGCCTGTACCCACCAAGCTATCTTTCTGGCCTCCCGTTTTCTTATACAGTCCCCAGTCATCAGATCAGGGCCCATCCCAATCTAATATAATCTCATAATTTTTTTTGGTTCTTTTTTTCGGAGCTGGGGACCGAACCCAGGGCCTTGCGCTTCCTAGGTAAGCGCTCTACCACTGAGCTAAATCCCCAGCCCCCATAATTTTTTTTGAGTCAGTTAATTGTTCATTGCTTGCACATGAAGCACCCTCCAGTGACATCCTTGCGCTGATTCTGTTTCATAGTCTCTAACCACAGCACAACTGCATAACTACAGCCAGCCACTCCGCAGGGCCTCCCAACTGGATCAGTTTGCACAGGCTTGCCCATCCCCCTAGTTTCTTTTTGTCATCGGCCTTAATTAGGTTGATTCAGTGCTCAGTACCAGTCCCTCTACACACTTATCTGTATAAGCTCATCCCAGTCCACAGGGATGGACTGGGAACTTGCCCAAGGTTTTAGCGGCTCCTTGAACTTCACAGTTGGGCTACTGTGGTCCAGAGAGGTCTTCAGCACCTCTAGGATTGAGATCTGTTCTGCCTCCAGCCAGGAACTTCTTCCCTGGCTGTGGTGATGAATTAGGGGTGAGGCTGAATCTTGAACTCATAAAGCATTGACTTCCCCAAGAGCAACAGGGAAAATGCCCTTATCCTGATTTAGTGACAGTTGCTAAGAACATCACTGGACTCAGACATTGAGTATGTCCTTTCCTCTCTCAGTAATAGACCTTGAGCTTTGAAGCAGTTTTATGTCTATAGAAAAATAAGTGCAGTGCTTCAGGAGATGTAAAGTGTTTGCCATGCAAACTCGAAGACATGAATGTGGAGACCAACACACACATTGGAGAAAAAGAGCCAACCAGGAGTGATGCTGCATGCCTTTGATCCCAGATCTAGGAAGGTACAGGCAGGTGGATCTCTGTGAGTTCAAGGCTAGCCTGGTCTACAGAGCGAGTTACAGGATAGCCAGAGCTTCATGGCGAGACCCTGTCTCAAAAAAAGAAAGGAAGAAGTCAGACTCAATGATATACACGTCTATAATTCTAGTGCCTGGGAGACGGAGACAGGAGAAGCCCTGGGGCTTTCTGGTCAGTCAGTATAGCTGAATTGGTGAGTTTCATGTTCAGGGGAGAGACCTCTGGTCTCAACACACACACACACACACACACACACACACACACACACACACACACACACACACACAAAATTAAATAGGTGGGAAATTGCCCTCAGGTTCTGTTTCATAACCATTTGCATCTTTGCATCACACAGAGGCTACCCGTGCTGTCGCTCATGAGCCAGGGCTGATGGACACATCACAGCAGACTTCACCCTGTGTGCACCATCTGTTATAGTGTCACACAACCGGCTTTCACTGTCCCAGACGACCCCCAGGGTCCCACGTGAGCCCATTGGTGACGGGCGCCATGTAGCACACGAGTGCAAAATGGCAACAAAATAGAATCTGAGGGCAGCTCTCTCTCTCTCTCTCTCTCTCTCTCTCTCTCTCTCTCTCTCTCTCTCTGTGTGTGTGTGTTTGTGTGTGTGTGTGTGTGTGTGTGTGTGTGTGTGTGTGTGTGTGTGTGTGTGTGCGAGCTGAGTTTTCCTTTTTCAGGTCATGGAGTTGAAATGGTCTAAGCTATAGCCTTTTAAAAGTGGCCTTACCTACAGTTGTTCAGTATTCATTGGGGGGCTTGGTTTCAAGACCTAGCTTCCCTCACACACCAAAACTCTCAGATGCCCAAGTTCCTGTGTAAAATGGGGTAGTGTCTATGTATAACCTACACATCCTCCTATTACTTTTAACAAATGACTTCAAACACCTAATGCAAGATAAAGGCTGAGAAGGAAGAAAAATCTATTCACAGAAGCAGTTTTGTGTGTGAAATATTCTGTCTTTGTCTGCCTCCCTCTCCCTGTCTGTTTGTCTGCCTCCTTATCCCCTCTCTCCTTCCATACTCCTTCTCTGCACGCGTGCGCGTGCGTGCGTGTGTTAAGAGACGGCTTTGCTCTGTAACACAAGCCTTGATCCCATAATCCTCTTGCCTTAGCCTTCTAAGTCCTGGGATTACAGGTCTGGGCCACCATGCCTAAGCTATCTCTACAACCCTGGAAACTGATTCTTTTATATTTAGGAAATTTTTCTCTCTCTCTTGTCATACGTGTCATCGACGATTTTCCGATTTTTAAAAACTATATGTCTCATGACTTTGTTCATGGTGACTTTCCAATGGGTTACATCTTTGCTAATACCAGCCGTTTCTATTTCTTGCTTATAGTTTCTGGAGTTAGCTACCTTTCAAGCTCTTATTATCCAAGCGCTATCGAAGTGTATAGGATCCCTAGGTGTGAGACTCCATTATGTCAAGTGGAGATATGCTGGAAATAAAAGGGAAGGGCTACAATTGCCTGGGGAGGGAGGTGGGCTAACTAAAATTGATTTACACACAGAGAGAGAGAGAGAGAGAGAGAGAGAGAGAGAGAGAGAGAGAGCAGAGAGAGAGAGAGAGAGAGAGAGAGAGAGAGAGAGAGAGAATTAATTGGTTCGTGTAACTGAAAAGGTCTGGTCCCAGTAGGAACCAGGAGTTCAGAATACACCATAAGGTCAGTCTCCCTGTGTCCGGCCTTCCTTGATGTCAGCTTCTCTTACGCAGAGAAACCACCTTTGGCCCTGTACTTCTTTAGTACCCAGCTTACGACACCTTTACTAATTGTAGTTCTTTCAGAAACATCTTCCCATTTGTTCTACCTGAAGCTTCATAGTTGAGTCCCACTGATTCCATTTCTATGAACTCGTTCCAAGATGGTGGCAATAAACTATGCTCATTAGCCAAGCCCAGAGTCACTCTTCAGACCTAGGGGCGGAGTGGCATCGGTCTGCCCTACCAGAACCCAGAGCCCGATGCCAAAGAGCTTCCTGGAAGTAGAGAAACAGATAAGAGATCGGGTGTCGACCCTTGAGGACCTCAGCAGAGGTGCAGGTATCGGGGTACAGATCCTCTGCTGGACTGACACTGATGCTGTCTTCCCTTGCCCCCAGAACCCCAGGCTGGAGAAGCCCGTGCTGCTTTCAGAATTCTCTACCAAGATCTCCCGGGGAGAACTGGATGGGCCTGTGGAGAATGGCCTCCGGGCTCCTGTCAGCACCTACCAGTATGCGCTGGCCAACGGGGACATATGGAAGATGCACGAGATACCTGACTACAGCATGGCCTATGGCAACCCCGGCATGGCTGATGTCCCCCCACCCTGGAGCGGCTTCAAAGAGCAGAGCCCCCAGACGCTCCTGGAGCTGAAGAGGCAGAGGGCCGCAGCCAAGTTGCTCAGCCACCCGTTCTTAAGCACCCACCTGGGCAGCAGTGTGGCCAGGTCGGGGGAGGGCAGCAGCGAAGGCAAGGCCCCCTTGATCGGAGGCAGAACTTCCCCCTACAGCAGCAACGGGACCTCGGTGTATTATACGGTCACCAGCGGAGATCCCCCGCTCTTGAAGTTCAAGGCCCCCATGGAGGAGATGGAGGAGAAAGTTCACGGCTGCTGCCGGATCTCCTAATGTCTGTAAACTGGCCGAGAGAGCTGCCTCGGAGAGGGGTCCCCAGAATCCAAAGCCAGTTCGACAGCCCTGGCTGGGGAGGTGTTGGGGCAGCCGAGGAGAGGTGGGGTCTGCTTTCCAGAGGAATGCTGACCTTACCTCATGCCCAGCTGCCCATAGCATCTCCACTTCCTCCTGTGCTGCTTCCTTGCCTCACTCAATGCCTGCATCTGAAGTATAGTGGGCCGACGCACACTGCAGTCTGATCCAGGGAGGGTGGGGTTGGGATCTCAGTTCTGTGCTTGGTAAAGGCTTCTTAGACAAGGAATAACAACACCCCTTCACACACACACACACACACACACACACACACACACACACACACACACACACATACACACACAGAGAGAGAGAATCAATTTAGTGTGTGAGAAGGCTACACCTGAGCTCTTGGGATGCAGATGGGGCTGAGAACTTGTGGGTTATCCCCAGAAGAATGAATTCAAGACAGTCTTGGCACCACTGCCAACTGGCTTCCACTTGGGGAGAGGCCTGCTCAGTTGAGACCCACAGCTTTGAAGTCATACCAGGCTGGGACACTATCACACCTAGCAGAGACAGGAAGTCCTATGGATTCATAGAAGCCAGGAGTCCATATGGATCAGGTTTGTGGGTCCAGGCCTTCTCCCCATAGCCTTGCTGAGATCTGCTCTCATGCACATGTCAATAGGAAGGTGGAGGACTATTCACGGGTCAGGCTGGAAAGTCAGGCCATTCATGCGTAGAAGAAACCAAATCTTGTTTTGGTCTTCCCTTGGAAGCGTAGGAGTTAGGTAGGGTACAGCACACTGGTATTTTCCAAACTGTGTTTGGTAAAAGCCTTCTTTGAGGCTGTAAGATTCCGGGTGGGAGGTAACCGAATTTGCCTTTTCCCAAGACAGTGTCACAGTTGGGTTTTATTGTCTGGTATTTGAGAAATGAATTTCATCAGGAGCTTCTGGGGAGGGGGGGAGGTCTTCCAGGGAAAGGTGCACACACTGCTGAGAACACCAGGGTTAACGTTGATATGACACAGCATCCTAGCTGGTCTTTGTGGTTTTCATGCTGTTCTGGTCCGGTCCATTTCAGCCTGCCTTCCTCAGCCTGAGCCATCACCTGGAGCAGTTGAGGCTTGCTTGCACCCCACCCTCCCACCTTACACAGTTGAGTCTGCAGAGTGAATGCTCAGGCCCAGGTCCCTCCTAGCTTTGCCTTTTCTGTAATGCTATGTAAGACGTGTTTGCCAAGCGTCGGCTCCCACCAGGAGGTCTGAAGGCTCTCAGCCTGCTTTTCCTGGAGTGGTTATGCCCAAAGCTGCAAACTGAGGTGCCCATGGCCACTGTCCTGTGCTGCCTTCAGGAGAGCACAGCATGGCTGGAGTTGGCTATCATCCAAGCTGTACAGCTTTGCTGCCCTTGTCTTCCTGATGCTGGGGAAGGAAGCCCACACCACGTCACGACCACACTTTCCCATGAACCCAGTGAAATTCTGCTCCATACACTGGCTCCACCGAAATCTTCTGGCATCACAGGCAAGCTATGAATTTGTTCCTTGCTCTGTGCTCTTTTTATTTGTCCTCAAACTACCTCCTTAGAGCCCTGAGAGAGTCCCTATGTCACTCGGATGTATGGGACAGATGCCCACGTCTTTATGGCCTCCCAGTGCCACACCCTTAGTGGTTCAGCCTGCCATTTGTTGGTCTCTGTCTCCACTGTGGCCTTAGGACCGCAGTAGACTAGAGATGAAGCGGGACCTGACTAAATTGGGCAGAGGCTTTATTAGAACCAGGAGTAGTGTGGGCCCAAGAGCACCCTGGAGGCTACTAGATGCAGAAGGAGGTGCACAACACTAGGTCATCCCCCCCCAACTTCAGGACAGATGGGATCTGGCACAGTGATGTAATATAATATAACATAAGAGACTAAAGACAGTTTATTGAATCCCTGGGGCCTCGGCTAGGCTCTGCAGTCCATGGCTGAAAGAGGAGATGATAAAAACACACACCTGTGGCTTTAGACTTTTAGCTCTGACAGACACTGAAATGCCTCTGGAGATGACTTTAGCCACAAGGTGGCCAGTCGGCCCGGCAGCCAGCCATGTACTCCTAGGAGTCAGCTGCCCAGGGTTTCTGAGCCCTTTGCGCAGGGGCCAGAGAACAAAGGTATTTATTGCCTTCTCTGAGCTGTTCAGGCCATTTCTCCTCCACAGCCAGCACTTCTTCCTGCCTCCTGGGCCATTCTTCTCTACCTGAGGGGTGGGAGACTCAGCTGCCTCCTCCACGGGAGCTAATACCAGACAGTGTGGATTCATGGGCTTTTGTTCACGGTTTCCACCAGGGATAAACAAATGTTCCCTGTTTAGGCTCCAAGTCCCCAGGGCACTTTGTGACTCTTTGGAATATTGAGAGGCACAGTGAGGAACAATCTCCAGTGCGTGAGCCAGGGCCACCCACCCATTCACTCATGTGATTGAGGTGTGGAGACACACCAGACATTCGTTTTGGCAGATAATGGACTAGCCGGGCAGCGAAGACTTTGATTTGTTGAAGACCGTGGGCATCCCTAGACTCGTCCATGATTCTAATCAGAGTGCCTCCATCCCAGACCAGTGCCCCCATGCTCTGCAGCACCTGCAGCTCTTAGAGTGTGAATCTCTTGAGCTGGGACATAGCTCTATGGCTACACCTAGATAACATTTGCCACTAAGTGCAGAGGCTAGATCTCAGGTACCAGGCAGACACTGTACTGGTCCGTCTAGAGCCTTCAGAGGTAGCCTTCAGGCCAGCATCTATAGAGAACAATATAACAGCAGTCTAAGGTCAGTGCCCGGAAGAACCAGAAGTCTGCAATTTGCTGTCAAATACATCCCTAGCATTTACAGTCCTGTTCTCGTTTTTTACTCATGAATCGTACAGTCTTCTCCCCTACACCAACAGTGGATGTTGGGAGGGAGGACAACTACTTCTCTTCAAATTAACCATTTCCATGTGTGTCAGCCTCTCTGCCTGGAAGGTATGGATCCAAGGGCTAGGAGAAGCCTGGCAAGGTTGACCAGATGGCTCACTCCTACCAGGAACCTGTGTCTTGGCAGCCATTCTTGGCAAACTGGAGACATCTATTTCCAAACCAGGTGCCCTGCAGTTCCCTGTGAGCTGTCATTCCTTGCCCCCACCCTATGCTCCCCAAACTATTAGAAATTGGTAGCTATCACCAGATTGTGAATTTCTGGCCAGTAGCTCAGGGAATTGGAATGAATCCTAAACCCAGGTCTATTGAAGACTTTGGGGATATAATTCTTTATCAAATATGCAGCATTAATGAAGCTTCACTGCACTGTTTGATTAACTTGTAGATGTTTGGAAAGGTTGCCAGAGTGTGGCCCCAGCCAGGTGTAGTGGCACACACCTTTCATCCCAGCACAAAGGAGGCAGAGGCATGTGATGTATTTCTGAGTTCCAGGCCAGCCAGGGCTACACGGAGAAACCCTGTCTCAAAAAACCAAATAAATAAAAATAAAATATGGCCTTGGTTGGGTTAACACAGTCTAGCTTTGTAACAATGTGAGACTCTTGATTCTTAGTGTTCATTACCCTCTGGTCCTGGCGTTGTCTCCCACCTGCTCTCCCAAAGCAGGATACCGGGATGTTTTCCAGAGGGGCCATCCTTATATGATGTCAGGACTGTCTGAACTTTCACTATTTGTGGCCTGGTGATAGCCTCCCTTCCCCAGGGCACAGAAAAGCCAAGGATCAAATGGCCAGGGTGGACAGCTCCACTGAAGTGACCCACTCTTTTTCTAGAAAGCCCAAGGCCTCTCCCTTGTTAGCCAGAGGGCCTCCTTCTCATGGGCACTTCTAATGCCACTGTGCGGGGCCTGGCTCTGCACACCCTGGAAAAGTCTGCAGACACCCAGCCCTCCGCAATAATTCACCAGACCAGAAGCCACTGATGTACAGAGAACACTTAAGAAAAAAAATGTATTTTATGTGAAAAAAAAGTTAAAAACTCTGTATACTGTATCAGCAGCTTTCTGTAAAAATGGCAATCAAAAGAGTCTAATATATTTAAAACTTTTTTAAAAAAAATATTCTCATGGATCTTTGATATTGTATTGAAGTAGCTTCGTGCCTCCAAGGTGGGGTCTGACCGTATCACCAAGGGGCCTGTACCTCTGGAGTTACTCCCAGCTGCCGAGGCCTGTGACGGAATTCGCTGTTATGGATTTTTAATTAAGATTATTAAATTCCTTTTAATAACACCTGCTGCTCTGACTGTGGTTACTGCTGTGCCCTCCTCTGCCTGGGATTGACTTGAGTTCCACAAGAGCTCCAGCCGGGGAGGCTCGCAGACATGCTCGCACACAGAAAGAAGGCTCTCCTAGGAGGTCAAAGCGGGAGGGGTTTGGGGATTCAAGGTGGAACTGAAGAAGTTTCTAGATTGGGAGACAGTGGTGAAAACTTATGAATTCAAGGAAAGATCGGTGGTTAGTGTCAGGCTTTTTTCCATCAGTTGTGATATCCTACAGCAGCAGTTTGATTACGGTTTGACCGGTGCCATATTTATATGTTACCAGGATGCCCCCTCCTCTGCTCCCCACTCAGAACACACTGGCTTGTTCTGGGCCTTCCCATGTTCCTCTCTGGGCTTTTTCATTTAGCTTATAGTGGAGAGCAATACTCTACCCCAGGTAAGGCTCTGAGTAGCCTCGCTTTTAACCCGGGAAATAGAGGCAAAGACACACTGTGTGGCTGTGCAGCCCCAGGGCCCGACCTCTGTCCTTATTACATGCAAGACCTGGTCTTTATAGAGGAAGTTCGCTCTCTTGTAGCCTTCTGCATACTGGATACCACATGCAAAACTCTTGCCTTCGGCCTTGAAGAACTTCCCTGAGTAGAATGGGACCAGGAAGGGATGGAGAGAAGGAGACGGATCCTCACAGCAGGATCAGCAGGATCGATCGGTTTTAAGTTGACAGAGGTGGAGGCAGGGGATTAGAAAGTCAAGGTCATCCTTGGCTACAAGATGTGTGTGTGTGTGTGTGTGAGAGAGAGAGAGAGAGAGAGAGAGAGAGAGAGAGAGAGAGAAAGAGAGAGAGAGAGAACAGAGAGAGAGAGACAGAGAGAGACCTTTAAGTGAAGGAGTGGTACCACAGTGGATTAGCATATAGATGTACACCTATATGCATATATATGCAAGGTCTTCTGTAACTTAGGATCGGCTAGAATTTGCTACACAGCATACGATGGCTTTAAACTCCAGATTCTCCTACCCCACCTTCCTATGTGCTGGGAGTGTGTCACCACCCACCCTGGCCTTGCACCATGGTGGGGGGGGATTTATTTATTTATTTTTATTTAGTGTTCATGTTTGTGCACCATGTGTGCATACAGTATCCGTGGAAAGGGCATCCGATTCCCTGGAACCATTATAGGTAGTTAGGGGCTGCCAAGTGAGACAGCACTAAACCCAGATCCTCTGGAAGTGCTCTTAACTGTTGAACCATTACTCCATGCTCTGTGTCTGTCTCTTTGTCTCTTCCCCTCCTCCTTCCCTCCCCTTCCCTTTCTGCCCTCCTCCCTTTCTCCCTCCCTCCCTCCCTTCCTCCCTCCCTCCCTCCCTCGCTTTCTCTCTCTCTCTCTCTCTCTCTCTCTCTCTCTCTCTCTCTCTCTCTCTCTCTCTCTCTCTCTCTCTCTCTCTCTCTCTCTCTCTCCATGAGTAAATTAATGATTAAACGCAGGGTGAGATGGCAATGAGGTTGATCACATCAAAGCATGCATGTCCAGGAACAATTCCTACCCCTAGTACGGGTCCTCGGAGCGCTACGTTGTGGGGCAGCCGGCAGGGGGCGTGCTCGGACAGTGCGGGGCTCTGTCTCTTGTTGGGATCGTTCTGGAGCCGCTAGGGCGGAGTAAAGTCAGATTTAAATTCCTCTCAGCCATCAGGCAGTGAGAGCAGAGGGTGGGCGGGTCCTTCCTCAGAAACAACCAATAGCAATGAGGAGGCGGAGCCTTTGGTGCGCATGGGAGACAACCAGCCAATGGAATTTCCGGGGCGGGGCGGCGAGCCAATAGCGCGGGCTGGTTTGATTCAAAGGTGCCTATAAAAATCTCAGGCGACCACCGCAGCCAAGTGGATCGGTTCTGGGCACCGCCATGGCTGCTCGCTGCGAGTTGTTAGACGACCTTCCCGCGGCCTGCCTGTCTCCGTGCGGTCCGCCCAACCCCACGGAGCTGTTCAGCGAGGCGCGGCGCCTGGCTCTCGAGCAGCTGCTGGCCGGCGGCCCCAACGCCTGGGATGCCTTCTTACGGCGCGAGCGGCTGGGCCGCTTCCTCAACACCGACGAGGTGCGTGAGGTTCTGGGCGCCGCCGAGCGGCCGGGCGAGGACGGCGCGGTGGTGACCGAGGAATCGTTCGGATCCTCTCACGACTGCTCGTCGGGCACCTACTTTCCGGAGCAGTCGGACCTGGAACCTCCGGCGTTGGAGCTCGGCTGGCCCTCCTTCTACCGGGGTGCCTACCGCGGTGCCACGCGTGTCGAGGCTCATTTCCAGCCCCGCGGCGCGGGCGCAGGCGGCCCGTACGGCTGCAAGGATGCACTACGCCAGCAGCTGCGCTCCGCCCGAGAGGTGAGCGGCCCCCCCGAGTCTCCCACTCGCCTACGTGGCAACTCTACACCAGATTCCTGGCCACCTTAGCAGCCAGTAGGGGAGGAGCATCGGTCTTCTGAAATTGGGAGTCGTGTCGTAGTTCCAACTCCTGTTACTGGTACTCCTGGGGCAGGGTGGCTGTTCGTTCAGACCAAAGTGGGTTGCAGAATTCCAGGGCCATTAGCTGACACTAGATCCCACGTTCAGGAGGTTTTTAGGATACATTTTACTAAAGAGTCGCTTTACCCAGAAGATGATAATGGGAGACCATTGGAAGATCTGTAACTGTCTCTTTTCCACGCGTCTTAATGTTGTACACAGATAAATTCGAGCAGTCAGTTCAACTCCTTCCCTTCTGTGAGTGAGTCTGGTGGGAGATATTTTTAACCCCCAATGCCTGGGACTGTTCCAGGTAGCATTGATCCAAAATGCAAATCCTTCTGCCACTGTTTACAGTGGGTTTTTATCTTAGCTAGGGTCAGACTGCGGTTGCGGCCTGGTGTTGGGTAAAGAGTCTGGCCTGCCATAGAGAAACCACAGCAGTGGGATCAGAAGGCTATACTTGGGAGGGTGTGGCTACAAATTTGCATGCTGGTGAATACTGCTCAATTCACAGACTTTATGACTGTGCCCGGAATATGACAGACAAAGCCTTAGACCATGTCAAGACTTAGTGGGCCTGGTACCACTATATGTTAGGGTGCAGGTCAGGTTGACATTACCAAGTCTAGGAGCAAGATTATGTTCTGTTTTTGTCTTTTGTTTTTGTTTTTTATTTTTCTCTCTTCAAGACAAGGTCAGTGTAGCCCAAGCTTACCCGGAACTCACTAGCTTCAGTTTCAGGCAATCCTCCTGCTTCTGCCTTCCTCGTAGTGAAGCCAATGTTCCGGTGCTGGTTCTGTACCTGACTGGCAGGACTTTGATGATAAGTGTGTTGGTGACCAAATGTTTTGCTGTTCAGGGAATGGTATGGCTGTGGGCTAGATTAGTGTTAATTCTGTGGCGCCTTGGGTGGCCTAAGGGTCCATTCGATGCTGAAAACATTTTGCTTGTGGGTTCAGTCCAAAACTTATAAAGCTTTTGGAAGAGGCAACAGTGTGGACTGAGGGTGCATGCCCAAAGCTCCCCTCTGGGAGGAGAACTTGAGCACTGGGGACACCTTGGAAAGGAGAGAACTGGTCTCTGGGAAGGGAAGCGATTCGGGTTGCTCTGACCTTATGCTCAACCTGGGTGAAGAGCACTGGAGCTATAGAGGTCAGAAGAAAAACTCCTTAAAAGGGATCAGGGCTGCAGCAGAGACTGCCCTATCTCTCTTGCAATCTGAAGCCATCGGTGGGTAGGTAGGGCCTCCTGTTCTCCTCTGTACCTACTTCACACGTCTCCTAGATCCCTGGAACTGGAAGCTGGGCTTCCCTACTGAGGAAGGCGTTATGCTCCTTTAAATCTAATGAGCATTCTTTTTTTTTTTTTTTTTTTTTTTTTTTTAGTATATATGCCAAACTGCATATTTACACAGAGCCTCCCAACTGTCACACTGCCAGGGCGGCAACTACAGGAGAGGGGGTGTGGTTCTCGTTCTTAGTTTTCCAGGGACTGGGGATGAGAAGGATTGCCACAGGCAATGAGGAAAGAGCTGGAAGAAAATCCAGAGTGGTGGTGACTTAGTTGGGCCCAGAAGGAAGGGATAGGGACCAAAAGAGGAAAAGATGACCAGAGCGGTGTCCCCAGCAGGAAGTCTGACCTGAAGGAGTTTAGGTTTACGAGGACTGAGGTTGCAAGGACGACAGAGATCTTCGTAAGAGGAAAGAGTCTGGATTAAGGCAGGGTAGGCAGGAGGACAGCTTTAGGCAGAGTTTCTTGCATTTGAGACACGATGAACTGGCCTGGAAAGGGAAGAAGGGAAGGTGTGAACAGTGAGGAAGATTGAAGGCTGGAGGTGGGGCTCTGGCAGGACGCCTATCTTAACAGCCGGAGGTCCTGGGTTCGAGCACACACCGAGGGGACAAGGGGAAAAAATGAAAGAGTGAAAGAGGTTAATACCGCTGCCTCCTCAGTTTTCACAGAGAGCAGCCAGGCTCTGCCTTCGAGTGCTGGGATTCAAGACCACCAAGCAGGCTGAGGCTAAGACTTGCTGGCCCGTGTAGGCAGTGATGCGGCTACACTGGACTACAGGAAGGAAAATAAGGAGTAACGTGGCAAAGGAGTGTTGTGTATATGAATTGGATTTAATGCGCGGCATGAGGCCTTCATTTGCTTTAAGAGAAAAAAAATGAGTCAATAAAAATTATGTCTCACCCCCTTTAATCCCAGCAGGCAGACACAGGCAGATCTCCGTGAGTTTGAGGCTAGCTTGGTATAAATTGCAAGTTTGGGCCAACAAAAGCTACGTGTGTGTGTATGTGTGTATGTGTGTGTGTGTGTGTGTGTGTGTGTGTGTGTGTGTGTGTGTGTATGTATGTATGTATGTCAAACAAAAACTGCTTTCTCTTTGCCAGAAGCTAAGTGTGTGTGTGTGTGTGTGTGTGTCAAACAAAAACTGCTTTCTCTTTGCCAGACAGTATTTTCAGTAATCTTGAAATTGTTGAGATTATTCTGTCTACTACACAGAGGATGAACTGGAGCAGGGAGAAGCTAGGTTCCCTTCAGGGAGTGAGAGAGCCAGGACTTTCCCCATGGCAGACTCCCCATGAGAATCCCCACTAACTACAGTGCTGTGCGTGTGCCCTGTGGGGAGACGTGCCCTGTGGAAGAGGACTAGTTCCTGAGAGGGATTAGAGGACCAACTTGCTGGCTGTCAAATGCCACCGCCTGTAAAGATGTGTCACTCTGGCTGTGGCCGTGTCCTTTGAAGCGCACTGCTCGTGACAGGGAAGACGTGACAGTTCATATGCCAGGTGTTCCCAGATGCCTGATCTGTACGCTGATGGCAAGCATTTGGGGCTCTAATTGAGTTCTTTACCCAGATTACCTCCCAGTCCTCCCAGTGGCCAGAGGAAGCTGCCCTTAAGGACATAGCAGAGGCGCCTAGGTCAGGTAGCTCACCGAGCCCTGGGAGGCGGAGCTGGGTTCAAGCCAGAGTGGCTGTGTGCCTGGCTCCAGGGCCAGCACCGTGCTTGCTTGGTTTCTCTTTGAACCCGTTATGCTCCGCCCCAGCTTCCTCCTCACTAGACGGAGGCCCACAGTCATCTTCCTCTCCACAGTCTCCCTGCTTCCCAGCTGGCTGAAGGTTTTAAACAGTTTCCCAAAGACTCGGACGTTGAATTCCCATGTTGCATATCTGATAAATAAGCAGTGACGATAGTGAGAACCGCCTGGGCTGAGGAGACCTTCGGCGGGTGTAGGTGCTTGCCTCCACTGTGAGCTGTGAGCATGCTACACATCTGTCAGTCAGTCAATCAGTCGATCAATTAATCAGTCAATCAATCGGTCAGTCAACCTATCAATGCTTTGTTGGCTTGGTTTTTATTTTTTATTTATTTTTTTATTGTAAAAAGACAAGAGTGGGGGTTGGGGATTTAGCTCAGTGGTAGAGTGCTTGCCTAGCAACTGCAAGGCCCTGGGTTCGGTCTCCAGCTCCGAGAAAAAAAAAAAAAAAGACAAGAGTGCCCTGTTTTAAGGAGAAGAAGGATCACAGAGTAGCAGTAGTTGTGAAAAGGTGGTTTGTGACCTCAAGACAATGGAGGTCCCTGGTGCTTAGATTTTTAAATTACAATGCATTTTTGCCTGGCTTGCGCAAGACAGACCTGCTGTTTCTAGTATCTGAATCAAAGAAAGAAATCTAGGAGATTGAATTCCCTGGGGCATGGTGGGGGTGTCCCACGTTCGTAGTGAGCCCAGAGGTGGGGACCAGGCTGCACGGCAGTGGGGTCAGATCTAGCTGCTTACTCCTCAGTGAGGAGATCTGTGTACCAGGCTAGATTCTCTGTGGTGGATCTGGAAGGAACCTAGATACCGGGTTCTGTGATCAGCACACGACCTAGGATACCAGGGGTGTTTGCCAAAAGTCAGGATTATCTTTCTGAATGGATGGCTCTGGGATGCGTTTCTCCGCCAGCTCTGGCTACATGGCATCTCCCTGGGCATCCGGCACAGAGTAGGTGCTCAGTATTTCTCGTGGAGGCCAGCCCATGCCCTTTTCATTCAGCCTCATGCTTTTGGGGAGGGGAGAATGGAGAGGCAGGAAGAGAAACTAAGGCGCTTCGGTGATTCTTTCTGCCACCTAGTATTTGATGGAGCCATGGCCCTGCCTGGAAGTGTTCTTGGCACTTCTGATGTGCCTGTTCCAGGATGCTGGTTGTTTCTCCTACCCCTCCCTGCTTTCTCTTCCCATGTCCCTCATTTTGAGATGATTTTTATGTGTTAGTCCAGTTGAACTTGAGATCCTCCTGCCCCGACCTCTCCTGCAGTACCTATGTTTCCCAGATATCCCAGCCTCTGGGTGGGAGTTGAAGGCCAAGCTCACTCTGCTTGGAGATCTCACACTTCCACACTTGTTCTTACCAGCTGCTGGTCCTTACACGCTTTTGTTCCAAAGAGGCCACTTATGGGGCGAGCACACCTGAGAGCATCCTTCTGACGACCAGAGCGCTAATGGGGCCTCTCTTACTGTGGAAGGGTCCAGCCAGGAGGGAGAGTAGCTAAGGAACCTGTTGGAGGTCCCTGGCACGTCTGAGGATGTTCTGAAGGACTGAGATCTCCCGAGCTTGCTCAACCCTCCCTGTGTCACGAGAAAATCTGTGCTGTGGGATCAGATCCTGTTCCAGATGCCAGCGTCAGCCCAACAGGGTTTCTCAACCTCGCCACTGTTGGCATTTGGAGTGGATGGTTCTTGGTCCTGAGGGGACTGTCCTGTTCACTGTGAGACTCTGAGCATCTCTGTTCCCATGCACTACACACTCTTAGCACTTCTCTCCTCCAATCAGTTATGACCTTCAAAACCTGTCTGCAGAGGGAACAACAAGGGGTCACTGCTCTGCTGGGGACAACAAGGAGTCACTGCTCTGCCGGAGAAAGATCTTGGAAAGGCAGCGGTGGTTGAGCAGCGCTGTGGAGGAACTGGATGCCACCACTAAGTACCTCCACAGTCCTCCTTCTGTGCCTTCATCTGCCATTTCATTGTTTATTCTTATTAGTTTTGGCAGGGGTTTGAGATAGGGTCTCACTATGTAGCCCCAACTAGCCTAGAACTTGTTATGTAGACCAGGCTGGCCTTGAACCCACAGAAATCTGCTTACCCCCTGCGTGCCACCATGCCTGAGTTTCCTAATTGTTTTAAGTAAGCATCAGACAGTAGGGAAGCTGCAGGATCCTTCTCTAAGCCGTTCATATATGCGGCTTCATTTCTCTCTGAAAAAGCCAAAAACCAAAGAGTACAGTGGTTATACTGGCTTTAAATGGCCTTGATGTGCTGGGTCTGGTGGCTCAGCCTGTAATCCTAGCTCTTGAGGGACTGAAACAGCAGGTTCCAGAATTGGAGGTTAGCCTCAGCTCTACAATAGGAACTAGTACTGAAGAAGCAAACAAGGTCCTGGCGTAAATGACACCAGCCTCCAGAGGGGAGAGTTTCTGCTCTGTTCTCCATTGACCTAGTTGTACCACCCCTGTGTCTGCTCCACGGAAACACTGACAAAAACAGGACTGGAGGCATACTGATTGTTGTAGCTCCTACCGAAGGCCCAGAAGGAACAACAATGTCACATGTAGAGGACCAGGGAAGAAATTAGTAGGTGTATGCCATGGAGAACCCCACGGCTCTCAAGACAAATGAGGGCAGGCTCTGAGTCAGACAGAGTCCAGAATAGCGTGGGCCAATGCAAGTGCCCATGCGTAAGTACACGTGGTCATTTAAGTTTGTATGAATTAAAGCTAAATTTAAACCTTGGTTCCTCTGTCATCTCAGAAGGTTCTCATGGACGACGCTGTCCAGAGTGTGTCATTGTCCAGCCTTTTATCTATGGATGGATGTGAACGTGCGATGCTGCATGGATGTGAACGTGTGCTGCTGCGTGGAGGTGAATGTGTGCTGCTGCATGGACGTGAACGTCCGCTGCTGCATATTCCCACATGTACTTGTTTATCCTAAGAGTGGAAGGAAAACCCACAGCCAAACCATTGGGGTGATTCATTAGCCTGAGAGAAAAGGAAAGAAAAGTACCCCCCCACCCCCACCCCAAAGAAAGAGGCTGCATGATTTTCCCACTGTCCCTCCTTCTGGGACAATAGTGAGAAACTGCTAATAAGTTTAACTTTTCACTCTGGAAATTTACATTCTCTTGTTTGTTTTTAAACCCAAAAGGCTATTTCAAAGTAGTTTCAAAGAATTTTTTTTTTCAAAAGAAATCTCAATTGAGCCGTTTTAGTCCCATTGAAACATGTAACAAGTGGTGGCTCCTGACTGTAATTAGCATTTTGGAGACTGAAGCAGGAATAGCTTCCATTTGAGACTAGCCTGGGCTAATACCAAGACTTACCTCAAACAAAAACAAACGAACAAAATCATAGAACTCACTGGGGTAAATGGTACGTTTGACGGTTTTAGCAAGAAAAGTCTATAGGTGATTGATGACGTGTTCAGCGTAGGGATTCAGTGGCCGGTCGGTCTTCCAGGCTGACACAGTTTACAAGGCTTTGTCAGAATTCCAAGCATTCTGTACACCTGATCTGCCTTTATGACTCTGGGGAGGAAGGGAGGGAAATTGAGGCACACAGGAAAGGGGTGATTGACATGTGCTTCCTGCTGGAATGAGAACAGGAACGACTGGCCTTGAGTGGCCCCTTCGGACCATGCATGCGCCTGGTCAGAGGGCAAGCCGCCTGTTTCAGGGGTGTGTGGCAGCAGCAGGAAGGCCTTGTTTCAAGGACACCAAACCTCACGTTACATATCTTGTCTAGGCATGGTGGCAGGGTCAGGACTAAGAATATAGCAGCTGCCACTGAGGGTTTTCTCATTGACTGAATCACCAGAGGGTATGAGGTGGGTGGTATTATGTGCACATTCTAGGAGCCGGTAGCATGTGACAGCTTATCCAGTTCTGCAGAGAGGAGGAATCCAGGGTGGTTCTGTAATCCGGTCACGTGACGGCTGAGCTTCACAAGGTCCCCCATCAGACTAGCTCGGGTTCTGTCAGCAGAACCGCAGGAGAGAAAGGGAGTTGTGAGAATCCTTGACTGACCGTCATTGTGTTATAAGTTGTCTGTCCTTCGTGGCGGACTTGAGCCGGCATGTTTTGTGGGATTCTCTACAGATCCTCTCAGGATTACTGCAAGTTCTTGGTAATCTCGAGGCTGCACGTTAGGCTTCTCTGTAACAACTTAGCGCAACACGTTTATTATGGTGGATTTGGAGGCACATGGGCACGGGTCGGCGTTTCAGCCCCTTACTTAAGTGTGCCCCTTGACCCAATTACCTAGCCCTTCCAAGTTTGTAAGCTTGGCATGATAGATAATGGGGATTGGACATCCTAGAGATCCTTTTGAGCTTTCAGGCTAAGCGGCAGTGGCAGGGATTCCAGGTTAGCCTAGTGAGTAATGAGAACAGGCTCTGCGCTCTGCCTCGTCGGAAGACAGAACCTGTGATCTCTGCCCTTCCCACTTGTTGGCAGGCTCCTTAGCCAGTTAGTAAAAACCTATTAAGGGACTGGTGATAGGCTTGTGGGTTGTCACTCCTGAACATGGGGGACTGGGCACATGGGCGGCCCCTCCAGATGTGGCTTAAGGAAACACAGGTAGTGTGGTATAGCTGCCCCTCCCTCCCAGCTTCTGGCCAACCAGCCGGATGCTTCCTCCACGAGTGTCTGGCAGATAGGTCTGACCCTGTAATAATAGACTTTGCAGTCACCATACTTCTAACCTGGAGAGAAGGGGCTAGCCTCATGCAGCTCATACTGAGAGAAGGTGGTGCCTAGGGTAGCTGTGGGCACTTGGTGGGGTGGGCACCCCTAAAGGAGAGTGGGCTCAGCGACAGGTGTCTGTGCCGCCTTTCCAGTCCAAGTGTTCTGCGGCTCGGCAGTCTGCAGCGTGAGGTCTTCGGCCAAGGGAGGCATTGTGCCATGATTGCTGTTCTCTGCAGCCTAGAACCCACCACATGTCAACCTGACACCCAAATAAATACAGATTTTATATCAGCCTGGAAATCCTGGGGAAGCAATACACACTAATGAGTTTAACTTTTGCTGTGGAAATGCCCACTTTCCCAAGTGGATGTGTCCACCCGGAAAGCAGGGATAGTCGGTGAAACTGAGGCTAGGTCAGCCAGGTCTGAAAGGACTGTCCTTTCTAAGAGGCAAGCGGCTGCAGGCCTGCTTCAGCAGTGTAGGACTTGGATATCTGAGGGCAGGGCTGAGGGGGCCAGGCATAAGGGTCTAGGGAGGGCAGGCCTTGAGGGAAGGAGAGCCTTCCTGCGCTGGTCTCCAGATAGATAAGGCAAGTCTTCTGAGGGTCCTACTTTAGTAAGGAGGGTGTGCTGGATGCAGGAGGATCAGGAAAGTAAAGCAGTCCTTCCCTCTCAGATACCCTGAGTGAGGCAGACCTTCATATTTAGCTTATGGGAAAGGTTGAGGCTTTGAAATCAAACAGGAACCAAACTGCAAATTACTACCCGTCAGCCACCACAGGTGTTGTTCGTACACCTGTTTTATTAATTGGGCAATCAGAACTCTGGCAGGCCCTTGTGCTCTGGGCCCTGCTCCCATTCTGCCTCTGGTGGCCTTCTCTGACTCTGCCAACTGGGCTGGGTTCCTAGTCCCTGTTTGAGTAGCCCCTGGGGTGTGTTCATTGCCCATCACTCTGCGTCTCCTGGCTTCTCCTCCTTTCTCAGTGGACTAGCCCATCAGCTAGCTGTGTTAGCTCACAGGGGTTCCGCTGACCATCAGAGAGGCCAGTAGGTCTGCACAGGTTTCTCTTCCTCCTCCAGGAGCTCTGTTCTAATTCTTGCACCTTGGATTCAAGTGCACTCTGTGGAGAGCCAGGCTCGAAGGTCTCTCACCAGCTCGTATGTGTTTCTGTGGCCCTGTGCCCATCACTGGGCTCTCCCATGGATCCATTTGTTCCCCTGTGGCCTCATAGCTCCTGGCTGGGACTTTTCCTCTTTCAGCCCCTAGTCCTCCACAATGTCTGCAGAAGTCTGTTAGCCCCAGACGTCTCCATCCCCAGTAGGTGGCTGTCCCAGAGATTCTCAGTCTGAGTTAGAGGAAGTAGGTTCAGGTCTCTGGCAGCATCTTCCCTTCTGGAGTCAGCTATATGTACCCCCCTGTGCAGGCAGCGTGGCCAGAAGGGCTGGAGTCAGCTCTCTGTGGACTCCCCCTGTGCAGGCAGCGTGGGCCAGAAGGGCTGGCACGACTTCCATGGCCTTCTGACATCTCATATGCCCCTCTGCCAGTCACATCCCGTGGCTCCCTTTCCAGCCACCATGGTATGCACCCTGTCCTTCCCAGCCTCTTCTGTCATCTGGTGATTTCCTGTTAGAGGGCCCTTCACTTCTCCCGTGGCCTCCTGTCCCAGGCAGGCCTTGGATTTGAGATCTTCCTGCCTCACCTTCCCAGGGAGCTGAGATTACAAATCTGTGCAATCAGGCCTGACTTCTTATCTTATTCTTATCTGTGGTTCAGCTCTCAAGTTTCCCCTTGGAAGAAGCCTCCCTCCTCTCTCTGAGTGCCTGTCTTGCCTCCCCTCACAAGGCAGCTGACTTACTGCTCCCTACAGAATATGTATGCCTTGTTTTGCTTTCCTTATCCATGCCCCGTCAGCCCTGGGTAGCCATCTCTGCCCAGTGTAGGCCAGCCTGCCTTGGACTAAGAGGCACCAGGCCTAATTGAGCTAAGCCCATTCCAGACTTGCTCTCAGTCAACCACCACAGCAGTCCCGCCACTCTGTGCTGTTATTTCAGCCTTCTAGAGGGGAAGGAACCCAAGGAGAGAGAGGTTAAGCGCCAGGTCACACAGCTAGCAAGTGCCATGCTGAGTTCCTGTCCTGGCTTTGGCCTTTAAACCCTGTTACAGGCCCCAAATCAACCGGGTAGACACAACTCTCAGGGCCCATAAGCTTCTGGAGATGCCACCAACTCTAAAATGTGTTTTGTTTCGTTTCACTCACTGCTCGGGAGAGTTTATGAAGGTCAGGCAGGGAGTGGGGTGAAGGCAGCCAGAGAGACACTCCATGATCCCAGGGGCACTGACTTCATGTGAGCAAGTGGAACCCTGTGGGTTAGAAAGGTAGCAGCAGCATTGCCCGTTTGCCTCCGCATTTCTTTCTCTCTTAGGGTTTTTTCTCCCCCTTGAGATAGACTTTCACTCTCTCCAGGCTGACCCCAGCCTCTCAAAGAATGGGATTATATGCTAGGGGCCCCATAGCTGGTTTCAGGATGTCTTTTTAACCCTACAGATACTTAAGGTACAAGCCTGCCAGTTACTGTCTCAAGCTCTCCACCATGGAGACGAATCCTTTCACTGGAGGGCTCTGCTGTAGTAGACGGAAGGGGTGTCTAGACTGAGAAGCAGCTGTAATTCTCAGCAAAGGGGTTAATGTGATTCAGAGACAAGGGATTTTTACAGTTGAAGCTGGGAGATGGAGAAGCCCTGACCACTCCCAGTTGCAAAACAGCTCCCAAATGCTGCCTTCCTGACTTGATCTGTAGGAACTTGTTCTATGCCTGGGTGTTTTTACATCCCTGCCTCCCTGCCTGGAATTTCTGAGGGCCCTTGAAGCAGGAGATGAGGCTCTGCTGTTTATAGGTTCTGTAAACGAAGGAAGGAAGGAAGCTGGTGCGGTCAGCGTCTCCCTTGTGAGGGGCTGTCTGAGCAGCTGCAGCCACACGGGTGATGAGGTGGTTAGGCAACTTGGACCCTGCAGCCGTGCAGTTGTCTAGGTTTTCCTGCAAGCCCGATTTGTAGCTTAGGAAGCAGACATTCAGCACAGTGATACTTTGTCCACGGACACATGGGTGCACATTGGCTTTTAGCTCTGGTCTGGGCTGGGTGTGGAAAATCAGTTTGTATCAGGAACACATTGCTGGGGAGAAGAAAGAACAGCTGAGCTGAAGGGCATGATCTTGAGGTAATATTTCCAGGTTCTTATCCTGACTGGTGGGGAATCTGTGGTGTTGGGAACAGAGGATGGGGTGGGGCCTCATCTGATCATTCAAGCACAGAATTGGTAATAGATGGAGTTTTTCTAAAACAGGGTGAAAATACTCAGAGACCATACATAATCCAGAATTGGACAATAGTCAAAAAACCGTGGACTTGAATACTAATAGTCAAAGGGGGCTTCGGAGAGAATGTGAGGTCTTTTTCTTTACATGTACTTATTTGTGTGGTACACATATGCTATGACACACATGCGGAGGTCAGGGGGACAGCTTGCTGAAGCTGGCTTCTCTCTTTCTACCATGTAAGTTCTGGGGATTGAATGCAGGGCATCTGGTTGGTAGCAAGCACCTTTACTAGCTGAGCTGTCTTGCCAGCCCCAAGATTGTAGTTAACAACTTTACAGACAGGGAACTGAAGCCAGACTGGGAAAGCACGGCGACTGAGGTTCCAGCGTGTGGTCCAAGAACCCAGACAGCTTGCTAGTCCACACTGAAGCTGGAGGGTAGGGCTTAGCAGTGGCACAGAAGTTAAACGAGAAGTTTTCCAGTGTGGAATAGGTTGGCTGGAAGACGGTGGCTAGTGTTAGCTGGGCCAAGCCAGGACTTGTCAGACATGGGAGCCCAGGTGTCTCTGGAGGTGGAAAAGAGCCAATGGTGGGGACATACTGCTGAAGAAGAGAGTGTCTTTGAGGATGGGATTTAGAGTTCCTTACTTTTCCTTCTGCCTCATCTCCTAGGTGATTGCTGTGGTAATGGACGTTTTCTCAGACATCGACATCTTCCGAGACCTGCAGGAGATCTGTAGGAAACGGGGGGTGGCTGTGTACATCCTTCTGGACCAGGCTCTGCTCTCCCACTTTTTGGACATGTGCATGGATCTGAAAGTTCATCCTGAGCAGGAAAAGGTTTGTGGGACACCATTTCTGTCTTCCCCACTTTAGTAACATGGCAGAGTTCCCATGATCTACAGTGAGCTGCTGCTGCTGCTGGTGATGGACTCCCCACTAACAAGTGAGGAAACAGAAGTCTCACAGAAAATGACCACCACCCTTGACCTTGTAGTGTCATTCCTAGGTAACTACCCAGAGGAATGAAAGCACGTGCCTGTTTATAGATGCTGGGAGTTTCATCAGCTAAGGAGTGGATAGACACTACACCGTCTGTTCAGAACAATAGAATAGTATTCTCCCTTCAAAGGGTCTGAAGTACTGACACATGCTACCACATGGGTGACCCTGAAAACACTGTAGTAAGTGCAGGAAGCCATATAGAAACAGTCATATGCAGTATGATCCCATGTATGTGGAAGCCCAGAACAGGGTCATCTGGAGAGACAGAAGGTAGAGTAGCATCGGGTTATGGGCATGTGATAAAGGGATGGGTAGGTTTGTAACTAAAGGGGTTCAGGCTCTTTTTTTTTTTTTTTTTTTGAGGTAATGAGAAAGTTCTGTAACTGTGCACATGGCTCTGTACATCTTAACCAGCACAGATTTGTACTTGAAGCAGGTGAATTTTGTGGTGTGTGATTTACATCTCCATTAAGCCATCGATAAGAAAAGGCAAAATGGCTGTCAGGCTTCTCAGCAGTGAGTACAGACCTGTCCATAGCCTAGCCGACATGTGGTGGCTAATGCCTCCATGGCTCCAGGGAACTCCACTTTTTGCTACAGTGGCTATTTTGGAACTCTTGTCCTGTTCCCACTACGGCCCACTGTTCTAACAAATGTGATATAGATAACCCTCACGGCGGCCCTGTAGCAGTGGTCCTGATGCTTTGGATCAGGAAATGGTGAGATGGAGAGCCCAGGAGTCCACAGCTACAACATGCCCCGCTTTGATTCAGTCTGCCTTCCTCTCAGTTGTTATCCCCAGTGTGCAGTCATATTACCTACTGCTGCTGCCTTCTCAGGACAGAAGCAGACGTCGTCTTTCTCTAGGCATGTAAATAATTCAAGTGTTTTGGTATAAGGCCAGAGTTGGCTTAGTGTCTTTGTGAATGAGGTAAGAGAGACATTTGTTACAGAATTCATGTTTAAAGGATGGAGCAACTAATGAAGCCAGAACCTGCCTTACTCTCATGCTTCCAGGCACTTGGCATGAGGAATGGCACGGTCAGCAGGAGCCGGCCTCTTGCCACTCAGGCCTCTGCATGAGAGCCTCTGACTTCATATAGTACCCTGTAATCAAGCAGTGTGGCTTCCAAGTTTCTTCTCAGTGGCTTCTCCTTCAGAGTGTCAGTTGGCTGGTTTTTCTAATGAGCAAACCAAGGATTGGGTTGACCCTTCCAGACTGAACTGAAACAGCCGTGTGATCGAGCAGTCAATGAGCAGGGAGAACTCAAGGAAAATACCACTTGGGCGTGGTAGAGAACACTGCCATCCAGCCAGGCATTGAGGCCACGGCTGCTCTTGTGGAAGTGTGGAAGGTGTCGGGGTATAATTTCAAGGTGCTCTTGGGTAATTAGGCTGAGTCTCAGCAGCAAGGAAAAAAAAAACAACAACAACAAAAAAAAAAACCAAACCAAACCAAAACAAAACAAAACAAAAAAACCTTCAGAACTGTTCTCGCTCTGGAAAGCCATTCCCTCTGCTTCCTCATAAGGCAGAGACTGCTGACTTTGTTGACTGCTGCCTTCATGGTGGTCCAGGGCCTCTGCAAGAAGCCTAAAGACAGTTTGTCTTTATAGTGGGTTATCTCCTTCCTAGGTGGCCAACCAGCCTCCTCCTAGGTTTGCCTGTGTCGTGGGTCTGTGTTTTTCTCAGAGGCATCCCCTGCCCTGTGTTCTGATTGGTTCAGAATACTGAGTCATCCTGTCTGCAAGAATTTGGCTGCATATTCACAGGCAGGTGTACAGAAGTGCTGTGTCCACAATTACAGGCCTCCATAATGTTCCGATGTGTGTTAAAGGGAGGGACACAGAGCCATCCCTGACCCTACAGGTAGAGTGTTTCTATGGCTATGGTGTGTTGACTTGTTTGGGAGTTATTACCTCTTCTATCCAGCCAATTCCATATGCTCATCTGTGAATACTCCGGCGAGTTTTTTGTTTGTCTGTTTGTTTTGTTTTATTTTTTTATTTTATTTTATTTTTAAGAAAATCTTTACCTTGGAATTAAGATTTATAAAGGGTTACAGAGATGGATACCCGAGTTTGGTTCCTAACAAGGGTGTTTGGTGGCTCTCAAGCACATGTAATTTTAGCTCCAGGGTGTCTGACACACTCACATGCACATACACACACACAGAGACTCGTAATTTAAATTTTTTAAAAATTGGTTTTTAAAAGGTTTAAAAAGAAGTCACTATATGCATTTGTGTGTGTCATTATGGGAATAATTGTCTGTCCATATGTATAGAGCGTACCTTTTTGGTTACTGTGTACCTGTAGGAAATGTAAAATGTCTGATTAATTCCCACATGGTGTGTTAGAGGCCTGCCCTCTTATTACTGCTTCAATCCCCTTCCAGTGTGGGGAGAAGTAGGCTATTATTCCTTACTGATTTAGTGCAAAGAAATAGGAGTGGTGCCAGCTTGGTTTTCAGCCCTTGCCAAGGTTATTCATTACTCACATACTTTCTTTGATTCTTTTATCTCCCGTGTTTTATTTCAAAATCATTTCTTGGATTCCATTAGTTTCCTCCAAAAAGCAAATATTCCTTTATAGTATATAGTACATCACACATGAGCTAAGGAAGGGTCTCTAAATATAAGCCAGATGCAGTGGTGCAGGCTGTAATCCCAGCACTTGGGAGGCTGGGGCTAGGGGAGTGCATGTTCAAGGCCAGCTTGGACTATAAGGTGAGTAAGGCCTCTTCTCTTCCTGTGAGAGGATGGACTAGATGCAGGGGTAATGTTACTTGAGCAGTAGCTGGCTGTGCATCACGTGTGCTGTCACTAAATGGTGGCCATATCAAATGGGTATGTTTAGGACCAGCTCAGTTCACTGGATAGTGTCACGGAGTTGGCCATTGACCTTTTGTTTTCCTCACACCCTCCCCAACAGCTGATGACGGTGCGGACCATTACAGGAAATATCTACTATGCAAGGTCAGGAACAAAGGTTGTTGGGAAGGTTCATGAGAAGTTCACACTGATTGACGGAATTCGGGTGGCAACGGGCTCTTACAGGTATGTTCTGAGTAGGTGCCTCACCCTAAAGTCCAAACCCTTTAGAGGAGTCAGTGCTTGCTCATGCCAGTCACAGCCCTGTGGCAGAGTCCCCCAGGAGTTCACACCTGCGTGTGTGCATTGGTTCATAAAAGCCATCTTTTGTTGAATGTAGACAGGGCAAGAGTCACTTTCTTCTCCCTGTGGCCCACAAAACAAAATCACAAGTTAAACTAAGCTTGCGACCCTCATAGTGATAGTCCTGCATTCAATTCTTGGCCTAGGCCTTTGGGGAAAAACTGGAGGCTAATTGGCCTCATACCCTGGTTCCCTGGGGAGTTGGACCCCACCTACCCTGCTTACTTGAGGGTGAGGACATCTGCAAATGTTCTAGGCAGACTGACGCTGTTCGTTTATATTTAACTACAATTCTTGTAGTGAGTACTTTAGTCTAGAAAGCGCTGGGCATATTCCAGGCCCACCTCAGAAGTCCACTCTGTCAGTAGCATCTTTGTGTGGAGAGAGGAAGATGAGTGCAGGGCTGAGGTCACAGTGGGTGATGCTAATCCCTGGAAGTTGCACCATTCTTACTCAGACCATGTTAGGCTGTGTGCTTGGCTGTCCCTATGTTACTTGTCCAATGGTACATGCGAGGAATAGAGTTAGCAAAGAAAACCTTGTTTTTATAGAGTGTGCATCCCTTGATTTTGTACCATCCATGGGTGAGGTAGTGTGATAAGCAGCTCTAGGTACCTTCCTTTTCAATGAGTAGCACCATTGTTCAAAACTGAGCCCATGTTCTTGAGACTTCCTTTTAGTCAGCACTTAGAAGTACCAAGGGGACTGGATACTTAACTGTACTGACAAAAGTCGACTCAGAGTGGATTTTGGCTATTTAAAAATCTGTAAGGATATAAAAACTGACCTCTACAAAAGCATTGTTCTACCACCAATGACAGTGATATTTTGATATGTTGAGACACACTGCAGCCCCAGGGTCAGGCAGCCCCTTTGTTCCTGTTACCCCATTGTGGGTAGAGTCTTGGGCTCCAAAGCAGTTCTTGGGCAGCATGTGTATTAGTCATGGTCCCTGTTTGTTGTTCCCTCTAGATAGGGTTTCTCTGTGTAGCCCTAGCTGTCCTGGAATTCGATCTGTAGACCAGGCTGGCCTCAAATTCACGGAGATCTACCTGCCTCTGCCTCCCAAATGCTGGGATTAAAAGTGTGCACCACTCACCACCCGAAGTCACCCTTCAAAGTCACAAGAAATAGTTTAAAATGAGTTTCAGGGTCCCCCATTACAAGTGCCTGCTTCCGATCCAAACCTCAGTGTCAGGAGGCTAACTCAGACAGCGCAGAGTGAGGCAGCAGGTCCCGGAGAGCGCTGGGATGGGAAGGTGCATCTGACTATAGCTCCCTGGGCCTAGGTGGGGGTGGGTGGGGTTCATTAGAACACTGTCTCCTACTCTGCCCTACTCTTCGTTCTCTTAGCCTCTTCATTTGAAGGCAAAGACCCTTGTTTACTTACCCCACCATTAGCAGCTGTTTTCCAAATGGAGAGAGACTCCTGAAGCAGGAACACATCTCTGAAAACTCATTTGGCCCTGGTAGGATCACATGTGCACATTAGATGAATCCCAGGGATCAGACATGGCTGTCCTGGACCATGTGCCCACCCCATTGAGACTAGAGTGGATGTGTGCATTTGGAGACTGGAAGAGGTTCTGTTTCAAGAGGAAGGGACACTGGATGGGCAAGGACACCAGGCTAATGAATCAGCTAGAAAATGTGCCGAGCACTGGCACCATTGGAGGAGTAACCATCCCCACTAGAGAAACTGGAAGATGTGCCAATAGCTTCCCATGTGGGCATCCCCAGCTGATTCTCTAAGCTTGAGAATGAGGCTGCTGGCCTAAATATTTTATACCTTTTTGCCAGGGTCTGAAGCTGAGCCTGAGGATTGGGCTTGTGTGTGTGTTGGGTTTTGAAGTGTGTATTGTTAGTTCATCTTAGCACCAAAGTTGTCACTCTTACATGGCAGCTACTGAGAAGGCAGGGACACCGATCCCTTATCCTCACCAGTTTGTGTATTTTTAATCCTTCAGTTTTACCTGGACCGACGGCAAGTTAAACAGCAGTAACTTGGTAATTCTGTCTGGCCAAGTGGTTGAACACTTTGATCTGGAGTTCCGGATCCTGTACGCCCAGTCAGAGCCCATCAGCTCCAAACTCCTGTCCAACTTCCAGATCAGTGGCAAGTTTGACCATCTGGCTGACCAAAAGCCACAGTCGAAGGAGCCCACACTGGGCAATCTGCTGCGTATCAGGCTGGCCAGACTCTCAAGTACTCCCAAGAAGACCGGCCTGGACCCAGAGGTGCCGCCAAAGGACAGAGACAAAACCAAGCGCCACGATTCTGAGACTTCCACCATCAGTGATGAAGACTATTTCTGCAGCCACAAGGACCAGCTAGAGGAGAGCAAGGTGGTTGATGCTGCTACCCAAACAGAGCCAGGAGAAGAGATGGCTGCAGTAAGCCTGAGCGAGGTGGGAACTCAGACTAGTTCCAGCATGATGTGTGCTGGGACCCAAACCACAGTTGTCACCAGGGCAGCGAGCTCCCAGGCCACAGTGTGGTCCAAGTCCACCACCACGCAGACTGAAGCTGACGAGAGCTTCCTTCCTCAGGGTGCCCAGTCTAAAGAAGAGTCACCGGCATCCAAGATGTCGGTGTCAAGGTCTTCCAGTTTGAGGTCATCCTCCTCTGTGTCTTCCCAGGGCTCACTGGCAAGCTCGGTCAGCTCCCATGTTTCCCTGTCAGGCACTGATCTGCACACTCCCGGATACCCCAAGTACCTGGGTCTGGGCACGCCCCATCTGGATCTGTGCCTGAGGGACTCCTTCAGAAACTTGAGTAAAGAGCGGCAGGTCCACTTCACTGGCATCAGGTCCCGGCTCACCCAGATGCTCACCGTGCTCTCAAGGAGAACGCTCTTCACAGAGCACTACCTCAGCTACAGTCCTGGGAGCTTCACCAGAGCGTCCACCAACCTGGTTTCTGTGAGGGACATAGCACTCTATCCTCCCTATCAGTGACTGCTGGACTCAGCCAGCCCTCTATCCCCGCCCCACAGAGCCTCACATTCTTGTCCTCAGCTCCCTTCTTTCACCTGACACTGGGGCCACCTTTGCCTTTGATTCTGCAGCACTGTTTGATATTTTTATTTTTTGTTCTGTCGAAGCCATCTATTGGTTTAAACACTATAGGTACTTTTCCCCCATTTGCACAATTTTAATATTCTATCATTACATAGGTGTTTTAAGGTTGGTTTGAGAGATATCGTTTTGTATGTGCATGTTCTCTGACTTAATGCTTTGAGTCACCACTGTTTTTTAAAATCAGAATCATATTTAAAAGTTAAACACTATTGTTTCTTAACTGACTTTCTCTTGAATATCTGTGTTCATAGTATTAAATGAGTATAGACAACTTTTTGTTTGCTCTTCTTTCTGGCAACCCTGGTCTTTATCTCTAAGGATGTGTCATAAATAAATGTACCATATAGGTATTTTGTGTGATTCTTTTTTGTTTTAAAAACAGTTTTGGGAAGTCAATGGTCCAAATTGTAAAGGAGCACGTAAGAAGCTGGGTGGTGGTGCACACCTTTAATCCCAGCACTATGGAGGCAGAGGCAGGAGGATCTTTGAGTTTGAGACCAGCCTGGTCTAAAGAGTGAATTCCAGGACAGCCAGAGCTACACAGAGAAACCCTATCTCAAAAAAACAAAAAGTTAGACGAAAGCAAAGTGTGGTGGCACATGCCTCTGATCCCAGCACTTAGGCAAAGACAAGAAGGTCTGAGTTTGAGGCCAGCCTGATCTATTCAGGGAGACCCTGCCTAAAAACCAAAATGTAAAGTTAAATGACTTTGAGCTGGTACTGGGGTCAAGCCATCCTTGGCATGGTGAAAACTGACATTACTGTATGCCTGAGGAAGCTTGCTGGCATAGCAGGCCTTCGTGTGTGCCCCTCTCAAAGAAAAGGCCTGAGCTGCTTCGGTGAGGACCTGGCTATCTGCCAAAGGAGTCCTGCGTGTGCATTCCTGGGTTTACATTCACTCCAGTGGCCCCAAAGGGCCCAGTTTCATCAGATGGGTGTATTGTCGATGATTTAGCAATCCTATATTCCAGAGTAGGGGCAAGAAGGACACTGATAATTATCCTAGATTCCTGGTCCAGTGTCAGGCGATGTAACTGCTTCTTATATCCTGCTAATCTGGATTGGCATGGCCATGGAATCCTTTTTTTGTCAAGCCCCATTCATAAAAACAGAACAAAAGGAAGAGAGAAATCATGGCTTCCTCTTCTGGCTTGCTAGCCCAGAAATCTACAGTAAGTAGGGCGTTGTCTGTGGGGAGAATGCTGACAGATGCAGATCAGGAATGTACCCTGCAGGTTTTCATGAGTGTTCCAGGGCTGCTCTCATGACAAGGTTATCTGCTGGGTTAGTGCTGTGGTCTGTAGCTGTCAAGTACATGTCAGGACAGTGGCGCATGGCTGTGAACCCTCTGTGCTAATCCTCGAGTATACGGTTTGCAGGCTTAGATCGCTTTGTGTGCTGCCTTAAATCCTCATGCTAGTCCAGTGAGTACAGGTTAGACTGCTGGCATCCTTATTCTTAGATACAGAAACAGGCTGAAATTAAACAGCCTACTCACGATCATATACCTGCTATATGATGACATAAAAAGAGAGGCACCCAGATCCTCTATCGTGTGCCTCTCTTCTTTGCTCGCAGTAGAAAGGAAGGCCTTGGAGCCTGTTGCTTGTGTAGTGGGAGTTAATGCAGTAGTGGGACAGCCTCATGAACAGGTGCAGGCACAAAACCCTGATTGTGACCATGCATTTCAACTCTTGGCATTTTCAGTCCTCGTTCTGTAAGGTTGTTAGTAGACCTTCATTCAAATCATCATAGGCTTGGAGATGGCTTATTTGCTAAAAGGCTGTCTACGCATGAGGACTTGTGTGAAAAGCCAGACATGGCGCCGTGTACCTGTAATCCCAGGGCTGGGGAGGTGGAGACAGGAGGAGGAGGATCCCTGAGGCTTGGAGGCCAGCTGCTCTAACCCTAGCCAGCTGGTCCAGTCTCTAAAAATAAGGTGCATGGAACCGACAAAGTGGCTGAGCTGGTCAAGCATTTGCTGTCAAGCCTGCCAGCCAGAGTTTGATCCCTGGGCCATGCGGTGGGAGGAGGCAGCTGAGTCCTGCAAGGCATCTGATTTCCACACCTGTGCTAGAAAGTGAGGAAGTTATCTGACATTGAGCTTCACGCCCTTCATGGATGTGTATACACACAGCAGTACACACATGCACGTGAACACATACCATATAAACACGAGTTACAGGATAGTTGTTAAAGTGATTGCTTTGCAACAACCACAAGAACTCACATAAATGTCAGGATGGGCTCATGACATTCCAGTGTGGGGGAGGCAGGCAGGTGAGTCCTGGCGCTTATTGGCTGGCCAGCCTAGCCTACTTAATGAATTTCAAGCCAGTGATTGTGTCTCAAAAAAAAAAAAAAAACCAAAACAAAACACACACACACACACACACACACACACAAATACACCTTGCATGTGCATGCAGGGTGGGGTGGGTGCGCGCACACCACACACACTTACCTTTTTGAGAAATTCTAAACCAATAGAAATTTCTTATTCAGAGTACCTATTTCAGGTAAGTTGTAGTAGTAAATACTAAAACTCCTGACCTGGGGTTTCTATTTCTATTTTTAATATGCCTTATGGAGCATAGTAGCTGGGCAGCTGCCTACCCTCCATGCTGTTACAATCTATGTTCCTATCAAAAACTCTGAGTTATTACTTACTATTTACTGTGTTTCATCTGGGCTGCTCTTAGCTCCCATTGGGCAGTCCTTAGGGCTACCAACTCATGACCCTTATCCCAAGGTGACTTCTTCCTTCCTCTCCTCCTGATCCTCTCTTCCCAAGCCTGCAAAACCTCAACCCTACCCATGTCTCTTCTGCACAGCTATCAGCTGTTGGTATCTTTATCAATCACAGATAACTGGGGTCAGGATCTTGGGGGCCCCACCATAGCATTAGAATGCAAGCAGCATTAGGCCAACCCACTACAGTAAGTATCAGTGAATTTCTCTGGATAGGGAGTACTTGTCTGCCAAACACACTTGTGCACAGTGTCCTCTCTCTGGCAGCAGAAATCAAATAGGAACAAGAGATAGATGGAATCCTAAGAAAATCAGCCTCAGGATGCACCAAACTTTCAGTCTGGAAAGTACCACTAAAACTGCCTACGTGTGATCTGAACTACCTGGGGCAGTCTCCTGGTTTGCTCAGGAATGACTGCATAGTTCAATGATAGGTCTAGCATGTGCAAGGTTCTAGGTTCAATAACGGGCTCCCCTCCATAATAGCTGATTATTGGCTTCATCCCAAAGAAGAGGAGGGTTAGTACCAGGGTGAGAGTTCTGTTCTCATCTATCGGATGTCCTACTCAGCCACTGCAGACTAAGCTGTCAATACTTAGGATATATTGCAATCCCCAGTGCTGGGATCAAACCGGCGGTCACACATGGCAGACAAATGGTCTACCACTAAGCTACATTTTCAGCCAGCACTTAGCACCCACCCCACCCTGCATGCACATGCAAGGTGTATGTGTGTGTGTGTGTGTGTGTGTGTGTGGGTGTTTCGAGACACAATCACTGGCTTGAAATTCATTAAGTAGGCTAGGCTGGCCAGCCAGTAAGCGCCAGGACTCATCTGCCTGCCTCCCCAACAGCACTTACTCGAAACAAAAGTAACAACAAGAGGTTAGAGTCATCTGTTGCTTCTAGAGAGCCCAGATTTAGTTACATATTGTGGTTCACAGACATCCTTAACCTCCAGTTCCAGGGAACCCAATGACTCTTGATCTCCGTAGGCAGATGGTACACATAGTACCTTTAAAAGTCATAACTAATACAACTATTATATCTAAACAACTAATAAAACATCTCTATCAAGTATTCAATGCTTAAGTACAGCATAATTTCCTTTCCTCACTGACGGTTGAGTTCCATATAGTTTTTAGACCCAGTCTGCGGGATCGACATCCTCTCATAAAATAAAGAATCCAGGGGCTGGGGATTTAGCTCAGTGGTAGAGCGCTTGCCTAGCAAGCACAAGGCCCTGGGTTCGGTCCCCAGCTCCGAAAAAAAGAACAACAACAAAAAAAAAGAATCCATAGAGATAGTTACCCCCACCTTTGTGGGCAGTGTGGCTAGAGTTGCTTTTAAACGAAGGGATTTTAAGTGGCTGACTAGAAAACCCAAGGCCAGATGGCATAGATGACCTAGTGGGTAAAGGTGCTTTCTGCCCAGTCTGACTACCTGAGTTCGACTCCAGGAACCCGCCAACTCCCACAATGTGTCCTCTAACATCTGCCGGAATGCCACGGCATAAATGTGCCTGCCCCAGTAAATAAAAGTAATATTAAAAATTAAAACCTAGTCTACAGGTTCATGTAACCCAAACGTTTCACAAAAGAAGTCAAGGTTAGGGGATGCGAAACAGAGTCATGCTTGAAGCTAAGAGTGCATGCTAGGACATGTGAGATTCATGTAGGGAAACATGTACATTTTAATTTTCCACTAGCCAAGCCGTAGGCATAGGGCATAGGTTTAGAGAAACCACTGAGTGTCTACAAGACGAAGAAAAACACTTATTCCTGATATTAAGGGAATACGCATATTTCTTACAAGGATCTTCTCACCAAAATATTGCCGTGGAGGGCTGGAGATGTTCAGTTGGCAGAACATTTGCATAACACACGTTAAAAATGGGGTTTGACAATGACTTTATGAAATTCATAGGCAAATGGATGGAACTGGAAAATATCATCCTGAGTGAGGTAACTCAATCACAGAAAAACACACATGGTGTGCACTCATTGATAAGTGGATATTAGCCCAAATGCTTGAATTACCCTAGATGCACAGAACACATGAAACTCAAGACGGATGATCAAAATGTGAATGCTTCACTCCTTCTTTAAAAGGGGAACAAGAATACCCTTGGCAGGGAATAGGGAGGCAAAGATTAAAACAGAGGCAGAAGGAACACCCATTCAGAGCCTGCCCCACATGTGGCCCATACATATACAGCCACCCAATTAGATAAGATGGATGAAGCAAAGAAGTGCAGGCCGACAGGAGCCGGATGTAGATCGCTCCTGAGAGACACAGCCAGAATACAGCAAATACAGAGGCGAATGCCAGCAGCAAACCACTGAACTGAGAATAGGACCCCCGTTGAAGGAATCAGAGAAAGGACTGGAAGAGCTTGAAGGGGCTCGAGATCCCAAAAGTACAACAATGCCAAGCAACCAGAGCTTCCAGGGACTAAGCCACTACCTAAAGACTATACATGGACTGACCCTGGACTCCAACCTCATAGGTAGCAATGAATATCCTAGTAAGAGCACCAGTGGAAGGGGAAGCCCTGGGTCCTGCTAAGACTGAATCCCCAGTGATTGTGATTGTTGGGGGAGGGTGGTAATGGGGGGGAAGATGGGGAGGGGAACACCCATAGTGAAGGGGAGGGGGAGGGGCTAGGGGGATGTTGGCCCAGAAACCGGGAAAGGGAATAACACTCGAAATGTAAATAAGAAATACTTAAGTTAATAAAAAAAGGGGGGGTTGATTCTCAGCATTGTAAATCCATCGTGGTGGTACACACTGTCATTTCAGCACTTGGGAGGTGAGGGAAGAAGAATAGTGAGTTCAGGACCATCCTTGGCTACATAGTGAGTTGGAGGCCAGCCTGAGCTACATGAGAGTAGTTAATTCTGAACTCCACAGGGGGCATTTTGTGAAGCCATGAGGTGAATGTATCCAGAGGCTTCTGTATGAATGAACTTTATTTTTGGTTGTGAGCCTGGCCTTTAATGGCTGAGCCATCTCTCCAGCCCACAAATGAACTTTATACTGAGTGCATTCAGGTAAACCTGGTTTCACTGGGCTACAAACCTAGATAGGTGCCCCAGTTTGCCTGGCACTGCCTGTTTGCCTCTTATCCCCAGGTCTCATCTCTCTTATACTCCCTTTCAGGAGTGTCCCAATTTTGAGGCTGCCAGAAAGTATCTTTCAGGCCTATGGAAGCCTTCCAAACCATCCCGTTCCTGAAGCCTATCACAGGCTCCTGAAGTCATTGTGACTTAGGGTTTCCATTGCTGTAATGAAACACCATGACCAAAGCAACTTGGGGGGGGAAAGGGTTTACTTGGCTTACACTTCCATATTACTGCTCATCACCAAAGGAAGTCAGGACAGAAACTAAAGCAGGGTAGGAACCTGGAGCGGGGAGCTGATACAGAGGCCTTGTAGGAGTGCTGCTCACGGCTTGCTCCTCCTGGCTCGCTCAGCCTGCTTTCTTATAGAACCCAGAACCACCAGCCTAGGTGTGGCACCACCCACAATGGGCTGGGCTCTCCCCACCAATCAGTAATTAAGAAAATGCCTTACAGTCAGGTCTTATTGAGGCATTTTCTTAATTGAAGCTTCCTCTAGCTTGTGTCAACTATCCAGCACAGCAGAATACAGTCTCCTGGGGTTAGTTGCTGAGTTTCTCTCCTGTGGATCTCTCCACAACTCCGCACTCGGACCCCGAAAGTAGATGAACACTTTTGCTTATGGTAATATGAATGTGAGCATCATCACTGGTGTACAAAGTCACCTGGCACATTTGTACGTGGGACCACAGCTGCAGAAGACCCACCTTGGATTCTCAACAGGAAATCCCAGCATAGTATAATTGTGTAGAAAAATTCGCTGAACCTTCTCTTTAGGGGACATCTGTCTGGTCTGGCTTCTTTAAGAGCTAGCCACCACAGTGCAAGGATACACGATTGGGTGTGATGGACAGATTATTTTAGCTTCATTCATTAATCCTTAGGGTCAGATACTTGTGAACTTTTTAATATCTATGAACTACTTTTATTCACTATTCTGGTCTCACCCTGTAGCCCAGGCTGGCCTGGATCTCACTATGTAGCCCAGCCTGACCATAAACTCTTGGGGTTCCTCCTGCCTTAGCCTTCCAAGTGCTAGGGTTATAGGCATAAGCCACCAAGCCTGCCGCATGAAGCATTTCTACTGACCTGATGTTGGTTTTCTACTACTTGCATTCATAATGTCTACAAAGGCAGACATTTTCCATGTACAAATGTTACTTTCTATATGATTGACTTTAATGAACATTTAAGAATAGAATCAGTATTGGAGTTATAGCTCAATAGTAGAGGGCCTACCTTGTAAGCTTGAGGCTCTGGGTTAGACTGCCAACATTGCTGGAATAATTTAGAAACAAAATGTGTACTTGCTCAATAGTCACTTTCAGCAATTGGCAACACATAAAAAAAATATGACAAGACCCTGTCCTCGAGAAGTTCTCAGCATTGGACCAGAGAGTTGGTTTAGAGGTTAAGAGCATTGACTGCTCTTCCAGAGGATCTAAGTTTGATTCCCAGCACCCACTTGGTGACTCATAACTGCCTCTAACTTCAGTTCCAGGGTATCCAATGGCCTCGTCTGGCCTTCATGGGCACCTGGCACACACTTGGTACAGAGACACATACATGTAGGCAAAATCATATACATAAAATTGTTTTTTGGTTCTTTTTTTTTTTTTTTTTTCAGAGCTGGGGACCGAACCCAGGGCCTTGCGCTTCCTAGGCAAGCGCTCTACCACTGAGCTAAATCCCCAACCCATAAAATTGTTTTTTAAAAACATTTAAGAAAAGGAATTCCCAGCATAAAAACAGAGGCAGACTAACTTTAGTTCAGTCAAACAGTTCTTACGGTGAAATCGGCATGTAAGTCCTACCTCTACAGGGGGAATGTTTGATAGGGAAAGTAGAGTGGTCCTAGAGGTGGTCCTTCAAGGACTGGAAGGTTTTAAAGCAGGGGTGAAGAATTCTCCACAGAAGGATTAGCATGCGTTGAACTTCATTTAATTATTAAAGAAACACATCACATCTAGAAAGGAAGGTGAGTTAAGCTCAGATTTTGCTAGCGTGGTGTATTTGCCCTTGGAGTCAAGCATTCATGAGAGGCAATGCTGACCTAGCGCCTACAGTGTCCTGCGTTATGTTAGGTACTCTGTACCGAATCTTGTCGAACACTCCTTTAAAGCTCAGTTTACAACTGAGATTAAATGTCAGCCAGGTGATGGTCAAGCTAAGGATTCTGAATCAGGATTGCTTGTTTACAAAGATTTCCATAATTTGCCATTTCCTTCAAAGAATGAAGCATTTTCTTCAGAGTTCTAAAAATGTATAGATTCCAAAACCTCTTAATTTGTGGCTTTCTTGAGCCCTGCAGAACCGTGCTCTGAGAGGTTCCATCCAGCAGTCAATGGAAACAGACATAGAGACCCACAGCCAAATATAAGACGGAGCTTAGGGAGTCTTGTGGAAGAGTTGGGGGAAGGACTGAGGGCCCAGAAGAGGACAGGGACTCCACAGGAAGACCAACAGAAACAACTAACCTGGACCCTTTGGGTCTCAGAGACTGAACCACCAACCAAAGAGCAAGCATGGGCTGTATCTGATGCAGTGTGATCTTCATGCGGGTCCCACAATGACTGGAGCTGGGGCTATCCCTGAATCTGTTGCCTGCCTGTAGATCCCGTTCCCCTAACTGGGCTGCCTTGTCTGGCCTCAGTGGAAAGATGCACCTAGTCCTGCAATGACTTGATGTGCAGAGGGTTGGGGGAGAGGTAGGAAAAAAGCATTTGATTTAAGAACGGTTGATTTGGGGGGAACACTGGGTGAAAAGCACTGGCCTGACTGATTTGATTTCTAGTCTCATCTTCCAGCCCAGCATGCTCTTGCGTTCTCATTTTCCGACATTTCTCTGAAGATCACAAGTTGCCTGTATCATTTCAGTTTTACTTGCTGATAATAAGCATCATTCTGTTTACCCAGCGTTTATTCATTTACAGTTTACCAAGCCCCGGCCTCGACTGGGAAACAAGAAGCTACAATCCCTGGGAACACAGAAGTATTAATTGAATCATCAGAGGCAGGAGGTCGTTACTACTATTATCTCTCAGTATGAAAATAAGGAGACTAAAGGAGACGCAGCTGTGACAGCGTGTAAACAACAGTATCTCTCAGTTCACCAGGGAAGCCCGGCCCCCGCGCACACTCTGAGGCTGGTGAGTGACAGCCAGGGAACACAGCAGCGCATTCCTAGAAGTTAGTGGGAACCCAGAGCTTCTAAGCAGGGTAGAGCAGCCAATCCCTGCGCCAATATGGCCGCGCGGCATCACGTGGGCCAAGGAGAGGCACTCAAAGACTATCCAGAGCGAGCTGTGGGTCACGTGATCCACAGTGGGCGGTGTTAGGGGGCGTGACTTCACTTCGCTCTCCCGCTGCCCGGGCGAAGGCTGTTCGCGGGCCACGCCCCTTGAGCCCGGAGGGACTCGCTCGTGTCGAGAGGGGCGGAGTCTTCTTCGTGACCTTTCACCCCAGCATGGCTGCGCCCTTGGGACCAGTGAAATTCTGGAAACCCGGTAAGGCACGGCAGGGAACCTGAGTAGATGCGGCGACGTGACTTTCGGCTTGGGGACCCGCCCTTTGGCCTGACCCGGGAGGGCTGGGCACCACTCCTCTGCGCGCGTGGATGCTGCAGCCCATGGTGGTCCAGAGGAAGTCAAGGCCTCCCTAACCTGGGCGGCAACTCTGGGTGACCTTGTTCGAGTTTCTCAGCCTCCTCCGCACCTCTTGAGATGTAGAGTCCTGAGGCGGCCCATGTGTGTTTTGCTGATGCCCTGGGGCTGCATTGGGGTTCGCCAGGCGGTGCAACTCAATGGCTTAGAAGCTTGGGTCAGAGTGCCCGGGTTCAAGCCCGCCCCTTTACCTTGCAGCCATAGATGGAGGACCTTGAGCTTCTGCGTTCATCCCTCTGAGCATTGCTCCCCTCACCTGGGAAGTGGGCAGAATACGAACACCTGTCCTGTGGGCGTTGAGTCAGGAGTATGTGGTCGAACTTAACAGCTCATAAAAGAGAAAATGCATTCCAGTGTTTTAGGGTAGGTTTGCCCACTCTGAATGTTTACCACAAAGTGAACGCCCTCCCTCCTGTTGGCTGTTACTCTTCTTGTCTTGTAGGCTAACAAGTCACCATCACAAAATCCTTTGTCTTTGCATTTTCTCAGGTCAGGTTCTTGTTGAATTATACATACCAGACCGTGCTCCATGTAGGATGTTTCCTTTTGTCTGTGTCTTTCTTATAAAACCAAACCAAAACAAAACAGAAGACTGTTTCTTAACTGGTAGCAGCCTCTGCCCTTACTTTTTCTTTCTTTCTTTTTTTTTTTTTCGGAGCTGGGGACCGAACCCAGGGCCTTGCACTTCCTAGGCAAGTGCTCTACCACTGAGCTAAATCCCCAACCCCTGCCCTTACTTTTTCTTACATATTTTCCATTTTTCCTCCATCTGCACTCCAGAAGATATAGATGAATACATTATATTGTGATTAAGATCGTTTGAGACAGAAAAGGCAACAAGGGACAGCTTTTAATGGATGTTTTACGTGGCCCCTGGAATTCTGACCATGTGCCTGTTAGAGAAATAAACTCACGGAAGTGACACATAATTCTTTTTTTAAAAAAAATATGACCTGGGTATGGTAATCCGTGGCTGTAATGCCAACACTTGGAGGCAGAGGCAGGAAGTGAGTTTGAGCCAAGTCTGGTCTACATTCCAGGACAACCAGGGCCACAAAGACATACCCTGTCTCCTTTGTTTGCTTGGTGACAATTTCATTAGTCAGCATTTCCAGGCATCAACCGATTGTCCACCCATTTACTTAATCAAGTGTTTATCAGCATACCAAAGAGTTAAGTCCTATAGAGGCTTAGATAAGTTGTCAAAACTCAGGTCAGGGTACTTTTTTGGTTAAAGAACCTGGAACTACTCTACAAGTCTGTCCCATTGTTTAGTTCATCTTGTATATTGAGAGTCCACTTCTGTAGTCAGTTGGGTTATGAACACGTCCTGGGGCTCAGCTCTGGAGATGTAGACTCTGAAGTTACATGTCCATGAGAAGAAATGCTAAGCAAAGCAGAAGGGGTGCTGATAGGGAAGATGGCCGCAAGTACCAGACTGCAGTGCCTTCCCTGCCTACCACTTACTAACTTGGTGACTTGCTGGGGCACATAAATGCTCCAAGTCTCTGTTCCCCTCTCGGTAACTTGTCATAATAGGATTGCTGTGAGGATTAAATGAAACAATGCACAAAACACCTGTGGCACTAGATACACAGTTATTATAATTATATAAAAGCAGAGAGGAGGGAGGGGAAGCTCGGCGTGGCGAATTGACTGCGTCGCAGAGATGGTAATGGTTTTGGAGTGAACACTAAGGGGCGAAGAAAGTTCGTTATGGTTTGTTTATGGTGAGGTGGGGAATGGCTCTCAAGGGTTTGTTTCTTAAGGATGTCCCCCAACCCCCAATAATGGAGTACTGTGATGGTATTACATGTCAGTATATTTTGGTGTGTGGCAGGAGATGGTGCTGGAAAGGTAGGAAGGGACTTCATCATGAAATGTCTTTCAAGAGTTAAAAGAATTTGAGCTTCTGGCCCAGTGAGGTGGCCCAGAGGCAAAGATGCTTTCTGTGAGAGCCTTATGACACTAGCTTGATCACTGTAACTCATGTAAGGGTGGATGGAGCGGCTCTACAAAGTTGTCCTTTGACCTTCACACGTGTGCATGTTCTCTCTCTCTCTCTCTCTCTCTCTCTTACACACACACACACATACACACACACACACACACACACACACTTACTTTAAGTAAATTAAAAAAAAAAAAAGGGCTTCCTGCTTTAACCCTGGCAATGATATGTTAAGAAGGCTACTCTTAAGAGAAGTTACTACTAAAATGCAGGATGGATGTCGAGCCTCAATTATAGCATGGGAGCTGACAGAGAGCCTATTAGATACTTGAGCAGTAAAGAGAGGAGAAGGTAGAGACAGTGATAATCTTGCATTCTGGATAGGGTGACTGTCTAGTTAAGCAGGGTCTGGATTGGGTGATGGCTTAGGTAAATGAGTTTCAAATTTTGCTGTCTTGTTGAATCACTTGGAAAATTAAAAAAAAAATTCAGCCCTTTTGTTATTATTGTCAAGAAATCAGGAACTAGGTAGCAGTATTTTTAAACATTTCAGGGGCTTCTGGCATGCAGCAAAGTTGGGGACCCACTGGCCCAGGTATACGGTTTTCATTCACTGATATTTGAGTAGCTTTGGTGGGTTCTGAGCCCTGGGAAATCACTTTCACTTACAGCATCTTATCAGCTAGTAACAACATCTCTTTGATGAATGATATTCTCACATATGAGCAAAAAGTTCCAGATACGAAGTGAGTTGTGGGAAATGCAGGTCAGGGAGGTGGTTGGAGCTGAGTGTAAGGTCAGATCTTGGAATCAGGGGCATGTTCTATAGGCCCAAAGTCACAGGCTCTGATAACTATAGGGCCTTTTAGACAAACTGAATAAGGGGAGGTGTGTAATGGACTAATACGTGGTGGATTGAAGGGTTGTATTGGGGACATGTGTGCACTGTACAGATGTACATCCGAACTTGCACATACTGAACCACACTCCACCTGATTGTTATCGAAGGGTTCAGAGTTGGAATTTTTTTCTTCTTTAAAAAAAAGACAGGGTCTTCCTCTTAGCTTAGGCAGGCTCTAATCCTGTGATCCTCCTGCATTAGGCTTCTGAGTAGCTGGGATTACAGACCCTTGGCAAAACGTAGCTCTGAAATGGGAAATTTTTAGTTGATGTTTTAAATGCAGTATTTTTCTGAGTGTAGTGGTACACGCCTGTATTTCCAACACTTGGAAGGCTGAGGCGGGAGGATTGAAAGCTCAAGGTTAGCCTGAGCTTTGTAGTGAGTTTCAGGCTATCCTGAACTACACAGCAAGACCCTGTCTAATAAAACCAAACTGACAAGAAACATCTCCCCATTACAAGCCAACAAGAAAAACCATTTAAAATTGTTTAGTCATGGTGTAAACGGAGAGCTTAAATTTCTCGTTTGTGACCTCTAACTGACCTTGTGTGATCTGCCTGAAGTTTTCCCAAAAAGAAGGCTCACTTTATTCCCTGGCACCCATGGGTGGTCAGAAGGGCCCGTCCATTTTGTTTTCTTACTCAGTATTTAATGGTGACTGTCCTTGTGCCTTGCAAAAGCTTTATTGGCTGCTTGAGGATTTTTTCCCCCTACTTGATTCATGGTAAGAATTGTGCTGTATGGCTGGGGAGATGGTTCAGTGGTCAGAGCATTTGCTGTTCTTGCAGAGAACCCCAAGTTTAGTTCCCAGCACCCAGGCCCAGTGGTTCACAACTGCTTATGACTTTAGCTCTAGGATATCCAACACCCTGGAAGGGGTTCTGAATTGGGTGCTGTTGTCAGCCTTGTTTTACAGATGGGGGAATGAAAGCATTAATGGTTTTCGAAAATTGCAAACATGCTACTTCCTTAAGCATGCCACACACTCCCAATTTAAAAGCTGCCATAAACAGAGTGGGCTGCGGGGTGTGTAGGCAGCCTGGGGTTCCGTTCGGCTGAATGGAGTCTTTTGTAAAGAGAAGAAAAGCTCGTGTATCTGTTCAGCAGCTGTCCTTGTAAAAGTTCCTAACAGCTGTAGGTTAGAGACAAGAGAGGCCCCGGGAGGGCTGTGACCAGTGTGTGGGAGGATGCAGAACTCACAGGAAGTGTTCAGATACTCCAGATACAATGGCATGGTTTAAATGTTTTGAGAAGAGGGGTGTTCTGAACAAAAACAGGGCAGAAGAGGATACAGTGTTCTCTGCCGCGGTTTGAATTGGGAAGTGGGATGGAGCAGTGGAAACAGGAGGACTCAGTTTGGGTTGGGAAGTGGGATGGAGCAGTGGAAACAGGAGGCCATGAGACCTGCTTTCCAGCCCAGGCTTTGGTCCAGGCTCTGCTCTGTCTCTTCTCTGGCTGGAGAGAGATTAGCATTTGGCAGATGTAGCAGTGCCCCACTTACCTGCTTGTTGGCAGCTGTGTTCCTGGACGTTCCTGGAATAGGGCTGGAGATGAACTGCTGAGCCTTGAACTTGCTTTGAGGAGTCTGCAGACCCAGCATCTTCTGTTCAGATGAATCATACTCTTGCTTTTTTCTTGGCAGAAGTTCATGCAGACCTTTAATTCCAGCAGTTGAGAGGCAGAGGCAGTTGAATCTCTCTCTGAGTTTGAGGCCAGCCTGGTCTACAGAGTGAGCTGTCTAGGACAGCCAGAACTGCACAGAGAAACCCTGTCTAAAAAAAAAAAAAAAAAAAAAAAAAAAACAAACAAAACCCACAAGATTTATTTTTATGTTATATTTTGAGTGGTTGCCTGCATGTGTGTATGTGTACTGTCTTAGTTAGGGTTTTACTGCTGTGAACAGAAGCTATGACCAAGGCAAGTCTTATAAAGGACATTTAGTTGGGGCTGGCTTACAGGTTCAGAGGTTCACTCAGTCCAGTATCATCAAGGCAGGAGCATGGCAGCAACCAGGCAGGAATGGTACAGGAGGAGCCGAGAGTTCTACATCTTCATCTGAAGGCTGCTGGTGGAAGACTAACTTCCAGGCAGCTAGGGTGAGGGTCTTACGCCCACGCCCACAGTGACACACCTACTCCAACAAGGCCACACCTTCTAATAGTGCCATTCCCTGGGCCAAGCATAAACAAATCATCATGTGCACTATGCATGTGCTTAGTCCTCATGGAGCCAGAAGAGGCTGTTAGACCCTCTGGAACTGGAGTTAATGGACAGTTGGTTGTGAGTCACCTTGTGTGTACTAGGAACGGAACCCAGGAGAAGCAACTGCTTTTAACCACTGAGCTATGTCTCTCCAGTCCATTTCTACCTTTCAACTTAGTTTCTTAGAGTATTATTTTTATGTGTGTGGATTTTGACTGCATGTTAATCTGTGCACCACGTGTACCATCTGGTGTCAGATCCCATGGAACTGGAGTTACAGATGGTTGTGAGCCATCTTGTGGGTACTGGGAGCTAAACCTGGTTCCTCTGTAAGAGGAGCAAGTGCTCTTTACCACTGAGCCATCTTGCCAGTCCTATCTCAACCTGGTTCTGTCCTTGGATCACAGAGACAAGTTGGCACGAGAAGAAGGAAAAGCTGATCATATGGGACCCATACTTCTCCATGGGATCAGCCTTCTTGATTTGTCATTGTTCTGAGCAAGATGCTGTGGCTGTCTGTGGATTAATCCACCCTGCCATGTTTCTTGGACTGCCATTTCCCTTGTATCTACCCTAGTTGTGGGCAGTTGCATCAGGGTAGGCCTTGCTTCTAAGGCGGATGGGAGTCCCCCATGGTCCAATATAAAGAGCCTCCACTGCTGTACACAGCCCACACCGAGAGCTCCAAGTCCTACTTCCTGGCAGTTACCTGTCATTCTTGTTATATCATGTTACTGGGAGGCAGCCCGTGAGAGGCAATGAATCCGTGAGGGTCAGTCTGCATCTGTGCTGCCCGGGGCTGGTTTCTAGTGCTCAGAGCAGTGCTTGCCCTGAAGCATTTGCAGTCTGTCTTGTAAGTGGGTGCTTGGATGGCTGGCAGTCAGCTGCGGGCTGAACTCTGCCAGCAACAGCCTGTGGAGAAACTACCCCTCGGCCTCAAGGTTCCGGACTTATCAAGAGATACAGAGGTGAGCCGGGGGGGGGGGGGGGGAGGAGGTGGCAGCCTAAGCTCCTGGTTCCTGTTCTCGCTGAGTCTTGCTGTCTGGTCCACAGGCTTTGTCCGTGACAGATTCCCATTAGGCTTCTTTCACTCCGTTCAGAATTTGGTAGGGCCCAGTTCTAGATGGCCCAGTAGGACCGCCCTGTCCTTTTTTCTAGACTCTGCACTGGAGCTTGTGGGGATGGCTCTTTTGTGTTCTGTCAGGCACCTCCCTCTGTTTTTTTAAACTTTTAAAACTCCAAAGTTTTAAAAATTTGAAGTCAAAAGCATTGTTTCCTTTGTATAGCTGTCTTTGAAAATGTGTAACTTTCACATACTCTTTTCTGTTTAACACACCAGAATCTGAAGAAAATTTTTCTGCTGCAGGTACAGAAGGGCCAGGTGTCAGCATCTCCGAAGAGAGACAAAGTGTCACTGAGAACTCTGGGACAACCGTCATTTACAATCCCTACGCTGCCCTTTCCATAGAGCAGCAGCGGCAGAAGCTGCCCGTGTTCAAGGTACAGCGTGTCTGTGGCCCCCACCATGAGCCTGCCACAGAAGGAACAGGACTGTCACTGAATGGTTTTACAAGTTTAGTGTTACCAGAGCCCTTCCCCATTTGTGTGTACCTGTGCGTGCGTGCGTGCGTGTGTTGGGAGAGGGAGAGAGAGCGAGAAAGGAAGGGAGAGAACACACATCCTTTAAGACTGGAAAGTCCTGAAGACTTTTTTTTTAGAGCTTGCATATTAGGAAATGGGAAAGATCAGGAAGGCATTTCTTTTTTCCTTTCGTTGCTTTCTATTATGAACAATTTCCAATGCAGAAGACAACACAGTAACACAGTGAACTTCTAAGTCAACATGTTATCGACATATGGCCAACTTTTGCTTTCGTTTCAAAGATGTATTTAGCAGAGTTGATTGGTAATTTCAGAGTCTGTCTTTGGAAGAGATCGTTTGGTACTCTTAATCCTTAATGAAACAGTGTTGGGATTTCCTGGGGTTACCAGACGCTCCGTTTTCTGAGTACAGTTGAGATGGCGAATGCTCAGCTCCATAGGGGTCAGTGCATGAACTCGAGAACCTTTCCGTTCTCCCCGAAGTCCTTCAGCACCACGGACAGTGCTGATGGAGCTGTTGGCAGCTTCACATGGGTGGTCCCCTTGCAGTCAGAAAGTAGGCTTACCGGTGGCTAAATGGTGTTGGAGCATTTGAGGTTTGAATTTTGCCTCCCTGCGGTGTCTCTGGGATGACTTGTGGTGTGGACGGCAGCGTGCACACTGGTCATTTGGTTGTTGTTCGTTTGTTTTTCCTTTTTTTAAATTTGTGCTGCTGAGGATTTAATCCAAGATGTGCCATCAAGTGTTCAAGCCCCGAGCTGTGTCATATCCCTAGCACCTCTTTTATTTATTTTTATTTTGAGACAGGGTCTTGCCAAATTGCTTAGGGTGGCCTTGAACTCACTGTGTAGTCCAGGCTAGCTTTGAGCTTGTGATCTTCTTGCCTCGGTCTCCTGAGTTGCTATGGTACCAGCCCCACTAAAATTTGGGTTGCTGGGGTTGGGGATTTAGCTCAGTGGTAGAGCGCTTGCCTAGCAAGCACAAGGCCCTGGGTTCTGTCCCCAGCTCCGAAAAAAAGAAGGAAAAAAAAAAAAGACTTGGGTTCCTTTCACTCAGACACTGCTGGGAACACCCTTCTACGAATGTGTTCTTTTTCTACATAGATGTGGGACAGCAGCCTTCTTAATTCATATGTGACTGGGATATATGGGTGGGACCCTCAGGACATGAGATGACCACTTCCTCACCACTGAAAGGCACCATATTTGAGTCATGATGAGGTATCCAGACTCTGGAGCGGACTTCAGGGTTCCTCCCTGTTTCACCAGTCACGTGCTGGGTGACCTTGCTTCACTATTGTAAGCTTGTATTTCCTTATCTGTGATATGGGCTAATAGCACCTGCCTTGTAGGATTGCTATGAGGCCTGGATGAGGTCACCTGTGTGGTGTTTATAAGGTGCCCGACTCGAACTACCCAAGTACAAGGAAGTGTCTGTTTACTGAGTCTGTAGTCGTTGACCTTTCTGTACTGTCTGTCATTTTCTAACTGTATAGGTGAGATGAAACCTAAATAAAAACAAGTTGCGCCCTCTCGAGAAGTAAAGGGATCTAAGGTATACATTACTGATGGAAAGCAAGCAGAGCCCGAGCGCTGTCGGAGTCTTGAAAAATGTTAAAGGTGGATGTAGATGGGGAGGAGGGCAGTGTTGCGCTCTCACCTCTCCTCCTGTTCAGACCAAATGTAAAGGTAGCTTTAGGAAGTTTGTGGTGGAGCCTAGCCAGGCATGGCAAGATCCTGGCCCTGATCCCAGCCTCGCCGCAGCCACAGTGGCCAGAAGTTGACTGAAGCAGCACCAGTCTTTTCCTGGCCCGTTTCCAAGGCAGCCTCCCCCTGACTTCCCTCTGAAGCTGTTCCCTCTGGGGTATGGACACTACTGTGAATGGTGTCCATGCCTGCCAGCCCCCATGTCTGACATTTACTCCTGTCCTCACAAGGCCTGGTGACAGTGCCTCCTTGTCTCTCCCGGTCTCCATGCCAGCTGTCTCCTTGTCATGTCTGGCTATCTTAGGCTAAAGCACGTGAAGCTTCCGGTGCAGACATCCCGTGTGTCCTGTCTGGTTTTCTACAAATGCAGCATCCCTGGAGCCTTAGGTCCAGTGCAGCCCCTCTCAACTCAGTGCCAAACCAGACCTGAACCAATGGCCTCCCAGTCAACTTCCCTCCATCAGTCCCTCCTGCCTTGGCCTCCAGTGTGGGGACTGTAGGTGTGTGCCACCACACCTGGACGCATTGGCTCCTCACAGGTCCTCTCCAACAGTGCATGCCACCTCCTTTCGAGTTTTTCCTTTCTTGTTATTTCTTTTCTTTTTGGTTTTTCGAGACAAGGTTTCTCTGTGTAGCCCTGGCCAACCTGGAACTCACATATAGACCAGGCTGCCTTCCAAACTCAGAAATCCACCTTCCCCTGCCTCCCAAGTGCTGGGATTAAAGGCCTGTGCCACCGCCACCACCTGGCTTAATTTTTTTCCTCTTCCCTCTCCTCCTTTTTGAATCGTATTTTATTTGTGTGTTCATTTGTATACATGCAGGTTCCTGTGTTCTGCCTGGCTCTACTCTTTAGAAACTTGGATGGTAGATCTAGGAACCTTCATTATTAACAAATGATTCGAGAAAACTTTCCTTCCTTTAAGATCTAAGGACTGCATATCTGCATCCAGGTATAACAAACTCAGGAGCCCTGAATAACCAGGACTTTATTTGCTAGATGGAAGCTGTCAGCATCCTAGCTCTTATCTCTAAGACACCTCCATGGTATGACAATAGAAGAGCTGAACTCTGATCAGAGAGGAAGCCTGAGGCAGGTTTCCTTCTGAATGAGGCATTGTGGAGCACCTCTGGAATCAGCCGTGAGTTCAGAAATGCTTTAACTAAGCAAATGGAACACTGGGACTTTCTGGGACTTTTTAGTAGTTAGGCCTGCTCCCACTAAATGGGAGTAGGAGACTCAGTTACCTGTTTTATTGTGAGCTTTGGTTTTGATATTTTCCATACTAAAAAATAAAACCTAATTTTAAATTAGGTAATGCATAAATGTTGTATAAAATCCAAAACTCTTTACATCCCTTTTCCCTCCTTGGATTCAGCACTGTTATCTCTAGGGTCCTGGGAAATGCTCAGCAGGAAGAAGTGCTTGCTGTATACACACAAGAACCTGAGTTTGGATCCCTGCATCTACAGGACAAACTGGGCATGGCCGTGCAGGGGTAGTAACTGAGGTGCCAATGCGGGACAGAGGCAGGAGGATGGCTGGGGCTTGCTGGCTGCCAGCCTTGTTCCATGTTCAGTGAGAGACCATGTCTCAAAGGAATAAGTACAGAGTGATGGAGCAGGACACCGGATACCCTTCTGCACATGTGTATATCCCCTCCCACACCCCACAAGTGCATACACCGTGCACACGTTCACACTAGCCTGTTCCTTGTTTCCTTAGTGTATCTTGTAGACATCTGGTCTTAAACAGTTATGAGTTGTTTCATTATCGAGAATGTTCATTTAACCCACACACATTTAGGCTGTTGGGTATTTTTTGGGTTTTTTGAGCCAGGGTCTCATAAAGCCCAGGCTGGCACTGAATTTGTGATGTAGCTGAAGATGACCTTTAGTATTCTCCTGTCTCTACTTTGTAAGTGCTGGGATTACAAGTGTACACACCCATGCTTGGTTTTTAAATATGTGTGTGTGTGTGTGTGTGTGTGTGTGTGTGTGCATGTGTGTGTGCATGTATTAATATTAATATTCCTGCAGCACTGCCACTTATGTTCTGGTATGTGAGTGTATTAGTGTCTGCAGTGTTACTTCTCATAGGTGAAAATCTTCAATTGGAGAGTTGAGAGTTCACATGTTCTACAAGTGTTCCATTCACATCTTGGCTCGTGCCGACACCATGGCCCCTGAGAGTCGGAACCACATTCTGATAGTTTTTCCCCTTATTATTTACTTTCTTCTAGAAACTGTGTATTTAAAAGTTTAAGTATGTTTTCTTGGTCTGTTGAGACAAACTACAGTTGATTATAATGTCATTTTATTCTCTCCCAGCTTAGGAACCACATTTTGTACTTGGTAGAAAACTATCAGACCGTGGTGATTGTTGGAGAAACGGGATGTGGGAAGAGCACCCAGGTCCCACAGGTGAGCGGGTGCTAATATTCTGCCAGGAGATTCCAGTCTGGGGCTCCGTAACTCGGGGGTAGGGGGCCTTTACTATCGTTGCTATGATCAAGGTCTCCCCAAGAACTACTCATCTCAGATATTTTTGTTAAACTTTTCAGCTTATCATTTTTTAATTAACAATAAAGTTAATGGTTGTTTTCAATTTGTTGTATTTCTAAAATAGGGAGTCTTCATGCTGAATCTGTCTCTTGGTTTTTCTATCAGATTTGGTATGCATGTAATTTCTAACATTACCAAGCCTGAGGTCTGTCACCTGTCAAACAGTTTGCCCAGTTATACCTCAGTATACTGTGTTGTTTCCTTTCTTGGTGACCTAGCACAGTGCAGGGTCACCTGGAGGGAGGGTTGTTTGGACGGTGGCATCAGCTGTGGGTCTACTTGCAGTACCTGGCAGAAGCTGGCTGGACAGCGGAAGGACGAGTGGTTGGAGTGACCCAGCCTCGCAGAGTAGCTGCTGTGACGGTAAGTTTCTCTTTGTATTGTAGATTGTGCCTGCCCTTTCTGTCTCCTCGATCAGTTCCTTCTTATTTCCTAAAATAATACCAAGTAGTAGAAGCCACTTCTTCAGAGTTGAGCTTAAGAAGAGCTATGATTAGAAATTTGCCTAATTGATAGCTGCTGTTATGAACCTTTTAGTGGTAAAGTGCTTAGGGAATAAAGGTTTATATTTGTTTAAAGCCCAGATCTGCCAGCAGAAGGGTTGTGGGCACTTGCAAGTGTCACTTCACATTTCTCTCCATGGTAAGGGGGCGTGGTTGGAGAAGCAGCTGCAGGCTGGACAGGAAGGCTCTTCTAAGTGTGGGGTTATGACTGTTTACGTGTACTAACTACAGCAAAAGGGAGAACCGAAGTGAGATAGTAAAATGGGGCAGCTCTGGACCTGGAGACACATTTCTCATCACAAGAGAATTTATTAAAGCTGGAAAACAGAAAAAACTGACAGAAAGCCTTCAGAATGATTTCACAGTGATTTTCCTCTCCTTTCCTCTTTTCTTTGTGAGACAGTCTCACGTAGCTGGAGCTAGCCTCCATCTTGAAGCAGTCCTTCTGCTTAGCCACCCCGGATACTAGACGTGGTGGTGCATGCCTTAAGTGTCAGCACTCAGGAGGCAGAGGCAGGTGGATTGCTATGAGTTTCAGCCTAGCCTGGTCTATATTGGCTAGTTCCAGACCAGCCAAGGATCCATAGTGACACCCTGTGTCAGAAACAACAACAACAGCAACAACAACAACAATCGCTATCAACAGAACACACAAATGTGAGCTTCTGTGCCTGGCCTATTTTTCAAGTGTGTGTTATGAGAGGAGGAGGCAGACTCTGACTCCCTTCCTTCATCAATACAGCACCATGATTTTCATTTAAAGACTTAAAATATTTAAAAAATTATGTTATTAAGATTTTATGTGTTATAAGTATTTTATGTGTATGGGTGTTTGCCTGAGCGTATGCCACTGTACTATGTTCCCTGCTCACAGAGGCCAGAAGCAGGCATCAGATCCCCTGGGACTGGACTTACAGATGTGGGTACTGAGAATTGAACCCAGGTCTTCTGCTTGAGGAGTCAGTGCTCTTAACCACTCTCTCTCCTGCCCCACATTCAGTAATTTTTTAAAAAAATCATGTTTGAGAATATTTGAATGTAGTCTTACTATACCATTCCTTTCTTTCTTTCCTTTCCTATTCTCCTTTTCTCTTTTCCCTTCTCCCCCCTCCACTTCTTCTTGGGTTCTGTGCTGGCGATGGAGCCCAAGACTCACTGTGCAAGCGCTGTGCTGTTGAGCTACCTGTCCAGACTCTAGGGTCACACTTTTGTTTCCTGGAATTGCACTTTGCTCCTTTGTCTTTTGGTACTGAGGTCCAGTAGGGCGTCACATCTTCTCGGCTGCTTTGTCTACTTGAATGGGTTCTTTTTCAGAACGTTGTGGTTTGTTTTCCTCCAGATGTGGATAAACTCAGAAATCTCTGTTTCAGCTCTCTATGTTGTATTATGGTGTATTGTTTTCTGATTGTTTACTGCTTTTCTAAGTGCACTGTGTAAGTGTATGTCCTTTGTTTTGAGTGTTGTTAGGTCTCTCCTGATACACTCTTCTCTAGGACTTCCTGTAAACTTGCACAGTGGGGTGGGTTGTTCGTTTGTTTGTTTTAGGACTGTTGGTTGACGTAGAGCCTGGTGCTGCTGGGCCGGTGCTGTAGCAGGGTCCTACTCCAATCCTGCCGCCTGATTACTTTTAGTCATGTTTATTTCACTTGCTTCCATTTCATTTTTACCTGAGTCTTTGGATCTTTTTAGTACAGAAGTGAATATTTAGAATGAGAGGTTATACAAGGTTACAAATCCTAAAAGTGGGTAATGCCATAAACATGAAAAACCCTCAGAGGGATAGCATGTGTTTATCAGCTAAGTCTGCTGGACAGGCACATTTGTATAAGGTTTCCTCCCGAGTTTTGGCTGCCTTTCCCTGATGGCATGTGCACACAGCAGTGATTTTCTCCTATTCCTCGTGGGGAAAGAGCAGCCCTCAGCCTTTCTTCTCTGGAATCTGCAGTGAGTTAACCTTTTATGTCACTGAAAGACGAGTCAGCTAAAAGTTGGAGCAGTTTTCCCTATGTGTGGTTTGAAACCCCAGCTCCTAAATCAGTTTCATTTTAGCTCCAAGTCTGTAGCTATAGAGAACATTCCGTGCAACTGCAGGCTCTCCCTTGGTAGAGCAAAGAATGCTTAAATTAACCATGAGCAGTGAAGTGCTGCGATGCTTGGAAAGCTGAGTTTCAGAGGTGTGCTGTGTGCACAGACTGAGTCCATGACCGGACTCCAGAAGTTGTGCTCGATCTCTGTGAGAGGCAGTTAGTAAGGAGAGTCGCTGGTCTCACCAGTCCAGGTTTAATCTTCCCTCTCAGATTCGGGACCACAGAACCCCTGTGTTTGTCGACATGAGAATGTCCTGCTGTTTCTCAGCCACTGTGCTGCACACGATCTCGGTCCAACTTGCCATGGAGCAGTGGTTTGGTGACTGGGATCTGTTGAGTTTGGTGGACTTGTGAAGAGTGCAGTGTAAGTAGTAGAGGTGAAAGTTTATTAAACCAGCAGAGGGTCGGCAGGATGTCTCACCAGTGAAGGTGCTTGTTGCCCAAGTCTGATTATCTGAGTTTGATTTCCAGGACCCATATGGTAGAGGAAGAGAACTGTCTCCCACAGGTTGTCCTCTGACCCTCAGAGGAACTCTGTGGCCCAGGTACATACACATCTATACATACTTGTAATAAATAAATATAGATAATCAAACGAAGCCAACAGTGCAACTCTGTGTGACTATAAATGGCGAAACAAAAAGGTTTGAGAATAAATCTTATGTATGTAGCTGGTGTATCTGTGTATTTATTTGAAGATGAGAAGCTTGTGCCCATAACCTAGCGTGGTCTATAACTGGCAGACTGCCTGCTTCAGCCTCCTGGGTGTTGGTATTACAGATGTGTGCCACTACACTTAGTTAAAAGTGAGTGCTGGTGTCCATGAGGCCAGACCCCTTTATCTCCTTGGAGCTAGAGTTAGAGGCCCTTGTGAGCCGCCAGATGTGCTGCTGGAACAGAACTTGGGTCCTCTGCAAGAGCAGTGTATGCTCTTAATGACCAAGCCGTCTCTCCAGCCCAAACACACAAGCACGTATGCATGCATGCACCCAAGGCGTTTGTATGCAAATAGTGAGATACCAAGAGGAGAAGAGTTTGGTTTTACTTGCCCACCCACAAAATGGTTGTTTTTAATGAGGCGGTTGGCTCATTTGTTCTCCCTCTTCCCAGCCCGCATCCCAGTATCTCTACACACATCCTCTGTGCCTTACCTGAGATGTGGAGGGTTAGTTCAGAACAACCATGATAGCTAAGCCTCCTGGGAAACGCCGGGCATGGAGAGGTACACCCTCCAGAGGCAGAGCAGAGCAGGGTGCGTCTGCTTTCATAAGACGTTTTGAAACACCGAGTGGTGTGAACCGACTGCTCGATGATTGATTCTGTGTGGATCTTGTCAGATCTATAATTTCAAGTCACTGGGTGGGGCCGATTCTGATCTTCACGTGCTTGTCAGGTGATGGCAGATAGTGCCAGGCCCCACTTGGTGGGGATGGCTGAGTTCAGGGAGTTGAGTCTCTGTGTTTCTGAGACTGGGCTGCCCCAGGTCCCTTCTTGGAACAACTGAAGGCAAACTCAGACCAGAGACGGTGGGTTTGGGGTGTCTGGCCCGAGGAGAGTGACATCTGCCTGCTTCCTCTGGCTGGGTGTGCTGCCTCAAGGCTTAGCTTTGTTCTTTTCTATCAGGTAGTGTAAATAGCAAATGTGGACTTTCTTTGAAAAAACAACTAGTCAGTGTGATTGCCCCTTTACATTGGTTTGTGCTTTGAGGTTGTGCACACCCTAGAGCCCTCTCCTCTCCAGGGAGCTGGGTTTATAGCGACTGCCTGGCTCTTATTTTAGATACCTTCTTCTAGTCTGTAAGCTTTGAAGGTCTTTTCCAGACAGTTTATGGATCTAGCTAGAAGGATTTTAACTTCTCTACACTCATCGTGTGTGTGTGTGTGTGTGTGTGTGTGTGTGTGTGTGTGTGTCTGTATACGTGTGTCTCTGTGTGTGTGTGTCTGTATACGTGTGTGTGTGTGTGTGTGTGTGTGTGTGTGTGTGTGTGTACACATGAGGGTGTTGAGGCTAGAAAACAACTACATGTGTCTTCCTCAGGTGCCACTTTGCTCTTTGGAGACAGGTTCTCTCCTTGGCCTGGAGCTCATTGGGAGGGCAGGCAGCCTTAGGAATCCACTGGCCTCCCAGTCTGGGATTTTAATATCATGTTTCCACTCCAGCCTTTGTATGTGGGTGAACTCAGGTCCTCATGCTAGCAAGGCAAACACCAGGCCATCTCCTCAGCACCCCTCTCCCCTTTTCAGATAGTCTTGCTGTGTTTCCCAGGGTTGCCTTGAACCTTTGATTCTGATGCCTCTGCTTCCCAGGGTTATGAGCATGTGCCGTAGTCTTTCATTTGTAGTGTGCCCGTGGCAGTGCTCATACTCTCTGCTTTGTCTTCTCCTTTATTCTGCTACGGTCACGTGGATCCTCCGTTAGTCTCTCAAGACACTAGTCTGTCCTTTCTCAAAACAAATATGTTTGCCTTCAAAGAGAAGATGCCCTTGGCCCACTTCTGTGTTGAGCCATCCTGGTCTCCTGCCTTCCTAGGTCAGTCTTATTTTAAGGTGTGTGAACATGAAGAGTTGCCCATTGTAGTGTGTTCTAGGAGTGGGGCTTGCTCACTGCTTCCTTTCCATCCCTTCTTGCTTTGGCCAGAGTTAGAGCTGAATTCTCCTCCTCCTACTCCCCATCCTCCTCTTCCCTTCTTCTTCGTCCTTCATTTTTTCCCCTTTATGAGGATCGGAACTCAGACTTTTTGCAAGTGTGGTACTGCCAAGCTAGCTTTGGATTTGAACCCATGGCTTATCTGAAAAGACTGCAGTGTCTGCAATTTTAATTTTTCATATTGGCTCAGATCTTTTGAATTTTGCGTAGTTTCTTTGACACCCCCACCCCCTTTTTTCCTCTGGTGCTGGTCATTTAATCCGGGGCTTTGCACTCTAGGTAAACACTCTACTCCTGAACTATACCCACAGTTCAGTTCCTCAACATTGATCTGTAAAATCATTGTGTGATTTTTTTTCCTTTTATTTTGTATGCTGTCTGTTTTGTTTTGATTTTGAGACAGGGCCTCACTGTGTTCTTCTGGCTAGCCTAGGTCAGTTACTTAGACCAGTCTGTCTTCAAACTCACAGAGACCCCCCTTGCCTGGGATTAAAGGTGTTCACCACTATGCTTAGCCCTTGTTTACGTTTTAGGTTGTCCCAAGACCATGACAGAATGGAGAGATGTATCACTTGATCAGTCAGTATTCCCTGCTCTCTAGTGACCTGCCTCTTCTCATCATTCACGTACTATTTAATATGATCTTTACGTTTCCTGTCGCATGTGCTCTGTGCAGTGATTAGTGTCTCTGTTTTCAGCATGGTCTTTCTTCCCAAAGGTTGCAGGGAGAGTAGCTGATGAAAGGGGTGCAGTGCTGGGCCACGAGGTGGGCTACTGTATCCGCTTCGATGACTGCACCGACCCACTGGCGACCAGAATTAAGGTGAAGTGCTCACAGTGACTTCTAGGATGGGTAAGGGAGGGGATTGCTTGGGAACAAGGTCCCCTGGGGACATTAGTCTTCTACAAAGACCAGAGTAGTTTGAATGAATGAGCCCTTGAATTTTAGCACAGGCAAGAACACAGAATTAAGATTTATCCCTGGTCTATGGCCAAGGTTTGGGAGGTCAGTGGCTCACCGTTGTCGTGTTCACTGGTGATGTGTGAGGATGCGGAGTTCCCTTTTCTTATACACATGCTGTACATACAGAAACAAAGCTGTACAGACAAACACAGGGTGAACTGGTGTAAACCAGTCCAGGGTGGATCACAGTGGTTGACTAGTCGGGACTATCTAAGTAATGGGTTCTGTCTCAGCCGTACTTGACAATGTAGCTAATAATACAGTAATTAGCATCGTGGGAATGGGTGGTAATCAGTTCAACAGTCTCCTGCTCACCGGTGTGCTAGGACCACTGTTGAATACTGCAGTAGAGCAAGGTCTACTGAAATGAATCGAGGTCCTGAGACCCAGGTGCCTTCCAGCCTGGAGCACAGGAATTACAACTGTTCAGATGGTCTAAGTGAACACTGGAGCCATTTGTAAGAAAATGGACCTTGGTCTAGGTAGGGTTTCTATTGCTGGGATAAAACCACGACCAAAAGCAACTTGGGGAGAAATGGTTTGTTTCACCTTACTGCTTGTGGTCTACCATCCAGGGAAGTCAGGAGGAACACAAGGCAGGAACTAAAGCACAGGCCACGGAGGAGTGTTGCTTGCTGGCTTGCTCAGCCCACTTTCTTACACACCCAGGACAGCGTGTTCATGGGTGCTCCTGCCCACAGTGAGCTGGGCCCTTCCCTCCAGTCCTCAGTCAAGAAAATGCCCATACACTTGCCCACTGGGCAACCTGGTGAAGATTTCCCAGTTGAGGTTCCTCTTCCCAGATGACCCTAGTGTGTCAGGCTGATATAAAAATAACCAACACAGACCTTGTTTGCCAAATTCTTGTTGGCATGTTGTCAGGTAAAGGGAACATTGTTTATGCCTTATTTATATGTCACCAGTTAACGTTGGGTAGGTTATTGGTCAGGGGACTCTTTGGGTTCATGAGAAGCTCTGTCTGGTAAGACTCAGTGTAGAACTTTCCACGTTTGCTTTTGTGGGTGACAGCCACCTATCTTAGAAACACATCCCACTCTTAGAGTCAAAGTGAGATGACACTGAGGGACGTGCTTATTTATGCACTGACTTTGTTCTGTGATAAGAATGACATAACAGCATCCACTAGTCACTGCTCATTTCTGAAGCGTTTTAATCGTGTTTATCAGTCCTACTCAGTTTTCACTGAAGTCATTGGATCACATCATTTGATGGGCGAGGACTGAGGCTGGAGATGGCAAGCTCTCAGGCTGGGTTTTCACAGCGGGTAGAGGTAGGGCGGGCCAGCAGTAAGGCCGGGCAGAAGTAGAAGCAGCTGTGGGAGGGCGACTCTGCAGCTCTGCTGGTGGGGGTTGAGGACGCTGAGTTTTCCCAGACTCACAGCTCATTAACATAGTAAATAATGGCAGCAGAGAATCCCTGTCACCTACACTGACTGCCACTGATGCTCAGTAACATTAGTCAGGTCTGCAGCCCAGTGTGGGATCCTTGTTTGTTTTTGTTGTTTTGCAAACAGTTCCTTTGCTGGTTGGATGAAACCGCTGGGATACATCCTCAGGGTGCGGTCTGGGGTTGTTTGTTTGTTTGTTTGGCATGTGAACAGAGATTATACTTGAACTTGAATCATCAACGTAAATAAATTTGTCTATGCATTTTTAATTTTTTAGTTCCTTACAGATGGCATGCTGGTCCGAGAAATGATGGTTGATCCATTGTTAACAAAATATAGGTAAGCATGGGCTCCTGTGGTTCCCTAATGTTCCCAAAATGCACTTAGACACTGGGAGGGAATCAGTTGGGTGAGTAGCTGAGACTTGCTTCTGCTCGGTTGCCCTCAACTGTCTTCTCTGCCAGTGGTGGCTCTCTCTGCCCTTGGTGGATAGTGGAGCCTCTTGCTGGCAGCGACACTGGATACATTAAGTAGACAGACACCAACGTGAGCAGACAGGCCCGTGCGCATCTGTCACTAGAGCACCTGCTGCCTTGTCTTTGTCCACCTTGCCTTTGACATGCTCCAGGAATTGTAGTAACTGCAGAGACGTGACTTGTCAGTGTTGGGGCTCCCAACCCCCTTTTCATTTTGCAAACCTGGGGATGGAACTTGGGGTCTCACATATGTTAGGCAAGGATCACACTTCTGCCCTCTGACACAGTTCTGTCGAATGCCATACGCAAAATCAGATGAGGGCTTAGCTCATCCTCCCTCTTAGGGTCTTTGCCCATCACCGGGAGCACAGGGTTACCCCACAGCTTTGGCATTTGAGAGATGATGCCCTGTTCCTCTCCCTGCCTGGCACATGCGTTTCACAGCTGTCATCCTCTGTCTTTGGCTGTTCTCATGCCTTAACATCGTTGAGGTGGCTGGGATTTGTTATTTGATGTGTTCCGAGGAGTTCTAGATTACACATACCAGTTCAAACCAGCTGTTAAATTCTACTGCAATCTGGCGAGTGATGAAGCTCTTTGCAAATAGTGTGTTGTCATTATTCTCAGTAAGGTTGTTAAAGTCACGTTTCTAGTGTAGGCGTGTCATCATTGGCAGAGAATAGAGAATGACTTGGGTTTTCTCTTAATTTGATGTCATGACATGAGGGCTGAGTACCCCGAGGTCTCGTTGGTGGTCGGGGTGGAATTGTGGGGTGATGTGCCGTGCTCACTGAGGGTATCCCTCTGATTCTTAGTGTCGTCATGCTGGACGAAGCCCACGAGAGGACCTTGTACACGGACATTGCTATTGGCTTGCTGAAGAAGGTAAGACTCCAGTACCAGCATTCTGCTTTCTCTGTTTTTTGTATTGTTGTCTGGTTAGGAAAGTAATGACAGCAGTTTAGAAAATCTAGCAAATACAAAGTGCAAAAAATTATCCCATCATCCTACTCATTCAGAGAAAACCACGAGCCGAATGTTGGGGTGTGTGTGTGTGTGTGTGTGTGTGTGTGTGTGTGTGTGTGTGTGTGTGTGTGTGTGTTGTGTGTTTCCATCTGTGTCTGTCTGTGTGTGTGTTTTAACACAGTGGGATTGGATGATATGTTCTAATTTGTATCTTATATATTTAATATTATATCAGGATTATTTCTCTTCACCATGAAAACATAGTTATTATTTCAAGCATTTTATATTTATGTTGAGCGTATGTGTGTGCCTAAATGTATGTCTGTGTACCACATGCATACAGGTACCTGCAAAGGCCAGAAGAGGGCATCAGGTCCCCAGGAGCTGGACTAACACGTGGTTGTGAGTTGCCTGATGTGGGTGCTGGGAGCAGTAGGTCAAGAAGAGCAGCCAGTGCTCCTTACCCCTGAGCCACCTCCCAGCCCCTGAGGACAGTGTTTTCAGAGTCTGCACAAAGGCTGCTGGTGTCTGCCACTTCCTTCTAGTCCTGTTAGGCTTGTGTGTGCCTAGGTGTATGTCAGGCCTGTGACAGTGAGCGCTCTCTAATTAAATGTGCTGCATTTCTATTTTGTTTCTCTTTTTAACTTTTTAATATTCAAAAAATATTCAAAAATTATTTCAAACATACTCAAGAGTAGAGGCATTTGTAGTGACCTTTTTTGTTCATTGTCTGGTTTTGGCTGTTACCTCCACTCTCATTCCTACTTTTTGGTTTTGTTTTGTTTTTTAATTTGTTGTTTTCTCTGCACAAATCCTCAATGACAAGAGCCTAAAAAGAAATGGTAGATTGGGATGACCAAGAACTGTGGCCTTGGGAAGACTGCCTGGGTGCAGATTTTGACTGTCAGATATATGCATCTCCAAACCAGTGTCTGTGTGTCTGTGTGTCTGTGTGTGTGTCTGTGTGTCTGTGTGTCTGTGTGGGTGCAAGCCTGTATTGTAACCATGAGCCACCTGTGTGAGTTTAGATTGGAATTGTTGAAATAACTTTGGTCTTTCATCATGCTAGTATATTTCAAAGGCTCTTCATAGTAACGTGTGGCTGGTGGCTGGATAGGGCAAACTGGGAACTGCTTTTTGGGGGGGTCTGCTAGGCAGACCTGTTGGGTGTCATAATTTGTCATAAGGCTTAAAAGTAAGGCAACACGGATCTCAGGATGAAATTATACATACACCTTTGTACAAATAAGACTGTCTGTCCACAGTGAGGTGAGGGAAGGTGGGTTAGGTTTCAGATGCTCGCCATCTCCTCAGCCTTGCGTCTCTGTGTAGAGTGCACACGGATTGGCTCTGCCTGTCTCCTGGAGTGGCACACAGCTAGGAGTTTATAAACTGCCTTCGTTGTTATCTTTTTCCATTATCTTTGGCTGATGTTCAGACTTTTCAATATGTATGAGGAATTTTCTTACCAGGTTATCATGCTAAGGGCAGAGAACTAAGAGAAGTTCTGCCCAGGCTTTGTCAGCGTTGAGCATCCTTCCATAGCTGCTCCTGAGTATGGCACATGTGCCGTGCCTGGTGACCACATTTCTTTGAATAACTGTTAGCACACAAATTGCTATTACGGATCTTGCTTTACTTTTTTATATTTCTGACTGAATGTATGTATGTATGTATGTATGTATGTATGTATGTATGTATGTATGTATTTATGTATGTAAAACTCAGATGTGAGGAGAAAGTGTTTATTTTTAATAGTTTCAAATTCAGCCCTTAAATTTAGGGTTAAAGTTAGGCAGTGGGTTAGGCTTAGGATTAAAGCTTTAAATTCCCTTTATAATTTGCACACAAAATTTTTGTCGGGTCACAATTTAGCAGGTCCTGACATTTTAAACTCAGGAAGAATTGTCTACTCGCACTGACTCTGACGTCATCAGTCACACCATCCCTATCTCATGAATGAGCCTCCTCTTTGCCTTGAGACAGGGTTTCTGTCTAACCCAGGCTGGTCTGGAGCCCGTGACCCTTCCGCCTCCTGCCTGCTGGAATTTACAGGCTTTGTCCCCATGCCTGGCTAGGATTGTAGGGTTGTGCATTGTTCCACCACCATCATCATTTCTCTGGGCCTTCTTCTTCAGATTCAGAAAAAGCGAGGGGATCTTCGCCTGATAGTGGCCTCAGCCACTCTGGACGCAGAGGTAAGGGCACCTCTTTCTTTCTGCATAAGCACTGGATTTGTCAGATATATCCTTGGAAGCGCACCTCTGGCCAAAGCGTGTCTTCCACAGAACAACCTCCCGTTATTGTGGCCATGTGGTGCTCTAGATGTCCCATGGTGCTCCTCAGCTGCGAGTGGAGATTAGCCTGTAATTAGCCCAGGGGTTGATGGTCCCCAACTTGCCTTGTGTCTGTCTCTGCTGTCTTTCTCCTGACACAGCATCTGTGTCTCTGTTGTCCTTCTGACATGGGCAGCTTTTTAAAAATTATTTGTCAGTGTGAAGCTGTATTTCTTGAATTTACTTATGAAAATTACATACTTATTTTAATTTTTTGGTGTAATTAAAGTTTCTCCTCTAACATAGTAATTTCCATGTCAAGTGGTTTTTTGTTTTGTTTTGTTTTTACTTTTTATATGTGTGGTAGGGGGCACACATGCCATCGTGGAGGTTAGAGGTCAGCTTGGAGGAGTCAGCTCTCTCCTTCCTCCACATGGGTCCCGTGATGAAGGTCTTCAGGCTTAGCAGTAGGCATCTTTACCAGCTGAGCCATCTCTTTTGTCCCTGTGTTTTTTTTTTTTTTTTTTTTTGTTTTTTTTTTTTTGGTTTTCTTTTTCGGAGCTGGGGACCGAACCCAGGGCCTTGCGCTTCCTAGGTAAGCGCTCTACCACTGAGCTAAATCCCCAGTCCCTTGTCCCTGTGTTTTTATATGGCTGATTTACTCTCTTGATGACTAATATTTTATTAAAAAAAAAACAAAACCAAAACAACAGTCCAACTCATCTCATTCTTTTGCACTTGCTGTTTATATATTCTAAATAGCCAGCCATCTGCTAGTTACAGGCGGTTCATAGATCCCAAGTCCAGGGAAGGAGACACATAAATAGGTATTCGGTAGGTTAAGGTGCTGAGGAAACCAAGAAAACTGCTCTTAACTCCAGCCAGCCGGGAGTGTCAAAAACTTGTCACCAAAGAGATGGCATTTTAGCAGGGTTTGAAATAAAATGTGAGCGGAGCTCCCTGACTATGTGGGAACCATAAGGAACCCTGAGTGCTATGAGCTACCAGAACTCTTCCTGCTAGGCCCCACAGGGGTACTTCATTCCCAGGGGTGCCCATCCCCAGAGGTGCCCCATCCCTAGGGGTGCTCCGTCCTCAGTCGCTGCTCTGACTTCGTCTCCTTCCACTCTGTCTAGTGTTCTCTATATCAGCTCCACTGGTCCCCTTCTATTCTTCTGAGAAAACCAGGCTTCTCCTTGGGATGAGGGAGGGTTTTCTCCCAGTCTATTTTTCTTCCAGACATGTCTATGGCCCTGCTGGCTTTAACTCTGGTCCTTGGGAACCTCCCTGTCTCAGAGGGCCTTCCTTTACGGCCTCACCTGCTGCTTCTGCCCCCTTGCACAGCTTTCTGTGTGTTTCAGTCACTGATTTCAGATGCATGTGCAGGAGTTGCTTGAGTCCTTAGACTGGGACTCTGTCTTCCTCATGGTTTTATCCCTCTTGCCACAGACGGTGTAGGACATAGGGCAGTGGCTTGCCCATATTTGGGTCTCGGGAAGCTCATTCTTGTGTTATGTAGAGACCCAGGAGTAGTTATAGAGATGCCAGTCAGGAGGCCAGCTCTCTATGCCAGGGGAGATGTGGTGAGGGTCTGGCCCTGGCTTGTTCTTCTGTCACCTGTTGTTGTTCTGTCACCTGTGGGTGGTGAGAGGTGCCTCCTGTGTACCGGGCTGCCCTGCCAGCTTTCCATAGGCTGTGGGACTCTTGGCACCAGGCTGCCCACAGTCATCTCTGCTCATCGCCCTGTGCTTTAGCTGTCATCTCCTCCACCATGATGGATGCTGGAATGTTCTCTGCAGCTGTTTTAATTTCGTTTCTGATGCTGATGACATATTCTGGCAAAGGAACTGAGGAACAAAAGTGTTTATTTTACTTCTCAGAAATAAACGCATACCTGCTTACTTTAGCTTACCCTTTCCTACTCATCTTAAACATTTATTAATATAAAAAGAAAACTACTCTTATGTGTAGGTGTTTTTCCTGCATGTGCGTCTGTGTGCCTTGTGTGGCCAGGAGACGGTGCTGGGTTCCTGGGGTTGGAGTTGCTGTGAGTTGTGAGCTGTGTGGGTGCTGGCAGTGAACCCTGGTTCTCTTAACCCAGGAGCCAGCTCTCCAGCCAGACATTTTACCCAGTCAGAACGGTGCTGCCCGTGATGGGCTAGAGTCTTCTCACAGCATTTAATGTAGTCAAGACAGCCCTCCCTCCTGACAGACACGCCCACAGGCCGGCCTGCTCTGGACACTCACTCAGAGGACTCTTTCTCCCAGGTGACAGTAGAGCATCAAGACGGCCATCTCAGGGGCATCGCCTCACCTCCGCTCCTGTCCTCTGTGCTCCAGCTGCACAAATCATGTCCTTTCTCTCCCATCTTTCTCTCTTAAACATTAGAAACATTTTTTCTAAGCAGGTTTAGTTGTGGTGAAAGTGTAATGCCCAAGCGTGCCCTCCCCCACCCGGCTCACTGCCAATGGACAAGTGTGGACTGATTATCACTGTCTATGTGGTCTCTTTTTTTTAAACTTTTTTTTTTTTGAGATAATACGCTTACATCATTTCCCCCTTCCCTTTTCTTCTTCTTGACCCCCATGCACCGTCCTTGGTCTCTTGAGTTCATAACCTTTCTTTCATTTATTGTTGTTAACATGCATCTCTGTATATGCACACATATTCCTAAGTTCTTCTCTGTATGTTTCTCGTATGTGTTTTTTCGGGGCTGAGCCTTTGTATTAAAGAAGAAGCAGAGATGGTGCGTGTACTTTTCCCGGAAGAAGACTGTTTCTCCCACTCTCAGCACTCCTTACTTGTCTGTAGTTCTTTGCGTAGGCTTGAGGACTCATGGGCTTTCCCTGTCCGTGTTTCATGTCTGTCCCTGTCTGTGTTTCATGTTGTTGTCCTTGTTGAGCTCATGTTTAGGCAGGCATGTTCATGAGACTTTATGGTTATAGCTTCTGATACTACTAGGAGACACAGTCTCACAGAAAGCTCCCGGACCCTCTCCCTCTTCCACAGTGTTCCCTGAGCCTCATGTGCGAGTGTCTTGACGTAGAGACCGGAGAACAGCGCCTCCCTCAGTTCCATCTGCAGTAGCTCTATAGCGATGTAGATGATCTCCTCACACCTTTTGAATTGGAAGGCAGAGCCTAGGTTTGTCATTCATTCCTTGGTGTGCTTTGATGTAGGGCTTGCTGGAACATTAGCAGTGCTCACCTGGGCTCAGGCTGAGCAATAGGCCATTCATTCCATTCCCCCTTCCTTGCCTGGACATCCAGGACCTACTCCTGAGGGAAACATTGAAGAGAGACAGCCAGATGTGGGGTCTCCTGGCATAGGATGTGGGTCCTGAGTCCTCTGGTCGGGTCCTCACTGGACAGTTTGCATGTTGCAGTCTTGTTGGCTTGTAGGAGTTAGAGAGGGCATAGACATGGCTGCTTAGACCATGTGGGAGCTTCCCAGGACAGGAAGCTGACGTGGGCTGACGGGTGGCACTGTAGGTCCGAATCATTCCCATTTTGACTCACAGACTGTGCCCCTTCCTCTCCATCTTGTTCCCTTTCTTACGCAGTGCTCATGTCATTGTGACCCCAGCACCTGAAGCTGACTCAGATTCTTCCAGGTGAGGGCTTGCTTCACCGTCTGTCTTGATTCTGCCTCAGGCCATATACTTTTGAGAGGTAGTTACTGGCTTTCTAAGAAAAAAATATTACTGTTTATTTTGTGTGTATGGGTGTTTTGTCTGCCTATATATTTGTCTACTACTTGCATACTTAGTGCCCATGGAGGCCAGAAAAGTGCATCAGATCATTTGTCACTGGAGTCAGAGAGATGTGGGTCACTGTGTAGATGCTGAGAGTTGAACCTGGGTCCTCCAGAAGAGCAGCCAGTGCTCTTAACCACTGAGCTACCTCTCCAGCCTGAGTTTTTAGCTTTTATTTATATATTCCAAATGTTGATAAAGGATAAAACCTTAGGAATCCAGACCTTGGGTCTCAGTGCATCCAGAGTGTTCTTTAAAGAGTAGCTCTTGTCCTTCCTCCTCAGCTCTTCCAGCAGCTGCGGCTCAGTGGTCCACTCCATCCAGGAACACTATCATGGCCTTACCTCATTCACTGTTCCACCTGGCCTGGTGGTAGCTGTGTTCTGCAAGCCCTTCTTAAAGCCCTCTTCCTTCAGCCCTGGACCTGCTGTCCCCACTTTTCCTCCTGTGACACTCTTCGTCTTTAAGGCTCTCCACTCCTTCCATGGCCCTTGGCTCAGCTGACCCTGGGTGTTGGTGACAGTCTTGACTGTGTTACTTGTGTCCTGTCTCTGAGTCGTCTGGAATGTTTAAACCTGGCTGCCAGCCTCTTTCTCGTAGTGTTTCAGGCTCAGGATCTCCATTGCTAAGGACATTGGTTTATTGATTAGGAAGTGGTTCTGTCCTATTCTCTGTCAACATGCATGTGCTCCTGATTAGAGAAGACACTGTTTATGCCGTCAGACGGCTTGAGCTCTTGGAAAGTAAATATGCATCAGAGACACACCTAGTGCACAAGAAGGAGACCTTTGTGAACGGATAACTTTGTGTGATTAGATATGTGCTGTCTAGATTAGCACTCCCCCAGCCTGATTTACAATTACCACACTTGAGCCACACCTAAGTTTCAGCTAAATAAAATATAGAGGATGGGGATAATTAGCTGAGGTTCATTGAATTCTAACCTTTCTAATCAAACCTTCAGAATCTGTCACTGAAATTTCCTCTGCAGTTTCAATAAGAGAAAAGTAAACTTAGCTGGCTGTGGTGATGCATGTCTGTACTTGCAGAGGCAGGAGGATACTGAGTTTGGGTGCAGCTTGGGCTACATAGAGTTTCAGGTCTGCTTGAGCTGTGCATCAAGACCGTGTCTTCAACAAACGAAAGCTGGTCCATGTTGGGAGATGGCCTGGTGGAGCCATAAAAAAAAAAAAGAAAGCATTTTGTGAGGTGATGGGATAGTCCACACCTGTAATCCCAGCACCCAAGAAATGGAGGCAGGAGGATCAGGGGTACAGGGCTAGCCTCAGCTAACTAGTGAGTTAGAGCCTAGCTGGGCCACATCAGAGCCTGACTCTAAAACAAGTTATTCTGCAGTGTGTAATTGTGTGTATCTAATTCCTGTGGTCCACTTATATTTTCTTTCTTTCTATGGATTACTGTGCACCCCCCACCCCTTTAGCTAATGTGAAAAAATATTTATATATTTATTTAATTTTAGAAATTTCGAGATTTCTTTAACCAGAATGAGACCAGTGACCCAGCCAGGGATACCTGTGTGATACTCACAGTGGAAGGACGGACATTTCCAGTGGATATCTTTTACCTACAAAGGTTTGGTAATGTTTGATTCTTGGTGATGGTGATTTGGGACCTCACCTGTCATGTAGGATAATAGGGAAAGGAACATCATCTGCCTCCATAATGGAGGACAATGAGGGGGGCATGGTACAGCTCCTGTTACTGGGAGAATTCTGGAAGCTGGGCCAGCATCACTGTTAAGAGTTTGATACTTCTGTTCAAATTTACATGCATCTGTGGCCATCAGTTTAGGAGGAGACAGTCAGGTAGGAGGCTGATGGGAGGTGGTTTGGCAGTTTTCTGAACTGGGGGTTTCCAGAGTGTCATCAGTTAGGGAAACAGTGCTGAGTCCTGTCTTTCAGTTCCTTACGTCCTCAGCAAGAAGATCTAGCTTGTACTTTTGGAAGGAGTCCCTTCAAATAAGAAATTGCCATCCTAATTTGCTGTACCTAGTTACTGGGCCTAGTTTAGCACCTGATAAATCCAGAAAATAAATAAACTTCATCTTTGGGTCCCTCTAGCTGGAGGGAGTGTCTGCCATTTCCATTCACTCAGCCCTAGGTGCTGGATGGGAAGACGATGGTGCTCCGAGGGCTAGTTTTTTTAATCAACCTGACACAAGCTAGAGTCATCCAAGAGGAGGAAGCCTCAATTCCTCAGTTGACAAAATGCCTCCCTAAGTGTGGGCTGTGGGCAAGCCTGTAATGCGTTTTCTTAATTGGTGATTGATGGGGAAGGACCTTCGAGGGTGGTTTTGGGTTTTATGAAAATGAGCAAGCCATTTCCATGGCTTCTGCATCAGCTCCTGACTCCAGGTCCCTTCCCTGTTTGAGTTCCTGCCCTGACTTCTTCAGTGATGGATTCTGACTTACATAAATATGCCAGCTTGCTTTTTGCCATGGTGTTTCATCATAGCAGCAGAAATGCTAGCTTGGGCAGTGGGCTTCTGCACTGAAACTGATATGCCTTGGCTTTCTGTGACTTGGCGTCTTTGCTTACTGAGATAAATAATTTATGTACCTCCTGTCGGGCTCTTACTGCGCTACTCTCTCCAGCCGAGCTAATGGCCACAGACGCATGCAAATCTGCACAGGAGTATCAAGACTGAATCCAGCCATGATGCTGGTCCATTCAGAATGTTCTTTATGTCTCAGGAAATATAGCCTATTGTTGACATGTAATTATGTATAGAAATGTTACATTGTGACTTTGTGTACATATGTATACAAAGTGTTGCATTGAATGTTCTTTTCTTTCTTGTGCTGGGGATTGAACCTGGGACCTCACATGTGTTAGGCAAGTGCTGTATCATTAGCTGTGCCCTGTTATTGGTTGCTGCACTAGACAAAGAGGAGTGTGTATTGATTTTACTTATCCATATGTTAATTGCCTGCTGGGCTGGCCCACATTCACTCTGATGGGGTTGGCTGCCAGGTTATTAGGATAATTGATCTGTGATTAATGAGCATATTGCAGTGATGAGCCTTTTCCTCATTCCTTTCCCCAGTCCTGTTCCAGATTATATCAAGGCGACTGTGGACACTGTGGTAAAAATCCATCAGACAGAGGGAGATGGAGACATACTAGCCTTTCTTACTGGCCAGGTAACTCCACCCAGTCCCTCTGCATCGACATGTTAAGATGGCACCAGAGTTAGCATAAAGCCTTGTTCCTAGCCATTTGCTTCTTTTCTTTTCACATTTTTTTTTCCTTTTTAAAATGTGTATAGTTGTTTTGCCCGTGTGCTTGGTTCCTGAGGAGGCCAGAAAATAGTGTCAGGTCTCTTGGAACTGGAGTTAATGGATGATTTTGAACTGCAGTGTGGGTGCTGGGAATTGAACCCAGGTCCTCTGAAAGAGCAGCCAGCCCCTTGGGTCATGTTTAATTGTATTTTGTAGCTGCTAAATTGCATAAAAGGAAAAAAAAATTGGTTTGACACCATCTAGTGGTCTGTTGGTCATCTACCAGCTAGATTGTGAGGGAGTCATCAGCTCATCCTTATTCTGTCTGTAGAGGGTTAATTGAATTTTTTAGGTTAGATTTTATTTTATGTGTGTGAGCCTCTGTGAATGTATGTATACCATGCGGTGCAGTGGAGGCCAGAAGAGGGTGTTGGATCTCTTGGAACTGGAGTTACAGGTGATTCTGATCTGCCTGTGCGGGGAACTGAACCCAGGTCCTCTGAAAGGGCAGCTAGTGCTTTTTACCTCTGAGCCACCTCTCCTGCTCTGATATTTCAATGCATTGGCTGATTTCAGAGTAGGTTAGGCTCTGTGTTGTCGGTGGCTGCTTCGTTTGCCATGTTGGATGGTGCATTGTGCTTCATGCACATTGCAGTCTCATCCTGTGACCACAAGGTTGGGTGCCCTTTCCCAAGTGGCCTAAAGTTAGAAGTGGGTCTTTTGTTTGTGACCTCTTTCCAGCTCATTCTGCAGGTAGCCAGTAACTACATAGTGGAAAAACAACTGAATAAACCAGAATTCTGCCTTAACGTTGCTCGAACTACCCGCAGCTGCAAACATTTATGCAAACATAGCTAGTGTCTCAGGAAAGCTTTTAATGATTCCGTCGGTAACAGCTTGCCCATGTGCACAGAAGGCTCAGCATGTGCATGCACAGGGAGTGCTGTTTACGCCACTCTATAAAAGCTGCGTAAAAGTAGTCATTAAAAACCATGTGCATATCTATGTGCAGTGAGTGCAGTGCCTGTGTGCAGGCCTGAAGAAGGTGTTGGATCCCCGGAGCTGGAGTGCAGGCAGAGTAAGCTGCCTGACATGGTGATGGGAACTGAACTCTGGTCCTCTGCAAGAGCAGTTCCTCTCTTTACCACTGAGCCATCTTACCAGTTCCTCGTTTTTATTCATGGGAACTTCCCATTAACTACGATGGTTTGGTTTTACTAATTAACGGTAGTTACAGAGCTTCGCTCCTTCCACACTGTTACTTGGTAGCCTTTGATAAAGCATCTAGAGTGGGACCCGGCAGCTCCTGAAGGCAACCACAGCTAAAGCCCCTGTTCCAGGTTTGCTCCATCACTGTGGTAGCTTGACCAGCTTCCTTGCTCTCTGGTTCCGTGTTTAGGAAGAAGTAGAAACTGTCGTGTCCATGCTGATCGAGCAGGCTCGGGCGCTGGCTCGCACTGGGATGAAGAAACACCTCCGGGTTCTCCCCATGTATGCAGGACTGCCTTCTTTTGAGCAGATGAAGGTGTTTGAAAGGGTGTCACATAGCGTCAGGAAGGTGAGCCTCCTAGTGAGTGATCAGTGGTGCTTGCAGCCATTGGTAATCACATTGGCTCCCCTTTGTACTGCAGAACGCTGTCTTTGGTTCTATATGTATTAGTCTGTGTTCATGTATGTGTGTGTGAGCATTCATGTGTGTAAGCATAGGCATAGGCCACGGTGTGTATGTATTAGTCTGTGTTCGTGTATGTGTGTGTGAGCATTCATGTGTGTAAGTGTAGGCATAGACCAGAGTGTGGAAGTTGGAGGAAAACCTTTTTGAGGCAGGTTGTTGCCGTGTCTGCAAGGCTACCTGGCCCACAAATGCTGGGGCTCCTTTCTCTGCCTCCTCTCACTGTGGGAATTCTGGGATTAAAGACACATGCTACCCCTGCCCGGCTTTATGTGAGTTCTGGAGATTCAGGGCACATACACAGCCAGCACTGTACCTACTGAGCCCTCTCCCTTGACCCTGTTTTGTTGTTTTAATTGAAGTGAACTTTGCTAAACAGAACCTTACTTTCAAACCTTAGGCCCATGTTTCTATGCGGTAGGTCTATAAGTCCATGGTAGATAATGTGCTGTGAGAATTTCCAAACCTGCCCAGAAGGCCACTCTGACAGTAATTATCAGGGCAGGTCACTTCTCGTAGCTTTTCTTTGTTTGCTGAATATTTCTCACAGCACATTATTACCTTAGCCTCAGAGACTGTCATGGTAGATTACGTTCAGTCAGAACTAGATAAAGTTATTAACCTTGGTTCCTAAAGCATTCATTAGTAGTTTCAGTTTGTCCTTGAGCCAGGTTTAAATCAGGTAAGTCTTTAGCCTTGAAATTAGGTTGAGGATGGGTGAGGTGGCAAGAAGCAGTGGATGGTAGGAACCAGGTGCCTGATTTCTGCCTCCCTTCTCCCCCATATTCTTTCCCCCAGATGGGGAATACATGGCTCAGAGTGCAGTAGGTGAGGATGGCCTGGCTCTGAGGACCCATTTCCAACTCAGTGCCACCTTATAGAACAACCCAAATCTGCCCCGTCACACATGAACTGCCATCACACATGAACTGCTGTCACACATGATCTGCTGTCAGCCCGTCTGCAGGCCTGGGTTCCACCTGTGGCTGCTGTTGCCTTGCCCTAAGTTACTTAGCCTCAGATTTCCTAGCTGTAAAACATTCCTAATTAAGCATTTTACTATATTTATTTATGTGGGGGTGGAGCAGGGCACATGTGTCATGTGCACACATGGAGGTCAGAGTGCACTTACAGGAGTCAATTCTTTTCTATCACATGGGTCTCAGGGATTGAACTCAGATCCTCAGGCTTGGCAGCACGTGTCCTTACCCACTGAGCCATCTCACCTGCCTCCTGCCTCCGCAGTAGCTTTTAGATAGAAGGCCACTGTATAAAAGGAAGCTTCTAAAAAACTGAAAAACATTGTGTGCGTCTTATATACATGTCCCCAGCTGCATTAAGCTCAGGCAGGGGACAGCTGGCGGGTAGCCAGAGACTGGTGCACACTAGCTGGGCCCTCCTCTATCTCCAAGCTTGTGCAGTGACTGTGTTGGTGGCATCTCCTTCCTCTGTGGTGCTTCTCTCTGGTTTGAAGGGTTGGCCAGTTCCTGTCAGTAGGTCTGAATTTATTTCATGTTTTAGTGATGTTGTCTGGGCAGCAGTGTGAAAGGGAAACTTTGTTATGACATGTAATGTATAATGTGTATCATGTATATTGGAGGATGTAATGACACAGCATATCCTATCATGTATATTAGAGTATATAATGACACAGCATATCCTATCATGTATATTAGAGTATATAATGACACAGTGTCCTATTATGCATATCCCAGGTTGTGCCTTTCCTCTGGCACCCGTTGCTCTCTGAAGTTATCTGCTCAGTAGAAAACAGACATTACTGAACTTACTGTGTGCTCAGTGTTAGCTTCTAACCTCTTTGTGTTTGGAGCCCCCTCAACAACCCTGGGGGAGGCGGTGGTCATACTGTGTGCATGAGAAAGCAATGCTCAGGAGCTTGGGGAAGCTGTGTACAGAACTGGAACATTTGCAGCCAGTGTCCTGGTCCTAAGCTCCTGCCTGGCAGCATGCTGCTTGAAACAGTAGTCTGTCTTTAGGATTTTAAACTTGCAGTGGAAAGAACCAACTGGTTTTCTTTCTCTTTTTGGTAGGTGATCGTTGCCACCAATGTGGCAGAGACTTCTATCACAATCAGTGGCATTGTGTATGTGATTGACTGTGGCTTTATGAAGCTTCGAGCCTACAACCCTAGGACAGCTATTGAATGCTTGGTAGTGGTACCAGTGTCTCAGGCATCAGCCAATCAGCGGGCAGGACGTGGTGGGCGCAACCGCTCGGGGAAATGTTACCGCCTTTATACAGGTATGTACAGTGTTTCTTAACTACTTTGGATTTTCTTAGAGTAGCCTGGGCTTTGGATCCCAGGGCAGGCAGAGCTCACCATCAAATCCAACTCCCTCCCAGGAATGCTGGGCCTTGTGTCAGACCCCTGAGCACAGACTCATACACCTAGCACTGTCTGCCTGTCTGCCTGCCTGCCTGCCTGCCTGCCTGCCTGCCTTTCTTCTCCACCCCCTCAGCTTAATGTGCTATCTTCTTATGCCTCCTGAACCCAAAAGCTCCTCCTGTCAGATCCCCATTTGCCTTTGCTGGGTTCTCCTGAGACTCCCTCACAGACAGCAAGTACTTGGCTCAGTTCTATATCACAAGGCGCTAGTTCTGAGGGCACACAGTGAAATTCTGGTAGACAGTCCTGGCCTTTAACGAGCTTTCCTTTCAGCCTGCTGACACTGGTAGCCATGGGTACCATGATGTTCCAGAGCTGCCGTTTCTGTGTCTTTCACTGGGAGTAGAGCTGAGACATACACCACCCCCACCACCTACCTCCGTAGAGCACACCTTCCTGCCTTCTTACTGTGCAGACGGAATTTCCAGGTCATTAGTTCCCTCCTGTGTCCAGTGTCCACTTACTCTGTCTTTGCATCCCTCGTTTACGCTGTTTCTCTTTGGCCCTAGGGATTAGTGGTGCTGGGCATAGGTGCGTGGGTAGACTTGAGACACACAAGGGAGCCTTTAATTCTCTGAGGCATTGCAGAGTTGTAGGTATAGTAATTGTGTGTTTAACTTTTTAAGGAATTGTTTATTTTTGAGGCAGGATTTCTGTGTGGAGCCCAGGCTGGCCTTAGCCTCAGAGACCTCCCTACCTTTGCTTCACAAGGTCTGGGGTTTAAAGACGTGCACCACCATTCTCAACAACACTTTTAGTTTTAGGTAATTTTACTTTGCGTGTTCTGCCTGCACATATGTCTGTGCACCACATGTGTGCCTAGTGCTGAGGTGGTTGGAAGAGGGTTACAAATCCTGGAGTAGGATTACAGGTGATTCTTATCTGGTATGTGGGTGCTGGGAACTGAACCTGGTTCTCGGCATGTGCTCTTAACCATTGAGCTATCTCCCCAGCTCCAACTCAGATGATGACATGGGCATCAGCATTTCCTATGTCAGAGAAGTCACGTGATAGGCTATGGGCAGAAGCTAGGTAAGTGGATTTGGGTGGAAGGTCACCGAGCCTTTGCTGTGGCTGCTTTAGCGTGGGTGTGGCTGGGAAGGGCCAGGAACTTTCCAAGACTTTTCCTTAGCTCCTCTGCTCTCACTTGACTCTACCTGATTCTCAGCTGTACTCCATTCTTAGACATGTAATCTGCTTCCAACTTCTCCATTCATACCTCTCATGCCTTGGGCTTGTCTGTCTTTGCATCTTCTCAGTGGGGCCAGCCTCTCAGCTACTGACTTGTTTCTGCCTTAGCCAGTGGTGTGCCTGGGGCATGTGGTTGTCCTGGTAACAGTACTGTAACCACAGAGATCCTCCTGATGCTCTTGGCAGCTCATATGTAGCTTTTCCCCAGTGTCTGCTCTCCTCCTTCCTGAGCCTCCCGTGGTCCATGACAGGGGCATCTGTCCCTGTTGGGTCTGTTTTCTGGTCTTGATCCAGGTCCTTCCTACCTCAAGGTCTCCAGGGACATTGCCTGCAGCTTCTGCCCCTCTTGACCTGTGCCTTGGCCCCAGCGGCCGTTGCAGCTTCCCTGTGTCATCACATCTTTGTCGCTCAGCACCTTCTCAGTGAGGCCAGCCTCTCAGCTACTCACTTGTTTCTGCCTTGGCCAGTGGTGTCCTGGTAACAGTAGCCACAGTGTTCCTAAAGCTAAAGAACTTCCTAGATGACTGTTGTTTGCCATCTAGAACCTTCCAGCCAGACCCATGCGTTTGGCAGTTTATGTTACAGACCAGAATATCGGCTGGCTGTTTGCTCAGGAAAACCTTTCTAAAGTTCTTACTGATAGCCATGTTTCTCCAGGAGACTTTGGTGAACTTCATTTTCCTCTTGTTAACTGAAGCCTTCTGGTCTAAATGGAGGCTGCGTGATGCTTGTTTAGGGAGGATGTGCTTCTGTGCTGTGTTCACCTACGTGGAGGGCTTTGGCATGTGTACATAGGCTTTCTGAATAGACACAGAAAGTGGTTTCAGAAAAGCCTTCCTGTCTCCCCAACCTTTGATCTGGCTTTCATAAAGTCCTCCCCTGACTACTCTCCTTTCCCCTCCTCCCCCGTCTCTGTCTCTTGGGTGCTTCTCCTGTTTGAAGTCACCTTTTGTTCCTGTGGGACACGCAAGTACAGGATTCTGGGTGTGACTCCGCATTGGCTCCTTGATTTAAAAACTAGGTTTGTATGAATTTTGCTCTTTGTGATTAGATCCTTCGTCAGATGCTAGGGCACTTCTAGTGATTTGATTTCATTGTTCTTTGCCTATTTGTCTGTTCTTGCTTCCTTGAAGCACTCTGTCCTATGCAGAGCGACCAGTGACTGGGCCTGGCAGTAATGACCCAAATGCTTGCCACTTTCATTTTATGTTTTGCTGGCAAAAGCATTTGAAAAGCAGCATTTGGAGGTAAAGGAATGTGCTTTTGTAGAGGGGTATTGTTCAACTCAGTATTTTTGAAGTAGAATGGGCCTTCCTAAATGTAAGAATAACTTGGTTCCAGAATCCCAGAGCTCTTGTTCAAATTAGAGAAGGAGGACCCTCCTATTGTACAGGTGCATTTGAGTGTCACATTTAATCCGTTTCTGATTTCTTATATCCTTAGAGGAAGCCTTTGAACAGTTGCCTCAGTCCACCGTCCCTGAGATGCAGCGCAGTAATTTGGCCCCTGTCGTCCTGCAGCTGAAAGCCCTAGGGATTGACAGCGTCCTCAGGTTCCACTTCATGTCTGTAAGTCCTGCTTCTGGCTGAGGAGCGCATGTGGGTATGGGGGAAGGGCACTGGTCAGGCATGCCGTCTTTCTTCTCACGCATGCCACTTGGTCCTATCCAGGGTGTGGGGCAAATTGGCATCCAGGCGAGCCAGAATTATTCTTCCTCTTGTAGCTCCTGTCCTTTCTCCTTGGGGAGAGGCAGGTCAGTGGGTAGCTGTAGCGCAGCTTGTCCCGTGCTCAGAGAGACAAGGAAGGTGGGGAGTCAGGACGTAGTCTGTGACTGCGCCTGGCTGTAGAGTTCCAAGACTGAGAGAGCTCAAGGTTTGGGAGGAACCCTGTGTCCCATGGCATCTGTGATCATTTCCTAAGGCAGGTTATAGGAGTGGAGTCATTGGCCTTCTGTAGGCTCGGCTCTCTAGGCTCCCCTAGGCTCCCCTCAGTAGCATGCGAGGCCTGGCCTGGCTGCTCCTGGTACACCCATCGTGCTCTTGCACATGCTCAGATGCAGTGGCGGGCGAGTGGGGAAGGTGCTATAGCTATTATTTACCTGTCAAATCGTAAAGTATGACTTCACTGTAGAGTCGTGTTGTTGGCAGATATACATAGTTGTGTGTATGTCATCTGCCCTCTTAGATCAAAGCTTTGTAGTCTGACAGTAGGGTGGGATTGTGTAGTGATCCCAAGTACTTACCCCAGAGCTCCTGTGAGTACAGACTAAGAACAGGACCGTGTGCCCACAGGAACCCAGACACTAGTGTGGTGCTTAGCTGTCCCATTACTTTCCCACAGCAGATCTCCAGCTCTGTAAGCTCCCCCTGAGCCTGTGCCTACCTTGCTTCTCCAAAGAACCAAGTGGCTGGCAGCTGAGGGAAGCTTGGTTCAGCTGTTTGATTTGCAGTGATCCCTTGGCTCCCCTGTGGGTAGCCAATCAGTTGTAGGTCCCACAGGGTAAAGTCTATAAAGTCACTCACCAAGTCTTTTAAAAATTTGACTTTGTTCTTTGGTAAACAGCAACTAAAAGCAAGGACCTAGTTAGCCTCTGACCCTGCCATCCAGTGCTCTGAAACCGTCTTCAGGTTTTCATCTGTGAGGTCCGGTTAAGTCACGCTGATGCTTAAAGTGTGTTTGCTTCTCTGCAGATTCGGAGGCAAGGCAGTTCAGTCTGCAAAGGCACGATCGTGTCAGCTGGCTAACTAGGAAAAGCCCCTCGAAGGGTCTCCTGATGTCTGACACCCGTGTCAGGGCTTTGGAGGGAAGGAAAGCGGTGTCAGCGCCCCATCACAGTGCATAGCATGAGCCTGCTGCCCTTGCAGCATCAGTGTTGTCTGTAGTTTTAGTAATTTCAACATGTTGCTTCCTCGCCGTTGGCAAGGCCAGGGCACTAGAAGTTGGTCCTTCCTCTGCCTGTGCTGAGCTGTAGTGTCTGCAGCTCCAAGTACAGGGGAGGCTGAGGGCAGCTTAGGGAAGTGAAGGGGTAGTTAAAGTAGAGGCTGTCTCTGCTGATAGAGGAGAGGAGATGGGGTAGGCACATTTCAAAGCACAGAGACTGGGGGGTGGGAGTATGATAGCGTGCGAGTAAACCGGCATGATCACGTGTTCTATTCCCTGTCAAAGAAACTAATCTGGGAGGCCTTTGATGTGTTCCACAGCCCCCGCCGGCACAGTCGATGGTTCAAGCCTTGGAGCTGCTCTATGCTCTCGGAGGTAAGCCTGGTTCTCGTGTGTTCACCTGTGTGATGATGGAGAACTGGACTTGAATTAGTGCTCTTAGTCTTTAAGGATGGGGTTGGTCCTCCCCATGTGTATAATAAACTCTTTGGTGACATTTACTCTATTGAAATAGAAATTAGACAAAAGTAACTCGTGACCCATCTTAGGATTTTATTGCTGTGAAGAAACACCATCCCCATGGCAACTCCTTTAAAGGAAAACGTTTAATTGGGTCTGGCTTAGAGTTCCGAGGTTTTGCCCATTATCATCGTGGTGGGGAGCGTGGTGGCAGGCAGGCATGTGCTGGCCAGGCAGCTGAGAGTTCTACATCTGGATCCACAGGCAGCAGGAAGAGAGTGAGCCTATCTTGAGCATCTGTAACCTTACAGTCCACTCCACAGGGACACACTAACAAGGCCACACCTACTCAGCAAGGCCATGCCTCCCAATAGTGCCACTCTCCGTAGGCCTAGGGGGCCATTTTCATTCACCAGCGCACGGCCAATATGATAATTTACAAAGTGGCAGACACTGTGGATGGTCACCACTAGGGCCACACTTCCCAGAGGCACCCAGAGACTGGCAGGTCTCTATACAGCCCAGTTCCTGTCCTTACACCCCTTTCCCTCTTCTAGCCACACCCTGAAATCCCCTTCATTTTCTCCTTGAGGTCCCCATGGGAATGGGGCAGGTAGCAGCCCTACTGTTTGGGCAAGGCACTCGGTGCTGTGCAGGAAGCCCTGTTGGTGCGTTTGAAAACACAGTATGTGTCTTAAGTAGAGAACATGGTGTCAACTCAGGAGGTACCATGTCTTTTATGAGTGGTGACCTCTCGGGCTGTCCTGTGAGTACTGAGATTGTCAGTAACTTCTAGTGGAGGTTTTATCCTGAGATTTTGTCTTGAGTATTTTAAAAATAGCTTTATTGAGGCATGCATTCTATACCATAGAGTTCACTCCTTTACAGCTTTCTGCTCAAGGGCTTCTGTTGTCATGGGGCTGTGCTGTCTTTAGTATAATCCAATTTCATCTATTTTCATCATTCTAAAAAGAAGTCTGTCTCTCTTGGTGCTCATGCTCCATTCCTGTCCTCGTTGGTCCTAGGCAACCGCTAACCTGCTGACTCTGGCTTTGCCTGGTTGTCGTCTTACTTAGAAGTGGGATCTTAGGCTGTCTCTGGTGGACTGCGTCTTTCTCTTAGCTCTCTCTACGGTCACTCACGTATCACTTGTATCAGTGGAGCATTTATTTTTCCTGCTGAGTCGTATCCCCGCGTGCGGACATGCGACCTAGTGATTTTTTCCTGTCATTACATAGTGGGTGTTGTGAATTGTTTCTTTTTTGCTAGTACAAATGATGCTGCTATGACATCAGCATGTGGGTTTGGTGATATCCCTCCCACCCCTCCCATTTTCTCTACATTTGATCTTGTCTGTCTTTTAAGCACAGCTGACCTAGTGCATATGAAATGGTGTCTGGTGGTTTTGAATTGTGTGTCTGTGATGACTTATGATATTGAGAGCCTTTCTGTTTGTTTACAGTTAGTGTCTCTAGACCCTCTGTATATATGGATGGGAATTTCTTCTAGGACTCCTTTCAGATACCAGAAATCTAGGGATGTTCACGGGATGTTCACTCATGTGTGAGATGGCATGGCATGTGCACATAGCCCACACATCTTTCCATATACTTTCAACTGTCCTTAGGTTTACGTGGAGGTCACAGTTTCCACTTTGTTGCTTTTCTTCTGCCTCTTGTGTTTGAGTCTTCATGTCTAAGGACTTACACTGATGTGGGGCTGGGGTCCTAGCTCAGTGGGAGAGCGTGTGCTTGGCGTGTCCGAGACCTTGAGTGCAGCCCTGACATCCCACGCATCAGCACCAGCCAGACAAGCAAAGAGAACAGCATTACAGGCTTCTTCTTTTTTTTTTTTTTCTTTTTTCTCTTTTTCGGAGCTGGGGACCGAACCCAGGGCCTTGCGCTTGCTAGGCAAGTGCTCTACCGCTGAGCTAAATCCCCAACCCCCATTGCAGGCTTCTTACATCTGACTCACAGGCTTTATTCCGAGTTTTAGCTCTTGTACTTGTCTGTGATTTGTTCTGGTGTGTGTGTGTGTGTGTGTGTGTGTGTGTGTGTAAGGAGGGAGAGAGAGAGCGGGAGGGAACCATTTTCATTTATTATATTTACATTTCTTTCTCTGTGAAGGAATCATCACTTGTGAGTGTAAAAGCTGTCCGCCGAATGAGAGAGGTCTTAAGTTTGGGACAAACCTCAGCCTGTAGTGTGTCTTGTTAGAGTTTGGTCCCCAGCTCTCAGCCTATGACAGGGCTGTGTGAACTGAGGAGCAGGGAATGCTATTTTGTGTCATCTGTCCTCTGCAGTGACTCTGAAAGCCACACAGCAGGCAGACTCTGTCCTCACTGGTATAAACATTCTGGAGAGAGTTGGGGAAGCCCTGGTTTAAAAAGACAGTTGTTTTGGAAAAGAAAGGACCTACCTTTTCTGGCTCACCCCAAGCTTTTGGACATTTGATTGGTGAAACTATCATCTGTGTCTTGGGGTTCCTGGGAATCTTGTGTCTGATAGTGGTGGTTGGTAAAGAGACCTGTGGGAAAGTTGGAGGTGGTGGGGGAAGTGGTGGAAAGATGGTGTAGTCTGTCTACTTCAAGGGGGAGAGGGTCAGGGTCAGGGTCAGAGTTCATATTCTGGGTGTCCAGCCCAGTGATTGCTCATATGGTGTGAGGATTCTAGACTTTTGAGGCACTGTCTTTGAATATTTGGCCTGTCGGATCCTAACTAAGGAGTAAGATCCAGAAGGTGAGGAAGCGGGCCAGGTTGTGGGAACTGAGGAGAGCAGTGGGTAGTCACAGTGACAGCTGCTCGAGGCTGCTTCGTCTGTGCTTCCAGCTGTCAGACCCCACAGAGGGTGGACTCTGTGGAGCATCCCATGGAGGGGAGAGAGGGAGCGGGAGGAAGGGCAGGCTGCTGCCTATGTCAAAGTCCTTAAATAGAGTTCCTTAAAAGCAGCATCTTAAAACTGGTGTTGATCAGTGATCAATGGATTCCTCTCTTCACGTGCGGCCCTGGTGTCAGGCTACTCTTAGGGAGCAGTGAGTCGTCTCTTCTCCAGCTACTGCTGATCTGCAGCTCTGCAGCACAGTGGGGCCTGCCTCCTGACTTCTTCTTTCTGCTGGCAGGTCTGGACAAAGACTGTCGCCTAACCGAGCCGCTTGGCATGAGAATTGCAGAGTTTCCTCTGAACCCCATGTTTGCCAAGATGCTGCTGGAGTCAGGTGGGTAGAGCCTGGCAGCTCCTTTTGACTCTATGTTGGTTTCTCTGAATTCTGTGCACCAGGGAAGAGGGACCAATCATGGTTTAAAAGTGGCAGCAGCAGTGAAGGGCTTGTTTTTACCTAATGATGAGATGTGTGTTTGTAAGACGTAGTGTGGTGTTGGATACCTGTGCAGTGGAAAGCTTCAGTCAGGGTAATTAGCGCATCTCGTAATTACGGACTTCCGAGTAGCAATGGGAACTGCACACCGGACCGTGGTTGCCATAGGTCAGACCACTACAGCGCACTCCCAATGTTTTCCTTGTCTATGCTATAAAATAAGGTCCAATTTTATAGTTCTTTTCTTCAAATCTCTCATATATAAGTACTTATGGTGCCATGGATGACCACACATGTCTCTCCTGAGGATTCCTCCCTGCAGTGCTAAGGTTGAGGGCTCTTGATGCTGCTGCTGTCTCTTGAGAACAGACTCTGGGAGATGCCCTTCTCTCCTATTGGTTCATTGTCTGTTTGCAAACAGGCCTTTCGTGTTCTTAGGGAACTTTGGCTGCTCTCAGGAGATCCTGAGTATCGCCGCCATGATGCAGATCCAGAATGTCTTCGTGTTTCCCTCCAACCAGAAGTCTCAGGCGGTGAGTCCAGCTTCTCCCCGAGCTCTTCACACTGTTCTCTTGCACATTCTTGTCAGAACTCGGTTAGAGACCGCTGACGACAGTTGTATAAAGCAGTCCCGCCTGCACTTGATGAGTATGGAAATATTTCACAAGAATGGTTGAATACCTTCCGTACACTGGAGGCAGATGTGGCGTACCACCACGTGGCGGTAGTTCTGAAGTTACTGCCTGTGTCTTTCCGTATGTTTGTATCTGTATCTCCTCAACCCCAGGGAGCACACGGCATTATTCAGGAACTTCTCCATAGACAGAAGGGTTCAAGGGTGGCGTCTGAAGGGGGCGGTGAACAGCATTTGGTTGGTTGTGGGACATGGGAGGTCAGCTGTCAGCCCTCCTGCAGTGTGCCAGGTCCTGCAGAGCACAAGAGCATCATGGGTGTCGACTTCTGAATGGAACTTTATTCCTCACAGACTCGAGTGCACCGGAAGTTTGCTGTGGAGGAGGGTGACCATCTCACCATGCTCAATGTGTATGAAGCGTTTATCAAAGTAAGCACAGCCACACTCGGGACCCTCCACACACCCACTCTGATGACCTCGGAGCAAGGTCAGAGGGCAGTTCACACATACCTGGCCAGGAGACCCCTCTGCTTTCCAGTTAGGTAGATCACCAGCCCCCACTGCAGAGTCCAGTCTTGAGTTGCTAGAGAGGCTAAGCGGTGTTTCCTTTTCTCAAGTGGCTGACAGCCTGGCCTCCCAGTGCCCCATGCTACTGTGGTGGAGGGAAGGGCAGTATTAGAATGGGAAGTTCTGCTGGCACGGCTGAGAACCACTGCTGTGTGGGCTCCTCAGAGTCATCCCAGGTTCCCTGAGAAAATGGTCGCTGAGGCTTGCATGCTCCTTCCTGGTAGCCACTCTGTGGGACTGAGAGCAATTCATAGAACTTAAGATGCCCATGTAAAAGAGACAGTGATATAAAACTTTTAGAAATAATATAACAAGAAGGGAATACGATTTCATATTATTCAGCCATATTTTCAGTAATTTAACACATTTTTTTTTTTTTTTTTGGTTCTTTTTTTTTTTCGGAGCTGGGGATCGAACCCAGGGCCTTGCGCTTCCTAGGTAAGCGCTCTACCACTGAGCTAAATCCCCAGCCCCAATTTAACACATTTTAAAAGAGAGACTTAGCAAGGTTTTGTTCTACCAGAGATCTGGGGATGATTTGACTAATGTAAACGAGATACAGACCGAGTCAGTTAAAACCCAGGATGCAGGCATGCGCTGCCACCAAGGCGAGCCTCACACAGAGGGTGCGCCTGCAGATCTGCACCATGCTGGTCTCTGGTTTCCTTGTGGAAAAATCCTGTGATGTGAGTTATATTTTAAAAATGTTATTTATGGGGCTGGGGATTTAGCTCAGTGGTAGAGTGCTTACCTAGGAAGCGCAAGGCCCTGGGTTCGGTCCCCAGCTCCGAAAAAAAGAACCAAAAAAAAAAAATGTTATTTAAACATTTAATTTAAAACATTTAATTGATAACATATTTAAAAATGTTATTTGAAAAACTTTCTTCCATGGCTTAAAATGTAATTTTAGAGGTACATTGCTCTGCAACAATTTAAAACAAGACGTAATCATTGGACTCAAGAAAATAAAAAGTTAAGCATCATTGGCAGAAAAAAAATCCTAGTTTGAGTGCAGATCGGGATTTGAAAGTGGTTTCTGCACACGTCGTATTGCTTCCATAGTTCAGTAAGATGAGAGGGAAAGTTAACAGACTGACCAAGAGCCACAGAGGCAGGTCTGACCTGCCGTGGTGTATTAGGTCGTCTCTGCTTGCCCCTTTGTTCCTGCTTGGTGGTGTGGAGAGGGGCTGTGGAGCAACAGGGAGATTGCGTGGTTGCTGCCGTCTGCTGTAGAGATAGGGGTTGGGCAGGTCTCATCACACCAGAAAGGGGGAAGAGAAAGGATTTGTGTTGATGGTACTGCTTTGCTGTGTCTGTGTCTGACATGGCCGATGTCTCCTCTGTGTGGCCTTTCTGCAGCACAACAAGAGCTCGCAGTGGTGTCAGGAGCATTTCCTGAATTACAAGGGTCTTGTCAGAGCCGCCACTGTGAGAGACCAGTTGAAAAAGCTCCTCGTCAAGTTCCAGGTGCCCAAGATGTCCAGCGAAGGTGGGTGTGGCCTGCCCTGCCTGTGGCTTCCCGGCTCTGTTCTGTCCGGTTGCATTCTCAAGGTCTTATGTTGGGCTGCCTAGAGGCCATGTGCCTGCAGCCAGTTTCACATTCTGAGCTGCATATACCCATTCAGTGGTGAGTATAAGGCTGGTGTCTTTCTGGATAGACCCATCTTTATTTCTGTGAGCTGTCACTCCTTCCAAACTTCTAAAGCTCATGGAAATGCTTAAAAATTGTTAGCTTCCATATCACTGCACACATAACTAGTGTGATGATGTGATTATAATGATGTCGTGTCCTAGACCTCAAACTTATGTAGCTGAGGATGACCTTAAACTTGTGATCCTCCTGCTTCTGCATACGGAGTTGGGTCTTTTCTTTTGCCGTGTACTGAACTCGGGACCTAAGGCTTGCCTGTAAATACTTGCTGAACCATCTTGACAGCCCTGAAAAATTACTTTTAAGTGGAGTCCACAGTAGGTTGTACCGTATCAAGGTCACTGCATCCTTTCTTTATCTTCCTTTGTTTGAGGTGGGGTTGATGGTAGCCTTACTTTAGAGAGGAACCAGGGGCTTCTGGAAGGAGTCACGTGACCTTCAGGATGATCTAGCTTTAGCCAGCATGGCCAGAGACCATGAAAGCCTAGAGCCTCTAGGAAGTGGCACACTGAGTTCATTCAGCACTCTTGAAGCCTGCTGTCCCACAGCACCTGTTGACATTGCTGACAGCATCTGCTAGGCTGGGCAGTGTTCTCGTGTGTCATGCGTTCATTTGCATCCTGCTCAGCATTCTGGGAGATGTGTGCTACGTTTACCTCATGGATGGAAGGAAAATAGTGAGTAGGCTAAAGGTAGCCTGTGTAGTCAGGATCCAGGAAGTTCTGTTTCATTTTGCTTTTATACTAAGAACAAGCAATTGAAAAATGGCAAAAACTTGATTCTCTCAGGGTTCATGGAGACAGGTAGACTGTGAAGTTAGGCTGGAGGGCCTTTTAGAAGTGATTTGTAGACACTTTGGTAACCAGGGATGACAGTGACAAGTAGCAGATACAAGTGCAGGGAAGGGGGAATCAGCAGGGCTTGCCCAGGATGCCTTGTTAGTGTCACGGGCAGAAACAGGACCCTTAGAAGGGCTGCCAGCCGGAGAGCATCTACCTCGAGTCCTGAAGCCTGTCAGATAATGGCAGTCTCACATCTGTTTCTGTGTGCCTTCACCTGCCATTCTCACTGCCCAGGAAAGGGCTACGCTGGATTAAAAGTCTTCCTAATAAGAGGAATGGAGTGTTAGGAATGAGATGTTAGGAAGCTGAGTTTTGAGGGTCACACACTACTGTAATAAAGAGTTTTCACCCTTTATGAAGTGACCCCTGAGAAGAAAGGGTGTTTATGGATTCTGACCAGCTGGAGAGAGGCTGCGTCTGGGTGGGTGTGGGCAGAATGCAGGCTTGAGGCTTAGCAGCTCTGCTGGGAACAGTAATGATAGACAGCCAAGCAATTACCTGCAACTTGAAATGTAGCTCGGAGGCTAGAGAGAGTAGCGAGATGTATTTTCAGAAGTTACGTAATTAAAAACTAAGTGTATTTTTAAATGACTTTATTGAGCCCATTTGGCAGGTGAACAAAGGAATAGAATATAAAATTCTCCCAGAAGAAATAAAAACACACAAGTAGTAATTAAATTTATAGACAATAAAAGAATGTAGCCCCCCTCTTTGGTCAAAGTTTGCTGGGAAGAATTGAGTAAAATTTTTTTTATATATTGTTGAGAATCCTGTAAGGATACCACCCAGAGGGACATGTTTGCCCTTGTACTGCACTTCACCAGAGCTAAGATGGGGATCCATGGTCATTTTATGTATCACTGAGAAGAGAATGGCTGTCACTGTCATTGTGTCTTGACCTGAGTGAGTTAAAGTGGCTCAGGATTGGTGAAATAGGGGGCATTTTCAGCCATTAAAGCATAATTGTCCCCTGCATGTTAATTTAAAATTCATCTCATGGCTATGAGTTAGTGAATGGAGATGCTTTATTCATGAAAGACGTATTTACTCTAACAATGGGAATGTCAGTTAAAAAGGAACAGGCTGTTTGGAAGTGGTGGAGAATTGCAGACTAGCTGACAACCAGAGACAGGACAGTGTGCTTTCATAGTGTTTATCTTAGGGGAAGAAGGCATTTCTACAGTGCTCTGACCTCAGGGCGGGGTGTGTTCAGAGGTGGTTTCAGATGGGTGGGGGAGGGGAAGGGAGCTGGGCCTGGAGCCTACACATCACAGCCCAGGCCTCTGCAACTGGAGCATGGGGCCAGTGCGGGTCTCACCAGGCGTCTATTGCTGCCTCGTGTAGGTGATCCGGACCCGGTCCTGAGGTGTATCGTGTCGGGGTTCTTTGCAAATGCAGCACGGTTTCACTCCACTGGAGCATATAGGTAAGGAGACTCTGAGGTGACTTGGTGACAGGGACAGGAAGCTGCTGTGCAGAGATGAAAACCAAGCAGCTTTTAACCTGCGTCATGTCTCTTTCCAAAAGGAGTAAGGCTGGCTGTCTGGCTCTCAGTAGTTTCTTTACTCTCTGGGAGTCTTACTACTCAGGGCATCTGTACACAGTGATGGTGTGACAGTGACAGATCTGCATTGCAGTGTGGGAGTGGCCATTAACTGACGTTTGGGGAAAAGCCACATTGCCCAATGGGCTATTCTTTGTCCTCTCCTCCATTTCTGTAGGATGCCAACAGTAGTTTTTACTGTAAAAATTATAGCACACTTTCAGCTGCTTTTCCCCAGGCTAAATATCCTGGTTCTTGGAATTGTTACTTCAAGTTTGTTTCTTCTGTCCCTCTGGCTTATTGTGGTCTTGTAACTTCTGTACCTGTTTAAGGTGTAGCTGTCCTTTTAGCCCTTTCTCAGGGTGGAGCCCAGGCCCGACACCAGCCAGACAAGTGGTCTACCACTAGACTTCACCCTACCTGTGCTAAGTTTTCTTTTTTTTTTTTTTTAAATATTTTATTTATTTACTTTATGTATATGAGTACACTAGCTGCCTGCAGACACACCAGAAGAGGTCCCATCGGATCCCGTTACAGACGGTTGTGAGCCATCGTGTGGTTGCTGGGAATTGAACTCAGGACCTCTGGAAGAGCAGTCAGTGCTCTTTTTTTTTTTTTTTCCCTCGGAGCTGGGGACCGAACCCAGGGCCTTGCGCTCGCTAGGCAAGCGCTCTACCACTGAGCTAAATCCCCAACCCCTGTGCTAAGTTTTCTTTTCCTTCCTGAGGTCTTCCTTCTCACTATGGCTGGCCCGGAACTTGTGGTCCCCCTGCCTCATTCCCCCCCCAACCCTCAGGAGTTGAGATTGCAGGTTTGTGCCACCGAGACTAGCCACCCTTTTGTCTTTAGCAGGGGAACAATTTAAAGGCTTTCTTCTGTCTCCCTTTTGGATTTCTTCCATGCATTATTTTGCTGCTAGCTTCCTCCCCTAACAAAAATGTTATTACTTGTTATTGAGGCCAGCTCCGAGATTCCTTTTTCTAGGTACTACCTAATCTACTGAGCATTAAGGAAAAATGTGTGTGAGTGTGTGAGTGTGTGTGAGTGTGTGAGTGTGTGTGTGTGTGTGTGTGTGTGTACAAATGTTTTGCTTGCGTGTATGTTTGTGTATCACGTGTGTGCCTGGTGTTCATAGAGGCCAGAGGATGTCAAATCCCCTGTGAGCCACCGTTTGGGTGCTGGGAATTAAACTCTGGTCTCTTGGAAGATAAGCCAGTGCTCTTCATCTCTGAGCCATCTCTCCATCCCCCATTGAGCTTTTTAATTTTGGTAGCCATATCTGCCCCATCTTCTGGTGTGGGACTTTGAACTTAGCAGCATAGCCTTTGGCCTCTCTGTGGTGTGCACTGTTACTCCAGACCATGTGCTCCAGTCATGACTCCCATGATGTTCCTGCCCATTTCAGAAGCCCCGCTCCCACATTCAGGTCTGCAGGAAGTGAGGGTCCCTCTGGGAAGGTTGCGCTCCTCCCTAGTGACGCTCCCTCTCATCATTTTGATTGCCCCTCTTTTTGGACAAGTGTCAACTATTTCTGTGTGGCTGACCTACAGTTATTTCATGGGCATCCTCAACAAAAGCTGATTCCAGGTCAGTCATTCCTTTGGATTTTCAGCCCACTACCATTTGACAGATAGTGGGACCCCAAATGCTGTCTTAGGGACACCAGTGCTTCAAGCACTTGCCTGATACACAGAGCCCCATGTGAAATAACCATGTGCTCTCAGTAAGTGACATTCTAGTCTGCTAACATTCATGATCTGTTCATATAAGTGTGTTTACTTTGTCACTTTTGAATCAGATCGAACCAAATCTAATTTGGAATTAGAAATTGAGTATTCTACAGGAACTGTCCTGTGTGACCTTGCTAGGCTCGGTCTTAGCTCCTTAGGGGCCTTAGTGTTTAGTGTCTAACTTTTGGTGGTAGGGAAGACTGTTTAAACTCAGTTTCTGTTGTGACCGAATTATTTTGAAAGGGAACTATAGAAAATTATTTTGAAAGGGATCTATAGAAGACAGACAGAAACATAAATGTGGATGGAGCATGTTCTTCCTGTGCGGTCTAAGTGTCCACACTTGCTCCCCTCCCACACTGAGGATTAAGTCCAGGGCCTTGCACATGCAACGCAAGCCCTGTGCGGCTGAGCTAACCTCACACCTTATTTTAGTAGGAGACAGGTCTTGCTACGTTGCCCCAAGTTGCCCCTAACCTGAACCTGAACCAGCTGACATTTCATCTGTGTCCCTCTGTGCTGGCTCTCTTCCTTGTTTTGCATGATTTATCCTTGGCTTCTAAGGTAGTAGTGGGGGTAGAGGTGTGTCTAGAACACTGGTTCTCAGCCTGTGGGTCGAGACCCCTTTAGGGATCAAACAACCCTTTTACAGGGGTCACAGATCAGATATCCTGCATATCAGATGTTTACATTATGATTCATAACAGCAGCAGAATTACAATTATGAGGTAGCAACAAAAGTAATTTTATGGTTGGGGTCACCACACCATGAGCAGCTATGTTAAAGGGTTGCAGGATTAGGACGGTTGGGAACCACCGCTCTCGAGAATAGTGTCTTGTCCATGTAAAATTCACTCTACATACATTTGGGGGAGGGTGTCGTATTACACATTTGTGGAAAAATACTTAAATGTACATAGCATTACAAGTTCTTACAGTAAGTGCATACAATGTGCTTCACACAGAATTCTTGTGTCTCACAAGGACTATCCGTGATGACCACGAGCTGCACATCCACCCTGCCTCAGTCCTCTATGCAGAGAAGCCACCCCGCTGGTAAGCCCCTCCCCCCACTGAGTTTGGCCCTGCTCATCTCTGGGCCTCCAAGCCTGGCCCAGGCCTGTGCACAGGTTCTCCCCCTGCTGTGTTGATTTGGTGTGCTGGGCTGCCAGGGTCTGCCCTCTCGTCAGGGGTCCCCTAAAGGTAGACAGTCCTCCAGTTACTGCCCAGCTGCCTTGCTCTGTGCTGATAAAGCATCATTTAAGAAATCTCCCTAAGCCAGGGGGTGGTCACCTCCTCACTCCCCTTCCCAACAACGTGCTCGGGGGTGACAGAGGCACTGTGGGGTAGGGGCAACTTGGGCAAAGTTTGTCTCTTGCTAAAGTCAAAGGTGTACAAGGAGCAGCAGAGGTGCTTGCTGTCACCAGACCGAAGGCCTACTGAAGCAGGGACAGCTTAGAGATGACTTAGGGCCCCGCTGTAGTCTTAACAGGCAGACAGATTGGAGTCTTGCAACAGAAGCTTTTCAAAAGGGCTGTGGTATTGCAGTGTGCACTGCTGTGGGTTGGCACTGAAGTGTGGGGAAGCCAGGCTGGCTTCATGGAGAAGCTAACTCTTGCTTTGGACCTGGTGACTGGCAATTTTTAGGCAGGACTGAAAGATAGCCACACCTAGGAAACAGGGTGGCATAGCCGTGGCAACATGAAGGAGGCACCTGTCTTGGGGACTGGGAATGGCTGACAGTGGGTGACTCCATCTGCAGCGCTGGCTGGGAAGGCAGGACAAGTGCAGCAGTAGGAGACAGCATGGATATTTTCTGGTGTTTTCACAAGCCGTCCACAGTCATTCCTTCCCAGGTTGATGCTAATTTTAGCTTGTAGTTTGTGTTTGTTTCCTATATCCAATTTATTTATATTGTATTTTACAAAAGTAAGGATTGAGAAAGGATTAGAAAATTTAAAGATAGCAACACTTGGCTCTTCAGGAACTGAAAGAACAGCACGCTGGGAAGAGACAGGGGTTTGTGGTAAGCCGTGGGAAGGACAGCCTGTGAGGACACGTGTCAGGACCTTATACCCTGCTCTGCAGGTGACAACAGCACCCGGAACCATGCTGGAAATGCAGGTTCTTGGGTCCACACAGCCCTCCACAGTCAGAACCAGGGTGAGGTGGGGGTGAGGGGCTGTGTAAACAAGAACCGGCAGTGTTTCTGATGTACTGCAACCGACCAAGCTGCAGCCGGTCAGATCTAAAGCTTCTTAGGTGTTGTGTGACGGTGGTCCTGGCTTTATAACTGTTTCTCTGCTGCCTGGAAGAAGTCCAGGAGGGGACCAGACTTCAGTGTGTGCCCCTTTCCCTCTCTCCAATCCCACTCCCATCTCCTCTCCTCTCCGCACTCTTCCCTCTCTCCTTCCCTTCCTTCCTGGGTTGGGGCTGAACCCCCAAGCCTTGAGCACGCAAGGTAGCTGTTACATCCCCATCCACCTCTTCCTTCCACTAGCTCAGATTCCTTCACTGGTGTTTGAGAGACAAATTGTGTGGCTTTTGTATTCATAGTTAATTCTTCCCATAGTTCGTAGCGTTTACTCTATGGATTCCTGAGTCCAGGGCTTTGAAAACGTGGTCCTTGCTCTTTGGTTCGTTCCTTGGCCTACATGAGTCTTTTCCTCTTTAAGATATAGTTATGTGGCGTGAAAGGCGGGTTTTTGTCAGACGTGCCACTATATTTAAAGTACTTTTGTCACTCTGGATGGTTCTTGTCTGTGTTGTTATAGTCATTTTCTAGTAACTTTCAGAACTGTCAAGCCTTTAAGTCCACTTCTGTACTTTCTAATTACGTCTGTCAAGTTCTAGTCAGAATTCTGTAAGTGCAGGCAATGATCTAGAAAGGTCCTTTGTGGATAACCGCAGAGCCCTGGAGATCATAGAGGATGCAGAGTTGCATCTGAGACACTGACCTGCCGCTCGGGTCAGCAGGTTGGGAGGGCAGCCACAGTGCCTGTGTGCAGAGCTGCACATGGGTGGAACACACCTGCTGTGGTGAGGGCAGGGACAGCTTGTGGGCCCTTTTGCTGTGTGTCTCATGTTTATTCTCTGTTCCAGGGTTATCTACAATGAAGTTATACAGACCTCCAAGTACTACATGCGAGATGTGACCGCCATAGAATCTGCATGGCTGCTGGAGCTGGCGCCTCACTTTTATCAACAAGGAACGGTAGGAATGGGTGGAATGTGGCCCCAGACGAACAGCAGCCTCTTCCTAGTCTTCAGTCTCCCTAAATCATTCCCTCCAGCACCCCTGTACACAGGGAGGTGAAATCATCACTGTACCCCAGAGCCCCTTGGTGAAACCACATTCATGGGCTTCATAGGGAGCACAGTTAGAATCAAATCCTGCAGCCCTGTAAGATAAGGCCCAAGGTGGCTGAAACTCACTGTGTGGTCAGCCACATGCTCCCCCTGCAGGCCACTTGCAGTATGGGTAATAGATTTAAGGTTTCTGTTTTTCATTTTTGCAAGAATGGCTCATTCATTGTCCCCAAAGTCTATGCATCCTTCTAACATGACCTAATTCAAAGATGGCCGATAATGCTTGAAAAATTGGTAGGTAAACAGGGGCCACAGGCTGGCTGGCTGGGTGTGCACCGTGGACTGTTCAGTCTGTACTGTGCTCTAATTAATCCATTAATTAACTTAATAAATTGGGTGACTTGCAATGGTAGGTTATTGAATGTAATGATTGTGTGTGTGTGTGTGTGTGTGTGTGTGTGTGTGTGTGTGTGTGTATGAGAGAGAGAGGGGGGAGAGGGTGCTGGAAGTTGAGTCTTGTGATTACTGATGACTGTTTTTAAGCATGCTGCCTTGCAGTCAGTCAGTTTCTGTTGGTCCGTTCTAACCTTTGTTCCTTTAAACATTTTTTTTTTTTTGGTTCTTTTTTTTTTTTTTCGGAGCTGGGGACCGAACCCAGGGCCTTGCGCTTCCTAGGTAAGCGCTCTACCACTGAGCTAAATCCCCAGCCCCCCCCTTTGTTCCTTTAAAAACCTTATTTTACTGCTTTTCAGATTAATGAATTGATTTTTTTCTTTTAGTACTGCATTTTATTTCTTAATGGCCTTTTATACTGTAGACTCCTCATGGTTGACCTTGAATTCATATCACACTGCTGAGCTGTGCTGTAAGAAGCCTACACCACTGTTGACTTTCTACCCAGCGGGTTTTGAGCTTCGCTGGTCAGTGTCTTCTTCCTGCACGAGTTCCACTACACTCGGCAGCGTGTGGTGGTTTTGAACCGTCAGCTGTGTCTTGCACGGATTACAGTGTGGAGCGGTGCTTTGGCCCTCTGGCCGTGCGGATCCGGCCTCAAGACCTTCCTTTAGTGCGTCTTCAGTGCCATCTTAGGTACAATACCTTGTTATGTGCAGGAGTACTGTTGCGTTTTTACTTTTGAAGGATAGTTTTCCTCCGTGGATTTCTTCCTTGAATGCGTTTTGTTGCTGGTTTTCATCTCCTGCATCTGTGTGCAGTGTCTCTGCGGGGCCCGCAGCCATCTTTAGGCCGCCCTGGGTTTGCAGTGGGTCTTGTTACCCCTGCAGCTGCTCTTGAGGGTGTTTTCCCTTTTCCAGCCATTTGACCTGTGAGATGCTTTTCTTCATGTGTATCCTTCTCAGAGTTAACTGAACTTTCTAGATCTGTGAGTAGATGTTTATAGTTATATTAGGGGAGTGTGGGGTTTTTCCTTTAAATTTCTCTCTCTCTCTTTTTTTTTTTTTTTTTTTTTTTTGGCCCTCTGAAGCTCCAGTCACACACATGTTCTATCCAGCACTTGTTTGTGTCTTACTCATCACAAAGGCTCTGGTCTTTTTTCCTAAACACCACTGTGGGCAGTTTCTCAGGATTTCTGTTCTGTTCTGTGGGGCCCTATTGGCTGTTAGGCCATCTGAGGAATCCTGGGTAATTCACTTTTCTGTTCTCGTATGTGATTCCTCTCTGCCTCATGTTCTCTGTGTTCCCTCATTACACTTACCTTTTTCTTCAGATCTTTGAACACACACACACACACACACACACACACACACACACACACACACACCTGCTTTAGAAGCCACTCAACCCAGCATTGCTGTCATTTCAGCCTTAATTGGATTTTGGCTTGTCTCATAACCAGGCACAAGTTTTTCTTGTCTAGTAGTTTTGTGTCCATGTTTTATGTTAGCTATTATAGGTACTATGTTAACAGAATCTGAAATTTCTTTTCGTAGATGATGTCAATTTTTTTTTCCTGCTAGCTAGTTTATAAGCACATAACTGGATTCTGCTGAACCTTGATCTTAGTCTTTAATGGGGCAGGTCTTAGTCATACATGTAAGGCATAATCTTTTTCTTTTCTTTTTTAATGTCTGATCAAATGTCTAGGACTCTTGGTGATGCCTGTGCACTGGTCCTAGACATTTGACCTGTCTGTCGGTCGGTCGGTCGGTCGGTCGGTCGGTCTGTCGGTCTGTCTGTCTATCTATCTATCTATCTATCTATCTATCTATCTATCTATCTATCTATCTATCTACTATCTATCTATCTAAATGGGATTTATTAGACTGGCTTGGACTGTGTTCCAGCTTGTCCAGCAATGGCTGTCTACCAACAGAAGGCCCAAGTAGTTGCTCAGTCCATGAGGCTGAAGTAAGTTCTAATGCCAGTGAAGGAGTGGACTTGCCAACAAGAGCGAGAGCAAGAAGGCAGAGAGAGCAAGTCCCCTTTCCATGTCCTCTCTACAGGCTGCAAGCAGTGTGACAAACATTAAAGGTGGATTTTCCCACCCCCAAAGATCAGATTAAATGCGGATCTTCTACTACAAATTATTTGATTCAGAAAAATCCCTCACGGACATGCCCAGCTGCTTGGGTTTAGTTCGTTGTAGATGTAGTCAAGCTGAGGACAAAGGTTAGTCACACCAGACACTCCTGTGGTACCCACCTTTTCAAGCCTGTGGGTTTGGGAGCCAGTGTGTTTCGGGGCACATGCTTAGCTTTGTGTTCAGACCCTAGCACCCAAAAGAAAAGGAGAGCGAAGGGTTGTGAGTCCTGTTTTCTTTGTGTTCCAGTTGTTTGCTAAAAGTTGCTTCAGCTGCTTTGGTTCGGATTTGCTGCTGTTTATAGCACAGGGGGATCTGAGTTCCGGTTCTCCATCAGGGCGACTGGACTGCACCGTGAGTTCAGGCTGAGATTGGTCTGATTGCTTTGTGTAGAATGTGGAAGAGTTAAGCTGGTCCTGCTGCTCCTTTAGGTCCAACTACTAGGGAAACTGAGGCATGAGGTTTGTTTGAGTTTATAAGGAGACAACCTCGGAGGCCAAAGGAAATTAGAAAGGCGGGTTATGAGGGGGAGCAGAGACTGCTGTAGTACTGGGGTGCCTGCAGTTAGGCGCGGACCTGCATTCTCCTGGCTTCTTAAGGCTCCTGGAGAATAGAAATGGCCGACAAACTGAGTTCCTTTTCCTTCTCAGCTCAAAATTAGTTTATTTAGGTTAGACTCTCAAAGTTAAGGGGCAGATTGTTTCAGAATGTGGAAGAAAATGAGAGGGTCAGTGATCTGTCTCTTCGCTCAGACTTCTGGCTTTTAGCCTATTTTCACCTCCGCTGTGATGAGAGTGTTGGGAAGAGCTGGGGCCTTGAGAAACCATCCAGAACGGTAGCCTTGTTGTATGATGGGGTCCCTGAAGCTCCTTCAGAACAGCTTGGTATCTTTTCTGATTAAGGTCCAGAGGTAGAGAGCTGTTTCCTCAGGGAGTCTCCAGGTTCCCAGGGGCTGCCCTCAGGGCAGGTCTGCTGTGCTGGATGCAGCCTCCGTGTCGGCAGCTCCTCCCGCACCTCCAGTGACTTCCCCTCACTTGTTTTCCAGAGTCGCTTTCGTGCTGTAGAGGCCTGGGATGGCTCAGAGTCATTTTTGTTTATACTCGGCATTCTTTCCAGTGAAGTGCATGAAAACTGGCTCACAGGGGATGGTGTCAGCGCCTAATCTGGATAAGGCTACACATGTCCAGGATTAGTTTAAGGTTGTGTCTGGTGAAGAGCAGAGAGGAGAGAATCCAGAGAAGCAGCAAACGCACAGAGATTTGCCTCAGAGAGACCATTGTGATCAGGGACAGTGATGCCTGACGCACTGTGTGAGGACCGGTGCTTTCCTTTCCCCAGCCTGAGTAGAAAGCCTGAGTCTGCCATCTCCTTAGAACTGGGCCTGTCGCTCTGTCAGCACAGTGGTAGTGTGCTGTTTTCTTTCAGGGCTGGCAGTTCTCTGGGGAACTGAGGCCATGTCATGTTGGGTGTGCTAGGACATGGGGCTGGGGCACCAGCAGTTGGGGGTGCAGCATCCTCTTGGGAAGAGTCCCTGAGTGCTGGCTTGACTCAGCTTTGGGTCTGTGCCTCGCCGGACCACTTCAGTGATGCGATGTCAGGATCCCCTCAGTTGGTGAGGGGAGCTCCCTAATTAGAAGCTATGTTCATACATTCTGCCTCAAATACTTACGTGAGAACCTGTAGTAAGTTGGCTTTTATGATAAAGAGTTTTTATTCCTCAGTCCTGCCAGCTGATGCCCATGGTGATGGAAGGAAGCGTCACGTGTATTTTCACTTGTCTCTTCTCCTGCAGTGTGGGGCACAGCCTTCCTTGGGATGGTATGGGCCAGGCAGGAGATGTGACTTGTGGGAGCTCGCCTAGCGTCTGCTTTCCCTGTCTCACCTGACCCGTGATGTTTCCTTTTCTCTTGCAGCATCTGTCCCTGAAAGCCAAGAGAGCCAAGGTCCAGGACCAGTGAGCGGAGCTCAGCAAGTGGCTGCAGGGATGCGGAGTGTGGCCTCCCTTCGTGTTGTCTCTGGCACCAGCTCAGGGGAACAGGCAGACACTGCTGTGGACCGTACCCTGCTCATTACCCCCCTTTCTGCTCCCCTCAGCATTTGCCGCCCTCACGGGGCCATAGAGGAATCTGAGCATGGCCAGTGTTCTGCACTTCTCGTAGGCCAAGCAGGAGTTGGCTGGGCCATGCTCTGGCCCCAGTCCTCGCTCTCAGCAGCCTGCATGCTACTCCAGCAGGCCCCGCTCCTGGTCCAGCTCTGTGGTGAGGAAAGTGAAGGCCGAAGGTGGCGGAAGACCTGTGTAGACAGGACTCTCTTGGCCTCCCGTGTCTGCCTGCTGTGGCCACAGTTGTTGACTACTGAGGCTACTGCTGCTGTGTGTGTCAAGTATGAAAGGAAATGCTGGGTATTTCTGTCAATGTCACCAAAGCTGTGTCAGGCACAGGGGCTTCCAGACAAAGCAGCTTCTTCTTTCCTCCGCCCATGCCCTGCTTATCCGCAGTGGGAGACTTAGTGTAGTGATGGTGGGCCACTCGGGACTCAGCCCGTCTTTGTTAGCCACTTGCTCTGCAAGTGGGCTTAGCTTTCTCTCAGAGCACGATGCCATATCCTGGTGCCAGTCTGGGCGCCAGGGAATGCTCACCAACCTCGACCCCGTGGGGCTTCTCTTTAGCAGGGATTCACCACAGTTTAGATGCCCTAAACTTGTGTAGCTCAGGAACATAACTTGTAAATTTATCTTTATTTGTCTGCTTGCATTCTTGCAAGAACACAGGCAGCTCCCTGGGCACTGTTCCCACCGCACCGGGGTTGCCTTGCGGCGACAGCGCTGTCACTTCAGCGCACGGCAAGACAGACTTCTCCCGTACTGTCTCAATGATGTTTATTTTGAAAACGTGGCTTGAAAGTTTATTTTTGTACTGGTCTTAATTTGGATGTGTCACTTTTGGCACCAAACCTCTGTCATTTTTATTTCCATTTTATAATGTGTAAATAGCTGTGGAAAGTTGTTAACCGTAGTAAATATTTCTACCTGAGGGGACATGTTTCTCCTGTCTGTGGCTCTTGTGGTCTGTATTTTAAGAGGGTCCAGTTGATTATTCCAGGTGAGGCCTGACGGTGGCTAAGGTGCCTGATGCTGCCTTGTGCAGCAGCTGGGGGTGCGGTGCCCATGTGCACAGAGCCCCATTATCCATGATTATGTGTCTGAATGCGCCCAGACCATATTAGAGCAAAGTGTGGGGCATCGTTTAAGGAAGAACTGAAGAGGTTCTAGTTCTCACCAGCTGGGATCTGCCTGCTATTTTATTAACGGTTTTCACTGGCGTGTGCCAGCAAGCCATAGGTGCATATACAGAGACACTTGTGGAGCCAAAGGTTAACCTTGGGTCATTTCTCAGAAACAGTCCACCTTATTTTTGAGACAGAGTCTCTCACTGGGGCCTGGGATTCACCCATTCCGTGAGCTCCAGGGTCCCCTGGTTCTGCCTCCTCAGTACTAGGATTACAGGTATATACCAACAATCTTACATCAGCCAACCAGTTAAAAGCCAATACAAAATGCAAACAAAACCAGGGTGAAATCCCAGAGCCTTGAAGCGGCTGGGTGTGGGCTGTGTGGACTGTGGGCCAGCATCCACACTGAGTGTCAGCACTCCTGGACTGTGGTCCCAGTGCCGAGCAAGTGGGTTTCCAGGGGACTTGGAGCAGTGTGGGAATGTTGGTCCTCACTAGAGAAGTTCATGCTATCTGGTCTCCAGTCCGTGTCTGGGGTCAGAAGAAGATTCCTGCTTTTCAGTACCATAACTGGACAATCTCGGCTTCCGACTCATGGTGAAGCAGATGGTAGAACTGTTAGCTTCCCATTGAAGCTCCTTAAGTCGTGGGAACTGTAGGAAGCCAACCATATTTGATAGAGTAGCTGGAATTTGCCGACAGGTGACCCAGAGAGGACTTTGTGGCCGCAGGCCCTCAGTCATTGCTCTCTCCAGTGAGTTGGTCTAATGTGGACGGAGTCATGGAGTCACCTGATCCTCCCGGGTGGTATGAATGTGTTCAGGCCAGCATTACAGTGGCTCCCAGTACCACAGGTCCCCTGAGCCCTCTGCTTCTGCATCTGCATTCTTTACTGCTTGTGCTCTCTACGGAGGATGTGCTTAATCCCACGAGTTTTCACAGCCAGGTGAAGGCAGACCCAGTACTGGCCACTGCGTCAGGCTGCTGAGGCCTCACAGTGCTCTAGTCCCTGGCACCAGGGCACACATGTGGAGGTCAGAGGATAACTCCTGCTGGTCCTTACCTTACCCTGTTTTGGCTGCAAGCCTCTGGGAATTCTCCTGTCCCCACATACCCCCTTCTCCCTGTGGGAGTGCCCTGGCAGCTTTATGTGGATTCTTAGGATCTGAACGCAGTCTTCACACTTGAAGGGCAAACATGTTTACCTCCTGAGCCATCTTCCAGTCCGTGTTTAAGCCCAGCCTCACTTTAAGGTCCAGTCTCAGGCACATATAGAATGTTTACTCCACCCCTTAGCTGCTGTCTTTGCCACCCCCACCCCCAACTTCTGTGTCATTTCCCCATAGCATGAAGTTTTCAATAAAAGAACATGGTTATTAGATTTATTTTATACTGTTTTAACAAATAATCTTCGTAACATTTGTTTTAGCCGGTAGGTCTTTTGCGCACTCGTCTGTTTCTTTTATTGGAACATTGAGTACAGAAAGGGCCTATATAGTGTTTTCATGGCCCTGTAAGTACTTTGTTCCATTTAGTGTAGGATTTGAACCAGCAGTTCACGTCCTAGTTTCTCTTTACCTCCCTCTCTTCTGTCTCAGCTGAGTTGGCTTTAGGATTGGGCAGGGGCTGGCATGGAGGTCAGGAGCTGGGAGATGGCGTCTGCAGGGGGGTGACACCAGCCAAGGGTTAGGTGTCAGGAGAACACGAAGCACTCCTGCGTGTCAACGAAAGAGGACCTCAGTAGGAAACGGGGCAAAAGGCTGAGCAAGCGGTTCATACAACAGATCCGGACACCCAGAAAACCAGCCAAGAGTCGGGCCACCACCAGAGAAATGTTCTAAAACAGCCATTCCACGTCCCTGGGCATGGTCGCTGAGCAGACCTGTGTGTGGGCAGAGTGGAGGCCACTATGCTGGCGTTGGTCATAATCATTGACCACAACAAGCCCAGGCCCTGTGGCCCAGGATACCCACTTCTGGTGCATTTCTAACATCCTTCCAGAGTCCACAGCAGGTGTGTGTCGTGTAGGGCGCTCCCTCCCAGTGACTGGGTGGTTGGGGGAGGGTGTGCAAGGGCAGTACAGAGGCTGACACCCAAGTGTGCTGAGAAGCACTTTCACGCAGCATACAGTAAAAGCCTTGGAGACAGTTGAGTGTGAAAAGTGGGAGACAGATGTGACAGACAGAGAACACAGGCCCATGAAGGGCAGTGCTGAGATTGTAGAAGGGACAAAGCAAGGAGAGCCAAGTCTGGTGGTAGGAATGCTAAGACCAAGCAAATGTGTGGCTGGGGGAACTTCTTAGGGCTGGAGAGGCGGCTCACTGGGTGGGCCATCTGGACCTACCTTCTCTGGTGTATGTAGACAGCTATACATGTGGGCACGCATGCACTTGCCCACAAACACAGGTATACCTCCGACCCTGGCTCATCTGGAAGGCGACTGGCATCTGGGACACACATTCCACCTGACCTGTGGGCTAGGAGATCATGGGATTGGCTTCAGTGGTCTGTCTGCTCCTGAATCACAGTTCAGCTCCGCAGGAGTTGCATCTACAGCAGCACGGTACGGTGTTACAATGTTACTCAGATACCGATTTTTATTATTTTTTTTAATGTCTGCACCACCAGGGTGGAGCGGCAGGGCTGTCAATAACCTCTGGGTAGGAGTGAACTCCAGGGAAAAAACCCTTGTGTTCATGAGTAAACAGACTGCTGGCACTAGTGGGAGGTTGTGGGGTTTCTGTGGACCTGATTTCTCTTGATATGTTTCCAAAACAGGAGACAAGAAAATGGATGGTAGCTTCAAGACAGAAGTGATGCTTTAAACCTGCGTAGACACCCAGCTCTTTGTTTTGCAGGGAGCCCAACCCCTAAGTTTAAGTTACATATAAGAAACACTTGTTTCATTGGGTAGCCACAGACTTTTAACAGCTCTCTGCCACTGGTCATAAGAATCAGGCACCTAAAACGTTCCCTGGTGGTCTTTGTAGTCACCCCTCCCCCCATTCCCATCATGGTGCTGTTTCTGGGGCTGTGGTTCTGCATTTGGTCCTGTGGATTAGGTTTTTCCAGAGTTTCACAATAAATTGAGTATTGTCTGCCCATGTTGGTTATCTTCATGGTCAGCTCGACAAGATGGAGAATCGTGGTATGCCTTACTGTGGCTGTGTGAGCATTTCTAGAAGGCTTTAACTAAGGAAGAAGGGCCCACCCTAATGACAGTGGGACCATCCTGTGGCCCAGAGTTCCAGACCAAATATGAAGGCGAAAGGGGCTGAGCACAAATGTTCATCTCCTACTTCCTGACAGATTGCAGCCTGCTCCCAGTGGCATGCCTTTATCCCGTGGGCTATGAGTCAGGTGTTTCCTGAGTTGCTTTTGTTCAGTATTTTATCCCAGCAAGGAGAGTAACAGTGTTCAGAAGTCCCAGGTTTAAGTCCCAGCCAGACAGTTACTTTGTAAACCTTGGCTCCAGACTGTTTATCTTTGGGTCAGGATCCTATCTGTCAAGTGAGGGTGACAGTATTAACTTCCCTTCTTCCTTTACTGGCGCTACACTGAGTTCTAGAAGCCCTGCCCCTGAGTTTGCTCAGGCAAGGCTTCCTGCTCCTAAGCACAACTGTGTCCTAGAAGGCTATTGCTGTCCCTCCTCCATTACCTAAGCCGGATTCCCTGGTGCCAGGATCTTGGGGTCTCCAGGTCTCTAGGACATCCAGGAAAGATCAAATGCAGTGATGGCTGTCCAGATGGGCAGAAGCTAGAGGTAACTGAATAGAGGGAGGAATGTGTCTGGGAGAGGTTCCCATGGTCCATGCTTTTATGACACCAGATCTTTTGTGGGGAGCACTCCCAATTAGGGCTGCTGATCACCCCGGGCAAGTGGTTGGTTCAGGATATGCTTATACAGATGCATTACTTTAAGCCCCTAGGAACAAGCTGGTAAACTCATAATCAGACATGGATACTTAGCATGCTATGTGCTCATGTGTGTGTGTGCGTGTGCATGGGCACAGTGCACTCACTCATCCTGGCATTCAGATAAAATGTTCCTGTGTAGTGGGCCAGCCCATCTTCCTTCCCAGGGATGTGAAGAGTCTGATCCCAGCTTCAGAGCAGCATCGTGCTGCCCTCTGCTGGCCAATAGAAGTCACTACTCGTCCCACAAGTTTTGGTCCCTTTTTTGGCTATCTGGCAGAGCAGACATGGAGGGACAGAGGACTAAGGAACTATTTCCCCTTTGTTGCTCATTTCAAACTCATTCTGATTAGCCCCCAGCAGGCAGGCGCACACCCATCCTATGGCCACTAATTCCTGACCATCTACGATGATGACAAAATGTTTTGTGCCTCCAAGATTTGGGGTGCAATGTGGGGCAGCATCCATGAGAGGGGCATCAAGCTGGTGTAGGACACTGGTCCTGGAACCATAGACTACCTGGAGAACTCTGCTGTTCTGGGGGTAGTGTTACCTCTGGCTAACCATCCCAGAGCTGAGAGGTGTAGCCTCCTGGGTAATTCCCAAGCTCATTCTTGAGACGTCAGACTGCACAAGCCAAGCATATGCTGATGGGAAAGCCCAATTTTGTGTTAACAGTCATGACCTCTGAAGGCTCTTCCAGGTCAAAGCGACACACTGGCATCTGAGGTTGCAGACAATGTCCACAGACAGCTTAGGACAGGTCCAGCTCTGGTCAAGGCTTTCTGCATCGATCAGTAGACCTGTGCGGCTACATTCCTGTGCCAGACCCTCTAGAGTTGCTCAGCTTAGAGTCTGATAGGTTTGCAGCATGGATGCCCTGGGCATGCACTGTACTCAGAGGCCAGCAGGGGTCGCTGGCACTCCGTGTTTGTGCATCTGAAGCTGCATCGCCAGACTTGGTTTACCACCCAAGAGTTAAATTAAGGCTTGCTCAGGTCCGAATGCTTCTTCTAGTGAGGAGTCCTAGCACATGACACTGCCACGAACATTTCCAACCAGGCCCTTACTCTTCAGCAGCTCCTAGAGGAATGTGAGCATCCTTCTACTGTGATAACCACAGCAGAAATCTAAGGCCCCCAGCAAGCGTTTGCACTTACTGCCTGGGCCAGCCACAGAGCAAAGAGCAGCGGGTGGAATGAAGGTACCCGGGTGGGGTGTCCAGACCACTCCAGGTGTAGCCAGCGTCTCCATCAAAGATGCCCCTCCTGTATCCAGACCACTCCAGGTTTGGCCAGTTTCTCTGTCCATCAAAGGCGCCTCTCCTGTAGCCTTGAGGCACAAGGAATTTAGGGAGTGGCCCCAGCAACAGGAGGCCTGGCACTGGCCCAGGAGTCCTGCTTAAAGTTGTGATTGGAGGTGGGAGAAATGGTTCAGTGGTTCAGAGCATGTGCTGTTTGCTCATCCAGAGGACCCACGTTCAATTCCCAGGGCCCACATTAAGTAGCTGTAGGTGTAACTCTAGGCCAGAGCCTCTGTGGTACCTGTACTCGTGTGCACATATTGCTCAGAATTAAAAATAATTAAAAGTTTTTTATTGATTCTTTGTGAATCTCACGTCATCATGCACCCCAATCCCACTCATCTCGTTACCCCTTCCTACCTGCCCTCTGCCCTTGCAACCACCCCCACAAAAGAGAAAAGAAAAAAAAAAATCATGGAATCCATAGCAGGTCCCTTGTCCACACATCTTTACTTGCAAATGATCATTGCAGTGAGTCATTGCAGAACCAATGGTCTGGTTCAAGGCCTCTGGCCTCTGCTACACTATCAACACTGGCTCCTCACCTGGACTCCTCTCAAGTGATGGGGCCAGCTCTTCTTCACTCATGCCCTCGGGGCTGACTTACTTGCACTTTTGTCACCAGGGTTGGCTCTACTGTGCTGCTCAGGCGAGGGGCAGGGCCTGCTCTCCTACGTACTGCAGCCATCGAGGGGTAGGCTAGCTCTCCCACTCTCATGACCTCAAAACCAGCTCTCTGCCTGCTGTAGGTGGCAAGGGATGAGGGCATGAGGTCACCTCTCCCTTGCCCATGCCAATATTCAGCAGACGAATGGCAAGGCCAGCTCTCCTTCGCTCATGCCCTTGGGATGGCTCACCTGAAACCCTCCCTCAACCAGGTCCAGCTCTTCTGTTCTTCCCGAGTGATGGGTGGGGCCCCGTTCTCCCTACTGCTGAACCTGGCAAAGGGAGGTGCCAGCTGTCTCCTGCCTTTGGGGCCAGCCCTCCCACAATGCCCAGACAAGGGATATCAACATGGGTGGAGACTAGTGATGTCCTTCTAGCCTTTGGTGGTGAGTGGTGAACGCAGACATGGTCCTTGGTGCCAGCACAGATGTCTTGGTCAGGGTTTGTATTCCTGCACAAAACATTATGACCAAGAGGCAAGTTGGGGAGGAAAGGGTTTATTCAGCTTACACTTCCACATTGCTGTTCATCACCAAAGGAAGTCAGGACTGGAACTCACACAAGGCAGGAACTTGGAGGCAGGAGCTGACGCAGAGGCCATGGAGGGATGTTACTTACTGGCTTGCTTCCCCTGCCTTGCTCAGCTTACTTTTTTATAGAACCCAAGGACTAACAGCCCAAGGATGGCACCACCCACAATGGGCTGGGCCCTCCCTCCTTGATCACTAGTTGAGAAAATGCCTTACAGCTGGGTCTCATGGAGGCATTTCCTCAAGGGAGGCTCCATTCTCTGTGATAACTCCAACTTGAGTCAAGTTGACACACAAAACTGGCCAGGACCCCACCATGGTCCCAGGTGACATCACCTGGCTACTCAGTCAGGCTGTTCCTCCCTACCTTTGGGTCTCCGGTTCTGCCTCTCTTTGTTGTGCCCACATCCTTCTGTGTCTCCTTCTCTTCCATCACTAACTTGCTCCTCCTTGTGGTACCTGGGGCCTCTGAGTGTCTGGGGTTGTCTCAGGAGTGCTATGCCCTATGTGGCACTGGGCTGGGGTCACCTTAGGTGTGATTTCAATTTTTTAAAATCTAATAAAAAAACACAAATAACAACAACAACAACAACAACAAAAAAAAACCCTTATCAGAACTATCCAAGGTCCCCCCTTCTGGGAAGGAAGGCCACAGCCACAGCTTAGGGCACTGGCTTTTGCTCCAGTTGTCAACATGCCTTATCCTCTTGTTACAACGTCCTGGTGCAGTTTTTAAACTGACTTTTGAAGTGATCGGTGGGATGAAGTGGCCAAACCACTTGACTGGCTCTTCACCGTGCCTGGTGCCGGGACATGCTAAACAAGGAGTAGCTGAGGTCCCAACTGCTCCCCCACCCATCTGCAGCAGGAGGTGCAGCTAGGGCCACTGCCTCCTTCCTTGGGAAGAGTCTTGACCTCAAGCTGAGGAGAGCCAGATGTGGAGGGGGCAGCTAGGAATGTCACAAGAATGATGCTCAGAACCATCAGAGGGGCCCTGCCTCTGTGCCTCTGGCTGCGGGGAACAGAGTTTTGATCAGGGACAATGTCTACCAAACCTCTGACATCCCCTAGTTCAAGTTGGGCCACTGTGGCAATGCCCACTAATAGTTACAACTAGGGCTGCTGCTAACACTATATACAATGAGCTGAGCCCTCTGCAGCCATCTTGTACAATTCTTAACTCCTTTTATGCTCTTAAAATTATTGAGGGAGTATTTAGTCAGGGTTCTCTAGAAGAACAGAATTGATTTTATATATATATATACACACACACACATATACATATATATACACATATGTACATATACATATACATATACACATACATACATATACATATGTATATATGATTTATTAGAATGGCTTACAGACTATGTTCCATCTAGTCCCGCAATGGCTGTCTACTAACAGAAGGTCCAAGAATCCAGTAGTTGCTCAGTCCATGAGTTTGAATGTCTCAGTTGGTCTTCAGTACTCCTCAGAATCCTGAAGAAGAAGGCTCTAATAGAGCAAGTGCAAACAGAGAGAGAGAGAGAGAGAGAGAGAGAGAGAGAGAGAGAGAGAGAGAGAGCAAGTGTCCCCCTTCCATGTCCTTTCTACAGGCTGCCAGCAGTGTGGTCAGATTAAAGGTGGATCTTCCCACCTCTGAAGATCAGATTAAAAGTGGGTCTTCCCACTGTAAATTATTTGATCAAGAAAAAAAAAATCCCCACAGGTTTGCTTGGGTTTAAGCTAATTCCAGATGTAGTCAAATTGGCAACCAAGCATAGCTGTCAGAGGGGTCGAGGAAATAGTTTAGGCAATGTGCTGCTAGTTTTATGTCAGCATGATACAGCTAGAGTTATTTGGAAAGAGGGAACCTTGATTGAGATAGACCCAGGGGCAAACCTGTGATAATTTTTTTTTTTTTGACTGAGGACTGACATGGACTGAGGACTGTGGGAAGTCCCATCTGCCCCTAGCCTGGTGGTCCTGGGTGCTCTACAAAAGCAGGCCGAACAAACAACGGAGAGTAATAGAGTAGGCAGCACCTGCCTGGCCTCTGTATCAGCTCCTCCCTCCAAGTGCCTGCCCAGACTTCCCTCAGCAGTTGACTGTGATGTGGCCCTGTAAGCTAAAATGAACCCCTTTCTCGCTAAAGTTGCTTTTCGTCATGATATTTTTCACAGCAATAGAAACCCTGAGTTCAGGCCCCATCACCTATATAAAAATCTGGGCATGGTGGCATTTGCCTGTAATCCCAGGACTGAGGACATAGAGCTCCTTGGAACTCACTGGCTGGACAGCCCAGCTCAATTGACAACTCCCAGGTCCCAAGAGGAGACTCAGTCTCAAAAAACAAGGTGGATGGCTCTTGTGGAATGACAGACAAGTTTGATTCCTGGCCTCCTCACTGGAATGCACATGTGTGTTGAGGCATCTGCATTTATGCTTGTCTGCATGGGTCCACGCACACCCCTCGCACAGTTACGGAGGACCTCAGTGGACTTCTGTGAGTCCCGATTGTATCTCTCACTATTTACTGTTTTAGGAATTAAGACAGAGAGGTTAATGATCCTTGTATATAATTTATTCAAAAGAGCTATAATAAATGCACACAAATAATGTTTTTATGACTCACCTATATTTTCCAACACACAAAAGGCCGGGGTGGGGGAGGAAGTATGGCTGCACTCTGTTGCAGGAGACAGCTGGGCTTCCATTTTCTGCAGCCAAAGTTTGACACTATCACGTGCTCCTGGAACAGTACATGGAGAGTTCAGACACTCTGTTGTCAGGGAGGGAAAGAGAGAGACAGAGACAAAGAGAAACAGGGACAGAGAGAGAGGGGGCTGGGTTTTGTGGACTTCCGGGAAAGGTCTGTGGACTCCTAGAGAACCACAGTGAGGGTTCGGGAGCTTCTGCCTTAGGTACAAGCTGGGTAGATTCTTTTGTTTATTGTTTTCCGTGCCTTTTGTTTCTTTTTGTCTCATTACAATGTAGCACTGGCTAGCCTGGAACTCACAGAGACCCGCCTCACCCTCCCGAGTACTGGGATTAAAGGTGTGTGCTACCATGCCTGACTTTCGCTAGCTTTGTGTTTCACAGATGGTGGTGATGTGTAACACGTTGGGCACGGGGAGGTCTAAGGACCACTTGTGGGAGTCCATTCTCAATTTTCACACAGGCTTCCTGGGGATTGAAGTCAGGTCATTAGGAGTGACCTTTACCAAAACAGTTGTTTTACTGGCCCATGATGGCTGGATTCTGATATTGTACTAAAGTAGTAGTTAAGGTGTCTTGTCCAAGGTCACAACGCCGAGCATCTAAGGCAGAATGGGAAGAGTCACGAGAAAGGCCTCGATTGGCTCATCCCGGACCCCTGGAGAGAGGTCAGAATTGTACTTAGCCTGAAGCCTAGTCCTGGGCTGTGCTCTGGAATCTGGGTCTGCAGTGACGGGCGAGGGTGGGGGACTTAGGAGGAACCCAGGGATCAGTTAGTCACCAAGTGGTCCCTGTGACAGGGCTGGAGATGGCAGCTGGCGGCGGTGGCAGCCTCGGGCTGGAAAATCAATAGGTGATCAGCGGTCCAGGGGCATGCTGTTCATCAGGTGTGGACGGGAGGCAGGGCAGGGCAGCGGGGGGAGCTGGGAGGAAATATCACTGACCCCCAGCAGGATTGATCAAACAGCCAGACACCCAAGGCCAAACTCACTAATAAAGTGAGACATTCAGCTCAGCGCAGCGGCTGCTGGCTGAAGGTCTTAAAAAAACCGCTTAGCTGGGGAGTTCCTTGCTAAACTGTCTTTGTTTCTGGAGGCAGCTGGGAGGAAGGGGGTGTGGGGGGCGAGGGCTGGCTCAGTCACTGCTTGCCTGGCCTCTCAGTGTGACACAGACTTGGAAAGCAAGGCATGGAGCACAAGTGGCATGGGTGTGTGAGGGTCCCCAAATTAAAGCACTAGGACTTACATGTGTGCTTTCATGTACACAGGCATGACACCACGTGTGCAAATGTGTCTGTGCCTGTCTGCACGTGTGCTAATAGAGAAGATGGCATTTGCACATGGCACAAGGGCACACTCACGTGCACAACTGTGACCAGGCGTGTGTGTGTGTGTGTGTGTGCATGCACGCGTGCATGTGTGCACACGAGTATGCTTGTTTACCTGCCACCACACCACACTTGCCTCTGAGAGAGGATCATTGGCTTCTGGGGCGTTCTTCATGCTTTCAAGCCAACCCCCCTATTTCCTCTGCTCGTAGTCCCAGGGATGCAGCATGGATTCGAGAGTCTAGATAATTACAGCTTGGGGGATGGATGGAGACGTGGGGACCTGGAAAGTACATCTAAGAGGCCATGCTGTTTCATAGAGAGAAGTGCTGTGTACTTGGAAAGGAGGGAGGAGAGGACGTGAGAGGCTCACGTGGTGGGGTGAGAGAATGCTTTTGTGAACATGTGCACATCACACACGTGTGTGCACATGACAAGAGAGAGATGCTTTGGATGAGGGGAGAGAGAGAGAGAGAGAGAGAGAGAGAGAGAGAGAGAAGAGAAGAGAAGAGAGAGAGCATGCTTTGGACAAGGAGCAAGAGAGGGGGAGGGAGTGGATAGAGAAGGAAGGGGAGAGGCCTAAGTAGTTGTGGGGTACTGAGATATTAAAGTGTGATGGGTAACGGACTTACCATCCTTTGACATTCTTGGAGGGATCCAGTAAACGGCAGAATCATTTCTGGGAATTCCCTGCTTGTTGGGCTGGGTTTTGCCCAATGTTCCACTGTACTTGGCTGTCGGCGTGTTAACTTTGTTTGGACCGAGTGATAGAATTATTTGTATCAAGAGCTAAGTTTCTCATATAAAATGGGATGTAACATGGCCTGGCAACACCTGCCTGTAGTCCCCGCACCTGAGAGAGAGAGATGGCAGGATCACAAGTTCAAGGCCGTCCTTGCCTACACAGTGAACTGAAACCAGCCTGGGCTACCCGAGACCCTGTCTCAATTTATTTTTTTCTTACAGAACGCATTTGTCGTGAAAGATTCTACAAAGGGTTTCCCATGAGTCATCTTCTCTTGCCCTAAATATCGCTACGATTTATATCCATCCTTTTGGTAATGTCGTTGGAACTCAAGAGCTTTAATCACTTGCGAAGTCAGGTGAGCGATGGGAAACAGAGACAGGACTTGAGCCCAGCTATCTGACCTCCAGATCAGGACAGTCCTGTTCTTTCAGAGACAATTGGGTTTTGCAGGGCAGGTACATAGACCATGGCTTAGACCATGGCTGCGTCTAGGGAGGCCTCTCTCGCCACTGTGCCTCTCCCTGGTGTCGGGGACAGAGTGTTTAGCTTTTACCCATTCTGACCCTTCGCTGACCAACAGTTCCAGACTCGGCCCTTATCTCAGAAGCTTGACAAAGCTCCGTCTGCATTACAGACTGCTGAGGATCACACGGACCCACGAGAAAGGGCTGGGAGGACCTGCCGAGCTCTGCGAGCTGACTTTAGGATGTGTAGCTCTTAAATCCTGGGGCTTTTATACAAGCATGGAACAGACTCATTGAGAACATCGCAGGATCTGAACCACAAAAGAAATGTTAAACTATATTTTCTTCACATGTGGTCCATGGACCACCTGGGTCAGTCAGTATGACCAGGAGCCCGCAGACGCGCAGAACTCTGGCCTAGTCTATAGAACCATACTCTTTGAGGGTGGGCCCAAGGACTCTGCATCTAACAATGTCTGGAGCAATTCTTTCCCACATTCTAACTGGTGCCTTTGCACCTGCTGGTTTATAGGTCTGGCCTGCACGCCCTCCCTCTGGAGTTTTATACAGTGCACATTTCTTTTCCTGTAGGTCTGTGTTCTGATGTCACTTCCTATCACCTTGCCTAAAACAGAACCTCTTTTACTTCCGCCCTTTGCTCTGTTTTATGCCTTACTTTTACTACATGGATACAAACTAGACCCACGTGGGCATCGACGCCTAATGTTGGATACTGTATTATTATATTTGATATAAGTAGAGTATGGTTTACACTATGTGACTTAACCAGTGCCACAGACCACACAATCCATATGTGTCCTTATGCTTTTGTTTGCTCCTTTTGGCCCTTGGCAGAGCTTAGCTCGGGGGGTAGGGCTTGCCTGTTTCATTCATCGCTGTACTTTAGTGGCCAAAAGCTGTCCTGGAGAGGCTGCTGTGGGGGAGGGGATAGGGCTTATAAAGTGCCAGTGCATTCTGTGTATGTGTGTGCAGAGGGCCATGACCAGAGCCTAAGCGTAGCACTAATGAGAAAAGGCGTCACGTGCCCACAGGTGTGGCAGCCCCTTCGCACCCCAAGAATCAATGAAACTGTTGTGGGGTGCCCAGCCAGGCCTCTGAGATATAGCAAATGGATGGACCAGCAGCTCTGCCGGAGTGGACATGTTTGGGGCTTCTTAGATGTCAGGCACTGATGAGGGCTAGAAGACTCACACTGAAGCCAGCTGCTCCTTAGTCTATTCTCACTCACCGTCAATCAGGTCCCAGTTTGGTCAACTCATTGTCTGGCCAGCGAGCAATCAGATCCGCCCTCTGGAGAATTAAATGAGAAACCTAGGTCTCATTGAGGTCAGCAGGTAGAAGGCCCTTGTATAGAAAGTGGACTTCTGAAGCAAGCAGGCTTCTGAGGTCCTGGGACTTGGATCTGTGCCCTTGAAAAAGCAGTGGGCCTAGCACAGTGGTTGCCCAGGGACAAACCTTTGGGTTAGAACAGCACCATTTATGTAGCCAGTGAGCCTGAGGAATGTTCTCATTCTGTGAACATTGTGTGAAGAAGACAGGGAAGCCCAGGGGTGGGCACCAAAGCTACAGGGCAGGGCCTCGTGCTTTGTTATCTGCCTTTAACACTGCTACACTGGCTACTGTTACATGAACTTTCCCGGATCTCTCTCCTCAATTCTTAACAACTTCGTCAAAACGTGAGAGCAACTGTGGCCCAGAAAGGAGAAAGGACCGGAAAAGGAAAGAGGCATTAGGTGATATTCTGTGCACAAGACCCTAAGCCGGAGAGAAGAGGAGAGACCAGGTGAGAGTTCATAGCGCGGACGGTCAAGTTGGGTGTGGTGATCCTCCTTTTAGACAAGGAAACTGGTCCATGGAATGGCTCAAAGCCTTGCTGCATTCAAAGGTAGAGCTAGGAGAGCTCAACTCTACTCTGAGTTCATTCTCTTCCTGGTGCTGCTCCTGGGAGCTCAAGAAGACTCAGTGGAGAACCTTACACTTTCAGCTGGTATTTAGCAACTGTCCTAATGCCACTTTGGTAGAAAAGCTGGAGCAGTACCCACTGCATGTCAATCACGCAGGCCATGCCAACAGTGTGGGGACTGAAAGGACTTGACATTCTGGGAGGAATGGAGGCAGGCCCGAGGCCATTCTGTTGCCAGAACATAAAACACGGGGCTGTTTACTTGAATGACAGTCTCCCCCAAAACATGCCCACTTAGCACATGTGATTATGGGGCCTAGAAGAAGGCTCAGTGGGTAAAGCGTTTGCTTTGCCAGTGTGAAAACCTGAACTTAGATCTCCAGAACCCACATTCAAAACATGCTGGGCACCATGCCAGGGGGTTGTGGGAATGCAGGGAGGCAGTGACCAGTAAATCCCTATGACTCTCTGGCTAGCTAATCTAGCCTCCTTCGTGAGTTCCAGGCCTAGGGGAAACTTTGTATGCAAAAAAGGAGGTGGGTGGCTCCTGAGGAAGTTTGAAATTGACCTCTAGCCTCTACACACAAAAGCACATACCTGTACCTGCACATACATGAACATGTGAGTCCATGCACATGCAGAGAGCAGAACGTGTGGCTGATAGGACTCCTATTTGAAAAAAGGGTCTTTGAGATGTCATTAAACCGAGGAGCTCAAACGGATTCGTGGGGCGAGCAGAGTGGTTCTAGATCCAGTGTGGCTTCTGTAGGGAGGGAGATGAAGGTACAGGGGCGGGACACAGAGGAACAGGTGTTGTCGGGATGGACGCAGAGAGCAGAGTGTGCAGTTATCAGCCCGGGCCCTAAGAGGACCGGATGCTCTGAGAGAATGGAGAGTTTATCCCTCTTTAGGTGCTTTAGAAGAGCCCCACCCTGCTGGCACCTCAGTTTGGGACATGGCTGTGTGGAAGATGTGTCCCTTATTTTATGACACCAAGTTTGTGGCAATTCATTGTATCAACCCTGGAAACCCAAACTGGGTGGGTGGGTAGCAGCCTGTCTCTGGAACATCAAGAGTTGTGCAAATGGAGTTCACCCCCCTCAGCTTCCCTGGGGAAGTGTAGGACATCAGAAGGACTCTCCACAGCAGGGCGTTAAGAGGAGACTGGGCTACCTGGGAAGGAACAGGCAAGCAGTGTCTATACAAATGATCTCTGACTTAGGATGATCTGACCTCAGAGGGCGCACATCGACCTCAGAGGGTGCACATCAGAACCAGAACCCAGTCAGCAGAACCTGTGCATTAAAGTTTGAGCCTGGTTACTCCCTCAGGATACCTCAGCTCCCCAGGCTGATCATGAGGGGGAGGATCAGGGGCTTTACAGTGTGCTGTGGCTAAACTCCAGTGTTCAGTCACTTAGACACATGCCAAGTAGGCTTGAGGTAAGATATTTTCCAGCTCTGCTGGGTTTACCGGGTGTAACACTGCCGTGAGATGAGCATCTGGAGTTGAACTTTAGAACCTTACAAACCTTCTTTCAGCTCTGAAAAGTCCACGTGGATGCAAAGAGGAGTTAAAGGAGGGGCAGGAGCGGGGAGGGACTGAGCAGTGGAAGCACTCACTACCTTTCCAGAGGACCTGGCTCCAAGCATCCACATTGCATGGCTCAAAGTACCTGTAGTCCCTGCTTCGGAGGATCTGATCATCTCTCTGACTTCTGAGGGCATGTTTACACACCTGTGCGCATGCACACACACACACACACACACACACACACACACACACACACACACACACACACACACACAAATAAAAAATACAAGATAACATTTCAAAAGAAGCAAAGACAGGGGCAAATATGGCTCAGTGGTTAGAGCACCGACTGCTCTTCCAGAGGTCCTGAGTTCAAATCCCAGCAACCACATGGTGGCTCACAACCATCGGTAATGGGATCTGATGCCCTCTTCTGGTGTGTCTGAAGATAGCTACATAGCTATATGTATATAGATATATACACATAGCTATATATTTATGAAGGACCTAGGGTTTTTAGCTTCGGTGATATCTTGAGCCTGACAGGAACTGATGGTCACTGGGAGGAAGTGACTCTGGAGGAGAGAGGTGATGAGGGACTGGGGCTGACAGAGGGGCAGAGGCATCTCCTGAGCTCTGGGGGTCACAGCATCAGAATTTCTGCCTTGGATGAATCTTGAAGACCACCCCACATCTCCCTGCTCCTGTGTTCTGCTGATACAGTCTTTCCCGTTACGTTGCCTTGGACGTGGTGCTCACCACCCACCAAGGCACAACATCCCTCAATAAGCTGGAGTATTTCCTCAGCCAAGAACCCACTGTTCTGAATTCGTTAAAATCAGTTTCATATTCTCTTCCAGTGTCTGTGCCAAAAGCTGGTGTGGACAGAATCCATCACACAACTGTGTGGTGACCGTAACTGATTATCCAATTGGAACGAAGAGAACTTAGGTTTTTTTTTTTTTAATATTTCATATTGGCAATGAATCTTAGTGTGGGTTTGGAGGAATGACACCCTTACATGTTTATTAAGGAAGCACAAATTGGTACAGCCCTCCAGGAGAGCAATTTGGAAGTGACACAGGATACACAATGTGTGTGGTCATTTAGGGCTTTTTACAACTCAGGTGGACAAGACATTTTTGTTTTGGTTTCTCTGTAATTGAATTTGATTTCCGTCTCAATATTTCTTCTCCCCCTCAAAGACACACGGCCTCCAACAGAAGGCAGAATTCACCTAACCTGAGACCTACTTTGCCCACAAGAGTGTCCTCAGCCATGTAAAATATCTCTCTCCTTTATCTTCTTGATGACAGTGCTATATTTGGGAGTGCTATGTGCTTAAGTGGGAAGTCTTTGCTAGGTCGTGACTCCTCACTTGCACGATGGTACTGGCGAAGGTATCTGCGGGTCAGCACTGAATTTGCCAGGGCGCTTGCTCAGCAAAACCCTTTCCTATGCCATTTCTCGGATTGTTTTCTGATGCGCAGACCCATTCAACTCTTGCTTAGCGTTACCCTGGGGCTGTCCCAGGCTATCCCTCTATCCCTGTCATGTCCATCAGAGACAAAGATAGGCGAGGAGACCCAGGTCATCCGTACTCTTAGATATCCCAAAATATCTGAGATACCACTCCATCACCACCATATTTAGTGCAATTCCTGAACAAGCCTGTACTCCTGACTCTTCTCTCTCTGCTTTCGAGAGTTTTCTGTGTTTTAATTCCTGTGATGGTTTAGATATTGCATTAGGTTGTTTTCATCAACTTGAAGGTAACTAGAGTCACCTGAGAAGAGGGAGTCTCCACAGAAGAACTGCTTTCATTAGGCTGGCCTCTGGACACGTCTGTGAGGACTTGTTTTGATTGATGATTGATATGGGAGGGCCTGGGCTGTATAGAAAACTGGGCTGAGGGGTTGGGGATTTAGCTCAGTGGTAGAGCGCTTGCCTAGCAAGCACAAGGCCCTGGGTTCGGTCCCCAGCTCTGAAAAAAAAAAAAAAAAAGAAAAAGAAAACTGGGCTGAGCAAGCCAGGGATACAGGCCAATAAGTAACATTTTCCCATGGTTCCTGTTTCAGTTCCTTTCTCTCGGTTTCTGCCTTGAGCTCCTGCCCTGGCTTCCCTAGATGATGAACTGTGGCCTAGAAGCTAAACTAAGCCCTTCTTCTTCAAGTGGCATTTATTCTTAGTTATCACAGCAACAGAAAACTATGGCAACAGGTACACTCACATGACCCAGGGACATCTTACTAGGCCTTACCTTCCAAAGTCTTAACACCTCCCAATTCCCCCATTGGGGACTTTAACACATGGGCTTTTCCTGGGACATTCACCAAAACTGTACCGCACATGGCACCTAAGCCATGACACTACTATACGAATGTGTTAGCTGTTCACTGCTGTGACAAAATACAGCGTAGAAACAATGTATAACAATGAAGACGTGTTTTCACCGTGGTTCTAGAAGGTTAACCAGGTGGTTGGTTGGTCCTGTGAGCTTAGGAAGGACATTGTGGCTGTGGGATTGTGTGTGAAAGGTAGTTCTTACCCTGTGGCAGACGAGAAAAGGAGAGAGGGAAAAAGAAATGAGCCAGGGATTGATCCCAATGACTTACTTCCACCAACAGAGCCTCACCTCCACTTTTTACTGCTTATCAAATTAAGAATCCATCAAGGTGTTGATCTATTGATAAGGCCAGAAACCTGAGGATCCAGTCACCTTCCCGATCACCTTCTTGAAGCAAGCAAGCCTGCAGTAGCCTAAGTGATGGGGGACATTTCGTATGAAAGCTATCACGAGTTTAAATGGATGTGCACACTTAGAGCCTTGCCTACACCAGGTTCTGTGAGTCAGGCATTCCCTTACGTACAAGTGTGCCAATATTTGCATGCATTATAGAAAGTCCTGGAAGTCATTAGCAGTACTATCTTACGGGAGTAAGGTTAGATGTACAGGAGAAACTTGCACATTTCATTTTATATATAATTCACAGTTTTTTGTGGAAGTGTAAACAGACAAGCACTTGTATTTAGAAATCAAACTCCCTAGTTGTCTTATAAATACCACCCCTTTAGAAAAGGATCATTTTTTGGAGGGGGATGTTAAGCTTTGCAACATTTAGTGTAGAATATAAGGTATGATAGGTTAGGTGCTCATCTGTTTCTTGTTTCCAGATATCGTCCTGTGTGTCTGAGGCACAGTTAATGGGCAAGCCTGGGGCTGGGGCTAGTGTCCCCAGTCTCTTAAACTCCTGTTGGACCCAGTAGGGGGACAGGCCCCTGTTGTGGTCCTCCAAGTCTCCCTGCCCCCAGCACCTGCCCTGGTTGCCTGGGAAACAGCCCCTTATTGAGTGGAGCCATCCCTAACCCAGCCCATTTGTCCTTGTCTAATTACTATTACTTTGTATTTCCTTTCAGATGAGTAACGGGGGAGGGTCAGGGGTGGAAGGATGCAGGTCTGAGGAGGAGTGATTTGTGGGATGGGTAGCTCATCTTTGAAAGGACAACATTCATCTTTCCAGAAGCCCAAAACACCTCCGTGGAGACAAATTTGGCAGTTGCTGTGTGGATCTGTTTGCACGCTCTCACACACATCTGAAGTGTGCTGACCTGGAATGTGCGTCCACGCGAGGCTCGGGGAGCAAGAGCGTTTGCACAGTGCACCTCAGAGTGAGCAGGGGGCTTTGAGAGTCTGGGTCCAGAGCCATGAGCCTGTGAGCATCTGTGGTTATGTGTGTGGCTCCTAACACTGCACACACTTCTGTGTGACAGAACTTTAGCTTAGCTGTATCTGCTTGCACACCTGTGACGTGGCGGGCACACGACAGACAAGCAAGAAAAAGCTATGCTTGTGTTTAGGATGGACACACAGTTGTGATGATGTGTCTCCCTGTGGGACAACATGTTTCTGCACAGTAAGCCCTGGCACTAGGAATTTCTCTGCAAGCCTGGGGGCCCATGAATGTGTGAAGCTGACCTCTGAGTACATTGGCATGTGAATACATTATGGAAATGAAAAAAAAAAAACAGATCCTAAAATTGAGATGCTGCCTAATCTAGAGACCACGTGACTTGGGTAGTTGGGTAACCTACAAAGATATCGTCCCCTATTTCCCTGCCACTTCCATGTCTTTTTTCCTAATGGAAGGTGAGATCCACCTTATCAGAAGAGTGCAGCCAAGACCAGTGACCAGCCCTACCTGACCTGCGTTCACCAGGCACTCGTAGGCGCCAGTGTCCCCAAAGACTGAATAGTAACTGTTGTTCTGAGTCTCTGAGTACTGGGTTGATTGTGTGTGTATATGTATGTGTGTGTATCTGTGTGTATCTGTGTTTGTGTGTGTATGTATATATGTATGTGTGTATCTGTGTGTATGTATACATGTGTTTGTATCTGTGTGTGTTTTTCTATATGTATATGTGTGTTTGTATCTGTATGTATTTGTGTGTGTTTGTGTCTGTGTGTATTTGTGTGTGTCTGTGTGTATTTGTGTGTGTGTTTGTGTCTGTGTGTATTTGTGTGTGTGTTTGTGTCTGTGTGTATTTTGTGTGTGTGTTTGTGTCTATGTGTATATGTGTGTGTTTGTGTGTGTGTGTATTTATGTGTGAGTGTTTGCGTGTGTGTGTATTTTGTGTGTGTGTGTGTTTGTGTCTGTGTGTATTTGTGTCTCTCTGTGTGTTTGTGTCTGTGTATATTTGTGTGTTTGTATCTGTGAGTGTTTTGTCTGTATGCGTACTTGTGTGTGTTTGTGTCTGTGCATACTTGTGTGTGTTTGTGTCTGTGTGTGTGTGTGTGTGTGTGTGTGTGTGGTTCCTTGGGTCATTTCTCAGAAACTATCCATCTATCCATCTTATTTTCTAAGACAGGGTCTCTTACTGAGATATGGGGCTCACTGATTCAACTAGGATAGCTGGCCAGTGACCCAAAGGGTGCTGTCTGACTCTACCTCCCCAGCTGGGATTATAGGTACCTGCTACCTGACCATCTCGTTTGTTTGTTTGTTTATAGGCAAGGTTTTACTGTGCCTAACCAAAACATTGCCATGTAGTCCAGGTTAGCCTTGAGCACCCAGAGATCTACATGCTTCTGCCTTCCAAGTGTGGAGATTAAAGGTGTACATGCACCACCATATCTGCTCAGCTTTTTATGTGGGTGCTGGGATCAAACATGGGTCCTTTTGTGTGACTAGCCTTTTCCTGGCTGAGCTGACTCCCAGACCACTAGGCCAATTATCATGTGCTGTTGTCATGACAATGCATGGAGGATAATAACCAAATCCAGAAGCTAGTTCAGCCCACACTTGGGAGAGAGCATACGAGGTATGAATCTGGTCACCAGGGCTCTACTTAAGACTCTCTTTCTCTCTCTCTCTCTCTCTCTCTCTCTCTCTCTCTCTCTCTCCCTCCCTCCCTCCCTCCCTCCCTCCCTCCCCCCTCAGATAAGCTGTATAAGGTCAACTTTGTTCACGGCTATGATGGCCAATCTTGGGCATCAACTTGATCACATCTGGAACAAACTATGAGGGATTTTTTTGGATTGGATCATTTGAGGTGGGAAGACACACCCTAAATCTGAGCCACACCTCCTGGTGGCAGCTGACATAAAGGACAAGGAAGAAGAAAGCTTTTGCTTTTCGCCTGCTTGACCTCATCTTCGTTGGCAAGTTCATCTATGCTGTATTTGTTTGCTGATATTAGAAGTTACTTCTTTGGGATTCTGACATAGGCTGAAGACCAGTCTGTCTCTATGAACCCTCCTGGATTCCAGCACCAGATTGGGACAGCTGAGACATCCAGCTTCATGGACTGAACAATTACTATATATATTATTATATATATATATATATAATGTCTATGTCTGTAACCATGTCTATGTCTATGTATGTATGTATGTATGTATGTATGCATGTATGTATGCATGTATGTATGCATGTCTCTATAGACACATTCTATCAGTTCTGTTCCTTTAGAGAACCCTGGCTAGTCTGAAAGAGCAGATTCTTGAAGGCTCTGAAGACCGAGGAGGCTCTGTTCTCTGGGTCCTGATGCTGGAGCTGAGGATCTTTTCCCTATGCAGGAGGTTCTCTCTGCTGTCGGATGCAGAGCCCTTTAGCCTGGCCTCCCTACTAGGGTCCTGACGTACACACCCTGAAGCTTGAGGAGGTGGAGGGGGAGGGGCCCTTGATGTCCTGGTGTGTTTTCTGTTGCTGTGATCACACATTCACCAAAAGCGACTGGGGAGGAGCGTGTTGACTTGGCTTATAGCGCAGGCCATCACTGAGGGCAGCCAAGGCAGGAACCTGGAGACAGGAACTGAAGGAGGGTGCACAGACAAATGCTGCTTCCTGTTTTGCTCTCCCTGCTCATGCCCAGCTGCCTAGGAGTGGTACTGCTCGCAGTGGCCTGGGCTCACCCATATCAGTTAAAGTTCCCTCTTCCCAGGCACATCAAGTTGACAACCAGGATCAGCCATCACTCCTGGGTCTCCAGAGATTCACTTCTACTTAGTGTGGAGTGGATGCTGAGTCTTCTGAGACCCATGGGGAGGGAGGTGCTGAGAGCCCCTTCTGGGTACAGAGTTAGGGGAGATTTGCCCTCCTTCAGGCCTCTGGTTCTCTTCTCCAACATGGCCCCTTCTTTCACTGAGAAAATCTAGCTCCCTTCTCTCTTCTCCCAGGCCAAAATTTCACACCCTTTTGTCCATCATCTATGCCCAGAGCCCTGTGACAGTGACCTGGAGTTCTGTGCACTGTAAAAAGTAATGAGAGATACGTGTGTGTCTGTCTGTCTGTCTGTCTGTCTGTCTGTCTGTGTGGTTTGGGCAGTTAGGCTGGGGTATAGGTGAACTTCAGTGTCTGTGTGACATCTCCCACAGACTAGCTTCATGTTGACACCTTCTGTTAGTCCAGTAGAGGCCATGGGTCCTCCCATAGGGTTCAGGGGCTCCAGACATTGCGGTCCCCGCTGCCCATGGGAACTTGGCTCAGCCACCTTGCTGAGAGCTATGCCTAGAGCTGCTCAGAGGTCTTGGGTATTTATCCCCAGGGTAAACTCAGGCCAAGGCTGAAGTCAGGTTTTCCAGTATAGAGATCAAGAACGGGTGATACACACACGTGTATCCCTGGACACGCAGCATACATACACATAAAGTAAAGAGGTTTCCGTTTTCGTTTTCAGATAGTCTCATACAAACTCACTATTGTAGACCAGGGTGGCCTTAGATTTACAGAGATCTGCTGCCTCAGGGATTCTATTGCTGAGACGAAACACCATAACCAAGACAACTTGGGGAGGGAAGGGTTTATTTCAGCTTACACTTCCAGGCGGCAGTCCATTGCTGAGGAAGTCAGGGCAGGAATCTGGAAGCAGGAGCTGATGCAGGAGCTGTGGAGGGGTGCTGCTTACTGACTCGCTCAGCCAGCCTGCTTTCTTATAGAACCTAGGACCATCAGCCCGGGGAGAGCACCACTCACAGTGGGCTGTCCCTCCCCACTGGTGACCAATTAAGAACGTTTTGTATAGAACTACAGCCTGACCTTCTGGAGGCATTCTCTCATGTAAGGTTCAAACGACTTTAGTTTGTGTCAAGTGGACAAAATACTGCCCAGCATGTCTATCTATTGCTACCTCCTGAGTGCTAGAATTAAAAGGTCATGCCTCCTCTATGCTGGGCTAAATAAATACATTTTAAAGAGATTATTGTAGGTCCTGGATAGGTCATCCGGCTTTTGGGAAGGCCAGGTCAGAGATCTGGGCTGAACAGAGAGTTGATGTATAGTGACCCTCATGCCTACTTCTGAGCAAGTGTGTGACTCCTCTGTCTGTATCTTGTCCTCCATGCTCTTTACAGGGGAACCCAGAAAAACCTTTCCCAAATCCTCTCGTGGACTGACACCATCAGAGTTGTGATAATCCTGTCTTCTCCAAGGCCCAGTCTTGCCCCAAGGCTCACAAGCTGACCCTGTTGGCTGCATCTGTTGGGCTCCCCTTGTGTCTTTGTTTCCAAAGGAGTGGTGACCAGAACCACCTAGAACTGAGGTAGGAGAGAGGCTCTGGGGTCATTCTACTGCAGACCCTTCCTGCTCCTGGCTTCAGGTCTCAGACTCCAGTGTCATGCCCCTTCCTTACCCCACCCCTTAAGCAAGGACTTCATGGTGCCTCCTCTCCTGCTGGTGTACTCTGTCCTGCCATGACTCATTCCCTGACATCTCACTCTCTAGAGCCGCAGTGGGCCAGGCAGAGAGCAACTTCCTGCATGATCCAAGTTATGGTTTTCAGAGCAGCATTGAAGGCTCCGTATGGCGTGCCTCCCTTGGTCCTATAGGAATGCTGTATATACCCCGTGTACTGGGAACATCATTCACCCCAGTGGGGTCACCCTGTAACAGCCTACCCCTTCATAAGAAGAGCTGGAGCATTATCTGAGGTGGTGAGGCGATGTTTCTCTGTCTTCCTTGAGAGGTCGGGCTAATGGTGTCTTCTCCGAGGCTACTGTATGCAGTTTTCTCCTGCCTTACAATGTGCTCTGTCTCTGGGGGGAGATAAGAGTTATGTACTTGTTTATTTGTTCATTCATTCATTCATTCATTCATTCATTCATGAAGCACCCTCTGGTCTCACAGTGTTTTAGATTTTGGGTCTGACCACCCATCCTTAGACCAGAGGCCGTTGTCTACTCTCCTTCCTGCCTCCAGTCTAAGGGTTTTAGGGGAAAAAAAAACAAAACAAAACTTTACTGAGATATACTTTACATTAAATAAAGCGCAGACATTATAGGCTAATGGGATAATGACTTTGGGTAAATGTACGTTTATGTGTCACCGTCCCCCAGTGAGATACAGAATGTGACCCAGGAAAATTCCCTAGGTTTCCTGTCACTCATTAGCCACCCACCCCCATTGGCGGCCACTGACTCAGTTTCTCTGTTTAAGTTGCATTTCTTTTTAATCCTGTGTCCCTTTCAATACCCAAATAAAATATTACTTGTTTTTCTGCCATCCATCTTTCAAGAATGGCTGCCAGTGGCCAGATCCAACACAGACACATATGCATACATGCACATGTATACACACAGAAATATGTATACACACAAACACACAAAACACACGTATAGACAAACATGCACATGTGTGTGCACACACACCAACACACACAAATACACACACACACACACACACACACACACACACACACACACACACACACACACACCCTGTTTTGCTCCTTCTGTTTCTCCTGTCAGAGTGAGAGCCACAAGACAAAAATCAGAATTCTCGTCCTGTCTCAAAAGTAAAAGGGACAGATTAGCCTCTTGCCAGCACACTGCAATAAATACATTGTCGTTTTTATCCTCTGGTGAATCATGGTCTCCATTTCTCCCGTAACTATTATACAGTCTGCTGGCATTAGATCATTTTTTGGTAATTTTATTTTCACCAATTGTTTTATGAAATTTTTGAGTTTTATGGACACTAAAACAAATCTAGCCTGCAAGTGTTATAGCCCCTTAAATCATCGACAGGAAATCTCAAGGTTCCTTCGGACTCGGGTGGAAGGAAGCGTTAGGGAAGAAAGATTGCCCCGAGCTTATAAACTGAGCAAAGCCCAGAGATAAGTTTGTAAAAGGGACATAGATCACCATGGGTGAAGACTCCCGTGTAAAACATCTCCCTGCTCAGTTCCTATAAGAATAAAAGTGGACTTTTACTTAGCAGAAACACTACAGCAGTTGGGGGCAGGATGCACAGTTCTTGTTTGCCATCTTCTCCCCCTGTGCCTGTTTCCCAAGTGTGGTGTACGGCAGCTACAAGGCCGACCACGTTAGGGATGTCTCGTGGAAGCCGGGCATCCTCAGGATGTCTTCACGAAACTCCCACTTGTGCTCACAAGTGAAAGGTATCACAGAGATTCTAAGACACATGTTAAAAAAATACCCAAACAGCAGCAGCGACAGCCCAAGGTAAGGCTAGCTAAGGGGATTCAGAGCAAGGTTTGCCTCATCAGGCATTAAAGTGCTCGATAAAGCTACTATCATAAAACCAGTATGTCTGAGGCATGAGGCAGGATGGACAAATCAATGGAATGAGATAGATCGTCCTGAATGGGAACTCGGTCCACGGAAAATGAAGGCTCACGGACCAGTGGAAGAGGGATAGATTATTCAGTAAATGCCATCTGTAAATCTGGTTATTTGGAAAACAGTTAATTCTGATCTCTATTTTATGCTAGAGTCTAAAAATAGAAATAAAACCTACATGGGTGGGTGTAAAAGATAAACTAATAAAAGGCTAGAAGAAAATATAAAGAGAGAAGGATCAGCTCTCTGGATCAAGAGGGTTCATTTATAGGAGTGGATAGAATGGCTAAGTTAAAAGGTAGACATATGTAGTCTCTAAAAGTGAGGACGCTCTGGGGCACTGCAGGGGCTAAAGGTGCTTGCTGCTAAGCTCACGGACATGAGTTGGCTCTCTAGGCTCTGCATAAATAAATAAATGTAAAAAAATATTGAACTGCTTGATCTCAGTTCCCCCAAGGAAAGACTCAAAATCAAAGGGACAAATTCTTCTGGACACATGTGACAGCAAAATTATGCCTAATTGCTGATTAAGAATGATCATTAGTGGGCTGGGGAGATGGCTCAGTGGTTAAGAGCATTGCTTGCTCTTCCAGAGGTCCTGTATTCAAATTCCAGCTACCACATGGTGGCTCACAACTACCTGTAATGAGATCTGATGCTCTCTTCTGGTGTGTCTGAAGACAGCTACAGTGCATTTATATATAATAAATACATAATAATCATTAGGGTTGTTAGAATGGACAAAGGGTGACCCTTTAATTAAGAAAAATCCTAGAGCTATTTTATGTGTATGCATGGTTTGCTTGTATGTATGTATGTATGTATGTATGTATGTATGTATGTATGTATGTGTGTGTGTGTGTGTGTGTATGTATGTATGTATGCATGTATGTGCACAATGCACATGCCTTGTGCTTGGAGAGACAAGAAAAGGACTCCCTGGAACGGGAGTTACCGTGAGCCACCGTGTGGGTGCTGAGAATTGAACCTGGGTCCTCTGGGAGAGCAGCCAGTGTTTTAAGCTGCTGAGCCATCTCTCCCCAGGAAAACTTTATAATTCACACAATAACAGAAACATCTCCATCTGCGACCGTCTTGAATGTGGTGGTTAATTTTACACATCAGCGTGACAGGGCACACAATGTGTTGTGATCAATACCATACTCTTGGTGCGTGAGGCTTTTTCTGGGAGAGACTAACATTTGAATGTGGGGACTGAGCAGAGCAGAGGGTCTTCTCAGCGTGTCCTCACGCAGCCAGTAGAAGGGATGACCAGACCAAATGTACAGGGGCCTCCTGTGAGTAAGGGGCTCTCCTATGCCTGGGTGTCACTTGTGTTTGTCCCGCTTTTAGACTTGAACTCAACAGAATAGCCCGAGGGAGGCTACTCACATAAGCTGTTTCTCACCACCTTCGTGTCTCCAGTTTTGCCTCTCCTCACGGAGCTCAAACCGTTCAGCTTCTCTTCCTCTCCCATCTCGACCACAAACTTGAACACTGTAGCGACGCCCATAGTGGGTAGCTGGGCCTTTCAGGTTTATTCTTTTGGTTTAACATTCTGCACCAAACATGTAGTGCTGTCTGGTTCCTGTCGTGCAAACCTGAGCCGCACAGTTTGCTCTATTCCTCCAGCTCACCTTATTAATGCTGAAATCATAATGCCTGCCACACTGAGAAGGGACAGGGCCTACCCTACCTAACCCTAATCCTACCATCTGGGTCACCTAGCATCAGAGTCTGACATTTGTGCAGCAGACATGGGTTATTTCTAGCCTGTCCCCTTCTCAGCAGCCAGAAAGAATATTCAGAGGCTAGAATTCGTCACTGCCCCTATATTAAAACCGGCTGTATGCTCCCGTGTATACACAGTAAGCGAGCTGCTGATGCTTTGCCAGGCCTTGCCTGGATCCATCTGTCTCTCCGTTCTTCTCACACCACTCCAGGCTAGCCAGCCATGCTACCCTCATTTATATTTCTGGAACACTCGACCTTTGGCTCAATGCTAGGAATTCTGCTTCAGCCGTGTGTCTTAGTTTGTTTCCTGTCACTATAACAAAATGCTAGATGCTGGGAAATTTAAAAGGGAAATAGGTTTGTGTTGGACTACAGTTTTGGAAGCTGGCAAGTCCCAGCTTGGGGTTGTCACGTTTGTACCGTAACATGATGACGGCGCCATGTGGCAGGAGCATGAGTGATTGTTGGGAGGAGTGAGTGCAGAAGAGGACACACTTGAAAAAGATCCAGGGAAAGTAAGCAGTGCAGACCTTTGAGAGCTAAGGTCACATGATCTGATTACCTCCATGTAGGCTCCACCTCTTAAAGATACATAATACGCAAGCTTCCGATGCCTTTTTGATTTTGAGGTATTCTACCTCTCAAAATTGTTACGCTGGGGACTCAGCTTCTAAAGCATGAGCCTTTGGGACAAAGCATCATCCATCATAGCAATGTGGCTTCTGTCATGGTGGCTCATCCCCCCAAAGCTGGCTCCTCCCATAGATAGACTACATCTTTCTTTCCTTAACTCTGCTTCTGTGCGCGTCATTTCTACTACCCACACAACCTGCAGTTTCTAAAACACTGACCCGATTGCTTATTATGTCTTGCCTATCAGCAGTAAAGCTATGGGAGGGCACGTTTGCCCTGTGCCTGGCGTCTGCTCAGCTTCTAGCACAATGCTGAGAGCATAGCAGGCACTCTCAGGATGGATGCGTTGAATTGATTGAGAAGGCACTTGTGGGATAAAAGCCACCGCACAATGCTGTGGTGTATGAAAAGTTTCTGCTCCCTCTGTTCCGTTTTTCTGACATGCTGTTTCCAGCAGAGGCCATGGCGTGGGACAGCGGGAGGGACACTTGGTCTGCCAGCGATCAGCAGTAGCTGGATATCTGGGGGGAAGGAGGTTCCGCTGAGACTATTTTTGTTCTTAGGTGATGCTTTTGAGTGCCAGCATCTACTGGGATCACCTGGGGAGTCTGCTATGATAGGATTCTGAAGCTGCCACAGAGACAGGGTCCCCTGGGAAGAGAAGGTCTCAGTTGTCAGGGATGGGGATAGTGCCAGAAGTCTTTAGGGCAGACTTCACTGCATGTTGGAATCATGTGGATTCAAGGGTACTACCTACAGATTTTATTGTAATTGCACACACACACACACACACACAGAGACACAGACACACACAGACACATAACACACACACAGACAGACACACACACAGATACAGACACACACAGACACAGACACACAAAGACACAAAGACACACAGACACACAAACACACACAGACACACAAACACACACAGACACAGACACACAAAGACACAAAGACACACAGACACACAAACACACACAGACACACAAACGCACACAGACAAAGACACAGACACACACACACACCACACACACAGACACACAGACACACACAGAGACACACATGGACATACACTACACACACCACACACACACACAGACACACACAGACACACACCACACACACATACACATACACACAGACACACACAGAGACACACACGGACATACACTACACACACACACACACACACACACACACACACACACACACACACACGCACACACACACATACGAGGATGAGTACCCCTGATGGCATCGCATCTTACTTTATACATAAATGGGGCAAAGCAGATGTCTGACTGTTGCTTGTCAATATCCCTTTTAAGAAGAACATTGCATTTTTTTTTTTTTTACTGCAGAACAAAGTGCCTAGAAAAGGGTCAAACTCTTCTTTGAGGACAAAGCAGATGAGGGCCTACCTCCTGCCAACCTCAGAGAGAAGAGGAGGCTTGGGACAGCGACTCTCCAACATGAAGGAAGGTAGATCCCTTGCCTTCCCTTTGTATGGTGAATTGCAAGAAAAGATGAAATTTATTTTAAAGGACACTAAGGGACAAATAATTCTCTGGGTCATCTGCCTTTCCACCATTAGGGCTCTATAAGAAGTTCCAAATTTGCTGGGTGGGATGGTTTGTGCCCATAAACAGCTGGGAGGTTAATGGAGTTGCTGAGGCTGTCCTGGGCTACAAAGTGAGTTTCAGGCCAGTCTGAGCTAGAGTGACAAAATGAACAAAATACAAAGAATGGAAGCCAAAAGAGTCAGTGGTCCTTTCCTAAGGTTTAACATTGCCCAAGACACCGTCATTACAGTATGTAGACCAGGCTGGCCTCAAACCCACAGAGATCTGCCTGTCTCTGCCTCCGAAGTGCTGGGATTGAAAGTGTGTGTCCGACCACACCCGGCTATTCTCTACAGTTTTGAAGTCAAGAGTCTACATGGGTCTCACAGGGTGAAGCCTAGGTGTAGTGTAACTTTATTCCTGCCAGAGGCCCTAAGGAAGAATCTTTGCTCTCTTCCCTAGTATCTAGAACATTCCTCATCGTCCATTTTAAAGAGTCCATCTTTAAAATGTCTCTATCACATCTGCTTTGGCCCACATGGAGGTTTGGATGAGAATGTCCCCCACAGGGTCAGTCACTCGACTGCTCCATTCCCAGTTGGTGATGCTGTGTAGGGAAGTGGTACAGCTTTAGTACATGGGGGGGTGGGCTTTGAGGGTTCTTAGCCTCCTTCCAGTTTGATCTCTTTGCTTTGTGTTTGTGTTTGTAGATGTGATTTCTCCACTTCCCGTTCCTGCTGCCAGGTCTGCTGTCTGCTGCCGTACCTCTATGACAACTCTATCCCTCCGGATTCATACACTGCAGTAAAAGCTTTCTTCTCTTAGTTGCTGTGTGTGTGTGTGTGTGTTTGTGTGTGTGTGTGTGTGCGCGTGTGGTTTTTTGAGACAGGGTTCTTTGTTTAATAGCTCCGGCTATCCTGGATAGATTTGTTTTGTAGACCAGGCTGGCTTCAAACTCACAGAGCTCAACCTGCCTCTGCCTTCCCAGTGCTGGAATTAAAGGCACGTGTTGCCATGCTTAGCTCTGTTTATTGCTTTTGGTCATGATATTTTTTTTTTTTTGGTTCTTTTTTTTTGGATCTGGGGACCGAACCCAGGGCCTTGTGCTTCCTAGGTAAGCGCTCTACCACTGAGCTAAATCCCCAGCCCCCTGGTCATGATATTGTATCACAGCAACAGTCAGTAGCTAATGCAGTCCACAGGGGCTGCTGTCTAAGGAAGTCAGGCCCCGGGGGGCTCGGAGAAGAGTAATTTGAAGGTTTGATCGGGTATTAGCTAATATTTGAAGCTAGGGTTATGGCCATGGGAAGGAGGTAGAGATCCTTGGAAGCAGGATGTTGGTCCAGTGGAAGGGGGTTCTCTCAGGAAAATGACGGCATCTAGGGGAGTAGGACTCAAACCGAAGACAGAGGGTGATGCAGGGCTGTCCTCGTGACAGTTATCTGACCTATTTCCCGGGCCATTTGCTCAGGGATGCCCTGAGATCTTTGTCTTGAAATCCCCAATAACTTTAGTTTTTGACTCTGTGTGGAGCAGGGTTCAAAGGGACAGTAGCAGAAGAACTGGGGCTTGGGGCCTCTGTCCACATAGTTATGCCTCTACCCTGGGACCCCATCCCAGTCTTAGGCACACTTTCAAGTGGAACAGTTGAGGGGACTTTACTGAAAGCACCGTTTGAGCATGTGGAGGCAGGGTGAGGGGGCATGAGATAGCCCAGCAGCTGGGCTGGCTTCTGTGGGCAGCTCCACCTATAAGGTAAAGAGGCTAGGATAGAAGAAGCTGCTGACCTCCCATTTCCCTTCATGACTAAGGTGCCATGTTAAAACCCCCCACCCCAGCCTCCTCTTTACTCTTTAGGTTTATCTGTGCCCCCTCAGGCTAAATCTAGCTAGAATTTGGGGGTGAGGTGTGCGGTTCCTACTGACAACCTTTTTGGTCTCTCACTGGGGAGAAGGATGGTGAGAGGAAGTGTCACTGGTCAAAGTAAGAACCGGGACCAGTCAGGTTGGGGGAGTCCTGCAGAGTCTGTATGGGTCCTGGTGATGGCCCCTGGAGTCTGGGGAGGGTTTGTAGGTCTTTTACAGTTTGGTGGGGATCTATTCCCTCCTCCCACAATCTTCTGGTTGAACTGGTTGGTTGCGGAGGGCCCTCGAAACTGGAAACTTTTGCGGGTCTGTCCCGTGGGACCTGGATGAATCACAGCTCACACCTTTCAGACCGCTTTGGCTAGCCTTGGGGAGTCGGGTGGAGGAAGCTTCCTCTCTCCCTTGGCCTGGGCCAGCAACAGCTCTGTCTCCTGTTGTCAGGGCTGCCAGGATGTGACAAGCGGCAGATGGGCCTCTGATCAATGGACCCCGTCCCTCGGCAAGGACGTGGGGCCAGGGCAGGATGGGGGAGTGTTGGCTAATGGATGGGCCTGGGAGCCATGATGGATGGTCAGGAAGGGGCTGCCATTTGTCTTGGGAAATGAGTGAGTTCAGGAGTGGGAGAAGGGAGGGCATGGATAGCTTGGAGGGAGGAGGGGGAGGGAGAGGGAGGAGAGGGAGGAGGGGGAGCAGGGCTGGGGAGGTGAGTGTGAGGGAGGGTGCTTCAGCTGGGGAGGGGCAAGAGGACATCTTCCTGATTGAGTTGGCGCTCCCAGTCCTGGACCAAAGCTGGAAAGTCTCCCAGCGGGGTCCAGAGGAAATAAAACCCAGATCATACCCTGCTCCCGCTCTCATTCAGGGTGGCATCAAGTCTTGGCGTGGTGCTCCTAAGCCTCTCTTCCGTCAGCCTCACCTTCTCCTAGGCATCTCTGACCTCACTTCTGCTCCATGCCGCACAGCAGATCCAGCTTGGTGGCCTATTTTCCCTCAGCCCTAAAGACCTTTGCTGCAGTAGGGGGGTCCACTGGGAGTGCCAGGTCATCTACCTGGGCCTGCTCCCCAGGGTCCCATGTCTACCTGTTCTGCTTTGTCACTGTCTCCTTCAGCGCGTCCTCACCTGGTTTTTCACTTTTGTGTTGTGAAGCTGCCAGCTTGGGTGTCATTTGTGTGATGGCTAGACAAGACTGTAGATGAAGTGAGGGTCCTGGGCATTAACTCTTTCGTCTGTGGCACGTTCCCATGCAAGACTAGTTATGGGTCCCCCATACTTGCTGTGTGCGTAGATGAAAAGTTTCAAGTTCCAGCTCTGACCTATCCTGGGTCACAGCCTCAGACTGCACCCATGGCCGAGGAGTCTTCATCCACAGGATGAGGAGACTGTCTTTCCCAGAGCCTCCTGTGAGGACTCCCCAGGGTAGTGTGTACCAGCTTGGGAGACGAACTGTCTTTTATTGACGTCATCTCTCAAGAAATATGAGCTGGGGTTAAAAGACAAGACAAGGTGTTGACCTAAGGCCTTCTTAAAGCTTTGACAGTGAGCCACCAAGCCTGAGGACCCAAGCTCGTCCCCGGGACAACATGGTAGAGGAACAGAAAGGACTCTGGCAAGTTGTCTTCTGATTTCCATATACATAACACACACACACACACACACACACACACACACACACACACACACACACACACACACACTATTAAACGTAATAAAAATAAAAATAAAATAACTCTGGGAAGTTCAGGATGAGGATTGCAACCTTCTAAAATAATAACATTGGTTTTGAAAAAATCATAAGCCTCAGAGACAGTGAGCAGAGAGTGAAGAGAGAGAGAGAGAAAGAGAGAGAGAGAGAGAGAGAGAGAGAGAGAACCTTCAATGGGAAAGGATGTTTCCTATCCACATGCATAGTAGACCACCCATGGAGATTTGAAAAGCCCATAGGCTTGTACTAAAACTGCTTACCAACAACTGTTCAACAGGGAGACAGGCTTCTGGGTCCCCCACTGAGAAAGAACAGAGCCCTGGACACCAGCTGGGAAAGGAACAAGCTCAGGAGGGAAGAATCACGGTCTGAGGAGGGAACTTGCTGCCAGGAGCTCTTGGGAGTCACTCTAGGAGCTCACCCTGCACGCACGTGGTCATTCTTTGCTTTGGAAGAAGATGGGCAAGAGCTGTGTCTGGCTGTGTCTGAGAGCTGCTGAAATACAGGGGTGACTAGTGCCTCCCATGTCTTCCCTCTGGACAGCATTTCCTGAGGGTCCAGCCTTTATGTTGAGTGAGATAGTGGGAGGCTCTATTCCCTATGAACTTACCTGCCTCTGGCTCTAACCCAGACACACAGGACCAGATGTGTCTACATCTCCTGGGGCCGTCTTGGGTGACCTAATTTGCCCCCTTCCCAAGAACTCTCCTGCTGCCTCTGCCTGAGTCAGGGAGAGACGGGTACATTAGTCTGGCATTTATGATTTCCCTCAAAGAGGTCTCAGGTTTAAAATGCAAGAGTGTCTGGGCAGGAGAGTGCCCTCCTCCTTCCCTGCCTCCCCCCTCTCTCCCCCTGCTTGTCACTGGGGCCCATTTCTACCCACAGTGGTGATGGTTTATTACAGCTTACTTCCTGCTGTGAGTAAATAAGTTTGTCTCCCTTTAAATTCCCCGGGCAATTAGGGGGAGGAGGACCAGTTCTGGATTAACATTTATTTCCTCAGACCGTTTATATGAGGCCATTTTCCTGCTGACAAATCGTGGGGCTTCTCCAGAAAGTCTGTCTGAGGCAAAGGCACCGTGATTAAGCGGCCTGTGTAAATTTGGGGTCGTAAATCCTTTTCCTGGGTGGCTGGGATTTATTCCTAGCACCTGCCATCAGAGGCTCAAAGAGATACTAATAAAAGGGCCCGCTTTGTGCACCTGTTCCTGGACTGTTAATGCCGAAGCTACAGAGGGAAGAGGGGAGGGAGGTGGCTTTTACAAACTGCCTGGCTCCTGGTCTTGGAGTCACTCTGCCTTGTCAGGTCAGGGCCAGTCAGTATCAGGACCCAGGACTGGCAGCTGGTTCTAAGGGTCCAGAGTGGGAGCCTGAAGCGTAGCAGTTATAGGAAGGAGAATCCCCTTTAAACAGTGATGAGCTTGGATAAGGGCCAGGGGTGAGCAGGGCACTCATGAATCTCAGGTGTGGCCGGCCTGCTGGACAGATGTCATGGGTGATGAGAGATAGATGTGACACAGCAGGCTGAGAGCTGTGAGGACTGAAGAAAGTGTGGCCAGAGCTCTGGGGCGTCAGGATGGAGCCCTTGGCCACTGCCACCTCTCCTCATCTTCATCCCCTCACTGTCCTCCCCTCCCCTTCTCCCCAACCCTTTCTATTCAGCATAGGAAGTTGAAGTTCTCCTAAATAGGAGGCCAAAGAGTAAACTCACTTGCTCTGTCTTCAGACACCCCACCACGGGACAGAGATGGTGACAATTCTCCTGAGGCAATGTGGAGGGGGTTCAGCCTTTTAAGACACATGTCTGAGCTCATCCTAGGCAGGCATTTAGGAAATGGTCCATCAACCATTTTTGTCCCCATGCATGGATGACCTTCCCCTTTCCTTAGTCCCAACACAGAAACATGAGGCTCAGTCCTCAGAGATCCCATCTTGAGGGACCACCCTATGTCTCAATACTACTCCCAGGGGCTACTCCCTAAGCCATATTCAGACAGAAGCTTCCAGCAAGGGGTTTAGAGTGACATGAGCTGCCCTTTGGTCCTTTCTGGTCCCTGTCTCTCATTCCTTCTCCAACCCAGCAGGCAGGCCCTGGGCACAGTTTCCAGGTCACTCCACAATGCCATATATGAAATCACTCTGTCCAAACAAGAGCCTCTCAGCACATCCTGAAATCTGGAAAGACAGTGATTACATGACCAGGTGCTTGGGCCCTGGGCCAAAATGTCTAGGTTAGACCCCAGCATGCTTCTTCCTAGTCATGTGGCCCTGGCCAAATCCTTTGCCTCTCTTGCTTTTGTGCTCCTGTTCTGCAACATGAAGGAGACAGTGGTACCCTGCCCCCTGTTTTCTTTTTGCCTTGTTCCAGCGGGAATGAATGGGCTTTTATGCATTTGCCCGGGGAGAAGAAAAGTAGGTTGTCTCTGACCTTTGACACCTTACTGGTGGGTATTAACCCAGGAATGGAAACAATATTTGATAAGAGGAAAGACAGGAGAAGATCCCAAGAGAGACATTTTGGTCTCTGAGAGGCTGATCCTTGAGGGAAGACAAAGCGAGGTGTTTGGGACCTAACTCCTCTCGGACCTAACTCCTTATGGGCAGACAGTCCTGGGCCACTGCTGGGGTGGTGACTGGACAGTGACTAATATCTGCCTGCCATGTTCTAGTTCATGACTAGGGCTCTTGTTGTCTAGGGTTGCTCTCACAGAAGTAGCTGGAATTCAGTCTCTCAGTTCAGATGTTACTTGGGTTAGTTACTTGGGTTAGTTACTCTGGTTAGTAGGGAAGGAAGGCTCTGCTCCATCATCTCTCCTTAGCTGGTGGGCGGCCATCTTCTCTCCCATGGACATAGAGACTCTGGTAGGCAAAAGTGCAGACTAATGGCTTCCTTTAAGCGTGACACCTCTGTAAAGATTCTGTCAGTGAGTAAGGTCACACTTGGAGATGGCCATGGTTACAGCTTTAATGTGTGAAGGTTTTGGTATGAAGTCGGCCCCTAATACCTGCTGACAGGCTGGCAAAAGACGGGAAGGACTCCCATCCTGCAGGTGAAGATACAAGGCTGCCAGAGGTTGAACTGGGGGTGGGTGGGGAGTGGAAACCAGGTAGGAACAGATGGTTTACTGGGTTCCTGAGCCAGGCTCCAGCCAGACCCTCCCTGGTCACCGCAAGGGCAGAGAGCTGACTCTGGCGGAGGTGGTCATCCTTGTATGGCTTCTTCCCTGAGTCTGCTTAAGGCCAGGCTGCCTTTAGGGGCAGGGCAGGAGGCTGAGGGACAGGGGAGGTTTTATTCGAGAGCTTCACTGTCTGGGGCCTTTTGTCTTTTGTCTGCCACGAATTTCCATCTTATTACTCAGTCTAGGTAGATTTTTGCTTGGCTGAGCCGAGATCAAAAAGTAATTTTTCTTTTTGAAACAGCCAATTAGAAATTCATTTATTTTCACATTACGGACATTTGGCAAAAATTTCTTTGGCAATTTAGATCCATTTATATAGTCTGCATAAAGGGAGACGGTAAGGCTGAGGAAAAAAAAAACCCGTAAGGGCCCCAGGCAAAAATTAAATGCAGAATCATGTATTAGAAATGAGATGTATTTACTATTGTTTTTGAAAATTAATGGTGCATTTTTAGCTTTTATAATGTAATTTAATGATGCAATTCATCTAATAATAATAATAATAAAAGGAACACATTTGCACTCAGTCACAGAGACCTTCTGGGGCACAGCGCGGAACACCTTGTCCGTGGATCAGGGTTAGAATGAAGTGCTTCGGGCCTCTCTCTCTGTTAGACGGAACAGAAAAATGGTCTGTTCAAGGATCTGTGTGTATGCTGTGTGCAAGTTCTCTTCAGGCGTATCAGTGGAAATCTAATAAAAAGGACATTTCCCCTTTTCCCACATGGATATTACCATATAGGAGCAGCTGTTGCTTCTAGAACATTCCAGATTGTTGACTGTCCCAGCCTGCTGAGATGGCATTCTAAGACCCTGGGGTTGGGAATCAGAAATGGGCTTAGAGCTGTATGTGGGTCGGTTCCTCCTGGGCTCTGGTGGTGTGCAAGGGCGGGGTGAAGAGTTGGTTTGGTCGTGTCTGGTAGGGCATGTCTAACGTTGGTTTGAAGGAGGCAGTCACACTTACTGCGTCCAGGGCCCCATTGGTCTCCTGGCTCCAATCACCTTTCATATTCGTGTCAAAGTGTTAATTTCCACATGCTGTTGGTCTCATTGTCAGGTTATGGTTAGACAGAGTCTAGCTGGAGGATCAGCGAAGGAAGACACCTAGAGGCAGGGCTGGGTAAGCAGACCCTAACCCAATCCCTGGGTTGGGACAGACTTTGGGAATTGCTTGTTGTTTGTGCTGTCAGCGCTAGAATCTAAGCTGCCAAGGTCTTCTTCATGGTGTGTTTCCAGCCCTACTGTGTGTCATAGACACTCACTAGATGATTAAAAATATATGCCTCTGTAGTGCTGGGGATAAAATCCCAGGCCTTGTACATACTGGGCAAACCTCTCTACCTGAGTTGCACACCTGCGACATTTCTGACGGGTAAATTGGCTGATCCACCCTGGATGAACACATTGCTTCAGCGTTGATCTCACCCTCTCTCCAGCTCAGTGAGGAGAAAGTTACTGTTACTGTCACTCTGCTCCGTAGGAGGCTTTGTTGCCTCAAGTTCATCAATGCAGAGAGAACGGGTTCCCGTCTCGTCTGTGAGTTCTTGCTTTTAACCGTACCAGGACATTCTATGAGTGGATGAGTGGATGGATGGGTGGAAGAATGAATGGGTAGAAGAATGAGTGGGTGAGTGGATAGAAGAGTAAATGAATGGATTAGTGAAAGAATGAACAGACTGATGGAAGAACGAGTGGATGAATGCATAAAAGAGTAAATGGGTGGATTAATAGAAAGAAATGAATAGATTAACGGAAGAATGAATGGATGAGTGGATAGCAGAGTAAATGGGTGGATTAGTGAGAGAAAGAAGAGACTTATGGAAGAATGAATGGACGAATGAAAATATGACTGGTAGGAGGGATGGCCCTTCTTAGGGTTGCCCAACAAGGGGTCAAGACCTGAGCCCAGAATTTTTGATTATAAGTGGAGAACTTCTTTACCCCATCCCCATTTTCTCCTCAACAGGGAACTGTGGACAGAAGGTTCATCTGTGATTGTGGGGTGAGGCGGTGAGGGTTATCAGGGTAGGGGAGGCCAGTGGACAGATCCAGCTGTCCTCTTGATGCTGGGATTCTAGGAGAGAAGAGAGTTGGGTGCAGAGTTGTCCCAGGGGCTCAGGGATTTCGATGTTTTCTTTCATGTAAACATCTACCATGTGTTCCTCACCTGTGTAATGAGGCTGATCCCTTGGTTGTGTGTCAGCAGGTGTGCTGGTGGTGTGAGCGGAGCAGTCCATTCCTTATCCTGGTGGGCGCTCCCCCACTCTTATACCTTGGTGTTTTCCACTTACAATGAGGTCTCCAGATGCTGAGACACCCTTCATCAGCTGGAGATAGTCTATCGATCCTGATGCTGGGAAGCTACACTAGGATGCTCCTCGAAAGAGTGCTTTAAACAGAGGCAAGAAGATGCCAGGCACAATTTAAGCTACACCTGTGGCTCAAGCTGGCACCAATGAGAATAAGAAATTTTCTTTTTTCAGGGCTGGACGATAACCTTAGACACACCCACCTGGGAGCTCACACAGTGGACACCGCCATGATGCAGGTTTGTTCGCATGAACCCACTGTATCCTTCCAGCACCCCTGTTCAGCAGGGCTACCTATCCTTACTCTGCAGGGGGCAGAGAGGTCACAAAAGATTGCTCAGGGTCACATCTCTGACAGGAGGCAAAACTAACAGTTTCCTTAGGTTAGAACTCAGCTGTTCAACACCATGGCCCTTCTGCCTCTGTGAACACATATATAAAGACCCATATCATGAAGATGTAAAGGTACTTAGACATACATATGAGTGTGCACCTAAAATCAGAGGTCTGTGCAGTGAAGTCGAGACGTATCATATTCATAAGGCTCCTCAGACATAGATACATCTGTGGGACTCTGGAGCCTGGTGCTCTTCATGGCTCTCTTGCCTGGCTAGATGCGTGGGCGTGGCAAGGTGGAGAGAACATGGGCAGGGAGTGGGGACAGCTTCTGCCGTCCCCACTGCTGGTCCTTCTCTTTTGCACTGCTGCTGCTTGGGTTGCTCGGGCCAGGCTGAACCAGGAGGAGACTGACTACTGTGAGGGGTGCTGGGGAGCTTCTGGCAGCGATTTCTGGAGAGCAGATCTCTTCTCCAAGTGGCAATGTTACAGCTCATATGACAGAAGCTCTCAGACGATGGAATAATTCCTGCCCACCTTTAATTCTGAACACGACAGTTAATACAGTCTTATTGGACGGGTCAGTGTCTGACAGCAGGCACTTCCTATTGGTTTGGCCTGAGAGCTTGGGAAGACCTCATGACATATTCGGGCCGTGGTCCTGCTTCTACGTCTGATCTCTCTTGAGCCTACGTGACCTGTGGTCATGTCCTCACCTGTGGAGGAGGGATTTGGGGCGTTGTTCTCTATGACTGATCTGTCTTGGGCCTATGTAACCTGTGGTCACGTCCTTACCTGTGGAGGAGGGGCTTGGGACTTTGCCCGATGTGACTGATTGTTCTCAAACATCTTTATGGGGGTCCATGGGGAGGGGCACAGCTAGGTGAGGCCCTGATATCCTGGGAGAATGGGAGTATGCCTGCCGTCTCTTTTAGGGTCTCCCGGGGATTTGACCTATCTCCACCAGGAATCAGGGTACCTTTCACTGCCCGCCGCCCCACAACATCCACATGTGCTCACATGCTTTTATACCCATGCATACACTAAATCCACATTTACAGATATATATTGGTATATCCACATATCCGTCCATGCTAGCTACACTTACCCCCTTACCCCTACTCACCTCCATAACACACTCGCCTCCACATGCCTCTACATTCATCTCCACACCCTTCCTACTCACCTCCATACATACCAGGGTAATCACACAGATACCACAACGCATGGACATATTGCTATACATGGATGCACCAGACCTGCACACAAGGAGGCAGAGTTGAACATTCCCTCCCATGTGGGATGATGTCACAGGTGAGGCAGGTACAAGATAGAAGGAGGCCTGTCATTGGATGAGAAGGAAGGATGGGCGGGAGAGAAGTTTGAAGGAAGAGGAGGAGACTAGGGTAGAGAAGAAGAGACAGGAGGGAGCAGGGGAGAAGCTGTGGCAGGACAATATGGCAGGTGACATTAAGATTCCACTCTGTGTATTTACAGGTTGTTATTAATGTTCTTAAGGGATGGATGGTACTGGGCTCTGTATGTTTAGGTGGGCAATTACAGCTTATCAATTGGGTCAAAGGTTATTGTGTTGTGTGTTCTTTCACGCACAGGTTTAAGTGTAGGAAAGTGTGCAGTGGCTAGAGAGTCTGGGTCTCCATGGAATTGGGATGTGTGCTTCTGGAATGGAAACCTGCCTTGGGAACTAGATGGGTAGAGAGATGGCTGCCAGGCTCAGAGAGAGGCCTTTGGCAGTGTGATAGGGGATGGAGCAGAGTGGGTAAGAGGCTTTGATGATTGAGTTTTAAGATATCTATCAGATATCATGGGGTACCGCAGTGCCAGTTCTAGAGTGGGATAAAAGACTTTTTATATTTTTACAACAACACTCCCCCACCCCCAATGAAACACTGGGGTGCCTGCATACTCAGGTGGACACTCACACCCTCACAGTTGAGGACACACATCTAAGACCCTCCCCACCCCCCCCCACATATATAGAGGCCTCCCTCCCACATCTACACACCCCAAGGCATTCACTCAAACAACGTGATCCAATTTAAACAGAAAAGGAAAAACCAAGTTGAAGATTGGAGGAGGAAAAAAAAAAAAAACCAGGCTTCCGAGAGTCCAAAGCTAATAAGCTGGAAGTCGTGCCCGTGCTTCGCGATATCAATAACTCAGTATTGGGTTTCCAAAAAGACATCACATAATTTTTCAATGAGAAATCCATGAGTCCGGAGATGCTGTTATGGTGTGAATTACAATGCGCGCGGCTTGTCAGCCGTCCCTGTCAGCACTTTCTGGACGCCTTTGAGGGTGGGAAGCGCTGCCGTGGCAGCGGGACAGTTACCGTTGTTATTATTTCCTCTCTTTGGAGCCTCAAATTAAGAGCACAGAAGCAGGCCGGTCCTGCCCTCCTCCTGCCCGCCCCAGGGGTACCCAAATCCAGACCCGTTCAGCCTCATCTCTTCCTGACTGTGGCTCTTGGCTTCCTCCCTGCAGTCTTGAGGCCTGTTCTGAGACATGATGGCTTTTGGGGACCAGGACCAGGGCTGAGGGTGGGGCTGCTGTCTGAGAATGAGAAGGTTCTGCACATCTGACACCTGAGGGGTCACAGAGCAGAGCCTGTGGCTGTCTTCCCAGGACACCTGAGATAGGATTTCAGTTCAGGAATGAGGGGATCAGAAGCCTTCTGAGCGTAGAACTCTTTAATGAAATCACTTAGAAGGGATTTGGGAGGCCAAGAAGAACGAGGGGCCTTGGCAACTAGATATGGTGCTAAGATAGATTGTGGGAAATATGTCTGTGTATAGTATGTGTGTATATATATATGTATATATATTAAATGGTATATCTTCCATTTACTATGGAAGCAGGATTCTCCAAGAGGTCACTGGTGCCTGCATGTGAGCTACAGGGAGCAGAAGAAAGTGGCCTGTATTGAGCTCAGAGGCAGCCCTGCTGGCCGAACCCTTCTGAGCTACTGGGACTTGTTACACAGCATCATTGAAGCAGAAATTTGACAAATGCAGGATCCTGTCTTCCATACTTCCACAACTCCCTGGGCTCAGCCTTTTACTGAATGTGTGGAGGTGAGTGTGAACACACTTAGCTCCGGGTGTGGAACTTCCTTGGTCAGTATGAGACATACAGGCTCAGAGTGAGGCTCTCAGTGTTTGAGTTCAAATCCTGGCTCCTCCTTTTGCTGAGTATGGTTCTAGGTACATTATCTAACCTTCCTTCTGCCTCAGGACCCGTGTCATAGGGTCGGTCCCTTGTTCCACTATGCAGTGATTGGAATCTAGGGCTTTGTCATGGCATATGTGTTTTGTATCATTCAACTCAATATATCTGGATCACAGAGAGAATCATAAAACCTGTTTAAAGTTATACAGTGAGCAGATGGTAAAGCAAGGATTTAAAAGTGCTTCCAGACCCTGGGGACTTCACTCCTATGTAGGCAGGGCAAGGGAGAGACAGGGTGAGGACCTCCCATGCTCCTATCTGTGTGTGGAGGGTGGGGCGAACTTCAAGGTCACACCAGGCTTTCTGGAGCCGAGTTTGGTTTTTGGAAGTAGGTACTGCTTATTGGTGCTGGGTTACAGGCAAGCAGGGGTTCTGGAAAACCTGTGGATGGGAAAAGACGGACCCATGGTTGGAGGAGTCATTGTGGAGAGTTAGACGTCTAAGACACAGTGAGGAATGGCCTGAAGGAGAAGCATATTGTGGAGCTGATGGGAGTCAGGGAGACAGGCAGGTAGAAGTGAGTCACCTGGCTCTGAAAACTATGGCCAAAGGAGGATCTAGGTGTGTGACGTACAGATAGCCAGTTGTCCTTTGTATAACCCCACACACCCAAATCCCAGGGCAGGGTGCTGAAAGAGAGGCAACGAAAGAGGGAGTTTTAGTAAGGAATATTGGATTTAATGTTCTGTGGTCCTGTGGGACACCATCCTTTATTTGCCATAGCTTCTGGTGACTTCTCACTTTTCTCGTCAAGGGTCCAAGGGGGAAGGCTTTGCAGAATGGACTTGGGTATGCTGATGGTATCCAGGCATTTGTCCTGTGGAGCTGCAGACACAGGCTTAGGAGGGAAAGACAGGGCTGGCTGGGTACAGAGGTTTGGTGATGGCCTAGCTTCTTGTCTTGTACCCAGGGCAAGAGAGGTCACCTCTTGATGCCTGAGTCACCAGTGTCATGGCACACAGGCATCTGTGTCATGGGGCACAGTCCACCTTGTCCATGGGTGTGGCTGTCCTGTCCTTCTCATCCTTAGAGACTCTGAAGTCCCCAGAGCAGGCTTTGCCAAATCCTACTTTGATGGCCACATCACCACCGTTGCACATTGGCATTCGTGAAGGTTTTGTGTTGGAGAAGGGCTGGACAGTTTCCAGCTCATACCACGATGATTTGTCTGTGGGTATCTATTTGTCGGACCCAGGCAGATTTTAGTCCTGTCCAGGACGGCCACATATAGTTAGTTACACATGTTATGCCTTGCATGACCCAGGAGGAACCTTTTCTAGGGTCAGGAGGTCTGAACTGTGTCAAGTGTTTCGGATGATTTTGGGTTTGGAAGGAGTGGTGAATGCAATGGCCCTGGGGCAGGAAAGAATGGTTAGTTCAAGGAACTACAGGAATGTTATTATGGCTGGAGGACCAGAAAGCTTCAGAAATCACCCACAGGAACCTCTTTTTCAGGTGGATGCTGGTTTCCAGATGAATCCTTACGGCGAGAGCCAAGTTGTAGGAACATGGGGTCACCAGAGCTAGGGGAGGCCTGGTAGAGTAATAAGGCTTTCAATACTTCCATTGAGTTACCAGAACGTTCCATAGAATTACCTACTAACTCCCATAAAGCTGGAGAGATTCTGGTTTGGTACTCCAAGGGAGTACTCCAGGAAGGGAGACCAGTAACTGTAGCCCCTGTATTAGTGGACTGTCCCGTGTCAATCCTGTTTGTCACAGAAGCCTCCATTGCAGCATCCGGCTTGTACTGTCCATACATGGTGCAGAGACCAGGTGCCTTCCCTCTTATAGCATCCGCATCCCTTATGATCCTGGAGTCCTCCATTGGACACACAGTGCCGAGTAGAGAGTGTCCTGTAGGGCCTTTGCAATGTCGGTCTTCTGCCTTACTTCCTGTCATCTTTCACTCTTTGGAATCCACTTAGTGGACACATCCAGTTGCAAAGTAGCCTGGGATATGTAGTCCACTTTGGTGTTCTTCACACAAAGACAGCTGAACACAGCAGCTCTTGCTAGGAGCCTTCATCTTTGGACTCAAGAAGAGCATGGGATATCACAATTGCCATGTCCCTACTCTGACTAATGAAACCATTGTTCCAAGTGTCCAGGACATTCCAGCACGTAGCTCCCTGAGACCGGGCACCACGCATGTGGAGAGAGAAGATTCTGAGACTGTGGCTATGCTATTGTTTCATGAGCTCCATGGCCATCATGACAGGTGGCAGGCTACTTAGAAATAAGACGTTTGGCTCTGCTTTGACAGAGAAAGTGCAAGAGGCGCATTGGCTGCAGAGAACAACTTCATGGCTCCTCCTAGTTGAGAAGGCAAGGGTCTCCCCTGGCTGGGTCTGAACCGAGGAGGATGGGAGAAGATGGTGACTCCTTTTCTCAACTTGAGTGGAATCATGAGAGTCTCAGGAAACAGCTTGAGAGAGAGGGTGCAGGAGTAGCATGGTGAAGAGTCAAAAGGAGGTATGAGGCGGAGGAGTGTGGAAAGAGGGAAGGAGATGAGGAGGGAGAGAGGGGGAAGGAGTGGGAGGGAGGTAGGGGGACTGTGCTAAGCCGTCAATGGTCCATAGAGAAAGTGTGAATAATGAAAAGCACCCAGACAAGTAATGGACCAGTGTCCTCGTAGGAATCACATGTGCAGTCTGACACGGGATGTTGTTCTCTGTTCTACAATTGTTCTTCCTGTGAACTTTTAACAAGACTCTTAAATACAGCAGCTTTGTACTGACAGGCACTTGAAAGCATGGAGAAAATGTAGAGTCCTTACTTAGCTTTTGGCTGGAAAAAAATGACTGACTAATTTAAGCAGTTGGGTGATCCATTATTGGATAAGCTAGGGACACAATGATGCAGGCTCAGAAGACAGTTTCCCTCGGCAGCCACTGTGCTAGACTAGACTGTCTCATGTTCTTCCCCTTCGGATGGATGGAGCATACTCCTTTAGAGCTCCTGGACCTCCTCTTTGGCAGGCATCACTAACACATCCTTGGGATAGTCCTTGTGGGCCCCAGAAGTTGCTCCTTGGGCCCTTAGAGCCCCTGATCCGAGAAGTCACCATGCATAGGTCAGAGGTGACATGAGAACTTCCCTTCTGCACAGGGTCAATGGAAAAGCAACGAATGGGATTATTACTGTCTTGACCCATAGTAGTGGGCATCTTGTGCCCTAGGGATGGAGGAGTGTTCATCTGCCTTCAGGGCTGCCACTACTGATCCTGTTGACATTTGGAAGCTACCCTTTCTCTGTGGGGTGCTGAAATCTTGGAGAGAAGGATTGTGGTCACTGACTCCCGGCTGGGCCACCGAAGAGTGGCTAAGATGGATGTCTCATTGAGTGCTGCTTTTCTCCTAATGCTGGCCTCCTTTGCCAGGATAGACCCTCACCCCAGTCTGAGGGCTCTTCTTTGCCTTCGAGGGTCTATTCTCCTAGGCCCTAAAAGCAAATGAGTTCACCCTTCGTTTTCAATCAGGATAGAGGAGAGTTATGGGGCCTCAGGACTCAGCCAGACTGCATGGAGATGGATCAGATACACCTACAGTCAAAGTAGAGTCCAGGGGCTATTGCTTTGATTGTACTACTAAGATGTTTGCTGCCCCCCCCCATCCCCCAGAAGTGTTTCTAATTACTGCTAAGCTGCTTTCCCTAGACTTCTCTTTGGCCATCCCCACAGAGTGCTTTTTTCTCAGAGCAAAAGGAAAAAAAAAAGTAAGAACCATTCAGAATGAGGGCTAGGCTTGGGTTTCAGTTTTGACTCATTCCTCCCTCATAGGGCAAGCTTGGGCAAGTCACAGACTTCCTTGAATTATCCTTTATAAAGGGAGGGTACCACTCCTTGCCTGGATTAGCATCCGGAGCCTGTGCTCTTCCTTTTATTTGTCAGCTTGATGTAAACCGGAGTCAGCTGGGAAGAGGAAACTCAATTGAGAAGAGACTTCTAATAGATTGGCCTGTGAGCATGTGTGTGAGCATTCTCTTAATTAATGATTGAGGTTCAAAGTCCTAGTCCACTGTGGGTGGTGCCATCTTTGGGTAGGCGGTCCAGGGTTGTATATGAGAGCAGGCTGAGCAAGCCATGGAAAGCAGGCCAGAAGTCAAACTCTCCATGGTTCCTGCCTCAAGTTCCTGCCCTGACTTCCCTTCATGATAAACCATAGGCTGATTACCCTTTAGGTCACAGTGTTCTCCACAGCAGCAGAAATAGACCAATGTCCTCAGAGGGACTGGGGATGCCAGCTCCTTCCCAAGGAAGATGCCTTACTTTACAGTCTCCTTGCTGCTGCCTTCTGAGTTGTACCAAGGTGTGTGTGTGTGTGTGTGTGTGTGTGTGTGTGTGTGTTGAAGGGAGACTCCCTACCTGGGGCTGCCTCAACTTAGCTCTACCCCAACTGTTCCATGAAGGTAGGTTACCAACTTTCTTTCAGCAGATTCAAAACCCATATAAATCAGGAGCCGAGCACCGGCAGGCTAAGAGAATGCTGCTCTGAGGGCTGATTTATTTGCCAGAGTGTTCAAGGGCTGGGGATTGGCTTGTAGTTTCTCTGTAGTGTTTTCAGGAGGGGTTACAGCTGAGGGGAAACAGGCTCAGACCTTCTGGATAACACGGGGTGGGGGCAAGGGTTCTCCCCTGGGCACCTTTGCCCTGCCGGCACCCGTTCTCATGGGTGGCATTCCCTCCTATTCAGTGTGTAGAGGAGCAGCTGCAGGTGGTGGGCGGGTGGGTGAGGGGCAGTGGGCAATAGCTCTCACGTCTTCGGTGGAGACCCTAGAAATCACCCTCACCAGCTGGGGGACTCCATTCCTTCTCCCTCCCTCCCCCCTCCCCCAGCATCATTCTGGCTCTGTTTCCTATCTTGTTTCTGTGCTTGTGTCAGCACTGAGTGGCAGGTGTGCTAACTCCAGAGACAGATCTGTGCCTGCTGGAGCTCTGGAAAAACAGTGTCTACAGCAAGAGAGTCAGGAGTTAGGTAAGCGCAGAGAACTGATGAGAAGGATGTGTTGGGAGAGGGCAGGGGGGAGGCACAGGGTGCCCTGCAGCCATACTTGGTCTAACCCAGTAGGGCTGGCTCCATGCTGTGGTGGGGTAGAGGGGGAGATCATTAAAGTCACTGAGAAGCCGGGTCCTTGCTTCCCTTCCTTCCAATCCTCCTACATCCCTACTTCCTTTTTGCTTCCCTCCGTCTTTCCCTCTCTTTCCTTTTACCCCTCCCCACTTCCCACCATTACAAAGGACAGGTTCTGCAGTCTCCCCAGCAGGAGGCAGCTGCAGGGACTCAGACAAGGTCCTGGTTTCTGACAACTGTTCATCAGTAGTCATGTGGTTGGAAAGTCTGAGTCAGGGCTCACAGAGAGCCTGGCTATGCCTTCAGTGGTCAGAAAGCTCTGGAAGAGCAGACAGCTGCCTGGGCCAAGGTGGAGAGGGCACCCTGGGTAGGAGGAGAGCCAGCACAGAGGCAGGAGGACAGTCTGAAGGGAGAGCATCTTTGGGATTCGCTCACCCAGCCTGCTGGCACAGTGTACTTGGGGACTCCACACTGACCTGATTTATCAATCAACAGATGCTCATTAAGTCCTAGTGTTGTGTAGCTATTTCCTCTGCATTCAGCCTTCCCGGAGTGGGGGAGGGGTTCCCAAGACTCGAGAAATGGAGCGATGATGTTTCCAAGGCGTAGGAAGCTCAGGAAATCACGAGATTCATGGGGCTCCTTGCGGGGGTAGAAAACCAGTAAACACCTGCTGGCAGAGGAGACTGGGGTGGGGCCTGCAGACAAATTGGCAGGGAGCTTGAGGGATGCAGCTTGCATGAGCTGTCACTCACGTGGGGTGGGCTTTTCCAGGAGGCTGCTGCCTGAGCATCACTTATGTTCCTCCTATAAGTACCATAATGCCAGTGGTTCACTGAGCTGAACCGGAATTGTTGCTATGGTCTATCTCGAGCGATGAGATGTTTGCTCATCTCTCCCTGGGAAGAGTCTCACAGCACCTTGCCATATTTGCTAGTCACAATTCAATGGAGGATAGACAGTCAGGCTGAGATGCTGGCCCAGTCTCTTGGTCCAATGGAGAAGGCAGACAGCAGACACTATATAAGGGACAAACCTGGGGCCATGTCTCTGCTCCTTGCTGTGTCATAAGGTCTGTAGCCATCCAGCATTCTTGGCTCACAGAGTTGATAGTGCCTGGGGTACCTGTTTTGGGAACGGAACTGTGAAGTATCTAGCCTACAGATATGATCTGGGAAGGGTGGCGTGGAGACGCTGAGCAGCTATCTCAGGTCACTGCCATTGAGAGTATAGTGAGCCCACAGGTCTCAGACATAGGTGGTCTGAGTGTTCCATAATAGCATTCTGGAAGTCCACACATGATCTTAGAGAAGGAGGCATGCACTCCCTAAAAAAATGGGTTGTACAAATCTGGTCACTCACTTATGGCCTTCAGGGCAGTTGAGACATCATCAGAGAGGTGAAGTCATATAGGAAGCTCTTGGGAATGCTCTTGGCCTGTGTGGTTAAGCAAGAACAGAAGAGTGTAGAAGGGGGAGGAGGATTGGAGGAGTGGTTGGAAGAGGAAGGAGAAGGGAGGATGAGAGGAAGGGAAGGGGAGAAAGAGAAGGAGAAGGAGAAGAAGGAGGAGGAGAAGGAGGAGGAGGAGAAGGAGGAGGAGGAGAAGGAGGAGGAGGAGGAGGAGGAGGAGGGGGAATCTGAAGAATAGGGGAATTCTCTAACTGCATCTTCCTTGCCAGATCTGGACTCTGGCTCCTCTCCCCCTGGATCCCCAGCACCAAGGCCCCCGGACGCCTGTGTGGGCCCTCTGAACTGCCATCTGTGATTCTCTATACTGGTGGCTGACCTCTTGAGGTACTTTCTTCCAGGAACTCTTAGTGTTTCAGACCCAGGTCTGTGAGACTCCAAGGGCTCCTTCCTTTGCTTCTTTCTCTCCTTCCACTTTGCCTCAATTATTAAGATGGTGAACGGTGCTTTTCTGAGGTCTATGGTGCCTGGGCACAACTTTATTCCTTGCATAAGGATAAGGAATGGAGATGGTACCTTCCATCATCACACATGCTGGCCACACGATGGCGCCATGGGACCATCAAGCCCATGTCCAGTCTCTCCTAGGCATCCTGATTACCCCGGTGGCATTTTTGTCCTGTAAGTGGTCCATAGGCACCAAGAGTTTTCTGCTTTGTTTGGTCACTGTCACCTCATTACCATCCCTGAGTGCACACACTCATACACAACCACATATACACACATACAACTACCATGCACAGAACACACAGATGCAACCACTTAGTTACATACCACATGCAGATCACACACTCTAAACAGACTACACATATACACAGTCCACATACAGACCACACGCATGTAGCCACAAACACACACACTACACACATCAGACTGCATGCATACAGACACATACATAATACACCATACAAACCACACATATGTAGTTGCACACACTACGTAGTGTATTATTACACATACCACCCCAATGCCCCAGAGGAACTTGGGTGAGGAAGTTAGAGAGCTCCCCTATTTTCTCAACTTCCCTCTCTACCTGCCCCAGTCCCTCCATCCCTTCTTGGTCCTCCTCCCCTCCCCCCACATCTCTGTTCTCTCCCTCCTTCTTTATTTAATGTACCTGGGCAACTGACTTGGGACCTTGGTTGCCCAATGGTGTCCCATAGAGGTCTCTCCTCCTGGAAGCTCTCAGCCAGAGGTGACACAGGAAAAGGTTGCCTCAGCCTCCAGGCACCTGAGAAGGAACAAGAGCTCAGAGCTCTAGTCAAACATGGTGCTGACCACTGACCAGCATGGCTAGTGGTGCCCCTTTCATGGACATGATTTGGAAGTTCCTGGGGCCACCAGCTGGGCCAGGAGAGGATGGCTCAATGTGGCACTGACTGGGAGAGGTGACCAGGGTGAATTTCAGGAGTGCTTGGAGAACAGTGGTGAGTTAGAGTGGTAATGACTGTGGCAGATGACACAGGGAAGGGTCTTCCATCCAAGTACTTGGTACCTGGTCACTGCACTGGGCCCTCTGCACAGGTTCTGTGCCTTTGATTACCTGGTAGAGAAGGTAGGGGGCAGGGTTTACAGTAAACGAAACCGGGATGGGAGGCAGACTTTGTTTTAAGGCAACAAAGCCCAGCGTACAGGCAAACGAGGCACATTTTATTTTTAGGGCTGAAGAGGAGACATAACCAGTTAACTCCTGATCACACTGGCGGCCATTGTTGCGTGCCTTTTCACTTCTCAGCCATTGTTTTCCTGTTGGAAGGATTGTCCCGCAGCTGACGTCGGACCCTGATTTAATGAAGCAATAACTAGGGAAATGGCTTCCAATTGATTATTAAGCATTTGTTTATTAGCACGCAGTATCTCTGACCCCAATAGCTGTTAAGTAGTCATTAAATAGCAAGGAAGATGTTTCTGTTTATATATTTTGTTTATTTACCGTCATGAAAACATCATTGCATCAATTAAATGTCGATTAGGGGGCCTTGCGGTTTGAATTAGATTATATACACAGCGTCAAATCATTTTCATGTTTCTGAGATATAATCTGTTTTTGTTTTGATATTCAGTAAGACTCCATTTGAGTGTTAGAGACTGAGGCTGGCTCGGGTGATGCCTGACTTCGTGTCCTTCCCCACTGTTTGTTCCTTTTTTTAATTTGCATCCCAGGATAGCGTGAAGGTGGGTCCTTTCAGAGTGCTCATTTGTGGAGGGGCTGGCTAGCTTGCCCCTGTCAGTTTTGGTTTTAAAAGTTTTTCTTTTCTCCTTCCTGCCTCTCTTTCTCCTTTCCCATGTCTCTCCTCCTTTATGTGTTTGTGTGATTGTGCATACACTATTGCACGTTTGCCTGTGTGTGTGTGTGTGTGTGTGTGTGTGTGTGTGTGTATGTGTAAGCCCCAAGTTGATGATAGGTATCTTCCTTGATTGCTTTCTACTTTATTTATTGAGACAAGGTCTCTGGAGAAACCTGGTGCTAGCTGAGCTAGGCAGCTTCCCCCAGGGATCCAATCTCTTCCCTTTAAGGCCTGGGATACAGGAGGCTGCCATGGCAGTCTTAAATATGGGTGTTAGAAATCCAAACCCAGGTCCTCACGCTAGCAGGGCAAACATCTAGCTACTGAACTACAGTCTCTCTAGCCCTAAGATAATTTCTTAAAAACAAACAAAGAAAAACAAACAACAACAACAGCACGTTCTAGAAGTCATCACAAACCCTTCGATGTTTCTCACCAAGGTTGTAGAACTGAGCTGCAGACATGAAACTAAATTCTAAATCCAGAGGCGATAGAATTGGGGATGTCGTCTTTTCCTGTCATAGCTGAGAATGGTAATGACTCATAGATTCTTATATCTTAAAAACAGTCATTCCAAAGGAAGTTCAGAGGGTACCAGTTTTGAGAAAACAAACAAAAATCTCATGAGAAACACCTATACTTAACTTTAAAACTTAGTTTTTGAAGCGGTGAACACAAATTATACATTATCATGCACGTGATTTTCACTATACGTGTATATGGTGAGATGTTCAATGAGCTTCCTGGCTTCTTGTGCCTTTTGTTTGAAGCACAGGCGGGTCAAACCCAATGCCTTGTTCATGCAAAGTAGGCTGGTGCCTCTGAGCCAAGTGCCCAGCTCTTCCTTCTTGCCTTTCATGGTGGAGGAGAAAGGACCACCATGGAGGATCCTGCCTGAGTTGGGTCCCTCAGACTGAGAAGGGAACGTTATGTCTCCAGATTCCTCTTCCTGTTCTATCGATAAGGGTGGGGGGGCAGGATCTCCCCTGGGAATAGGGAGACCTGATGTTTTGGGGATGGGTAAAGCAAGTTACTCTTCCCACCTCCAGGCCATCCCAGAGAGAGGCTGAGGAGGCCCCTGTGGATGCTGGGTGGGATCAGCCCTTTAGGGATCACACACAGGATAGAGGGGGAATGGAGACTGAATAAAGGGGCAAGCCAGGGTCTGGTTCCTTCCACTCATCTCTCAGTGCAGGGTAGGGGCAGCCCTCTGATCCAGGCCAGGGCTTATGCAGGGATAGAGGAAACAAAGGACGATGGAGAAGAGGGTAGTGAAGTGAGCCAACTGTTAGTTTAGGCCAGTCATTTGCTTGTTGAAACATTCCCTGACACCAATCTCCTCTTACTCGGCGGCTTTTTGTTGCATGAATAACTGAACTTTTCTATCCGGTGGCAACTTCATGAGTGAATCCAACATGGACAAAAGCTGAAGTATTTGGTAGCAAGGACACCATGCTTGTCCCTTGTCCCTTGCCCATCCACCTGGAGTTGCCACTTCAGGAATTATCTTGCTCCACCTACATACTTGGAACCTACTACGTTCATGTCCAGCCAACCCCACCCTCAAAAGCCAGTCCCCAGTTGGCCAGAGCAGACACCGGGAATAGGATTGTCTCAAAAATCTCAGGCTCACCTGTGGGTATTCAGGTTTCACAACAAATTTCACCCAAGAATGTGTGTTAGACAAGACCCCTATGTAATTCTGTGCCACAGGCAAGCTAAGACTAGGTTAGGCTGCCGAGAAGCCCAGGGACTGACAGCTAAGGGAGCACTCTGGACTGGTTGTGTTGGTGTTGCTGTGACACAGTCCAACACAAAGAACTTGAAGGAGGAATAGTTTTTCTTGGCTCAGGGTTTCAGAAGGGTTCATCCACGGCTGCTCGACTCCATATTCCTGGTTAGAGCATTATGGCAGCAGGGGTGTGCTGTGGAAAGGGTTGCTTACCTCACAGTGGACACGAAACAGAGAGAGAAAAGAGAAAAATGGCCCAACCACTAGTCACTTTCTTCTATCGGTTAGGTCTCATGTCCTAAGAGACCAGAATAGCCCTCTCAGCTGGAGACGAAGTGTTCAACACATGAGCTCGTGTGGATGTTTCTTACTGAAATCCTATCAGTTTGTTCTCAGAGCTGGTCCAGTACCTGTATGAGACGAAGAAGGATGCTTCCTGGGCTCTCACTGGCCTCCCCCTGTCCTGCCCTCAGCAGCAACCATTGTCCATGTTTTGGGTACGGGGGCATCTTTGAAGGGACTCAGTGATGCCCATTCACGGTGCTCTGTATTCAACCACACATCTCCAGAACGTCTCGTCTTCTCGCAACCATCATTCCAGTTCCTTTCCCTGTGAAGTTGAACTCTGCAAGCATCGCCTAGGGGTGGAGTCACATGGCGTTTATACCGAAGTGCCTCAGCACAAGGTTCTAATGTTCCATGATGTAGTATGTGGCAGAGTTTCTTTCATAGGCCGTGTAATGTTTAAGGGCATACACACGTATGTTCCATGGCTTGCCCGTTCATTTGTCTGTTGATGGGCATGTAGCTTGCTTCTAGGTTTTGGCTCTTGGGAATGGTGATCTAGTGAATGTGCCTGAGTCTCTGAGATCCTGCTCTCCCTTCTTTTGAGTGTATGCCTAGATGTAGAACTGCTGGGTCATATGATGATTCTATTTTTATTTATTTATTTATTTTTTTTTGAGGCGCTTGTTTTCCACAGGGCTGCACCAACATCCTTGCCAGTACTTATTTAGTTGTTGATAGTACCCATGAATGTGAGGTGATGTTGATACATTTTCAAATAAAGACACTGTCAGTTTTGCCGCATAAAAAACTCTTCCAAAAGCTCTGGGTCAAAACAATTACCATCCGCTTAGCTTACCAATTCTCTGGGTTGGCAGTGTGGGCTGAAACTCAGCTGGGTGCTTCTTCCAGCCTTGGCCAGACGCTGGGTGTCTAAGGCTGCCTGTGGGCTGGCTTATCTGGGATTCCTCCAGCCTGGATGGCTTATTGATATTTTCTGTCACCAATCTCTCATCCCACACGCTGTCCCAGCTTGTTCCCGGGAAGGCTGGGCAGAGTTCCGGGAGGATGAGCTGAAGCTTGCTCAGAGGCAGAACACCATGATGACTTCCTCTAGATTTTTGTTTGTCAGAGTGTACTGGGAGGGCAATTCAGACTCAGGGAAAGTGGGGGAAATCTTACCATGTCATGGGCAGGTCCGCACAGGATTGTAAATGTTGGGTAGTCATTGACAACAACAACAACAACGACAACTACTACTACTACTACTACTACTACTACTACTACTACTACTACTTTTACTACTACTACTACGTATTAGTGTTATTTGCAAACTATGTAGAATAATGTTTCAACAAGTGTTCAGAGAAGGCAGCCGTAAGGATTTCATCTGCAGTTTGCTCTGATGGTCTCCTCCCACTTGTGAGTCTCAGAGGTGATGGTTCACACCCGCAAAATGAGACTATTCTGAGAATTGTAGAATCAAGGCCATCAGCATGACTTCACATCGGAACTCCCCTCACCCCCAGAAACTCACGATTATTTTCAAAGAAGCGATTCTTTCATGCATGAGCCATAGAGGTTCAGGCGTTACGTCCCCACTCATGTGCCATACACAGCAGACTCAAGGCTAGCTCTGTGCACGGAGTCCTATCCTGTTATGAGGAGTCATCATGCATTTGGCTATCTGTCACTTTTTTTTTTTCGGTTCTTTTTTTCGGAGCTGGGGACCGAACCCAGGGCCTTGCGCTTCCAAGGCAAGCGCTCTACCACTGAGCTAAATCCCCAACCCCTATCTGTCACTTTTTAAAAAGGCCATTCCTCACTCTCCTTCAAAGCCACAGTGGCCAAGGAGCCTCCCACAGAGCTCTACAGTCTGTTCAAGCACTCAAAGCAAAAGAGCCTACTGGGAACTTAAAGTCTTCCACAGCTCAGCGCTTTTCTATCTGGATAGATATAGAGTTTGGTTAGATCTAACCAGACAGAGCTGCTGTTGGAAGAGCATGGGAGATTAGGTACGCAAGCAGTCTCCTGAGATGGCAAGTCAGCTTCGGTGGCCCAGCTTGGAGAAAGTTTACTACTCTATTATTTTGATTCTAGTTAGAATAATACTACATGACAAAGCACATCGAATCTGTGGTCGATGGCTAGAAGCAATGTGTTTCTTTCCCTCTGGGTCTAGGGGTGTCTGGGGCCTCAGCTGACCTTGACTGGGCCATTGTGTGATTGCAGAAAAATGGATCAGGTCTATGCCTTCGTCAGCTTTAACTGCCAACTTGATACAACTTAGAATCACCTGAGAAAGGGGATCTCCACTGAGGGTTTGCCCAGACCAGACTGGCTGTGAGCATATCTGTAGGGGGTTGTCTTGATTGTTAACTGATGTGGGTGGGCCCAGTCCACTTTGGGCGTCACCATTCCTAGGCAAAGTGGCCTGTATAGGAAAGCTAGCTGAGCATGAGCCAGAGAGTGAACCAGCAAGCTGAGTTTCCTCTATAGTTTCTGCTTCAAGCTCCTGCTTGAATTCTTGGCCTGGCCTTAATGATGAACTGTGACCTGTGAACTGAAATAAACTTTTTCCTCTCCTATGTTGTTTTTGGTCTCAGTGGGTTTTTTTTTTTTAATCACAGAAGTAACAAAGAAAACTAGAACATACCCACAAAACCGGTGATACCTGAACTATTTACTATTGACTCTTCGCTGAAAAAAAGGTGCTGGTGTGTTGTGTATCATGACTTTAGGACAGAAGTAAAAGTAGGGTAGGAGGACCCAGGTTTCGCAAGCATGGGGGAGGAAGCAGTCTCTCACCTGAATCTAATCTAAAGGGGTGAGCTTGAGGAGTGAGGCAGAGGCCAGGGGAGAGATGACTGACAGAAAAACATGAACGGAGAGGGCATGGGGCTTCTGGCTTGATCTGCCTGGAACCTCGGGTGAGGTGGAAGCTAAGGGGAGATGCCGTGGGATAGTGCTCGCTGCTTGCTGGGGTTGCTGCCTCTCAGGAAGTTGATATTTATAGCAGTGGCGTGTGCTATGCCTGCGGCTAAGGGCATGCAGGCACTTCCTTCTCAATTCCTCTTAGGCCTAGACTGTGTTTGCATTTTACAGGTTTGAAGCTGCACACAGCCACAAGGAGCTGGCGTGGACAGAGGTAGAGATGTTCCAGAAGGAGATTCAAGTGTGTCTGCCACCTACCGTGGGTGCTGGGAGTGGGTGCTGGTTCCAACGTTGGAGTGTAACCGGACTAACCTCATGTTCCCTACGGTTTGGTCCTGTGGCCACACTCAGCTGTCACCTGCTCTGACAGCTCCAAGTCCTCCCTCTCACTGCTTGTCTGTCTCCACTTGTAGAAAGCCAGTGTGCTTTTAAAAATCTCCACAATACACAGCAGGGTAGGTACGCTCGTATGTTGATCGTGAGGCAGGAGCATCACTTATCCCTCTAGTACACGCCATAGACTCTCTAGGGGATCACCAGGTCTAGCCTCAGACCCTGCTCAGCACCAGCTTAGGCATCACTTCTATTTTTTTTTTCAATCCAGGGAAGGGCGTTGGGCTTGTGCACTGCTTTCCACACAGACCTAACCAGTCTTCTGTCAGCCAGAGTTTTCCCAACTCTGCCTTTGACCCGGGATTCAACACAACTCAACAAATGTTCGTTGAGAGTGCACAAAATTTCAAAGAGTAGAATGAAACTCACAGGGTGATGAGCGAAATCACTGACTTCAGCATCCCCTGGATAGGCCCTGCATGCAGCTCTGCTGCTACTCCGGTGTGGCTGTGCAGCTAAGGCCTTAGCACCTCAGACGAGTGGAGTGGCTACAGCTTGAGGCAGGAAATGAAGCCAGGTTTTTGTCAAACTGCGATCAGAGAACATGGTTTGAGAAATGGGTACAAGGTCAGGTCTCTAAACTATTCTAGTGGGGTAGTGCATTACAGGACTCTGGCTACCATGATCTCTAGGCACAGTTGAGGAAAAAAGTTGTCTAGCAAAGAATTAAACTCTCAGAACCTCAGCCCTCAAAGCAAGAACAGATGAAGGAAACTGAGGCAGGAGTTCCTGACTCTGGCGATGATATAGATATATTGGGCCTTCTGGGATTCACCAGGGTTTGAAAAGACACCAACTGTAGGAAACTTGTGGCAGAGTATCTTTCTTTCTTTCTCTCTCTCTCTCTCTCTCTCTCTCTCTCTCTCTCTCTCTTTCTTTTCTTTTCTTTCTTTCTTTCCTTCCTTCCTTTCCTCCCTCCCTCTCTTTCCTCTCCCCCTCCCTCCCTCCCTCCCTCCCTCCCTCCCCACCTCTCTAAGATTTATTTACTTTATGCATATGAGTGCTCTACCTGTATGCATACCCGCATGCCAGAAGAGGGCATCAGATCCCATTACAGATGGTTGTGAGCCACCATGTGGTTGCTGGGATTTGAACTCAAGACCCCTGGAAGAGCAACCAGTACTCTTAACCACCCAGCTACCTCTTCAGCCCCATGGCTGAGTTTTCTGATCTGCCTCACACCAACTGGTGCTAGCCAGGTTCCTAGTCAGGACTAGGCATGGTAGTCACTTAGTATGACAGGTTTGTTCTTTTGGAAAACTTCCTAGTCCTGCAGCCCAGCCACCGAGCTGTCTCTCTGCAAAGGGCTGGCAGTCACACACCATTCCCCAAAGGGACACCTCATGCCTGAGTGAACTTGCCCTTCCATGGAGATTTCTAGAACACACTAAATGGGTGTGTGTGTGTGTGTGTGTGTGTGTGTGTGTGTGTGTGTGTGTGGAGAGAGAGAGAGAGAGAGAGAGAGAGAGAGAGAGAGAGAGAGAGAGAGATAGATAGATCAGGCATGCATTCCAGCCGGCACTGTGTGAACAGCACACACATAAACATTGCTTCATCGGGATCGGTTTGCAAACTTATTTCTTTAGGATGAAGATTTAACATATCAATGGCTCCTCCATGCTGGGAACAAGATTACCCTGAGCACACACACAGGCGCCCAGGGAGGGACAGACTATATCTTAAATGTGCCCCCAGGTCCGTGTGTCTCTTTCTTCCTTGCCCCACCCCCACCCCCACTCCCCTTTTATTTTATTTTATTTTTTTTCATTCCTCTAAGCTTATTTCTCTTGAAATTTCCACCTTGTGGCTGGGTACTGCTGACTTCACATTTGCTGCTGCAGTGTGAACTCCGCATCTGTGAACGGATGACAGGAAAGATTAATGGCCCTGCTCCCTTCTCCTTGACTGTGGGCCCAGCTAATGAATAAATAAATAAATAAACAAACAGAGCTCCAATCCCCTAAATAGAGACCCAGAGCCGGGGAGAAAACAGCGTTTTGCTGAATCCATTCTTTGAGGAAAAACCCAACCTCTAATGATCTCTGATTTACATAGTCGGCAGTTTTTCACTAAACATTTTACAAAGACACAAAAGTTTGGGGTGGAGGGATTACCCCCCATGCTTGTGCCAGACAGAGGCAGGGGGCTCTGACAGGACCTGACAGGGACTGGTACAGAGCTGGGCTGGTCATGAGTGAGCAGATTTCTCACCCACACTGTCTCAGGCCAGGGACCTTCGTGCAGTTTGTCGGTGAAAGGGACTTGTCCGTGGTCTGAGCGGTCTTTCGTGGGAGCAAGGGCTGCTGATCATCTGCCAGTTTTAAAGGTCTGCAGCTAAGAACAGAGGGAGCTAATTCCTTCCTGTTGTCCTTCTTGTCCCCAGTTCCTGTGTAAGAGAATCTCAGACTCCAGCATCTTAAACTTGAGCACATGAGCAGATGATGGGGAGATCTCCCTAGGGTCAGGAGTCTCTGTCGGTGGGTTCCGGATGGGGCCGTGGTCATCAATGGCAACAAGTTCCCAGGTGAAGTGAGTGGTCCAGGGACTATGCTTAGAACTGGGAGCTGGGGCGGCCGCTGTAACTTCAGTTCCAAACCCTCCTCTGGGGCTCTTGTGTGAAGCTCCCTACCAGCCCCAGCCAATGACATGAGATGGATCTGCTTATGCTGGTCTCTCAGCCTAACAACAATGAGAGCTTTCCAGATCAGGCTTGGAGTGTGCGTACTGAACGCTTTTAGAAGTCACCTTTCACCTACTTAGCTCATCCTTAACAAAGCCCACTTTGTGGATAGGAAGATGCTTTAGTGACATGGCCTAGTAGAGGAACAGCAAATTCAGTCAGCAAAGTGTCTTCAGGCCCAAGGTAAGCTGCCAAAGTCTGGGGTTCAAGGAAGTATCTTTTGGAGGTGCTTATGATTTGCGCCTCCCTGCAGAACCAGGACTTTGAAGGCCAGAAGGCATAGATACCACTTGTCAATCTGAGCCTTCCTGTCCCTGGTACCCAGCTCAGTTTACTCTCATTGACAAGGAAACAGAGGTGAGGCCAGTTCGGCAGAGACCAGGACGGGGAGTTCTCGGTGCTGGACATCTCTCTCTAATGGTGGATCCTCTGGCTCAGGCAGATTTGGCCTGAGGAAGCCAAGCAGTGTTCAGGTGGGCAGACTTGAATTTGGCCATTTGGTGGTGAAGGAGCATTTGCATCAGGGACCCGAGCCCTGGCTGTCTTCCCTTTCCTCATCACCCAGGCAAGATGGCTGACTCATTCTTATGCTTGCTTCCTAGGTGTAAGTCAGTCTTTGAAACCTAGAGCCACGCTGGCTGATTGGGTGCAGCTCACCTTATTCCCTGGGTCATCCTCAAATGTTCCCTAGGGACTTATTCTCTAGAGCCCCTGCCCTCACCCCACTCACTTGCCAGAGCCTCTGGTTACTCACTTATAAAACAGGGACTAACTACAACACCTCCTTTATGGAGTAGGGGAGGATGAGCAATGGCATCCTGGCCAGGCTCGCCACCATCATAAACACCTCATACCCTGGCCTGTGGTTGCCCTGGCTGTCCCAACACTGGGCTCCCTGGGGCTTCAGAGTCTACTGTCAATGCAACTTATGTTGCCCTTTGTAAAAAACAATCAAAGCCTTGACCTTGGAGCTACCCAGAAAAGCACCCAGAGGTCCCTGCTTTATACAGCTCTGGGGGTTGGTACAGTGATGTTGTCAACTCAGACCATGCTCTCTAAGGCTGATGCTGCTTAGACAGACATTCATCACCATGCAAGGAGATAGCAGACATCCCACAGCAGGCATATGAGACACTGCCAGAGAGAGTTTTCGCTGCTTTATCTGGGAAGGCAGGAGTACACATGAGTTACACCTCAGAGAGGGGCCTTCTCAGTGTTTGTTGAATATATCAGCATCTCGTGGCTGCTGTAACAAAGGTAAGGTATCTTACGACTATTAAGGAGGATTGAAGTCCAAAGTCATTGTCTCTGGGGTTCCATCCAGAGACCCGATAGGGCAATCTGTGGGTTGGTTACCTGTCTTTCAGTCCCCTATAGCTGCCCAGAAAAGCACCCAGAGGTCCCTGTGTTATTTGGCTCGAAACTGTGTCTCTCCGACCCCTGCCTCCATTGACCATAATGTCATCTTTCTTCTATTTGTATCCTTATCACAAAGACACTGGTGAGAGAGAATTTTAAGGGTCTATTTGGATAACTCAGGATGATCTCCATGTAGAATACTCCTTTATTTGATCACGGCTTCAGCGTCTTTTCATAGAGGATGAGGCTCTGGTGGCCTTTTTCTGGTGGGAAGCTTTGTGCAGTCCAGTAAAAATGTAACTAGAGGATAATCCAAAGGCTGGTTGGAGAGGAAACACTCCTAGTCTTCTTGATCCAGTGGGTAAAAAGTCAATCCCTGTTGTGTGACTGTTTTCTAAGGAGAAATTACCTTAGATAGTTGCCCACACTCCGAGGGAAGGGTTTGATTTATTTATTTATTTATTTATTTATTTATTTATTTATTTATTTATTTATATTTATTTATTTATTATGTATACATCATACAGCTTTCTGCCCACATGTATGCCTGCAGACCAGAAGAGGGCATCGGATCCCATTACAGATGGTTGTGAGCCACCATGTGGTTGCTGGGAATTGAACTCAGGACCTCTGGAAGAGCAGACAGTGGTCTTAACCACTGAGCCGTCTCTCCAGTCCTCAAGGGAAGGGTTCTATTACCATGTCCAGCATGGTGAAGCAGTGGTTTACCATGATTGGCTACATGATCACGGGCGACTCAAAGGCAGCTGCACTACTGAATCCCACCCTCCCCTTTTTTATAACCTATAGAGGAGAGGCTTGTGAACCCCTTGGACCTCCCTCCTCTAAGGAGGGAATGTTTGTAAGCTCTCAGAGGATCTCATGTGGGCCATTAGCACTATGCAAAGGCCATGACAAACCCCAAGGAGCAGCACAGTTCTCCTGTATGACCGTCTAAAGGGCCCTTTTACCATTTGTCTATAGCAGCAAACTCCTTAGCAGCCCGTTCTGCACCGGCATCTCCCCATGCTTGCCTAACTTTGCACCCTAACCACTGATTCCTGGGATCTTTTCCTAAGTTAGCTACATGGCTTCTAATTCTTCTCTCGGGGCTTGCTTCTGGGGGCCCCAGCGTGAGAAAGCCACCCAGCACCAACTATCTTCCATGTCACTACTCCAGGCATGTGCTCTAGACATGTATGTGGAGCTATGGATGCAGTGTGTCGTGTCAGCCACCAGACCTTCAGGAAATATACCTTCCCCTGAACCAGTGGGTACCACGGCCCCCAAAGCAGATACGTACATACATACATACATACATACATACATACATACATATATACATACAAATATAGAAGAATATAGAAGTACAGCATGCCTAGTTTATGTAGTATTGCTTCTCTGTGCATGTGTGCAAGGCTGGGATTGGATAACCGTTTAAGGGGCTCCTTCCTGGGGAAGACTGATCCTTCCTCTTGAGGCACTCGGTAATTGCCTGTAGCTTTTCATCTAGGGGTGGGGCCTTGTGAGATTTCCCTCGTCCACAGTGACATGACAGCTGGTGTTGTCACTGCCTAGGTCTCGTTTGGGCAGCCATATTGTTGAAATGTCACAGGTACAGCCTCCTTGTCATAGGTAGAAGACATCCTCTTGCACCAATGTCCTTACAATCTTCCTACTCTCTCTTCTGTGATGTTCCACGAGCTTAAGAGGTTGCATTGGAGCTGAATCAGCTGGGGCTGGGCATCCCACAGCAACTTGTTGTCCATATTGGACTCCTCTGGCCAAAAACCTGAAGGGAGGTTTTGCAAGTCTGGGTGTTTCTTTTTTCTTTTCTTTTTTAAAGATTTATTCATTATTCTATAAGTACACTGAAGGCATCGGATCCCATTCCAGATGGTTGTGAGCCACCATGTGGTTGCTGGGATTTGAACTCAGGACCTCTGGAAGAACAGTCAGTGTTCTTAACCGCTGAGCCATCTCTCCAGCCCTGTCTGGGTGCTTCTTTGAATGCACTTGGGTTTTTATTAGAGAGTCTATGCCTCTTGAGGGGAGCATTGTAATCTCAAGTGGTGTAACTTTATTTAAATCCCTCTCTCTCTCTCTCTCTCTCTCTCTCTCTCTCTCTCTCTCACACACACACACACACATCTGTATACATATGACTATGTATTATTTTAGGTAAACATAGACTAGTATAAATCCTTATGGTTTTCTGAAACATCCTTAGTATTATTTATTTCTCTTCCCTCTGTATTGCCCTCCCTTCCCTTTCTCAGTGTAAGCCCTTCTCCCTCTTTTTTCCACCCCTCCCCCACCATAGTACCCTTGTCTTACCATTCCCCTCCCCAGAGCTTTTTTGCTTTATTTTTATTTACCTGTTTATTTACATGTGTGTCTGTCTCCATATATGCATGCGTGTGTATGCAGGCGAGTAGACTGAGAGGGTATAAGATCCTTGGAGCTGGAGGTAAAAGCAGTTGTGTGAGTTGCCTGATTTGAGTGCTGGGAACCAAATTCAGGTCCTCTGTAAGAGCAGAAAAAGCCCTTAAAGTGCCAAGCCACCTCTCCAGCTCCCCATTTCTAGATTATGTATATGAGAGACCTGCCCAAGCCAGACCACTAAGCAAGCCTTTAAGAGCTCCCTCAGAGCTGTCACTCCTTAGCAAGCAGTAGGTTGCTCTGCCCTGGCCTTCCCTTCCTCCTCTGCCACTCTACACAGCTTCCTTCCCTGACTACGTGCTCCCCAACACTTTGGATCCTCAGCTCAGCACTGACCAACTTTCTCCAATATGTCTGCCCGTGACTTTGTGAGACGCCATTTCCTTTGCTTGGAGCAAACATACTTATGTATGTACAAAATTTCAACCATCTGTGGAGGCCCACAGGTGCAGCTGCTGGCTGCCTGTGTCCTTCTGTCCATCACAGGGCAGCTTTGCAAAGTATGCATTATCTGTAGACACCATGCACTAACTGGCACCCACCCTTTGACTTCTAGAGAAGATCTCCTTAGAACTCCCACTTTATATCTAAAGTTTACCCTGAGCCCTCCCAAGCTTTCTGTCCCCTCCTTCTAGGGCTTCTAGGTTAAGTGACACCTCTGCTTGGGGTGTATAAGCACTTCAGTGTCTGATGAACTCTTGGGGACCAACAGGAAACTTGACCTCTTCTTTAAGCCTCCTGATCAATGGTTCTTCCCGTCGTGGGTAAATATATATTGGGAATAGCAGAATTCAAGGGAGGATCAGGGGAATACCTTCTTCAGTTGCCACCAAATCCCTCTGTCCTCAGAGCTTCAACCGGGATCATTAACTTTCTCTTTCTCTTTCTTCCCTTCTCCTCTCCACTCTCCTCCTTCTCAGCACTAAAGCCTGTCTTCCAGGTCATATGTGGAGAACTCCTGTTAGTCCTCCTTTCTGAGCATGCGGCTTATGGTGGCATTTCTACTAGGACAGTTGCTGACATCTGCTCACCTGTCCCTCCTGGCTGCTTGTCAATCACCACCAAGGCCCTAGAAATCACTAGAGGATGGGAGGGGTGGACAAACTTCCCTTCTGTGTTGCGGGGACAGCTATGAGGAAACTCTACAACTTCTTTAGTACGTGTTATTCTTGTTCCTTCTCCGTGTTCTCCATGTTGACCTGTCACTCTGACCACTGTGGAGCCCCAGCTGCTGAGGACTGGGGAAGTCTCCAGAACCTGTGGCTTTTCCTCATTGAGAACTGGCCGTCAAGGAGGGAGATCAGAAAGCTAAGAGGAAAGGGTGTTTGGGATCAGAAAGATGCCCGTGGCTCACTCCAACACTGGGTAGGGGAAGTCCTTCCAGATGAAGCCCACCTGGTAGCTACCAGCCCATGAGGCATGGGAGCTCATCTTCTCACCTACTGACCTAGTTTGAGTCTGTTGCTGTGATAAAACACTGATCCAAAGCAACTTGGGGAGGAAACGGTTTACATGGCTTTCTGTTGTGGGGGTCGGTCTGGTGCTGCTGCTATGTTTTCAAATGTGGTAAATACAGACTCCCCTGATCTGATTTCACTCCCTATGAGGAGCACATTCTCACGTATACCAAATGATGTCGACTTTGCTCAACAATCTTCTCTGGGGGTTGGGGATTTAGCTCAGCGGTAGAGCACTTGCCTAGCAAAAGCAAGGCCCTGGGTTCCGTCCCCAGCTTCCAAAAAAAAAAAAAAAAAAATCTTCTCTGACTGGTTAAATAAAAATGGCAGACAGGCGATTACTGGGGAGAATAGAAATAGCCAGGGCTTCTATTACGGGGTTGGGGGTCGCAGGTAGGGACCGTGAGGAGAGAGAGAGAATGAGGAGAAGAAGGAGAAGGAAGATGGAGAGAGCTGGAGGTTGCCATTAGATGGGAAGGACCAGGAGCGTGTGGCAGAGAGAAGTGCCCCCTGAGGACAGACAGAAGAACAAAAGCAGCCTGGGCCAGACTCAAAGAGCAAGTAACTTGGGGAGTTCAGTTGTGAGTCGGCTACTATAGCGTAGAAAATAGTCTTCAGAGGTAATTTCAGCTTAGTAATTGTGCTGAAGCTGATTAAATAAACAAATAGGCCTCTGTCTTGATTATTGGGGGTTGGCTGGGTCATATTAAGAACTAATAGGGTCATTAAAAACCTTACAACTACATCTTTCCTGTCCCAATCGCAGTCACCACTGAGGGAAGCCCAGGCAGGAACCGGGACAGGAGCAGAGGGAGGAACACAGCTTTCTGGCTTGTTTTCTTCCTGGCTTGCTCAGCTATTTTTTCTTAGACACACCCAAAGCTCACCTGCTCCGTGGTGGTACAGCCCACAGTGGGCTGGGCCCTCCCACATCACCTGTCAGTCAGGATAACGTCCCTCGGGCCAACCTGACGGAGAGCATTCACAATTGAGATCCTCTCTTCTCAGATATGTATAGATTTGTGTCAGGCTGACGAAAACCGACCAGCAGATTTCCTCTGCTTGTCTGTCACATGTGACTTTTCCCCATTGTCACACTTTGAACCTTCCTCTCCAGCACCTCTGTCCTAGGACAGGTGACTTCTGTTTTGGAGAGGGGGATACCCAAGTGTCAGAGTCTCAAGGCAGAGGGATGCAAATGCTGGCAGCTCACATGTTTTATAAAAGCTCCAGTAAGGCACAATGCAGTGGCTGGCCCTGGTACCTGGGAGAAAGACGGTGGGCCAGGCTGACCATTGCTGCTGACGGTGTGTGAATGCATCAAAGCCCATGTATCCCAGGTGTCATTGCAGCCAAGGTAGGGGCAGCACTTGAGCCCAGCTCTTTCTCTTCCTGTGGTCTTTCCAGCACACCACACAGCTCACTTGGTGTCTGGGCCCTACTAGAGGAAGGTTGAGGGAGTTGCCTCAGGTGAGGTTAGAGGGAGCCTCCCTGTTTTCTTCTCTAAAACTCCTTCATCACAAAGCGGTCCTCACCCTTACTTTTAAAGACTACACCCCATGTATCCCAGGCTGCCTTGCACTCACGAGGCTGTCCTAGAACTCCTGATCCTGCATCTACCTCCTGAGTGCTGAGATTCCAGGTGTGCTATACTTAGTATTTGCTTTAACATATTTCCCTCCTTCTGTTTCCGCTGTGAGGGGCCGGGGGAAGACATATTTCATTCCTCCCCGCTGCCATAATGGCTGGCGATACGTATGTCTACAGAGTTTGTTTTCTGTGTGTCAGGGAGGCTGTGTAGGGTCCCTTGGAGGACACCAACGTCGACATGGGCATAGGTCGGATGGTTCTATTGGTTTACTTGTTCTTTGCGTCATCTTGAAACTGTGTCGTCAAGTGACAGGCAAGCTGACTGTGCTTGTTAAGACCCACCTGCTGGAGTTCCTGCCTGGCTTTCTTTAGTGGTGACTGTGACTGGAACATGAAAGCTTTGTTCTTTACTTTGATGGATATGCACACACCCATATCCTCACACCTACACACTAATGCTCATTTCTAGGTACCAAATACACGTAGGCTTTGGGGACAGATCAACCCCTTAGTTCTAGGCCTTTATGCAGGATCTGGGGTTTTGAGGGCAGGTGGGTGGGTGGGTGGCAGGGAGTGGGGATCTGAGCTGTCACTTTGAATTGCAAAGTCTCTATCCATAATGCATAAAGGGGCCTCCTCGAGTGGCCACAGCCTCCTGTCGTCCTGAGGCTCAGGGAAATTAGACAGCTTCAGAGCCCCTTATGAAAATGCAATGTATTACCGCTGCTTTTTGACTAGTGAATTATGCATTCGGGAGCAACGAATTCCTAGATGCGGCCTTTATTAGGCGCCCAGAGTCAGGTGGGTGACAGTGCGGCCTGCCCAGCTCTGACAGCATGCTTGATAACTTTTTCTGACTGTGCTTCCCGGAGGTGGTGTTGATATTACGTATTTTCCCCCCTCCTCTTTCATTTTATCAAAACATCGATGCTGGAGATTATTGCTCTAGTTATGCATTTGGAACCTCTTCCTGGGTCAAAGGGCAACATCATTTGAAATGACAAAGGCAACCATGAAGATTTTTTTTTAGAGCCTATCTATCTGTCTCATGTGTCTGCAGCTCTGGTGTTCTCTGTGTTTTAAAGACCCATCTGTTTGGAGGAGCCTGCTCCTTCCTCCTGAACTTCAGACCTTTAGGTGCAAAGCAGTATGGGCCAGCTCCTGTCATTCTGTCTGCAAGAAGGGACCTGTGACAGCACCCAGGATATAAAACACATCTTCCCTGGAATGGGAGTTGGGGACTCATGGAAAACTCTTTCCTGATAGACTGAGCACCTCACTTCTTAGGTAGGCAAAGAGCGCAGGCTGCGGTCTAATTCTGGCAGGGCTGGGTGAGCTTCCTTTGACCACTTCTAAGGATTGACACTCCCCACCCTCGTAGGGGGCACTGTGTCCCAGGGCATGGACTTTCTTTTCCAAGACATTTCTTGCCTAGTTACCTGGGGGTGGCTTTCTAATGAGACCTCTGACCACATCACTTTCCTGTTTAAAAACCTATGGCTCCCCATTGCTTCCTGGGAGAATTTACATTTCTGAACCTGACCTGGAAGGCGCTTGAGGATCTTGACCTACTGACCTTTCCAGCATCCCCCCTCAGATACTCCTGGCTTCACTCCCACTGCTCTACTCAAGACTTTGGAGGAGGACCTTTGTAACTCGCAGAGCATGCCGGGAATTTCTGACTTTGCATCGGCCACACTCTCTGTGTGCAAGCCTTCTGCTTGTCTCCTTCACAAACTTTCTCTGTCTTTCCATGACTCAGCTTCACTGGATACTTTAAGCTCTTCCTGGACTCCCCAGGCAGGTTTATGCCAGCATGCGTTAGTATTCTATGATACTGTACTAAAGCAGCAGAGAGAAACATGTCGGAAGGAGGGAAAGGTAGATTTTGGCCCATGGTTTTAGTTCACAACTTGGCCTGTGGCTCTAGGTTTGAGTGGAGGCCAAGTATTTTAACAGAGCGTGCAGTACATCAAGGTTGCTGACTTCTGGGGGCCATGAAGCAGAGAGTGAGAGACAGGAAGGGGCCAAGGACAAGACTGTTTATAGTACTTTAACTTCTTCTAACTAGGTTACATCTCCTAATAGTTGATTAAGCTATGAATTCATTAATGCATTGACAGAGTTACTACCTGATGAGCCAATCATCTCCCAGGAGCACCACCAGCTAGGGACCAAGCTTTCAGTACATGTATGTGCCTTTATGTGGATGGGATATTTCACACCGATGCCCAAATCCACTGCGCTTGTGGATTTAGAAGGTGAAAACTGAAGTTTATTTGTGTGTGTATAGCCATGCATCAGGTGTGCATGTGCCACCTGAAGGCCAGGGGACAACTCTCAGGGGTTGGTTCTCTCCTGAGACTTTGTGGAGTCCAGGGATTAAACTCAGATCATCAGGCCCGCCCACAAGCACCTCTCCCCACCAAACCATCTTGCTGGCCCTCATCAATGAGGGCTTATTGTCCTTGCCACCTTCTTTTTAACATACTGTCTAGCTCACTGTTGGCAATAAGTGAGTGAGTGTTGGTTGTGCATGGTACCCAAAGTTGAATTACCAAGTACTGAATGCCTGTTCTAGCCAGGTACCGATCGAGCCTGGCACTTATTAGCAGTGTCACTTTGGACAAGCTACTTAACCTCACAGCTCTCAGTCTTTCATTTGTAAAAGGGGCATCATGGTAACACTGACTTTATGGAAAGTTAATGACAACTAAGTGGGATGACACGTGTCTAGTGTGCCAGGGACTGCTCCTATGTCCAGAGGGTGAAACATGGAAAGTATGTAGGAGTCGATAGCTATGGTGATGATGATGATGATGATGATGATGGTGGTGGTGGTGGTGGTGGTGGTGGTGGTGGTGGTGGTAACACAGGACCATCTTGGTTACATTGTATTATCATATGCTAACATTATGTAAATATACTTATAATAATCTAAGTATTGCTAGGATTGTTCACATTACTTGCTCTCCTTGAACTGCCTGGGACTCTAACTTTCCCTGGCTGTCCTGCCCTAAACTTGGCAGATGGGATGTGGATCATTTTAATTAGGTTTTATTGGGCTGTTATATGGGTCATAATTGTGACCATTATTCATTTTCATGGGGGCTGCTGACACAGCCTCGATTTAGACATGCTGATATCTTGATGAGATAAGTCCCCATGTCAAAGAGGTTTCTGTTAGAGAGGCAGGACTGTGACAGGAGGATACTTCTGAGACCCCCCCGCAGGTTCTAGAGAAATGATGCTAGGGTGTCCATAGAGAAAGGTGCATCAGTGCTTCCCCTGTGTGGGCACATCCCCGTGAAGGTAGAGACATCTATCCATGTGTTGGCCATGTGTTCTATGCTTGCCATGAGATTCTCATCACCCCAGTGCCCTTCACATATCGGGCATTGGAAAAATATTGTGGGGATGAAGCCACCCTTCCACATGCTCTGGAAGCCTTTGAAACTAAGTATGGCTGAGCAGGCAGGGTGGATACTGGCTCATGGGCCCAGCTAATAATTCACAAGGCAGGGCCTTTAGGAGTGATTAATGTCTTCCCTGAGAGATTGGCTTACTTCTCTAGGAAATACATTAGTTACTAAGACAGTGGCTGCTGAGAGCTGGAGAGATGGCTCATTTGATAGGGTGCCTGTTATGCAAGCATGAAGACTTGAGTTTTAGTCCCCAGCTCCCATGATAAAGCTGGGCATGGCTGCATGAATCTGTAACTGTGGTGCTTTGGGGATGAGACCGGCCTGTTGGAACTTGTGGGCCAGCCAGTAGCTCGATGAAGAACCAGTAAGTTCAATGAGAGACCCTGTCTCTAAAGATAAGGTAGGATAGGGAGAAGGTCCAGTGGGTCAAGCACTTGCTGTGCCAAGTTTGACGACTTAAGTTTGGATTCCCAGGACCTGGATCTATAGTCCCAGCTCACTATGAGCTGTCAAGAGGAGAAGCAGACAGGAAAATCCATGGATGCTCATAGTCCATCTAGCATGGCGTCCACAGCTGGGAACAAGGGACTGCCTCAAACAAAGTAGAAGGCCAAGATGGACAGCTTGGCTTGACCTCTTCACATGTGCCCTGGCATGAGTGCACTCACATGTTCAAACACTCATGCATGTTTAGGCACATACACATGCACAGACACAAACACACAGGCACACACACACATGCACAAACTCAAACACACAGACACATACACATACATGCACAGACATACACACACAGGCATACACACACATGCACAGGTACACACACACACAGAAACACACATGCACAAACTCAGACACACAGGCACTCAGACACACATGAACAGGCACATACACAGGCACACACACTCACACACAGGCACACACACTCATACACAGGCACACATGAACAGGCACAAACACACAGGCACACACACACATGCACAGGTACACACACAGGTACAGACACACACACAGGCACAAACACACACTCACACACAGGCACACAAAAAAACAATTTAAAAGATAAGGTAGAAAACTGTAGTGGAAGACATCCAACATGAAACTCTGGCCTTTGCACACATGTGCACACATGTTCACATGCATCTGCACCTCATATGCACACACACAAAACACACACAGAGGTTGTTATAAAGACAGTGTATACCTTTCCCATGCCTTCCTGGCCCAAATTCTTCTAGATTTTTTTTTTCGTTTCCCCCTTTCCATTTCTTTACTCTGAATAGAAACTAAATAAAACCCTCACTGGAAGCTGAGCAAATGCTGGCGTCTTTCCAAATCAAACCTCTTCATAAGATAAGCCAGTCTCAGGTAGTCTGTTATAGCAACAGGAAGTAGACCCATAGATGGAGAGATGAGTATGCAGGCTCAGAGCTCACATTTCCCCAGCTATCTGAACCAGTGTGCTCTTAGGGTCAGCCAGATAGATTATTGTTTAGTAGCAGCACACACACACACACACACACACACACACACACACACACACACACACCCCTTTTTCTCCAACCTCTTGATTTTAGGCTTGCTCCCATGACTCTCCATGGACAACAGATGTTAGCCAACTTGCCTTGAGAAGCAGCTGTAAAGAGTCTGTGTGATCTGCCTTACACTTTCCTTCATGCTCAGTGGTGACTCACTCTCAGGCTGAGTTGGTCTACCTGGACCTCAGTGAGTAGGCAGGGAGCAGACATGAGCCCAACTGATGGCCGAGGCCACATTCATCAACCTTCCAATTTGAAGTAGAACCCCCACTGGGCTGTAGCCTGATCTCACTGAGCTGAGCCTGGTCCACTTGCAGACCAGGAACGTGAGGCCCAGGGCTTGTTACTGGGAGTCTTCAAGCATTGGTGGGTGTGTCATACTGCATGACTGTAGCATCACTGACAGACAGAGCTGGGGGCAGCTCCACTGTTGTGGGTTTCATACATTGAGGCGTCTGTGGAATGGTTAGGATAAAGATGTCACTGCCACCTGCAAAGAGATTGAACAAAAACTCTTAAGTTGGGGGCTTTTGAGTAGAGGTGAAAAACTTCCAGATTGGTGCCTCACCATCAGAGGCAATTTTGATTCGAGAGAGGGGGTATTGGAGACATTGTTTTGGATGTCATAACTGGAGGAGAGGGTACTGACGTGTAGGGAGTAGAGACCAGGGATTCAGCCCAACACCTTAGCCTGAACTGGACAGTCCCTACAACAGTGTGGTCCAGAATGTCAGTCTTGCTGAGGTTGGGGAACCCTGTCCTAGACCACATGCATCTTCATTTCTCGTCCTCTTCTCCCCTTCCCACCCTTTCTCCTTCTCTTCCTTTCTCCTAAACAAGATAGATATATGGCTAGCCCTCAAGGAATTTATATTGAGTGGAGGAATCTCAGGCAGCATAGGTGTAACCAGTGAGATAATGATGACAAATGCCTGCAGCCTGCAGCAGGGGAGAGCATCAGAGGGGCCACCTTTAGGTGGGAAAGGCAAGAGTGAAAGCCTGAAGCAGGAAGATCCAGCCAGCCCAGTCTCTGACTTCAGGAATCACCAGGACACCTGCAGAGGCACCAGGGTGGGGAACAGACCATTGTGTTCTAAGAAGCAGAGGGAGGGCCTGTCTGATGCAGTGAAGATGAGGCAGAAGGTACTGGAAGATTTCTGTCATGCCCAGTTGGTTGGGGAGGTCCTTCACAATGCCTGTGAGCCTAGGTCTTGGGGTCATGAGATTTTGAACTTAAAGCCAAGAAGTCACCTTCAAAGCAACAGGCTTTGAGAAGTGTTCATCTAAACGCATGAATCCATGAAAGATTTCAGTTAGAATGTCCCCTAGGAAAAACTGGAGTGTGACCTCATTGTGTCACATGCCCCTGCTCAGGTGGCCACAGTGAAGCAAGGTGGTCTCCCTTCCCCGTCCATCCCCATTGCTTCCACACCAGCATCCTGTGTCAGTCCTTGGTAGCACTGAGTCTACTCTGGGACTGTTCTAATTATGTGGTCATCTGACTATTGCTGTATTTACTTGACCACCTGGAGGGGTCTTCTGCACAGAAGGTGCTTAGTAAAGCCATGCTCAAGGAGCCACTGAGTGAAGGAGTGGAAAACAGCAAATGTCCCATAATGCCTCGGTGAGCAATGCCCTTGCTTCAAGCTTAATTCTTGTGACTCAAATTAATAGTATCACAGGATGAATTGTCTTTCCTCCACAAATTCATTGTTGATGTCCTAACCTTAGGAGGTCTAATGGTAATCTTATTTTTGGAGATAGAGTCTTTCTGAGTTTGAAGGGGGCCTTTAGGGTGGACCCTAATACAGATGGCTTGTGTTCTCATAGAAAATGTTACATTTAATCCCATGTGTATGTTTGCAAACTCACCCCCCCCACACACAGAGAGAAAGAGAGAGAGAGAGAGAGAGAGAGAGAGAGAGAGAGAGAGAGAGAGAATACAAGAATACCATGAGATGATTAGGGTAGTGATTGAGGTGATGTCTCTGTGACAAAGTATGCCACCCATTGCTGGAAACCCCTGACACTCAGGGATAGATGCTTCCTACCATCCTTAGAAGAAACTATGCTGGCTAGTTTTATGTCAGCTTGACACGCACTAGGGTCACTGGACAGGAAGGAGCCTCAATTGAGAAAATGCCTCCATAAGATCCAGCTGTAAGTCATTTTCTTAGGTAGGGATTGATGTGGGAGGGCCCAGCCCATTGTCGGTGGTGTCATCACTGGGCTCTGGGTTCTAAAAGAAAGCGGGTTGAATGAATTAGGAGAAGCAGACCAGTAAGCAGCACCCCTCAATGACTTCAGCTTCTTGCCCTGTTTTGGTTTCTGTCCTGATGATATAAAATGTGGCAGTATAAGCCAGCTAAGTCCTTTTCTCCCCAACATGCTCTTCACTCATGGTATTTTATCACAGAAATAGAACCCCTAACTAAGACAAATTGGTACCAGGATAGAGAGGTATTGCTATGACAGACTTGACCATGTTGTTTTTGGGAGAACTATGGAAGGATTTTGGAACTTTGGCCAGAAAAGCCATCGAGTGTTGTGAGCTTAATGGGCTGCTCTGTAGGAGCTTGGAAGATAACAATGTTGAGAGCAGTGTAGTTGATGGAGGCCTGACTTGTGAAATTTCAGAGCGAAGCATAGACTCTACCAGGCCTTCTATGTGAAGAATCTGTAGCTCTCTAGTCAGCTAGGGCTGAGGAATTGGCTGAGATTTAGAAGAGACTGAAATTTTCCGTGAAATGTTTCCTCAGGGTCAACACAAAGAAACTGTGTTCCAAGGCGGTACCTCCTATTGGCTGTCAATCTTGGAACAAGTCATCCTGGTGGCACTGGTTTTAAAGGGATGAAGGGGTCATGGAGAACAGCTGAGGCTTTGCACTGTGTGGCAGGGCTTGAGAGAACTCAGGAGAGGCTATTGGTGAAAGTGCAGCCCATTTGCAGCAGAAGACCCATGCTAGTATCATGGGGACAACCACCAAGGACAGCATCAGTTAGAAAATGGTGCCAGACTGAGCCTAGGAGACAATCTCTGTGTATATGGAGCCAGAGAATTGACCCATGGCTTTGGAGGAGAGCCCAGAAGATTGTGAGTGAATCCCAGATAATTGAACATTGAGCTATTTATACTTTTGGAGTTTGGTTTTTGATTTGATCAGGTCGTGATTGTGCACTGGTTCTTCACTCTTTAAGTAAAAAAACATACTTAATTTATTTCTGATATTTATAGGATTTCACAGTTTAGAGACTTTGGGTTTTAAAAGGACTGAATTTTCAGTCTGTAGAACTTTAAATATTTGGAGTATTTTATAATATGAGATCTTGGGGGATGAATAAGAAAGGAAATCTTGTGGCTTGATAGTGATTTGTTTGTATGTCAAGCTGACCAGGAGGCCATTGTGCTGGCTAGTTTCGTGTCAACTTGACACAAGCTAGAGTCACTGGAGAAGAGGGAGCCTCAGTTGAGAAAATGCTCCCATAAGACCAACTGTAAGCCATTTTCTTAATTAGTGATTGATGGGGGAGGGCCCAGCTCATTGTGGATGGTGCCATCCCTGGGAGGGTTGTTTTGGGGTCTATAAGGGAGCAGACTGAGCAAGCCATGAGGAGCAAGCCAGTAAGCAGCACTCTTCCGTGGCTTCTGCATCAGCTCCTGCCTTCAGGTTCCTTCTTGCTTGAGCTCCTGTCCTGACTTCCTTCAGTGATGACCTAAGATGTGGAAGTGTAAGCAAAGTGAACCCTTTCCTCCCCAACTTGCTTTTTGGTTATGTGCTTTACTGCAGCAATAGAAACTCTATCTAAGACAGAAACCACCTTTGCAGACACCTTGATTGTGAACTGGGCTGGAGGGAAGTGAGTTTCTATTGTTTGAGCCATGTTGTCTGCCAGCATTAGGGCAATCCAGACAGAGACAACGAGCCTGTCTCATGGGCTTGTGGAGGAAGTTGTGCAGAGTTTGCATTTGAAAGGTAGTGGACTAAGGGGGCCTGGGCTGGGCCTGGGGGAGGGGAGGGTTGGACTAAAGCCCATATGCTAATTCTCATTCTGCTTCCTCCTCCAGCAAGGCTATGGCGGAAACTGCCAACCAGTGCTGTGCTGGCCTGGGGCCCTCACTTCCATCCTTTTATGGTGTGTGTGTGTGTGTGTGTGTGTGTGTGTGTGTGTGTGTAATGAGGCTATGAAGCAGCAGAGCCTGGGAACCAGCAAGACCTACTCCCTCGAAAGAGACAGGAAAGTAGCAGGTTGGCTACACTTCTTCAGCTGAGCCTCTATCCCTAATTACTGCCCAGACCAAGCCCCTGGGCAGTTCTGGCCCAGCCCATCTGCAGCTTCTGAGAGGCCTAGGATCCAAGCCAAGTGTTGGCATGTAGGTCCTATGGCCAGTGAGTAGAAAGAGGACTTTAATTAAAGCACTAATTATGCTGGCTCTCTACTGGAACATTCATTGCCCAGCCGGTATGGAGCAGGATTCCCTCTTTATGTGGATCTTTAGAGCATTCTGTGTCCCCGGGATGTTTACTGTGTGTCCATGGGCTTGTAGATATGGATTGTAGGAATGTGTGTACAGCCCTGTGCACATGAGTGGGTGAGTTTCTACATGCCTTGCTTTTCGTTCTGTGTGTAGGTGGGTTAGGTGGGAGGACCACAGTCATGATTCTGTGGGGGAAAAGGGGCTAAATAAAGTGTTTACCTCAGGGGCACATTTGTGTGCAAGCTTTTTGTCTATGCCGGGAACCCTGGTGGTCATACGGATGTGTGTGTTGTGTGTGACCTGGGCATTGTGCAAGTGTGTGTGAATGGTGTGTCTAAGCAGCACTGGGCTTCTGGAAGATCTTATCAAAAATGGGGAGAATGTGGAGACTTTTGGGGGAGGGTGGAGAGAGGCTGATCTCAGGGGACGGTGCTGCCTCAGAATCTTACTTCCTTTTGTTGAATCAGTGTGGGAGCCTCCTGTAGCAAGGCAGTTCACTGAAGGAGCAGGATGTTCAGTCTGGTGCAGGAGGAAATGGCTCCATAGGGACAGATGAGTCTCCTAAAGAGAAGCGCAGTGCTTCCGCTGTGCACTCTGGGCTTCTTGAGGATGCAGGGCCGGAACTGGGAGCTGGGTGGGGAGGAATGTGTATCTTCAGAGAGGAACTCCAAGCAGTGTTTCTTGGGGGAGTTGAGAAAGATTGTATGGGGAAGGGGCAGGACAATAAAATAAAATTTCTTTCAGACGCAAAACAGAATTCTTAGGTATGTAAATTCCAGATGTGTTCAGAGCTTTGGGCTGGCAAACAGGGACCATGTGCTGCTTGTTCTCAGAAGCACTGTGGTCTGTGGGATGCTGGAGGGATGAATACAAGGGGTTCTCAGAAGGCTCAGTATGGACAGACTGAAGGGACTGGGATGTGTCCTTGGCACTGTAGAGGAAGGATTGTGAGCTCCTCATGTATAAGGAGAGGAAAGAGATTTGTTAGGCCGTGCAGTCCTTAGAAAGTGCATATGGACAGACAGCCCTCTGAGGGGCCGGCTGGAATGGAATGGAGTGACTCAGTGAACATCAACAATCTATGTCATCACTCAGAACACCTAACAGAAGTAACTTAAAAGAGCTTTGAAGGGCTTGCTTTGGAGTGTGATTTTTGTGAATATATCATGACAGACATTGTAGTTTGGCCTGTGGCGCAAGAAGTTTTTGGCTTGTTCTCATGATGGCTGACTAGAAAGTAGAGTGCTCAGATCAGAACTGGAAATAGGGTGGTTATAACCTTCAAGGCTTGCTCTCAGGGACCCACCTCTGCCAGCTGGGGCATGGGCTCAAAGGTTCTACAGTTGTTCCAAACAGCTGGAGAAAGGCATTTTAAATCAGGATCCTGATATCAGTCTCTGAGTTACTGTCCTGTTGCTATGAAGAGACAGCATGACCAAGGCAGCTATTATAAAATGAAGTGTTTAATAGGGAGCTTGCTTACAGTTTCAGAAAGTCAGTCCATTATTATAATGGGGAGTATGGAGGCGGGCATGGTGCAGAAGAAGTAGCTCGGACCTTTTCATCCTGATCTGCAGGCGACATTCAGAAGGAGGGGGGGAGCGAGGGAGGAAGGGAGGGGAAGAGAGAGAGAGAGAGAGAGAGAGAGAGAGAGAGAGAGAGAGATTGAGAGAGACAGAGAGAGAATGTATGAGAGCAAGAGAGAACAAGTGTCAGAATATGAGAGCGAGAAAGAACAAGTATCAGTGAGAGAGAATATGAAAGCAAGAGAGAACGAGTATCAGGGAGAGAGACAGAGACAGAGACAGAGACAGAAAGACTGGGTCTGGGTCTGGTTCTGGCATGGGCTTTGAAACATCGAAACCCACATCCTATGACACACTTCCTCCAACAGGGCCACACCCCCGAATCCTTTCCAAACAGTTCCACTAACTGGGGACCAAGCATTCAAACATAAACCTATAGGAGTCTTTCTAATCAAACCACCACAATAAGCTTAATATTGCTTTGTTCTTTCTCTCACCTTCATTTAGATAATTTCTTTAGGCACAGGGACTAGAAGAAGCAGTGTTTCCTTATCACTTTTGGCTAAGATCCTTTCTTGGGAGTTCCTAAAAAGCCATTTTTGTTTGTTTGTTTTGTCTTTGTTTTTGATTACCCAAAAAGCAGTGGTAGGAACTGAGGCTGATAAACAGCTTGCATCCCCCAAGTGCTCCTGGAGACTCCATCCCACAGCTGCTTTGATTATGAAGCAGGTGAGGTGTTTCATGATTTTTTACCACATAGAGGACTAGAGGTCTTTGGCCAAAATGGCTTCTAGAGTTACTTTGACCTACAAGAGAAACTCCTGGTCAGGAGCTTGAAATGTGTGTTGACATTTTCTCCTCTTTAAAGAGCACCTTCCATGAATTCATTAGTTTACAAAAACACCAGGAATTCTAATGATGATAGTAGTATTCTGGGATAGCAGTATCCCAGATGGCAATGTCTGAAAACTAAAAACAGAGAGCATCTCAAGGTGAATAGGTGCTAAAAGATGGTCCCCTTTGGTGGCCAGAGACTGCAAGGCATACTTTCCTCAATGTGGTGCATGACCAAAGATGGGGTGTATATCCAGTATAGCTGTGTGTCAGTAGCTTTCTGTGCTCATTATAGTTTAATTTCTGTTGCTGTAATAAAACATTGACCAAAAAGCAACTTTGGGATGAAGGGGTTTGTCTTAGTTAGGGCTTTCTTGCTGTGAAGAGACACCATGACCAAGGCAACTCTAATAAAGAAAAACATTCAATTGAGACTGGCTTACAGTTTCAGAGGTTCAGTCTATTATCCTACGGCAGGAAGCATGGCGGCATCCAGGAGGACATGCTGGAGTAAGAGCTGAGTTCTACATCTTGATCCAAAGCCAGCTTGGAGGAGATTCTGAGTGCACACTGAGCAGAGTTTAGGAAATGAGACCTCAAAGACCACCCCTACGGTGACATAAGTCCTCCAACAAGGCCACACCTATTTGAACAAGGCCATGCCTTCTAATAGTGCTGTTCCCTTTGGACCAAGCATTCAAACATGAGTCTATGGGAGGGGGCAAATCTATTCAAACCACTATAGGTTTGATTATCTTATGTATTTATTACTCAGGGCTCTGCAGAAGTCACAGAACTTATGGAATGCCTCTATATATTAAGGGAATTTATTGCAATGACTTACAGTCTATCCAACTGACAATCTGGTAGTTGCTCAGTCCCATGAGGCTAGCTGTTTTGGCTGGTCTTCTATATGAGCTGGAGTCCTCAAGAAGTTGGTTCCAAAAGATGTGCTAGCAAGTAAGTGCAAGCAGGCCAAGAAGAGCGAATCTTTCTTCTTTCAATGTGGGCCTCCACCTGAAGGCATGGCTCAGATTAAAGGTGTGTACCACTACTCCTGTATTTGGAACTTGCTTTGTCTCAGATTGGCCTTGAACTCAGAGATCTTCTTGCTTCAGTCTCCTAGGATTAAAAGTGTGTAATACCTTGCCTGGGCCCAAGCTTTTTAAGGCCACTATGCCTCAAGATCTCCATGTCAAGATCCAGGTTAGAAGCCTGAGTCTTCCGGCCTCAAGATCTGGATCACAGGTGTGTCCTCCATTTCTGGATTGTAGTTCATTCCAGATGTAGTCAAGTTGACAACCAGGAATAGCTAACCACATTTCCAGGTAACTACCCATCACTGAGAGAAGTCAGGATCCGTAGTAGAAATTATGGAGCAAGGCGTCTTACTGGCTTGCTGGCGTATTCCCTACCTTCTGCTCAGCTACCTTTCTTATACATACTAAGATCCCCTGACCATATCAGGGAATTGTTTACAGTGGGTTGGACCATCCCACATCAATTAACAACCAAGGTAATGCCACAGGCCTATCTGATCTTGGCAACCCCTCAGTTGAGACACCCTCTTCCCAGGTGACAATAAAAACTAACCAAAGCACCTATTACCCTACTTAGCTCTCTTGACAAGTGGGTGGCTGAGAGACGTGACTCCCAGGTTGAAGAGAAGACAGTCATGGCCTCAGGAGTTCCACAGGCTGAGGGAGACCACACAGATTTTCAGTGCCACATTAACACCTAAGCAGTTCTGTCTTAGCCAGAGCTCAGCCATGAAGTTAAAAGAAGAATGTCAGGTAGATGACTAGACGGGGACAGAGACCTTTCAAGGCAGTCCATCCAGATTAGTGGGGTCAGGAGGGAGACAGGAGTTGGTCCTCTAATGCCCCTCACACATGTCCTCCCTGCATCATGATTCTCATGGACAGTCTCATTCTCAATCCAGTTGAGGCTTCCTCTCAGGCTGCATAGGGCAGACTGGAAATGCTATAAGTTAGTGCCCTAGGAGATAAGTTCCCTAGACACTCAACACCTTGCTCCTCCAGTGGGACAATCCAAGGTTTGTTAATCTGCCTCCTAGAGGTTACCAGAGGAGGGAACCCTGTTGCCCACAGGAATTGATGGCTCATGGAAACTTCCTGCACTGGTAATCTCCCTTGTGCCCAGCCCAGCAACTGTGCTCTTTCTGGAAACGCCTCCCGGATAAGCTACTTGCTTTGAGATCTTGGTCTTAGGATCTGTCCTGTGGGGTTTCTGGCCCAGGGCAGGCATTCCATGACTATCTTTCATTTACAGGAATCAGTTGGTAGAGATTCTAAAAAGGAAGTGGTTATGGAAAGCCCATGGCTGGAATGGTATGAAGGTGCTTACAGTGGATCATTTCAGTGGAGGTTCCTGGGGGTGCAGCCTCTGGAGTGTACATCCACAGACACACACACATACATACACACCATGTACATATACCATGCACCCATACACATATACACCCTCACACCCCATATGCACACAATACACACCACATGCAGATACATACCACACACAGATACATATACACATATGCACACATACTATAAACATACATATCATATATACACCTATTGCACACACCATACACCATGCACACACACACACATTACACATACAGACAGATACATATCACATACAGACATCAACATATATGCATATGCACACAAATATTCACCAGACACATCATGTGACATATCATGCACATGCCCATCACATGTGCACACACACATTCATTTGCACACCATGCACACACATATATTCATAGAGACAAATGCACACCATATACAGACATGTACACACACATGCATATGCATATGCATGCACACACACACCAACACAGAGACATATTACTCACACAGTACACACTCATGCACATGATTACACATATACATATACATACCATCTATAGACTCATCACATAAAACATACATATACATACATACAAGCACACATACACACGTATACATATATACATACACACACCATGTATCTAACCGATAAAGTTTCTGGGCACTGAGCCATGTGCATGTTCCATAACTCCTTCCTAGGCACAAGAATAGGTGGCTCCCCAGGTGTAAGTTTGGAAGCCAGGTGAGTGGTAGGAATGTCAGGGTGATTAAGGACACAGCAGGTAGGGTCCATGTAAAACTGTGTACCAGGGTCAGGAACACCTGTGTCTGAATCCTAGCTCTGCCTCAAGTGTTGTGTGACTTTGGGAACGTTGCTGGTCTTCTCTGAACCTCTGAGACTCTGGTCTCATTTGAGATTAATGTCGCACTTACATGGGACCTCTGTGATGAGTTCATGTTAGTGAAGTTTTAGGTGCTGGGGAGAGAGAGGTCACGTCTCTCATCCTTGGACCAAGAACTAGCTTTCTTCTTTCCCTCCATCAGGTCTGGATGTACTAGACTAGTACAGACTTTAGCTGCCTCTGGGGAAAGCACCAGCTTCAGTTCCATCTGGTTTCAGGAAGATACTCACCATTTCATAGGATGAGCTGTTCATCCCTGCAGACTCACTCCATCAGCCCACTCCACTACTGACCTTAGGTTTGTGAAGCCACACGGGGCTGCCTGTGACTTACTGTCTTAGTTAGGGTTTTACTGCTGTGAACACACACCATGACTAAGGCAAGTCTTAGAAGGACAGCATTTTATTGGAGCTGGCTTACAGGTTCACAGGTTCAATCCATTATCATCCAGGTGGAAACATGGCAGCATCCAGGCAGGCATGGGGCAGGAGGAGCTGAGAGTTCTACATCTTCCTCTGCAGGCCTCTAGGAGAAGACTGGCTTCCAGGAAGCTAGGCTGAGGGTATTGAAGTCCACAGTCACAGTGACACACCTACTTCAACAAGACCACACAAGGTCACTCCTAATAGTGCCACTCCCTGGGCCAAGCCTATACAAACCACCACACTTACCTTCCAGAGAAACCTGCTGGGCTAAGAGAATATTGTCATGGTCCACATGGGACATTGGGCTTTGAGTAAGCACAGAAGGTTTGATAGCTCCAAATGGTATGAGAAACACTGGAAAAACAAAACAAAACAAAACAAAACAAAACAAAACAAAACAACAACCTCCACTCTTAGCTCAGAATAGAGACGCAGCTGGAGAGATTGCTCATTTTGAGCCACGTGGACAGCTCCTTACACACAGGCTCATTCTGTTCTCACGGGTATTTGCCTATTTTGGTTGTCCCATTAGCTACGTCTTCTCTAAACACCGATGTTCTCATTTCACAGCTGAAAAATAAGACCACAGAGATGTTGCGTGTCTGCCTTCCAGATGGGTTAGAATGCCTTTTGCTGCAGGAAACGAAAGATCTCATTAAAATTGTCTTAATCAATGAGGTCATTAGCTAGCTTGGATACTGAGGTGTCTGGACATTCAGATGGTTCTGGGCCCAGTTGATTCAGGACCATTCTATCTTCTGCCCAACATCCATCCGTGAATCACGACTGCTCCGTGTCCTTTGAGTTCTCCCTACTTCTAGAAGCTGTACTTGTGAGCAGGTTGTTTGTCACCTGTGTGACAAACTGCCATGTGCTTTACACACTCAGGGACAGTGGTTGAGACCCAGGGAATGGGCCAGGTCCCCTCAGTCCAACTCAGGGTAAGGGCTCCATCCCCTCCTCTAGGCCTTCTGAGCACAGTGTAGGCTTTAGCTGCCTCTGGGGAAAGCAGCAGCTTCAATTCCAGCTGGTTCTAGAAAGACATCTTTGTCTTATGTTGGGTCCCACTCGTGATGTTTAATCTTGGCTGTCAACCCAACTGGACTGACAAGTGCCTAGGCTACAAAAGCACACTTCCGGGTATATCTGTGGCTCTGGAGGAGGCTGACATGCGGAAGAACCACTGAGAGGAAGAAAGTCCTGTCCTGCATATGGACAGCACTATCCAGTAGGCCCCTGGTGCAACAAAAGAAGAAGAGTAAGTGTCAGGACACCTGTGAATGCTCCTCTAAGTGGCTGTCATGGCTGTCATGAGCTGTTCACCTCAAACTCTGGCCTCTTTAGCCTTTTGCTATGGATTTACATCAATGGCTATGGAGGAAATTCAAGGACTCTTTTCTTGGTTTGTCTGGTTTGGTTTTCTGAGACAGTTTCTCTATGCAGCTGTGGATGTCCTAGAACTCACTATATAGATTAGACTGGCCTTGAACTCAACTTTTGCCTCTTCCTCTAGAGTACTGGGAGTAGAGGTGCCTGCCAGTCAGCTTTCAGATCTCCTATCTCCACATGGACTGTCTTGTTGACCTTCCTTGTTCTGAGATTCCACTCTTGGGTTGAGAATTCACTGTTTCTTCAGTGTGTGGACTGTTTCAGTGGCTAGCTTCCAAAGGTGTAACCTAAGAGAAAACCCTACTTTAATAATTAATATTGTTTTTGTTTATCTAGAGAAGCCTGAGCTGGTACACTACTCTCTGCCCTAGTCCAGGGAGGGCCCATCTTGGTTCTGTGAGAGAACTAGGATTTTGGGACACTTTTGGACTGATTCTCAGTGACATTGTAGCTTAATTGAAAAGGTGTCTGGGTAGGACATTGGGCATCTTTGCCATTCATCCATAATTGTACCCACTGAAGAAATGTTTTGGGGGATTACAAGAGAAAGATTCTGAGATTTCCTAGATTAAATTAATAAGAGGTGGAGGCTGGAGGTAAAGGGGTGGATGTATGGTGACAGGAAGGAGAGTGTTGAAAGCCTGACTCTGACCTCAGCTTCTTGGACACCAGGTACCTGTGCAATCAGTGTATGGAAATACCTTCTCAGCTGTCCAGCCTAGCCACCGCTTGAGTGCCCAGAGATCCTGCTCAGTGGGCAGAGTCCCAGTTGCTTTCCAGCTTTGCTGGTGGCCATAGGGAAACTGAGACCCAAGTCCCAGCCCTTTCTTTTCCCTAGTCTAATTCCCACAATGACTCAATGAGCCTTTTCAGTTCAGAGAACTCTTCTTGGCCTCAAGAGGTTTAATTTATCTGGAGTCAACCAAGGCTACCTAAGGGAGTAACAGATAAAACGTGGGCTCAGAGCAGGTGGATATGTAATGTTTTAATTCCTTTCTCTGCTACTGTGATAAAATACACTGACAGAAGCAAGGGAGGAGAGATTTATTCTGGCTTACATTTCAAGGATGCAGACCATCATGATGGGGAAGTCAAGGAGGTAGGAGCCTGAAGCAACTGGTCAGAGTGTATCCACAACCAGGAAACACACACACACACACACACACACACACACACACACACACACACACACAAACACACACACACACAGAGAGAGAGAGAGAGAGAGAGAGAGAGAGAGAGAGAGAGAGAGAGAGAGAGAGTTTCTCATGCTCAGCCCACTTTCTCCTTTTTATACAGTCCAGCCTCCCAGCCCAGGAGGCAGCACCACCCACAGTAGGTTCATCTTTCTACCTCAAGGAACATAATTAAGATACCCTCCTCTCAATCCCAGGCTTGCCCAACAACCATTTCTTAGGTGATTCTAGATCTCATGAAGCGGGCAATTGAGATTTCCATCTCGGGTGTCGCTGTGGTAACAGGTAAACCCTGGTGTCTCAGAAACTCAGCATGCTGAAGTTTATTTTCTTTCCACACGAGTTCAGTTGGCGGCAGGGTCAGGGGAGGGTCGTCACATAACCATTCAGGGGTCCAGGCTGACAGACCCTCTGTGCCTCTCAAGACCACCTAGATTTCATAAGCCAGAGCTTCAAGGGCACGGCTTGGAAAGACTAGTGGGGAACTCCTGTCACCTCTCTCTCTTCTGGCACCAAGCAGAACTTGGCTGCATGGCTGTGTATGATCTCAAAGGGGGATAGACACTGGGGCGGGAAGAAGAACCATTTCTTTAAAATCCCAATTTTAAAGGCACAATGGTTTCTTCCATGCTTGATTTTTGAATCTGGAATCTGCCACACTATTTATAAAATGTAAAATCTCTTACTATGTCTGGGCCTCCATCTCCTAGTTACAGATGAGGCTGCTGACGGTCTCTAGGTCAGTAGTTAGCTGTCCTGGATGAGTTTTATGCCCACTTGACAGAAGGTAAAGACATGAGAGGAGGGAACTTCAGTTGAGAAAATGCCTCCATAAGACTGTAATTAGTGGTAAGTGTGGGAGGCCTGGGTCTATGAGAAAGCAAACTGAGCAGACCATGAGGGCAAGCCAGTAAACAGCACTCCTCCATGGCCTCTGCATCAGCTGCTGCCTCCAGGTTTCTACCAGGTTTGAGTTCGATGGACTGTGATTCAGGATCTGTAAGCCAAATAAACCCTTTCCTCCCCAAGTTGCTTTTGGTCATGGTATTTTGACACAAAAATAATTACCCTGGCTAACATGGGAGGAGGGTGTTTGACTCTTTCTTCATCAGGGCACTGTCCTCTACTGACAGTTGTCCACCTGCTGGTCCTGTCCTTTGGGAAGGATGTCTTTGAGAATGAACTCCATCAGGACAGGGTTGTGCAGCTACTAGCTGGTGGGTACCTTAAGTATTTGGTGACCAGCCTGGAGCCAGTGCTCAGCAGACATTCAGTGAGTATAGGTAGTGAAGGCACTGTGAGTTTATGTCAATGCATATACGCTGAGAGTTACTCCTTTAAAAGTTTTTCCTCAATAAATATCCCTATCTTCATGTTCCATCAGGATGTGGTAGGGGGGAGGGAAGGAGGAAGGCAAAGAAGGAGGGAGGGAGGGCATCTTTCTCCCAACCCTCCTAGAGCCTGGACTATAAATAGTTCCAGTTGGAAACTGACTGCAGATTCCTCCAGCAAAGTCAGCATCCCCAGGACCTCTTCTCCTAGATGGGGACCAGGAGTTCTTCCTCATTAATCACAGCTCTTTAATTAACAGCTCTGAGCCGGGAACAAAAGGTGCTCACTGGGACAACGCCAATGGGCCCTGAACTCTGGCCGCCTGCTTTTATTTGGTGGACCCTCTGCCTTAGGGAGCATGCCTGGCGGGGGGGATGGGGTTTGGGGGGCGAGCAGCTGGCAGGCTGGCTGCCTGTCTCAGCTTTGGACATCACCTCACAGCGCTGACTGGACTCGGAGCAATGTTTTTGGCAGTTCTGACGTCCTCAGGCCAAAGCTGACTAATTGGTCTGAGGCCAGGCGGTAGTCATAGCTCTCTAGGTGTCTCTATGGGCAGTTTCTAACCATCAGTCTAGGGAGGGAAGGCTCAGTGGAAGGCACCTGAGCTTGAGCAAAAGCCTGGAGAGGGACCCAGAGATGAACATAGATCATACCTGAGGCTCAGGGGTTCTCAGAGCCCTTATCTTTTTGAAGCAGTATCTGTAGTGGGAAAGGATCCTGCAGGTTTTGGCCCTTTTGGGGGCTTCTGATGCTACTCAAGGAATTCTGGGTCATAAGAGCAGGGCCCCAGCCAGGGGCTGGGGAGGCAGCCTAACAAACAGGGGTAGGGGTAGAGCAGTGGGCCTCTGGGTCCTGCTATGTTCCTAGAGTAGCAATTATCTCTGATTTTCTCTAAGCCCTGCATCTTCCCTCCTTACCTTCTGTTCTTTTGTTCCAAGCACAGACAAGGACTTGAAACAGCAGACCTGATCTTTGCAAAGTTTCATTAGCATGGTGTTCTTGTGGCTTGAGTCACTTCTCTTCTGACAGAAGGACACTACCTAGTTACTCATAAACCCTCAAAATTCAAATTTGAGATGACCTACTTTTTACTCTACATTCTATTCTTACCTGTTTGGAGTCAGCCTCTAGGAAAGGCTTGATCAAACTTTGAATCAGTAGAAAGAATGCTGAGATTGATTAATGATGTCTGTCAAGAGTTCAGGAGGGGTAAATAAAATGCCACCCTTGTGTTCCTAGTTTAGGAAGAATCTGGTACATTAAATGCTCAAATTCTGCCTTTTCTCTGGTTATAATTCTATTAGCTTTGTCTAGCTCACCATTCCCTGGTCTCTTTTCTCCTTAGAGGGCTTTTGTTGATGGATTTTTTTGTCTCCTTTTTTGGGAGTGATGATGTCAGATGCTCTAAGTTTTCTGTGGGAAGTATTACTGGGATCCAGGGAGTGATGAGCCTTGGTCATGTGGATGGCAACAAATGGCTGGTCTCTTGGCACCACTGTGTCTCGGCAGTATGGTGGCTAGCTGATTTTCTCTTCTCTTTGAGCCTTGGCTGTATTTGATGATAGAGTGCAGCAATAATTCTAATTTCCTCCTGTAGAGTCTTGAGGATCACATGAGCAAATGGATTTAAAATGCTCAGAAAATATAAATGCCAAGACGGTTCATTTCTGAGTTTTAAGGACCAAAACCCATGTTCTTTTCTTTCCCTTTGTCAGCCAACCCCTGTTGGGGACAGAGCATACTCTCTTACACCTTCCTTCCTTGACCCCACTTCTTCATACTGAAGTTTTACTTCTTCCAGCCCCAAATTTCTAATTTCCCATCTTTGCCACCTACCATCAATCAGTAACTGGATTCCTAGCACCTTCTGAACCCAACCAAGGAGCGTGTACTTGTATTAGGGGCGAGCATGTGGCCACCAATTCTTGCCTCTGTCCATGGTTCTGATTCACCTCCCTCTTACGCACAGCTTGCAGGATCAGAGGTCATTCTTAGGAGCAATCTGGATGGTTAGCACTCTATCCCCAGACAATGTTTTCTTCGATCTCCTTAAACACAGGGCATATAGACATAGGGATTAAACACCCTGGGTATAGAGCCTGGGACTCTGAGAGCACAGAGCTAGAGACAGCCATTGCTGCCTGGGATGAAAGATGGCCTGCCTGTGGGTCCAGGGAGATGCCTCACACATGCTTCCTACCGATCGGTGCCAGCAAGTGTTCCAGGGCCACTGCTAAATGCTGGCTGTAAATCTCGCTTAAAGGGCCATGAGGAGCGGCTTCTGGCTGTGAGCATCCCTGCCATTATTCTTTACCGGGCCCTTTTAACTGAGTTGGAAACAGGGCAATATTTTGTTCAACTGTAGCCATCTAAAAGAATCCTAGCACAGTTTAATGGCTGGAGGAGGGGCAGCATACCCCTTCTGGGAGATAGAGGGCCATCTGAGGCCAGATCTGGGGTCATTTGGGTTCAAATGTCTGGGGCATTTCCAGTAGGGTCTCAACCCAAGTCTATAGACCCTTGTCTGAGTTTTCTACCAATCATCTCACTAGCACACACCTACACTCATACCACGCACAATTTTTAGATAAAAAAATTAAAGTAAGATTGAGCATATTGACCTAAATAAAATGTATTATTCAGATTAATTTTACCCTTTAGAAACCTTTTAGAACACAGCTATTTGAATGTTCTAGAGTAAGTGAATGTCTCCCATTTGCAGTGCCGAAGGTCTGGTGATGAAATCCATGTAACCACAAGAAAGCCAACGATCTGGTCCCTGACAGATATGCCTGATTCCAGGCAGATAACTGGGGCAGAGCCCTCAGTCAGTTTGTACAGACACTTCTCTCTGGGGCAGCAGGGAAAAGGGAACAGGCTGTTGCACGAAGTTCCTGCAGGAACAATGAGTGTCTGGTTGCACAGATCTTACTAGGTGCTAGCCGAAGGGTTTGCCTCAGATTCTTTCTACCTTCTTAATCTACATCCTGACTTTCTCTTAGCCTATGAGTTGTGGGGTTATTCTAAGGGGGAACTCCTCCAATTCTGCCCAGCTAGGCCCCATGGGTGTGGCTTACCTTCCCTACCCCTGAGAAAGAACACCTTTGTTTATGGACTAGCTAACTTTGCAGCCAGCAGCAGGCAGAGGAATTGCCATAAGCCCGACAACATGCCTGTATTTCATTTACATTCTTACTTAACCTTCATGTTCTTGTTTCACTCTGTGGCTGTGACAAATTCTATAAGCAAAGGCAACTTCTGGGGGAGGAAAGAATTTATTTGGCTTACACTTCCAGGACATAGTTCATCACTGAGGGAAGTCAAGGCAGGAGCCCAAGCAGGAAATTGAAGCAGAAACCATGAGAAGAATGCTGCTTGCTGTATTTCCCTCTGGCTTTCTTTCAGACCCATTCTTATCTAGCTTTTTAAAACATCTCAAGCCTATTTGCCAAGGGAATAATGGCACCCACAGTGGGCTGGGCTCTTCACATCAGTAAATATTCAAGACAGTCCTCTATAGATATGCCCATAGGCAAATCTGGTTTGATCAATTCCTCATCTGAGACTTCCTTTTCAGTTGACACTAGTCTGTGTCAAATTGATAGTCAAAGCTGACTAGGACACCTCATAAAGAGCCTACTGGTGGCTACTCACACCATAGAAACACGTTTTTCTCCATTAGCCACTTGGGTCTCTCCTTCTATTAATCACTTCACAAATCTAAGGTACACCTAGCACAGAATAGTCTATAGGTTGTTTCATTTGACATTGCTAACAGATTGGTAGTGAGGACCTAAAGAACTATTGAGAAGGATTCAGAGTTATAGCAGGAATGAGCAGTCATATCGATTAATAATGTCTGCTGTTGAACTGTACATGCTTGGTGATCACCAGTCTTGATCTAAGTTTAGTTCAGATACTGCTCTCTGTGGCAAGATCAAGTATGAAGTGTATCTATGTTCTAGAACTCATTTTATATTATATATAAGTAGCCCATGTGCTCATATGAAGAAGTTTTGTCTCATAGGAAGAAGACGGTGTGATATACAATTTGGGGTCTCAGGCTGTACTAAGAGAGGTTGTATGGAAAATGCTGTGATTTGTGCAGCCAGACACCATCTGAACTCCACACTTTAAAGGGGCAGTACTAGCAAAAAGGAAAGAGGTCACAACTCTGCATTAGGTGGAAGTTAATAGAATGAAGTGGGGCTGGTCTTGGCCATAAACTTGCAACATCATTCTCCTTGATAATTAATTGGATCTCAGTATTTTGGGAAATGTTATGTAAGTGCCGACAAATCCCAGGCATGTTAACAGTGAATGTGGACATCTCTTGGCAAACTCTTCCGATCCTTATTGGGCCGTCTCCACTCAACTCTGCATTTCAAGAGGATGACCCTGATAGAACATACTTGTGGCCCTCTTGCTCCTGGTCAGCAGTAGAAAGTCTGAGGGAGGCTGTGGTATTCACTGCCACCAAGAACTTGCCACGTAGATAGAGGCTGAGACATTTTCATACAAGTATATAATAGATCTTGACTATATTTCCCCCATTGGCGCTATCCTCTTTGTTTCTTCCTTTATTACTTGGTGGACCAATCAGTTAAATTTAGGTTTCTTATAGAATATGTTTGAGGGATTATTTGAAAGAGCATAGGTTACTAACCAGTGACTACAACACTGGAAAATGAGGTGACTGAAGAAAATGTCTGTCTTCATCAGCAACCATCTGTTGCCTTAGAACCTTAGGGAGGGGTGAGGCTTTGTGAACACCTCCTTTTTCTGTTGATAGATCCAATTCCCCCATCTCTCCCTGTCTCTCTCTGTCTCTCTCTGTCTCTGTCTCTCTCTGTCTCTGTCTCTCTCTCACTGTGCATTTGTATGTGTTTTAAGGTTTATTTTTATTTCTAAAGTGTCTTTAAAAAATTTATGTTCATGAGATCTTTCTCCATTTTTCAAAACATTTTATCGGTTCTTGGTGAATTTCACATCATACACCCCAAACCCACTCGCCTCCCCTTCTCTTCATAATCATTTTCTACCCTTGAAACCTCCCCCACAACAGAGAAAAAAAATCTTGTGGTAGAAGTTGTAGGGTGTCACAGTGTGTCCCACAGTATGCCCTTTTGTCCATACTGCTTTGTAAATGTTCCATGTAAAGACTTGGTCTGGTATGAGGCCTCTGACTTCTGCTACTCTATCGATACTGAGGCCTCACGGGGACTCTTCCTGGATATCCTGTTGTTGCCCTGTGCCATGGAGATCATGTAGAAAAGAGGCAGTGCTCATGCTCTCCGGGCCAGCTTGTTTGTGCCTATGCCCTCAGAATCAGCTCTACTGTGCTGCCTGGGTGAGGTACAGGGCCCCATTCTTGGGAATGTGGCAGCTGGCGAGGGGCAAGACCAGCTCTGCTGCCTTTTGAAGGTGGTAAAAGGGGGAGCATCTCTCCCTTACCGTGTCACCACAGGGTAGACAAGTGGTGGGGCTGTCCCATGCAAATGCCCTCAGGGCCAGATCACCCAGTCCCCTGCCACCGGGATCAGATCTGCTCCAGGTCTCAGTTCATCACTGAGGCTGCTTTTCCTCTTCCCCTGCGTGGTGTATTGGAGCTACCCTCGAGTCCAGCCGCTGACTCCTGCACAGGGTAAATGTAGTCTATCTTCTAGGCATTCTTCCTGACCAATTGGCCATTCCCACATCCTAGCAGTGGGGCGGAATGCAAAGCTACTGTGGCCATATCTAGGAAACAGTACGCTGCAACGCTCCACTTATCTATCTGAACTCCATTTAGGAATGAATATTCAGTAATATTTGTCCTCAGAACCTTGATCAGCTGTGACTCTCTACAGTAACCGAGATCCACTGTGGGATAGTCCCCACGCATCTCTTTGTTATGGACTGTAGAGAAAGAAGCAATAAGATGGCTATGGTAGGGAGAATACATAAAAAATCTGCCCGTAGTGAAGAAGTGTTATCCCTAACCTATATAAATCTCCTTTAAATTAATAAGAAAAGGACAAACGCTCTAATATAAAGATGTCTAAAGACTGAGGAAAGATAAAAAAAACCAGTCTGAATGTCCTACAAACAAAAAACTGAATTTCACAAATAATCTAAGAGATGCAAATAAAACAAATCATTTCTTAGGGTTGATAGTGATTAAAACTAAAAGGATCTGATTAATTTGAGGTAGGAGGGACGTAAACTCATGACAAGAGAGCTACATGGACACTTGTGAGCCTTTTCATGGTGTGGAGAGCTTATTTACGTTTGAAACTCACATGTCAGTTAAATTGGTGCCTCCTGGCTTCCTGGCTTTCTCAACCATAGATTGATGCCTCTACTTCTAGCATCCATCCTGGGGTCTTAACTAGACAAAAGCATATAGATACAGGTACAGGATGATTTACCCCAGTAGTGTGGGAAAAAAACCAAACCAAACCAGCAATAAATGCCCTTGTCTCTGTGATACACCAGTGTTGCAGAAAGAGAGCCTCAGAGGATGTGAGAAACAGGTCAAGCTGTGGCAATACCAGTTAAGCTCAACATAGATAGTCCTGTGGTGGTATGGGGACCATAGAATGTCCTTATGCTATTGGGAGGCTATCTTGGCCTGATGTGACATTGAGAGGTTTTGGTTTTCATAATAAGCATACTTTATCTTGGTGATACTAAAAAGACTGCTTAACATAATAGGGCCTGGTGTAGTTTGCTCATCATACAACCTAGAGTAAGGTCATACTCAAGACAAGTAGACTCTGGAGTCTTTTATCCTGTGGAACCACCAGCTAAGTTCCCAAAGTTTCCATCTACTGAAACTATTGAAAGAGATCATCGGTGGATCCCTTGAGACTGAGATAGTCATTCACCATGTCAAGAGTGAACTTTTGGTCATCTCAGAGAAAGCAATTGCATCTTTTTCTTTCTTTTCATTGGATTTTTTTAATACTGCTGACTTTACATCAACAGGTCTTTGAATTCAGTGAACTCAACTTAAGGATCTATAACCAAACAAAAGTCAGTGAAACTGTCCATCATTTGAATCCTTGCGGGAGGAGCTAATGAGGAGGGAATGGCAGTTCTGTATGCAAAGTCTTTCTCAGGCACTCTCTGCCTCTATGTTAGACATCGTTGCTTAGCATGAGACCAAAAGAGAGAAGATGCTGGGAGGATTGGAAGGAGAGACCTGAGAGCACAGGAATATGGCCATTGATGAAGAGGTGCACTGTCCTTGTTAACCCCTCCATGCCCTTGCTATCTTCCTTAACCTTACGTCAACAGTATTGACTAGGTTGATGAAGTTCTTCATCTACATTAACTGTGACCAATTCCATTTTCAAATATTTGATTCCATTAACAGACACCTGTCTTGGTTTTTGGTTTAGGAAATGTGACCCCTGAACCTTTGAATGCTTCCTCTCCTGTGGGCCACAGTGTAGGGAAAGAGATAGAAAGTTGGTATTCAGGTGTGAGTGTGGGGGAGGAAGGGTGAGAGGGTGGGGTGGATGTTGGGGGACCCCGAGATATTTTCTTTCTTGTCTGTTTTTTTCCACCCTATTCCTTTTCCCTCCATGTCAACACCAAACAAGACAGGACTAAAATTAATGGGGAAAGCAGCAATTAGCAAATTAGGTTAGCGGCGTGTTGCCGAGTGGCGCGGCTGCCAGGTGCGGGGTCTCTGGCAGGATATTTATTAGGGCCTGTCAGAGAAGTGACACTTTGATAAATGGAGTTGGGTAATCAGCCCTCTCCGACAGCAAGCATTGTGAGGCCTCAGCATGCGCCACTGCAGAAGCGAGCCTTTGTTAGGATTAAAAGAAAAAAAATTCATATGCAGGAAATGGCACAACAGCAGCCTACTGTCACAGAGAGTAGCCTTGAACTTAAGTCCTGGTGTCCAGGGTATGTCCTGAGGGGTCTCGGAGTTTCCTTTTGGAATGTGCAGCTGAGAAAGCTGGTCAAAAGCAACCTATGTGGCAAAAAGTCTCCCAAGCAAGCTTTAGAAATGCCCTAGAGTTGAGATGGAGAAATAGGAGTGGATTTTAAAGAATAATTGGGTGGATGGAAGGCAGCCTCCTCTAGGCTACTTAGCGACAGTGACCATGCTGAGGTGCCAGAGTCAGTGACAGGGATGGAGAATGGAGGTATGGAGGTAGGGTGGCTCTGTAGGTGGTGAGTCTTCACCTTTGGAGTCACATACATCGTGGGAATCCTCCCCAGGGCAACCATATGTAGTGCAGGTCTCCTCTCAACTGACTGGCTTCTCAGGTGATGCAGTTTAATGTTGGCTGTCAACTTGACAGGGTCTGAAATCATCTAGGAGGCAAACCTCTCAGCCCATCCTGAGGGAGTTTCTAAGTTGAGTTAATTGAGGTGGGGAATCCAACTTAAGTTGTGGATGGCGTCATCCCGTGGGCCAGGGTCCCAAACTGAATAAAGAGAATTAAACTGAGCGCTCATGTTTCTCTCTCTCTGGTTCCAGATGGTGGGCTAGGCATCCCACATCTAGAACGGAGTAGATATCCAACAGCCATGCCTTCCCATCACAGTGGACTACCAGCACGGTGGGCCATCTCCAACTGTGACCCCACTACCATGTATTCTCCATCATGATGGACTGTATCTCCTTCGACCACACATTTCTTTCCATCAAGTTTGTGGTCACAGCAATGAGATAAACAGCTGACAGGAGGTCGTGACAGCCCTATCAACAAGGTAGCCTCCCACGTTACAGATGTTCGGCCAAACCTAGTTATCATGGGGATAATTCCTGGTGGGTTGAGGATCAGAAGCACAGGAGTCTGTCAGAAAAGGACTATCATCATACTTACAGGGGTCGTTCTGCTGGAACCTTGACAAGGGAGTGATGGAGAATGGACAAGCTTCTTCAGGTGGTCATAGGTTCAGCTCTTGCCCTCTTCTCATAACTATATATTTGGGAAGGGAGTCCTTGTTTATCAGAGGCTAAGCAGTAGCACAAATGAAACAGTCAAACTGACCTCAACAAAGATGAGGTCAGTTTTCTGGTGATGGTAATGATGCACTTGAGGGATCAGGGAATGCGTGGTATGACAATATGCCCTGGCTTAGGAAGGACTTCAGAGTCCTGTTGGCTCTCTTGTAAAACATGGGATTATTTTCTGCAGAAACGGGAACATGAGCTATGCTGGGTCACTGTTCTTCAGTCACTCGCACTACGGAGTACACTTGTAGCCGTGTCTACTTCAGGGACATGTCCTGACTTGTCCCAAACGAATGGAAATGTATTTGGTGCAAAATTTCCAAGATGGTATGAAATTCACTCCATATAAAATCCCCCACTACCTTGGCATTTAATAGCATAATCTTGTCCATTTTTAAACTTTATATAAATGTGAGCATATGCTATAATCCTTGTTTCTGGCTTCTTCTCTTTAATTATGTGTGAGGGCCACACATACAGGACAAGTATCATTCATCTTCTTTGCTGTGTAGTAGTCCATGCTGTGAGAACATTGCCATTTACTTAACCACTCTTCTGTGGGTGGGCTCACTGCAGGTTGTGAGCAGTGCTATATGATTAGGGCCCTTCTTGCACTGTCTCCTCCTTTTTTACCTCCTACCGAATCTTCTTCCCCCTCACTCTCTCTGCATTAGTCACAAGGGCCTGTTGTCCCTTTCATAGCAGGCAGGTATACACCTTGGCTCTGAATATTCATCACTTCCTTAGCCTGGTAGTCCCTTCTCTAGCGATCTGGTAGTTGTCTCCTTAAATTTCTGCAGCCTTTTTAAAGAAGTCCCCTTCTGGATGCCTTCTCCAGCTAGCTGCTTAGTGTTCAAAGTTTGCGGTTTGTTCTCTTCCATCACCCTCTCTTTTCCCTCAGTGCAGTCACCACCGTAGGTCATACCAGACATGTCACACAGCTGAGGACCACCTGTGCTGCACACATCACTCAGTAACCATAGGAATATGCTAATTGCCCATGTCACATTCGAGTACAGAGCATGCAGAAGGTGACCCATTTAGAAATATCTATAGGATGAACATTTGTCTAAAATATAGACAACATCAGTTCTGAGCATAGGGACCTCACCACAAAGGAACTAAGAATAAGTTCACCTGACATCTTCTGGGAATGCACACTAGATCTTGCTAAGTGCCCCATTCTTTTACAATTAGTTGGCCAACTGACCAGTTAATAAGATCTGGAATTTTTCTTGGGATTGAATTTGAGCTTTTCCATTTCTTAGAAAATCAATACATTATTTACCTTCTGTACTCCCTACCTTTCTCCTTGATTTATCAAAGATCTTTCCTGTGACTTTGAGATGGATTCAGCTGGGCTCTGCTGGGTCCTGCCTACTTTGCTTGTGATAAAACTTCCAAGTGGAGTTTTGCACGGTCATCAGCCTTTTCTGTGCACCTGCCAGGTGCAGAGCGGTGTCCTATGCCCAAGGACATGGGGCACAGTGGACACTTGCTTTGCTTTGGAGCTCGGGAGTTAGGTGTGAGGGGTGTGATCATAAAGCGTCAGTGGCCTGGTGAGGCTGTGTGAGATAGAACCATGGGGTTCAGTGGACAGTGGCTATGATGAGGCGAGGTTAGGTGCCATGGGTATGCAGAGCCTGCAGACCTTGTTGGAAGGTTTCTTTACTGTGGCTCAGGAAGCCAACAAATATTTAATGAGCTTCTGTTGTGTGGGAGGTGCTGTGCTGAGCTTGTTGGACACAGGCAATGTCTTTGTGATTATGAAATGTCCCCTTGAAGCCATGGATCTAGGCTGGGTCCTCAATATAACTGTATCTGGAGATGGAGTCCGGAGAGGATCCCGTACAACCTGACGACTGTATAAACCAAGGGTTGCATAACTGTATCTGGAGATGGAGTCCATTGCATTGTGAAGGGTCTGACAGCACTAGTAGATTAATCCAACGTTGGGTTTGTAACTAACTTGTCTGCTTGGAGAGGGAACCTGGCTGGAAGAAGTAGTTGCTGTGGGGAATGTCCTGGCAGGACTTGTTGGTTGCAGATCCCTACTCACTGCTGCTGGCCACTATGCTGCAAGGAGCTTTGCTCGCCACACACCCTACACTCCCCACTTAAAGGAGACAGTCATGGAGAAGGAGAAAGGCCATTGTAGGCACCAACAGAAGTTCCAAGGTGATTACCAGTTTACCTGGTGTTCTCTCTCTCTCTCTCTCTCTCTCTCTCTCTCTCTCTCTCTCTCCCCCTCCCCTCTCTCTCTCTCTCTCTCTCTCTCTCTCTCTCTCTATCTCCTTCCTCCTTCTGTCCCTCCCTCTCTTTTTCTTTCTGTCTCTCCCTCTCCTCTCCCAGGCTAGCCTCACACTTGCTGCATATGGAAGGTTGTTTTTTTTAACTTCCAACCCTCCTGCCTCTACCTACCAAGTGCTGGGATGACAGTTATGCTCCACCATGCCCAACTTTTTGAGGTTTCTTAATTACTAATTTGAAGTCTATTTTTTTAAAGACAGGCTTTCACTCTGTAGCTCTGGCTGTCCTGGAACTCATTCTGTAGACCAGGCTGGCCTTGAACTCACAGAGATTCACCTGCCTTTGCCTACAAAGTGCTGGGATTAAAGGTGTGCACCACTATGTCTGGTCTCAATTCCAAGTGCTTATCTATTAGTCATCTATTCTAGCTCTGCTTCTCTAGGATTCAAGCATGGTGTGGTATGCTACATGCCAGCTTCCTTTGCTTTATCTCATTTGCTGGCAGTCAGCTGTCCAGAGTAGTCGTCATGTACTTTTCTGAGTGTGCTGTTGGATGATGGACTCTTCCTTTACTAAGAGTTTTATTTGAGTCTTAGTTGCATTTTCTCTCTCTCTTTTTTTTATTACTCTAGTTATGCCCTCAAATTTGCTTATCTTTAAAACTAGGTCTTAATTTTAATTTTTTCTATTTATTTTTTCTGTTGCTTTTCTTACTTATGCTCAAATGATAGAGGCCATATATGACAAAAATCATAACGCACATCACTCAGGCTGGACAAGCACTGAAGCACTTCCCTGTAAGAGCAAGGTGGCCATTCCCAATGTTCTCAAGATACTCCTGGAGTCGGTGGCCAGCACAACTGGACGAGAGAAACAAAAAGAAAGCATGGGAGTCGGAAAGAGAGGAGTCAAATGCTCTGCTTTTGAAGAGGACATGACTTTCTGTGGGGGAAACCCAAAAGTTGCTCCGGAAACCTGTAAAATCTAATTAGCAAGCCCATTACAAGTCAGGATACAGAACAACCACACAAAAATCAATCAAATCTCTACATACTAACAACTAACTACGTAAAAGGAAAATTAAAATATAATGCCACTTATGATGATACATCACAACGAACCAAATACCATTGTATAAAGGCAACCAGGTATTAGAAACAGCAAAGAAAGAAATTAGAGGAGACATAAAGGCCCAGGAGGACTGCCAATGTTCACAGACTGGCAGACTGACCACTGTTTAGATGCAATCTATAGGTTCCATGTCATCGTCATCAAAATCCTCAAGCATTAAAAAATGTGTAATGGTGGTACTACCCAGCCTCCCTGGGGCAGGATTTCTGACTGCGTACTTGCTGGGTTCTTCTTTCGAGAAGATGGCGTGATGGATTGGCAAACACCTGACTCTGGACCCCCTCGATTCTAATGCCAGGGAACCGCTCACTAGGCTATAGCTGTGTGCAAGTTTCTTGTCTGCATTTGAAGTGTGTGAGCTTCAGTTTCCTCATCTGGGAAGATGCAACCCTTGGTTCATACAGCCGTCAGGTTGTACGGGGTCATCACTGGCACGTAAGTGGCCTCCAATAGATATCACTTGTGAATTGCTGCAGACTTCCAAGGATGATCTTAGCTTAACGTGCACACCATTCTTACCAAGGTCTCCATGGGATCCACACTTGGATGAGCAAGGGCTTTATGAGGGTGAAGGGAATAAACACCACATCTACTAGCACAACCAAGTCCACCATAACCATCTCTTCATGACCACAGCCATCTCCACCACCTTCCCTTCTGCAACCACCCCCACCTCACCCCTACCACTTACTACCTCCCTCTCAGCCTCCTCTCCACCTCCACCTCCTCCTCTACCCTCCACCCGCATCCCCTTCTAAACTGCAGTTCACAGTGTTTTTAGTTCCCCGCATAATCACCGATGTCCGTAACAGTGCCGGATGCACTTATTTCATATTTACATACAATTACTGCCAGCCCTTTAAAAAGTAGCAATGAACCCCTAAAATATGTTGTGTTTATCATCTTAATTATTTTTTTTTTTACATAAGTGTATGATTTTAGAGGAGGTGTTGAGAAATCCCGTGGATTACTCGTGATGTCTGTGAGCTAACTTGTTTTCTCATCCCTCCGCCTCTGTCTTTCCGTTTCTCTTTGGGAATCAAACCTTGTATATGCTATGCATGCTGTACTCTACCAGTGAGCTGTAATCCATTTGAAGGGTTGGAAACCAAACAAAGAATATAAGAACATCTAGGCTTACAAGGCTTGGAATAGTAACCTCTCCTACAGAGTGTTAGGTTAGGCTAAGTTGTGCCGCAGTGACAGCCTTCCTCCTCCATGGCTCAACCTAGCAAAGGTTCATGGCAGAATTAATGGCAGCTGTGGGTCTGTGCCACCCTTCTGTCTTCTGTCTTCTAGGCACTTAACCAACAAGGCTCTTTGAGTTCTGTAATTCTGCTATCTGAACGTCAGGCCTCTTGGCAGTATGTCAGGAAGAGAGATACTGGAGAATGTCAAGGAAGCCTTTTCTCAGCCATAGGCAGAGGGGAACTTTAGTACATGCCCATGTGTTCCACTCGGAGGACCTTCCCTCAAGGCCCTGCCTATCTTCAAAGGGCCGAAAAAATGAGATGATGGGATTCATGGGAAGAGATGAGGAAATGGAGCTGCCTAGAGGTCAATGACACATTTGACCTTTGACAGCCAGGAAGAGCCAAACAGAAGTCTTCTTGGGCAAGTATGATTTTCCAATGTCCACAAGCTTATCTACAACAGCCGTCTTCCCTCCTAAGCTCCTTGTCCCAGCAACAAACCTTATTAAACATCTCGTTACTTCGGAGTGACTCAGACAGAAGGTTCCCGTGGTTGTTGGCGTGTCTCCCAGAAAAGTCTGTTTAGCTCTCCCTGCCTCCCCAGCCTCTGGCTCTGGCCCCAATAGGGGTGGGAGGTGCCACAGTCTTAGTAACTCATGGCTCCTTTGCCTCCCCACAGTGATGAATGACACCCATCCATCCTGGACCCTGCTGATGGCCCAGCTCGTCCATCATGGCTCAGAGCTCCCAGCTGATGTATTAGTGCCTGAAGAATGGATTGCTCAGAGCCCAATCTACTTGGGAAAGAAACTGAGCCAAACAGTGGATTCAATCGAATTACTTGTTCACCCTGGCCAGAGCTGAGAGGCACTCTGGCAGCCCCTCTTGGGATCTTGCAGAAATATGACTTGCAGTCCCTGAGCCACCAGGCCATTTCCAACTAACTGGGCAGAGCATCACTTTAAAGAAAAAAAAAAGATTCATGGAGGAGATATTGGCCAGTTGGCTTCAGAATGGGAAACTAGACAAGCCAGGTGAGCTCCCTAATGGGAGAAGACAAGGGTGGATCATGCCACACTTGGGGTGTGTGACTAGGCTTGGTTGGCTTTGTGTCTTTATTAGTTAATTAATTAATTAACTAATCACTTTACACCCTGCTCTTGGACCCATTCCTGGTCACCCTTCTTGTATCCCTCATCCCTTTCTCCTCTAAGTAGGAGACACCCTCCACCCCCGGATATCCCTTTGAGTCCTATTTATGAAACTCATTCATTGTGAGATCTTGGGCAAGCCACTTAAGCACTGGGTACCTCAACTTCAGTTTTACTCGAGTGACTGTTGTTAGGATTAAATGAGATAAAAGGCATAAAGTTGAGCTCAGCAAGCTGAGTGTGTAGTCAGGGTTGATGGCCCCTATTGGATCTCTACCGGTTAGGAGCCCTGAAACTGCCAGGGACACAGTGGCAGATAATAATGGCTTTAAAATTTTTGTTACTTCACCACCGAGGGATGGAAGGGCTGGCCTCACGATTGCTTCAACCAATAGGGTCTGGAAGAACCATGTCACATGGGGGCCTAGATAGCTTGTGAGAACCAGCTCCTTCTACTTACATTTTCAGGAACATGTACCTTGATTAGGGGGATATAATTCCTATGCAGATAATAGGCTAGAAGTATATTTATATCAAGATGATGTGCTGTGAGGAAATCCAAGTCAACAGCCTGGAGAGGCCATATGGAGAGAGATGCCCCATTGCCTTCACTGGTTTCAGTCATTCCTACTGAAGTACCAAGTAAGGCAGCGAAGACACCATTTTGGATATCCAGATTCATCTTCAGCTGACAATAACACTTGGTACCATGAAACTCTAAGTGCATAAGGGACCCCAAGGGAGAACATTCTCCCCACACAAGAGAAGTTATTATATGCCAAGGTTGAGGGGGTTGGTTATTCAGAAACTGATAACTGACGGAGGAGCTGGTCTATGGTTTGAATCTGAAATGTCCCCAACAGGCTCATGATTTGAATGCTTTTTCCCGGAGCTGAAGGGGCTTGCAACCCCATGAGAAGGACAATGCCAACCAGCCAGAGCTCCCAGGGACTGAACCACCATCCAAAGAGTACACATGGACAGACCCATGACTCCAGCTGCGTATGGAGCAGAGGATGGCCTTATTGGGCATTAATGGGGAATTAATATTATTAAATTATTGAATTAATTATTCAGTGTAGGGGAATGTCAGGGCGGGGTGGGTTGGTGGGTGGGGGAACAACCTCATAGAAGCCGGGGAGGGGGGATGGGATAGGGGGTTTATGGGCTGGAAACCAGGAAATGGGAAAACATTTGAAATGTAAATAAAAATATCCAATAAAAAATAAATTAAAAAAGAAAGAATGCTTCTTCCCTGGCTTTGGCCCTATTTTGGTAGGTTGTAGACTCTGTTGGGGCTGGGATATGGCTGGAGGCATGGGATCATGAGGGGAGGGGCAAGCCCTTGGAGATTATTATACCTAACCTTGTTGATGTTCTCTGTTTCCTTTTCTACCAGGATGTGAGCCACTTCTGCCCTATGCTGGTGCCATGAGCTACTTTGCTATGTTCTCCTTCTGGTGGCCATTTAAAACCCTCTGAAGCCACCACCCAAAATAAATACTTCCTCCTGTGAGCTGTTTGTTTCAGGTGTTGTGGACACACTGATACACCAGATGACATGTTTATTCAACCGACACTTAGTGACTGCCACTGAATGTTAAGAAGAATCCTTGGAAGACGAACACGAGGGCCCAGATCTTGAGGCATAGCCTGGTTCTTTTCAGACCTTAAGGTTCCAAACTAAGGCTTTAAGCAAGTGCTTTAGATAAATCACACATGTTTTTCAGTCTTAGAGAGTGAGCGGTGCACCAATTTTGGGGGGTTATGGGGCCTTACACCCACACATTTATCCATCTCTGTTCCCTTCCTTGCCCTTAAGTAACTCACTATAAATTTATTTTACATTGAATATACAAATCAGGATTCTATAAGACAGTGTTTCTTCAGCCATTAATGTGAAAGGATCAATTTCCCTCCTCTCTCTCTCTCTCTCTCTCTCTCTCTCTCTCTCTCTCTCCCTCCCTCCCCTCCCCCTCCCTTCCTCCCTTCCTCCTTCCTTCCCTCCTTCTTTGTCTCAACTAAGGAATTGTCTCTGGATTAGACTCTAGACGAATATGGAGGGCATTTATTTGATTGCTGATTGATGTAGGTCTCAGCCCCTACAGGCAATGCTATCTCTGGGCAGGAAGGCCTGCGTCATCTAGGAAAGGTAGCTGAACAAGTCAGAGGAAGCAACATGAAGAATGGTGTTCCTCCGTGGCTTCTGCTTTAGTTTCTGCCTGGAATTCCTGCCCTGGCTTCTCTTGGTGATGAATATAAAGTATAAGCTAAAATGAATCCTTTCTTCCCCAGGTTGGTTTTTATCACAACAACAGAAATCAAACCAGGACAGTAGGCATGTTAATTTTTCAGTTTATTGTAGATTGATACTTTGATAAACTAGGGAATAATCAATTACTAGAAATGTTAACCATACTGATTAGAACATTACAAATTGTATACATGTATCAAGCTGTCACACTACACCCTCTCCACATGCATAACTATTGTATGTCTACTAATTGATATATAAAATGCAGGCCTGCCTTTTATTGTTAGAGCCAATGGCTGTACTGTCAGTCCACCAAAATGTTATTAAGGCTTCTGCCTCAACCCGCAGGGCAGTCGACCAGGGTCTGGGGTCCACCTAGGAGAGAATGGGGGACAAGAGACGCAAAGAATAGACAGCAAGTCAGGAAGTCTGATCAAGCTGACAATTTTTAATTTTTCTCAGGCAGAAGATATACTGGTAGAAGCAAGATGTGGGGAGGGGTTAGGTAACCACAAAAGAATGGGCCTGGCTCGATGACCGGGATATTGGCTGGGTAAATCGGCCAGTGAGGGGGAAGAGTAGGGTGGGTTGCTTAGTGACCTGACCACCAGTATCAAGTGACCTGACCACCAGTGCTAAGTGACCTGACAACCAGATTTATTCTATTTATTGAGTTAAAGCAGACCTGCAGGTGCAGGCCTAGGTATGGCTGCTTTGATCTACCATAAGGCTAAAATACAGTTGCTTTTTTTCCCCATCTTTATTAACTTGAGTATTTCTTATTTACAATTCGATTGTTATTCCCCTTCCCAGTTTCTGGGCCAACATCCCCCAACTCCTCCCCCTCCCCTTCTCTATGGGTGTTCCCCTCCCCATCCTCCCCCCATTATCACCCTCCCCCCAACAATCACGTTCACTGGGGGTTCACTCTTGGCAGGACTAAGGGCTTCCCCTTCCACTGGTGCTCTTACTAGGCTATTCACTGCTACGTATGCAGTTGGAGTCCAGGGTCAGTCCAATACATTTGCTTTTTAACATGAAGGCTGCTTCCACCATCTTGAGGCTGCTCCCAACAGACTTCTGTGTTCTCAATTTCTGCCCTTAGCTTTCATAGATCATAAAGAGTCTATGGCCACACCTGTCTGTGAACTGCATTTTGAGTAGTGTTACAATAGATCCCACCTCAGATACCCAAGGAACACAGATAGGAGAGATGAGCCAGAGTAAGATATTTTGTTTGTTTGAGAAGAAAGATAGTTAAGTCAGTGTGTGTGTGTGTGTGTGTGTGTGTGTGTGTGTGTGTGTGTGTGTGTGTGTGTGTTGAGCAGAAAATGGTGGGAACTGTGGGAGGGGCTAGAGATCCAGGAAATGAGCGAACTGATGGAGCATGCTGGAGAAGCCACCATAGAGAGAATTTCAGGGCGAGATTGAGGTTGACCTCAGCCAGGGGGAACCAACGAGAGACTCGTGTCAGTCAGGAGGGCACTGCTTTCCCCAGGAAGTCATCACACTTCTTGTTGTCTTAGTTCTGCAACTCCAAGAAACACCTAGGAATAAACTTAACCAAAGAGAGTCCTGTTTCGGCTCTCCCTGCTTCCTTTCTTTCATGAACCCATCCACCCCTTGTCTAGTAGCATCTTGTTCTGTCTTCTGTAGAGTTCCTTAGCCCTGGAATTGGGTCTATTAGTGCTTTTATGGTGCTTTTCCAAGTCAAAACCTCACACTGTAGCCTAACTTGCCCTCGGATTAGCAGCCATGCCCCTGCTTTAGTCTCCTGTGGGCTGAGGTGGTTTGCATAAACCACACTCTCAGCTTTTCTGTGGGTCTCTAACTACCTTTCTGACACTTCCTCGTTTGCTCATCTTTAAGACGACATTGCTCTCCAATTGTTGCTGTGTTGAGGGTAGGCTCTCTCTTTCTCCCTGCTGTTCACCCCCATCTTTCTCCCCCTCTCATCATACTCAGCCCCAGAGTAATTTTTTATGTAGCCCAGGCTGTCCTTGAGCCTATAACCCTTCTGCCTTGGCTCCTTTGTATCGAGATTGCAGGCATGCACCACACTGCCCAGCTTGTTTGTGCTTTTAAAATAAGTTTGTTCTCTCCATAGTACATGGGACTCACATGCTATGTCTGTGTCCATTCCTTGCTGTCTCTATAGTCCCAGTTCAAGGCCTGATGCAGTGCTATGGTTTAAATTCCTGATGAAATCCATATGGAAATGTTTTGTTGTAAGAGATGGGAGCTTTGAGAGAAGAGGCTCTGAGATCTTTGCTTGCTTTAGTGACGAGTGCCCTTACCATGGGAGGGGACACTCACCTTGCGGGTGAGCTCCTGAGCCAGCCCGATTCATTCTCGCTCTCTAGTTTCCATGGGCCTGTTTGCCCTCTGCAGTGCTAGGACCTAACACAAGGTCACTGGCACCATGCTGCTGGACACCCAGAACTGTGAGGAATGACTTTCCTTTGTTAATAAATTATCCAGTTTCAGGTGTTCCAATACAGCAGCAAGAATTGGACTAAGACACTTAGAGTTATTGTTCAAGAAATATTTCCAAGGACAGTTTGGCCACTTTGTGTTGCAATGACCTTCTCTATCAGTGATGATTCCCTGACACCCCCATACTCCTGCAAGTATCTTTAGTCTGTGTGGCGTGCTAGGATGGAACTGGATTTCAGCATAGGGCATAATAGCCTGTGACTCCAGGCAGCCTTTCTGTTGGTGAGCAGTGGGGTGTGCAGAAGGATCTGGGTGGGGAGAGGGACTGAGGCTAAGTAGAAGGCATGGGGTGGGGTAGATGATCAGCACAGCTGCTGGAGAGAAACTAGGGCTATAGAGGCTAAGCCCTAGTGGCCGATTTCTTGGATGGTTAGAGCTCAGTTTTAATAGTAGCCTTGGCTGTGACAGAGATTGAATTCACTTCTTGGAGCCAATGGCTTGGGTCAGGGTTGGGTGAGGAATGAGGAGCCATTGAATGCATTGTTCCACATGCTTAAATGCTGTTTGTGTGTGTGTGCATGTGTGTGTAAAAACATGTATCTTTGTGTGTGCATGCAAGTACATGCATTTTGTGTGTGTGTGCATATCTGTGTGTGTGAGACTGTAGAATAATTTTATGTATTTGAGCGTTAGTGCGAGCCAAGTGATATTACCACAAAAAGAGCTACTTCATGTGACTTAACAAAATATGAAGAAGCATGTGGCTCCATTTCCTCTTCATGGTTAAGTGCCCATGGGTACTGGTGAGTCAATGCTGCATTTGGCATAGGCTCAGCACACATGTTTATGACATGTGTACAAGAGGGCACAAGCCATCTCCAAGTGAATGCATGTGTGCATGGTGTGTGTACATGGTACAGAAGGTTTCCTGGGGGCATGTCAGAACTCGTCTGTTGCACTTGCATAATGACCCGGAGCTGTTAATATCCGAGTAGTTGACCATGCATCTTCCTCTAAGTGAGGAGAGGGACGTGAACTCACTAGGGAAGACTTGATCTTTATTTTAGCCCAGGCACCAGAATGTCTGCAGATGACACTGTGTACCCTACCCTTCAGTTTTGTGAACTCAGGAGACAGCTGCTTCAGGCTCCTTCCAGGGGTACCTTCGATCAGGTCTGGAATGAGTCTCACGCAACCCTTGTGCCTGCCATTGGAAGGACAGCCTAAAATGCTTGCGCATAGAACCCAACAGGCAGTGTTTTTTACTTCTGGAAGACAGGGAGAAGTAGGCTTCTGGAACCTCAGCAGCCTTGGAATGGTCTATCAGGGACAGGCACACAGACAAGATACACCCATGTTCATAGCCCTTACTAGCTATGTGGCCTTGCTAAAACTCACTTATTTTTCTCTTTGTAAATTTACCTAGACTAATTCCTGATCCATGTGAGAGACCACTCTGCCACGGAATGAACCCTGGGGCATTTCCTCTTAGTTACAAATGTCAACTCCAGAAGTTACTTTGCTGTTCAACAGTACTGGGACTCTTACCCATGAGGTATGGTTTTCCCTGTCCTTTGAATTTGTATATTTGTCCTCTGAAAATGTACTCATTTTGGCTATAGCAAAATAAAATTATGCGGGGTGGAGGGGAGGAGAGGTCTCCTCTAGTTTGGGACCCTTCCTGAGGGAGCAGAGGCCCCAGCTGACCTGTGCTAGTTTAATTGTATCAAGAAATAGAACTCGTTTTAACTCAGGGTAAAGCTTGTTACTGTATTACTGCTTTGATTATTCTGCCTGATCTGGTCCCAAATGCTGGCATATTCCACTGATTGGTTTTTGTGGTCACATTATGAGGAATGTTCCTGTCCTCATTTCCCCGATGATGAAGTAGTGTGTGGACTTGTGGGACTATTCATAGTAAGTGTGATCGGCCTTTTGATCAGAAAAGTGATATTTGAGACTGTTATTGTGAAAATTGGAGTCCCCTCCTAAAGTTTCTAGTTTTGTCATGAAATAATTTAAGAAGGGACCTTAAAGGAAAGCCAATGGCAGTTCTGTTAGAATTTAAAAGAAAGACCCCCAAAGCAGGCAACTGTAAATCTTGGCAGCTGCCCAGAGAGAGTGGATAGAGCAGAGAGAGCCCTTTGGTTTGCATTAGGACCATATGGAGGTTGACCACATGGCAGTCAAGTAGCCATTTAGTGGAGAGAAAGAAAGAGGCTCAAAGTGCTAGGGAAAGTATGCTTAGGAAACAAACAGAAATAAGAAAAGTCAGGCTTTCTGAGTAGTTTGGAAAAGCTGCCTGACTTTGGAGGCTGTATGACTGGGAGCTACTCTTTCAGCAACTGAGTTGGGGGTAGACATTCTGGGAAGGGAAGGTAGAGTATCTCATTAAAAGGATAGTTATTCCTCCCATCTCTGTAGCATGTCTGAAGGCAAACCCACCTTCCTGAAGGATGCTCTGTTGGTCAGGCGATTGACCTGCCTAGATGGATCACCTCTTAAGAGGTGAGACAATGACTTACCTCCACCGAGATAGCATCCAATCTTTTAGATCAGAGGCAACAGCTTTCTCTGAATGGGCTTTCAATGCCTTGGTACCAAGACTTTTGCTATGAGGATGATCTGTGAGAACCGCAGCTCCCTCTCCGGGACATTTTGGCAGAATGGTGCTTCTTCGGTGAGGAAGAACAAGAAGAATCTACTATGTAGAGAAGAATACCTGTGCCTGAAGTTGGTGTGGGAAATAGAAGATATACCTCCCTGCCCTCCCCCCTGCCACACACACCAGGGAATGTCCCACGAAAGGTTATTTTCATGAAGTTAGAAAGAGAAATACTTGGGGAGAGAGGATCCAGGTGGGGGTTGGGGGAGCAGGGAGGAGGCGGGTAGGAGCAAAGAAAAAGTACACATGAAAATGCCATAGGAATCTATTATCCTTTATGCCAGTTAAAAACAAACCAGGCAAAAATCTAGAGAAATCAGAGAGAGGAAAGATGAAAACAATGAAACTACTCTCCTACCACCCAGGGATAGTCAACCTCTGTATTCAGACTTCTAAATATCCTCTCCCTGTGTACTCTAAAGGCAATGATCACACACTTGAACTGTTTTCATAATCTTTAGGGCCACTTTACGCCACATAAACATGCTTCCCTTGGAACTAAATCACGGACCACATCATTGTTTTAAACGGCCTCGGAGCGTTCCGTCCCGTGAAGCCTCTCTTTACTTATGAACCTTTCTTAGTAACAATGAACCCGATATCCCTGGACCTCTAGGCTGTTCACAAGCTTTTGCTGCTACAAGCAGCGCAGCAAAGGAGTTCTGGGGAAGATGCATCTTCTGGCGCTTGCCTAAGTGTTCCCTCAGAACAATTGTTTGAAGTGGGATTGCTCGTCAGAAGAAATGTAACTTTGCAAGGCCTTCGTCGCTTGTTGCCAAATTGCTGTCCAGAAGCGGTGCACTAATTTGCAGCCCTGGAGGTAGCGCATAGGAAGGCCCTCTACTTGAATTCCACGTCGATACTGGGTATTGTCAATCTCCTAAATCTGCTAAATCTGGCAGTGAAAAATAGCCCTTCCTTGTTTTAATGTACTTTATTTTTTATTCCTCTGAATGTAGACCTTTAAAAAATATATATTTTAAAAAGTATATTGTTAAAATATTTTCTTGGTGACCCTGTTGATATCTCTGGAATGCAGAGAATTCAGTTCATTCATTCATCCATCCATCCATCCATCCATCCATCCATCCATCCATCCATCCGTCATTCATGCACACATGTAACAAATGAGCCTACTATGTGTAGAAGTGACAGTAGAGAACAAGATTAATAATCTCTTCCAGAGCTCATGGGCTGCTATACGGGTTTGGAGGGGGGACTTGGAGCCTCACCTTAGGCACACAAGTTTCCAGCAGCTAGGTGAATAAGGATTCAAGGCAGTGACCCAGTTGAAGTTAGTATAGGCCAAGTGATATGGCGGTGTAAGGCAAGGAGGGGAAATCATTAATGTTAATTCTCTTCATGCAAATTTTGATATTTTGCTCACTATGGGTCTTTTGGCATTCATTATGATTTTAAAATATTGCATCATTGAGTCTTCTCGATCGACACTGAAGTTCCACCACTGAGATACATGCCTGGCTTGTTTTGTGCCCGTCCTTGTCTCTCTTGGTGTGTTTCTGCTTCCAAGATTTCTGTGAACATACAGCTGAGACCCCACAACCTGCTCTCGGGGTCTGCAGGTTTATAAATAAATACTGTTCTGGCCTCACAACCAGAAAGATTTCAAGTCATTCCATTGACCATTATTTTGAGAAATTGCTTTGTGTCGGGCAGTGGGTCAATCACCAGGGCTATGAATAAGTACTCAGACACTGTTCTGGGGCTGAGATTCAGAGGCTGGTGCAAACAAAATACCCTGTAATTACCCATCAGCTGGCTCTGTCTGTGCAAGCATGTGGCAGGCCATTGTGCCTTCTTGTGTACTCATCTTGGTCACCATTTTGGGGAGAATAATTGCTACATTTTCAAGTCTTGAATTGATGTTAGAAATCTCAACATATCTGTAGTAATTACACACTGTAAGTGTCCCTTATAAGCCAAGCATGTTACTAGGTTCATGTAAGTGTCAGGGTCAATATGGAGGTTAGTTTACATATTTACATCAGAGAGAAGAAGCTACTTACAGAGGCGATAAGAGAGTAAAGAAGCTAATTAGAAAAGCTGGAGCAATCTAGGGTTTGGGTCACAGTGGGAAGAGACTACAGTCTCCAGGGTTGGACAGGGACTACAATCCTCAGGGCGGGACAGCAACTATAGTCTCTAGGGCTGGACAGGCTCAGGAGGAAGGGTTGTGCTTTTCTAATCTGGGGAAGATGATGGAACCTCAAATGGCCTGGGGCCTGGGAGGTATCACCCTGATGGAGAGTCAGCTGTTGCTGGAAATATTGCAGAGAGGAAGGGGGTGATAAAAAAGCATTTAGAGTTTTCCCTCCTGCTGTTTACAGTCTCCCACCAAAGTCTCCCATTAGCCTATCCTTGTTGGATGCCAGTTGACCTTGAAGTTGAATCAGAGGTTAGCTCTCTATATCATAGATATCAAAGCTGAGGAAGAGAAAAGAACAGGTCTGTGTGAGGAATCTAGTAGAGGTGGGGGGTTTGTTACCAGGGTATATAGTAAGTACTTACTGAACTGAATTTGAGGTCAAATTTGTTTGGTACCAAGTTAATACTTCTCCCCTATCACAGGCTTCCTCTTTCTCTCGAATCCCACAGCCTCCCTGGGCTGCTCACTGCTCATGTGCATCTCCCTTCCTATACCCTAGGCTTCCAGCTGCAGCATGCCAATGGTTCTTACCCTTCCTTAGCCCCAGAGAGGCCACGCTGCTCACTACTGACTTCTTATGAGTAGCATTTCTGGAGTTAGGCAATGCTATCCAAGTCCGTGGTGATTGTCTGATCATTACTTTACATCCGAACACTTGGCACTTGAGCTTTAGGTTCTAAGGGCTCCTGTTTTACTCATCTTCCTTCTCATCTCCATCACTATCACAGGCGTGCCTTTTAAATTTCATTCTGACTATATATATATATATATATATATATATATATATATATATATATTTGTGTGTGTGTGTGTGTGTGTGTGTGTGTGTGTAATATACTCACTTAGTCCAGTAACTCTTTCTGGATCTCTCTTCTGTGGCTAATCCAGCTGTCAAGGTCATATATGACCCTTTTAGGTCATACAAGGTCAAGTTCTTATGACTTGTCAACAACATGACCTGGTCAGCCCTTTTCATCTGTGAAGTTAGAATCAGTGCACATGGGTGACTTCTATGTTGTCTAAATGTTCCTGGACATTCTCTTGCATTCAGTTGAAAACTTCTTTTCCTCTCTAGTGGCTACAGCTAGATTCACAATATCCACTTGCACCCAGAGTGCTGTTGGAACCAAAGGTCTGGGTGCATACATTCAGATGAGTTCTAGATTGATGTTATTTGGCTAGTAGGTGAAATACCCACATTTAAAGGGGTGAGAAGTTAAGGGTCAAGGGTTGAGGTGTGTTCCTAGAGGTGGTAATGGCAACATGGTTACCAGAGGAGAAAGACTGGATGTCTAGAAGGAGTGAGACCTGAACTTCTCCTTTTCATAGTCCATGTGAAACCTTTATGAGCTTTGCAGTCTTCTGAGGACTCTGGGCTCAGTGGCATTTCAAAGGGGGCTTCACAAGGGTTAATACACTCTCCATTTTAGGTCCACTGTCAGCTACTTCAGTCACAGCAGATATGAAGTGGAGCTGGACCCAGATTCAGAGTATGTTTACTGCCAGCTGTGCATTATGAAGAACTAATTGTGAGCCCCTTGCACCTGCTGGTTCCCCTTGAGGCTGGGACTCAGGAAGGAAGGCAGAGTTATTAATAAGCTTGTTGCTCATTAAAACCAAACAGTGAGGACACTGGAAAAGGGGCTCGGGTCCAGGTGTGGTGTCAGAGAAGGCTGGCTAGCATTTCTGGAAGCATTACTTACTATCTTAGCACTTGCCTCCCTCCCTGACTTGTACTGTGACATTCCTTGGTATAAGAGTTGACACCCTGAGGAACATACACAGTCTTTGTGAGCTCATGACTATGTTGTTGTAAAATATAAAAAATATAATAGTATGGCTGTCTTTTGCCTCACTAGGTTCAGCACCGCAGTGCCTCAAGATATCTGCTAGATATCTTGGGAGAAACACATCCCAACTCTGCCGCGGCGGCCCAGTGTCTCCAGACTCAATTGGCAAGATATAATTGCCCACATAAACATACAAACCCAGTACCATCCATTCCTTAAGAACATTAACAACGAGAAGAGACTGCACTCTGTGCACATCCAGACGCCAGAGGAAAACACCAAACGCCATCTGGGACCCTGGTGCACGGAGGCTCCCGGAAAGAGCGGCGCAGATCTTCCCGGTTGCTGCCGCCTCGGAGAGGACTTAGGCAGTACCCCACGAGCAAACTTGAGCCTTGGAACCGCAGGTAGGACCAACTTTTCCCCTGCAAGAAACCTGCCTGGTGAACTCAGGACACACAGAGGCAAAATTCCTCTAGGACCGGGCACTTCCTGTGTTTACCGGAAGTCCCACACCCGCGGATCCCGGCCCGCAGCAGCTCTCTGCTCCCAAACCCCGTGGGGGAGATACCTCACCGCCTGATCAGGTGGGCACTCCTGAGGCTGCAGAGCGGAGGAGACCACCAACACTGCCCACCCCTGCCCACATCCCTGGCCCAAGAGGCAACTGTATAAGGCCTCTGGGTTCCCGTAGGGGAGGGCCCAGGAGCGGCAGGATCCCTGCGCCTGAGACACCGCCGGAACCTGAAGGAAACAGACCGGATAAACAGTTCTCTGCACCCAAATCCCGTGGGAGGGAGAGCTAAACCTTCAGAGAGGCGGACACGCCTGGGAAACCAGAAGAGACTGCACTCTGTGCACATCCAGACGCCAGAGGAAAACACCAAACGCCATCTGGAACCCTGGTGCACGGAGGCTCCCGGAAAGAGCGGCGCAGATCTTCCCGGTTGCTGCCGCCTCGGAGAGGACTTAGGCAGTACCCCACGAGCAAACTTGAGCCTTGGAACCGCAGGTAGGACCAACTTTTCCCCTGCAAGAAACCTGCCTGGTGAACTCAAGACACAGGCCCACAGGAACAGCTGAAGACCTGTAGAGAGGAAAAACTACACGCCCGAAAGCAGAACACTCTGTCCCCATAACTGGCTGAAAGAAAACAGGAAAACAGGTCTACAGCACTCCTGACACACAGGCTTATAGGACAGTCTAGCCACGGTCAGAAATAGCAGAACAAAGTAACACTAGAGATAATCTGATGGCGAGAGGCAAGCGCAGGAACCCAAGCAACAGAAACCAAGACTACATGGCATCATCGGAGCCCAATTCTCCCACCAAAGCAAACACGGAATATCCAAACACACCAGAAAAGCAAGATCTAGTTTCAAAATCATATTTGATCATGATGCTGGAGGACTTCAAGAAAGACATAAAGAACTCCCTTAGAGAACAAGTAGAAGCCTACAGAGAGGAATTGCAAAAATCCCTGAAAGAATTCCAGGAAAACACAATCAAACAGTTGAAGGAATTAAAAATGGAAATAGAAGCAATCAAGAAAGAACACATGGAAACAACCCTGGACATAGAAAATCAAAAGAAAAGACAAGGAGCTGTAGATACAAGCTTCACCAACAGAATACAAGAGATGGAAGAGAGAATCTCAGGAGCAGAAGATTCCATCGAAATCATTGACTCAACTGTCAAAGATAATGTAAAGCGGAAAAAGCTACTGGTCCAAAATATACAGGAAATCCAGGACTCAATGAGAAGATCAAACCTAAGGATAATAGGTATAGAAGAGAGTGAAGACTCCCAGCTCAAAGGACCAGTAAATATCTTCAACAAAATCATAGAAGAAAACTTCCCTAACCTAAAAAAAGAGATACCCATAGGCATACAAGAAGCCTACAGAACTCCAAATAGATTGGACCAGAAAAGAAACATCTCCCGTCATATAATAGTCAAAACACCAAACACACAAAATAAAGAAAGAATATTAAAAGCAGTAAGGGAAAAAGGTCAAGTAACATATAAAGGCAGACCTATCAGAATCACACCAGACTTTTCACCAGAAACTATGAAGGCCAGAAGATCCTGGACAGATGTCATACAGACCCTAAGAGAACACAAATGCCAGCCCAGGTTACTGTATCCTGCAAAACTCTCAATTAACATAGATGGAGAAACCAAGATATTCCATGACAAAACCAAATTTGCACAATATCTTTCTACAAATCCAGCACTACAAAGGATAATAAAGGGTAAAGCCCAACATAAGGAGGCAAGCTAACCCTAGAAGAAGCAAGAAACTAATCGTCTTGGCAACAAAACAAAGACATAACCTCACATCCAAATATGAATATAACAGGAAGCAATAATCACTATTCCTTAATATCTCTCAACATCAATGGCCTCAACTCCCCAATAAAAAGACATAGATTAACAAACTGGATACACAATGAGGACCCTGCATTCTGCTGCCTACAGGAAACACACCTCAGAGACAAAGACAGACACTACCTCAGAGTGAAAGGCTGGAAAACAACTTTCCAAGCAAATGGTCAGAAGAAGCAAGCTGGAGTAGCCATTCTAATATCAAATAAAATCAATTTTCAATTAAAAGTCATCAAAAAAGATAAGGAAGGACACTTCATATTCATCAAAGGAAAAATCCACCAAGATGAACTCTCAATCCTCATCTTCGATTGGTTTATATACAAGTGTGCAATTTCTAGGCTTGAAAGTAAAATGATGCTATCTGGTGCTGGATAGAGGAGCCTTATTTTTTATTATGGCAGCTTGCTATTTTTGTAACATGGTGATTTGGTTGAACACAATAAAGTACAGTAGTAACTGATCTCCCCTTCTTCCTGGATGAGTGAGGAGATGATTAAATGTTGATGTCAGCATCCATGAGCATATTCAGATGAGCTTCTGCTTCTGTTGAAAAGGATGCTGTGTTTGATTGTGGTCCGAAGCTTTGAAGCACTACTTGGCATCTCCTTCCTTGGAGGTCTCACTGTTTAAACATAACAGATTTGATAGCTTGTTGGTAAGGTGAGGTCCAGCTTGTCTCCACTAGGTCATCTTCATGTGAATCCGGTGGTTATACGGTTTTGTTCTAGGGATATTTCATTTTTTTAATAACGGTTTTAGCTGACATTCATGGAGAGAATGAATCCTTAGAACTGTGCCACTAGTGAAAGGAAATCCTGTCTAGAGTATGTTTCTTTACAAAGCTGTGTCACACCATCCTTTGGGCCCTCTGCTGGAAAAGTAGAATCAAGTCTCAAATAATGCCTTTTAAATTGTATCCTCTAGTATTATAGATGTAGGACAGTACTGTATCATACCTCTGTGGATGTAAAATAGCTTGTACCTGCTTTATGATACGGAGTAGTGACCGTGCTTTATCAGAGCTGTTTTTTTTTTTTTTTAATGCCTTTTTTTTTATTAACTTGAGTATTTCTTATATACATTTCGAGTGTTATTCCCTTTCCCGGTTTCCGGGCAAACATCCCCCTCCCCCCTCCCCTTCCTTATGGGTGTTCCCCTCCCAACCCTCCCCCCATTGCCGCCCTCCCCCCATAGACTAGTTCACTGGGGGTTCAGTCTTAGCAGGACCCAGGGCTTCCCCTTCCACTGGTGCTCTTACTAGGATATTCATTGCTACCTATGGGGTCAGAGTCCAGGGTCAGTCCATGTATAGTCTTTAGGTAGTGGCTTAGTCCCTGGAAGCTCTGGTTGCTTGGCATTGTTGTACTTTTGGGGTCTCGAGCCCCTTCAAGCTCTTCCAGTTCTTTCTCTGATTCCTTCAACGGGGGACCTATTCTCAGTTCAGTGGTTTGCTGCTGGCATTCGCCTCTGTATTTGCTGTATTCTGGCTGTGTCTCTCAGGAGCGATCTACATCCGGCTCCTGTCGGTCTGCACTATCAGAGCTGTTTTTAATGATGTTGCTCAGAATGTTTTCTTTCCAGATGATGATTGAGAAGCTAATTTAAAAAAAAAATGGTGCCAGGTACCACAAGAGTAACAGAACTGTGCTGTTTTCTCGGGTTTTGTTTTTTTACTTTTTTTTTTTTAATGGAGTATGCTGGATGTCTCTACAGTTTTGTTCAGATGACTGCAGAACCTGGAAAAGCTGTTGCTGCTGTTGATGCATAACACTGCTATTATTGGTCTTTTTATATAAATATAAATATATATATACAGATATATAATTTGAATTTTTTGAAACTTTACCTCTGCTGTCAACTTTGGAAAAAAGTATCCCCGTTTACTGTGTTGAGTTGGCACTGTACAGAAATTAACAGCCATATTGGTCTAGAAATGTTGAACTTAAGTTTTTTCCATTTGTACAGGGGTAACACACTGTATTAAATATGTAAGGTCTTATATACGTGGGTTTGATTACAAAAACTAATAAAGTATTCTCTAAATTAAAAAAAAAAGAACATTAACAACAACCTATAAATACACAGAGCAGAATCTTAACATCACCGGCCATGACTTCTCTCTCTGTCCCTCCTCTTTCTTCCTCCTTTCTGTTCCAGTCTCTTCCTCTTCCTTCAAACTTCTCTCTTGCCCATCCTTCTTTCTCCTCCAATGACAGGCCTGCTTCTATCCTGTACCTGCCCCTCACCTGTATTTTGCAAATTCAATGGGGAGAAGGTTTTGGTGAAGTCACCTGAGTCCTGAGTATGTGACTAGGTATCTGTCCTTGAGGCAGAAGAATTAGCATCAAAATACAGATAACTCCAGGGTAAACCACAACATTTCCCCATTTTTGTCCAATTAAAAGGCCTTTTTACTTATATATAGATTGAGTACAATTATTATCATTCTACAATTTATAAAACATATGATATACTCAACACTCAGTCCATCACTATATCAGTTAAACAGAACATTTAGGAATCCATTCCAGCTTAAGAAAGGCTTAAAATCTATATTATGTCTTGGCTAGCTTGTATACTATCTGATAACTATCCAATAACATATGTATTTCCAGAGTTAGCCTGATAGGCTATGAAACTATAATCAGTCTTCAACCCCATCAGAAATCTGAGAATGACCAAATATGTAACACCTAGGAAGCCTAACACAGCTTCCAGAACTGAGAGGTTGTAGAGACAAATCTCCACTAGCACAGTTCCCTGTTAGCAACATGTGAGTGCAAGTCTTCAGCCTTCTGGCCCAAAATCAACTGAAAGACTATTGAAATGCAGATTTTGAAGGGCTGATCACCCTGTCTTGGCAGAGCTTATCAGTCACCTATTCTGCATAATTTGTCCTTTTCTGGACAGTATTAGTCTGTAGATGAAACAGACAGTTTTATCCGGTAGCTGTCTAGCCACAAAGTATTGCCTCACCTGGATGTAGAGATGTTCACATTCTTCATAAAATCTGCCAAAGGGGAACTGTTAGGAGCAGATATGTCTCAACCAAAGATAAATAACTTGTGGATTTCTGACATTTTTGAAAACCATCTATCTATATAAGACCATATGGACTGTTGTCTTTATATCTTAATATTATCTTGAAAGTACTCTCACAAAGTCAGCTATGAATTTGCTATTTGGTCCTTAACTCACATGTGTAATCAACTCAGAAGTTTGTAATGACATCAATAGAAGGACTGGCTCTAAACCTTATACTTTTAAACTCTTTTAACAAATAAATTCTATATCAAAGCAAAGATATGATTTTTAGCTTTAATCTCAAATGAGATTATGACTGTATAACTCAATCTAGCTAATTTCTCCCTGCTAAATTACAACCATTTCTAAATTCCTCATAAAGGCAACTTAGAATAACCACTTTCAGCCCCCCAAAAGTCCAGGGAATTGGGGTGACGTCTCCTCTATAACTTCTTCACGTTGTACATGAGTGTTGAGATATCCTTGGGGGTAGGGGGTAGGAAGAATGAAGCAAATGCTGTAGCTGATGTGTCCTGACTGGACCCAGCTGAAAGTCCTTGAGACCAGGAATCCAAGTAGGCACACTCTGTAAAATATGACTCTCAAGTTTAGAATCGAGATATCTTTTTGTTTGATTCTTCTGAATCAATTTTTTCTCAGGCGATCTACCTCTATAAAATCTGATCAGTATGACTCTGTGAGGTTTCCAGAGCCTAATCACACTTTTTAAAAACACAAAGACAAAATCTTTCTCCCAAAATACTGTGTTCCTTAGTCTGTAACCAGAAAAGCTTGTATCTTGCACTCTTTCCCAGAGTAATAATGTAACCATAAAACTCAAAGTCATACCCATTATGAAGATTAAACAATTTTTTTAAAAAAGGAAGTAAGCTAAACAATGAGCATGATAGGCTTTTGTATTATATGATATCAGGAAATGAACCCAAAATTCTCAGGGAGCCCACGTTAAGAGAATCTGAGCTTCCTGTTGTGGTAAATATCAAAAGTAACCACAAACCCTCATTAGCTGGCAGCAGTGAGCCATATAGCCTTTAGCGGGGTAATTCATAAAACAAACCAAATATCTTCTATTAATTCCAATATCAATAAGCAACATATTAAACCAGGACTTTAGCCCAAAATATATCAATCTGTCAAGCTCTCTACCTGGAGCCACAGATTTTTATTTAACCTTAATAATTTCTATAATATATGTCTGCATTTACTCTGTCTAGTGTTACAGGCATTTATCACAACTCTCTACTTGGAGTTAGTGGCTAATTTTTTCCTATCTAAGTTTTGAACCATGGATGAAAATCCCTACATGATTCGGGTAATCTCTGTACTCTTCTTAAAACAAATTTAAACACCTTCTATCAATTTTAAAACCAATAAGCAACTTAAAACTCAGGACTTTAGCCCAAAATATATCCATCTGTTAAGCTCTCTACCCAGAGCCACAGATTTTTCTTTAACCTTAATAAGTTGTAAATACCTTCTATCAATTTTAATATCAATAAGCAACTTAAAATCAGGACTTTTGCCCAAAATATGTCCATCTGTTAAGCTCTGTACCCAGAGCCACAGATTTTTATTTAACCTTAATAATTTCTATAATATATGTCTGCATTCACTCTGCCTGGTGTTACAGACATTTATCACAACTCTCTTGGAGTTAGTGACTAATTTTTTCCTATCTAAGTTCTGAACCATGGATGAAAATCCCCACGTGATTCGGGTAATCTCTTTACTTTCTTCTTTCTAAAAACAAACTTAATCACCTTTTAATAATATCTGTCATTAATAAGTAGTTTGTCTAACTAGAATTTCAACCCAAAATTCCCGTGGAGCCCATGTTAGAAGGAACATGAGTATCTTGAAAGACTTCCTAAACAACTTTCTTTAAAAAGCAGCTTTTAATCTCTAACTTTCTGATCTGCCATTACTTATCACACAGCAGGGGACCTACAGCCTGCCAGCCCAGGTTACTTTCTTGGTTGGTTGTTTAAATTCCCCTGTGCTTGAGAGATCACATGACTTGACATGGCACCGGCCTCCTCTTACTTAGAAAATAAAACTTTCTCTGAATTCTTAGGATTACTAGTGGATTCTAGCCCTATGTTGGGCACCATCTGTTGTTGTAAAATATAAAAAATAAAAAAGTATGGCTGTCTTTTACCTCGCTAGGTTCAGCACCACAGTGCCCCAAGATATCTTCTAGATATCTTGGTGGAAACACATCCCAACTCCGCTGCGGTGGCCCAGTGTCTCCAGCTGCTGCACACTTTCCTACTTTCAAACCGTCACATCAAAGAACACACATAAAAGAACAATAACCTTTGATCCAATTGGTAAGATGTAATTGCCCACCTAAACATACAAATCCCAGTACCATCTATTCCTTAAGAACATTAATAACAACCTGTAAATACACAGAGCAGAATCTTAACATCACCTGCCATGTCTTCTCTCTCCGTCCCTCCTCTCTCTTCCTCCTTTCTGTTCCAGTCTCTTCCTCTTCCTTCAAACTTCTCTCTTGCCCATCCTTCCTTCTCCTCCAATGACAGGCCTGCTTCTATCCTGTACCTGCCCCTCACCTGTATTTTACAAATTCAATGGGGAGAAGGTTTTGGTGAAGTCACCTGAGTCCTGAGTATTTTACTAGGTAACTGTCCTTGAGGCAGCAGAATTAGCATCAAAATACAGATAACTCCAGGGTAAACCACAACATGACTAGGCAGAACCACCTGGACTGAGGAGTTGCTGAATCCACACTGGGTTCTGACTGGGATGAGCTGAGGTACTGGGTGGCTATACATGGCTATTAGGCCTAGAAAAGAGGGGGCAGGTCTGGTTGGACCCTAGCCTACCTGGATTTAGTGGATACATCTGGGAGGTGAAATGGAAGCCAGCAGAAGGTTACTACTGCAGCAGAAGCCTACTGCAGTTTGAAGAGTTCTGAGTAGTGTCCCACTTTGGGCTCAGATGCAGTTCAGGGAGTATGGCAAGAAACTGAGTCATCTGGAACACATGATTTATTTATATTTATTTGTTTTTATGTTTTAAGACAGGGTCTCAGGTAGTCCAGGCTGGACTCAAACTCATTATGAATCCAAAGACAACCTTGAACTTCTTACTCTCCCATCTCTGCTTTCTAAGAGCTAGGGTGGCTGACATGTGCTACTATACCCAGACTTGGAGTATAGGATTTTAGGTGACTTTCACTCTCAAACTTGTACAAGTTCAGGAATAGCATGTAAGTAAGGACTTCATCCTGATGTAGGACTGCAGGGTTCTTCAAGGACGAGATGGGAATCTCTTGATAGCCTTCTTCAGATTTTTGGGAAGGTCACTGGACTCCTCCCCCTGTGTTTGTTCTTCAGGGCTTGACCTGGAGGCTCATCCTCCTAGGCCACTTGGGAAAGTACAGTGATGACAGCTGCCATCAACATGGCAGTTTGCTATTCTCATTTAATTGTTAGAACACACATGGAAGAGGGATGACAGAAACTGCCCTTGTGGTGGTATGTGTGGAACATGTTGGGTTGGAGCATCTTCTCTGTGTCCCAGCTGCTTTATTCTCTGGCACAGTGACCTTAGGCCAGCTCCGCAGTACCACACATCTTGGTTTCCTCATCTGGAAATGGCTAAGGTTCCCTGATTTGTTCTCACCTGCATATCTTTTCTAGATTTTTGCAGGACACCTTCTTATCATCTAAGACAGGTCAAATTCCAAATTCTTTGAGAAGCTTTCTTCCAAAGCAAGCTTACTTAAAGGAGCTCTTTATTTTCTTACCATTGTGATATCAACTCTTGGCTTTATAGCTCTCACGATGTTCATTGCCTATCTTAACTTCCTTAGCAACTGTCTACATCACTGGAGGGTATAATCCATAAAAGCGAGAATATTGCCCGTCTTGTTTATTACTGTGTCTATAGTGCCTACAATAGGTAATCGCTGAAGGAAAGCCCCAGTGAATGGGTGATTTAATAGTGGTATTAGAGTTTCTCAGCAGGTAAAGGTACTTGCTGCCAAGACTGATGATCTAAGTTTGGAACACACACATGGTGGATGGAGAGAGGAGGTAAATCTTGCAAGCTGTCCTCTACGTTTTACACACACACACACACACACACACACACACACACACACACACACATTCTATATGGTATGCTTACACTCTGCTTGGTAAGTAAAAATGTAATAAAATAAATGTTATTATGTTCAACTTACTGTATTGTTAGGACTAAGAAAACAATTCACAGAGAAAAATTGGCACATCCTAAAACACTCACTTCCAAGGCCAGAGGAAAAAGACTTGTCCATATCCACCAGCTGGAAAGCAGTAGCCCCAGCTCCTGGACCCATGCTGTTACATTGGATGCATTATGGCCTCCTGGTACATTTATTACAGGGCAAAAAAGATGAACTAAAAACTTCTCACTTTCTGGGAAAGAAAGTGTCCTGGGACAGGAGAGAAAGTACTTATGAGGACTAGTCCATCCTATAACTGTAGTCAATGACATTGAGTTGCTAAGAACAGGAGAGATAGTGAGCCCATCTAGAATGCTGCAGGATACCTTCTGATGGGTATTATCAGTCCCTGACAGACATATGCTATTGCGTGATGTTTTCTGGGAAGACAGGAACAAATATCTATTTCCCCAGATAGAGCACCAATGCCAGACCAAAAAGATTTTACAACTCAAGCAATGTGTTGGGGTTGTTAACAGGAGGATGAGTGATGGACCCTGAGAGCCCCTGACCCAGCCAGCAGACAGCTCCACTGATAAGCCTACTCCTTCTGACATTTAATCTTTGGAGGAGCTTGTGAATCCTCTAAGTTTTATGAACTTCCTGAGTACCTTAAGTTGTCCAAGCCTTCTGAGTCTTATTAGCTTTCCCGCTCCCTCTAGAAAGGAATTTTTAACTGTAGAGGAAAAAGTTACCCAGCACACAGACTACCTTCTGGAACTATTAAAAGTCCATCACAGACCTATGGTATTTAGTGACTTCTTCTAGATGACATGACCAAATGTCTATTCTCTCAGATAAAGCACCAAACAGACTAAAAGGATAATTTGGCTCAAGGCTGATATGGTGAACCAATGAATGTCTCCAGGCTCCAAGACTTGAGAATGTTTACTTTTTTGGATAATGGAATTTTGCAAATTTGGTTAAGAATCTTAAGATGAGGTAAAAATTCTGGGTCACTTGGGTGAAGCTAAATCCAAATCATTTCCCTATAAGAGATGGAGGGAGATTGGATATAAAGGAGGGAGAGAGGTGATGTGGAAGTGGAAGGAGAGGTTACAATCATTTGTCCACAAACTCTGGTGGTGACAGGACTGTGTATGTCTGTAGCAGGTGTTGAAAGGGATCCTCAAGGAGGTCACAGTGGATCATAGATTTGACCATGGAAACAGGGAGACAACAAGGCTTAAAGATATCTGCAGAAAGACTTTCGGAGTAAAGTAAGTGGCATGTGCAAAGGTCCTGCATTGAGAGTGTGTGGTGCATTTCAAGCAGAGTGACTGGAGGTTAAAGGTCAGAGAGAAGGCTAGAAAATAAACTCAGGAGGAGAGGACTGAGGCCAAATCATACTGGGCCTTGCAGGTCATAGTAATAAAGACTGATTTCATTTAAAATATTGAGTAAAGCCATTGGGTAGAAGTAAAAGAAAGAAGCAATGCATTCTATTTTATATCTTAAAAAATTATGTGCCTGCTGTAGAGAAAATAGAAAGGGCCAAGAAAAGACCACTGCAAGCACAGGTTAGGGAGGGTGGGGAGATGGTGATAAGGACAGGGTCAGTGACAAGGTCCATCCTGAAGCAACAACCTTGGGATCTGCTGAGTGATTAAATGTGGGGAGTGAATGAAAGAACAATAGAACCTCTACTGAGATGTCAGTCTGGGGGATCTGAGGAGGTCTGAGAGGAAGCACGGTGTGGTTCCAGAGGACTGCCTGGCAGGACAGAGGCTCTACTGAGGACACCATTGCTCTTCTGTTAGCCTTTGCTCACAGTGGAGGAGACCCGTTGGACTCCCAGGACTTGATTGATAATTCCCCCAGCCACTTTGATCATCAGAGGTCATGATTTTGAAACATGTGCTCAACATATATGGGCTGGGCTGGTTCCCCCCACCCCACTTCCCTGCACATATGTAGCAGAGGTGCCTTGTTTGGCCTCAGTGGGAGATGTGCCTAATCCTGTAGAGACTTGATGCCCCAAGGAAGGGGGATGCCTGAGGAGGGGGAGCACCCTCACAGAGGTGAAGGGGATGAGGTGTGAGGTCAAGAACTCTGGAGAGGGGACTGAGGTGGGGGGACATTTGGGATGTAAGTAAACAATATAATTAATTAAAAAGGAAAGAAAGATGTGCTCTGGTGGGGTCCAGTTTCATTTCTGACCACTCAGTACTCTAGACAAGAGAGCTTATTGTCTCTTTACAGTAACGGGCATGGTTTTCCTATCTGCTCTGAGAGAGAAGAATGAGGATGACATGTGGGAGAAACAGAAGGTAGATATGTCCTGGAGCTGTCCATGGCCTGTTTAACTGAGCAGTAGTTTTCTGTTTTAATTCAGCAATAGTTCCACTGTAGTCCTGGAGTCCCACAGGTTGCTTCATAACTCCTGTAGATAATCTTCTTGCCTCCACCTTATCGGTCTGCACTTCTGTCTTTTGCAGCTATAGAGATCATGCCAGGGAGAATAGATGTGTGGGGAGTCACAAAGTGTCCCATTCCACAACAGTCTTGGGTTGTATTTTCACAGTGTGCGAAAGAGCAGCGGTGTGGATTAGTAGGTGAATGCACACAGATGAGCAGTGCAAGGCAGAATATTGCAATGTTGCCACACTGGTCTCCTATCCTTGAGATTTTATGACTCATACTTAACATTTCCTTGGAAAAAATCAGTGGCACATATTCTTTTTTTTTTTTTTTTATTTTTTTTTTTATTAACTTGAGTATTTCTTATATACATTTCGAGTGTTATTCCCTTTCCCGGTTTCCGGGCAAACATCCCCCTCCCCCCTCCCCTTCCTTATGGGTGTTCCCCTCCCAACCCTCCCCCCATTGCCGCCCTCCCCCCATAGACTAGTTCACTGAGTGGCACATATTCTTGACATTCAGTAGGTTTGCATGTTACCACTGCCCATTGATGCCCTCAGGCCATAGACCCTAAACCCCTGTTGTGTGCCTGATGCTGCTTTTCAACTGAGGACTGTTGATAATGTTGGCTTTTCTGCTAGTGGGTCACTAAGAATGACTCTATGGAGTGCTTATAATGAATGCCCAGTCGCCCCAGGTCTCCTCTAACTCCAAGTCTGTCTATTGTGGTCATTAGCCACCTATATTGGCTTGTTTTATGTCAACTTGACACAAGCTAAGTCCTTTGGGGATAAGGACTTGCTTCCAACAGATTGGCCTGCGTCTGGCGTTTTCTTGGCGAATGGTTGATGTGGAAAGGTCCAGGCCACAGGTAGTAAGTGATACCACCCCTGGGGAGGTAGATCTGGTGCTCTAGGAGAACAGGTTGAGCAAGCCATGAGGAGCAAGCCAGTAAAGAGCATTCTCCCATGGCTTCTGCTTCAGTTCCCAACTGCAGGTCCTTGCTTTGAGTTTCTTCCCTGACTTCCCTCAGTAGTAGACTGTGTTGTAGAAGGATCAGCTAAATACCACCAGCCCAAGTTGCTTTTGATATTTCATCATAGCTATAGAAATCTCATTTAAAACAGAAATTGGTACTAGGTTCATGGGATATTGCAGAGACAGATTTGATCATGGTTTTGGGAAAAATTTGGAAGGACTTTGGAACCATGGGCTAGAAACTCCATTGAGTATTCAGAGCTTCAAGAGGCAGAGGGTCAGAGCCTCTCACTGAACATGGAGTTGGGCAATTCAGATAGACTTGCTGGCTAGAAAGCCCCAGGGATCCTCTTATCTTTGCCTTCCCACGGCCTTGGCTACAGGAGCCCAGTTTTTATATGGATATTATGGTTCCTCATGTTTGTGCCTCAGCGACTTCTATTGTGACATCTCCACATCCCCTCAGATGGTTTTTTAGCGGCTGTTATTTCCTAGACTACAGAGCCTAACCTGTGACAAATATCGTGAGTCAAGTTCCCAGCTGCCCCTAGATATTTTATGTCTCCAGTTATTAATCTTATATTATAGGTGATGACTTTATTCAGGGGATAGGTATCCCTGAGCATATTTAAAGGGAGAACTTTTAAAAAAGCTTTTCAGCTCACTATTTTCAATACAAGGTGGAGCATCCAGGGACTCATTAGAGTGCCATGTATGGGGGTTGGTAGGATGCCATTGCTCAGGATGCACTGGCCAATGGGAGGTTGGCGTGTCCTGGGAATGATGAGCGAAGTCCATGGTCAGGGGTGAGACTCAGCAGATCTGGAGATGAGATTGGGTGCCAGGCTGAGACATCCTCACTTTGCTCTGCTGGCATTTGGAAGCCACTTGGGCTTAAAGAACAGCATGATAAGGTATTTCTTCTAAAGGTCACCTCCTGGGGTGCTAGGGCTTGCAAACTGGAAGTAAGTGAATCTAGGGAGCAGACACCAGCTGAATTAAAAGTCCCTGGGTCAGCTGCTTCCTCTCTTGTGGCCTCTTTCCTAGACTGGATGGCCCAAGGAAAGATATCTGCTGCTTTGCATTTTTTGTTTGCTTTTAGGACCTGGTCAACTTGAGAGAGATACTGTGTACTTACTTACAGTTGTCTGTATTCTTAGGGTGCAGGCTGGTACCTGAGGGTGGAGAGGAGTGAAGTCACCATCACTGCCTGTCTGCCGCATCCCTGGCCTTCAACCCGGCCACTTTGTTAACCCCTTACATAGCTCCGAGTAAATGCTAGTGTGCGTGTTTTACACAGGTAAGAGAAAAGTCAGAGAAAGCTCAAGTTCTCACCACGTTTGAGTGGCAGAGCCTGGATTTGAACCTGCATCTGTTGACTGAGTCCAGCGGTCTTTGCATGTTGATTTTTCCACAAGGCTGTCCACTTGACCCTGGGCAGAATGTGTCTGGAGAGTTCAGCTGATCTTTTGGTAGAGGCAGGGACTCTCATCTTGCTGGTGGCCCCCCTCTTCTATCTTGATCTTGTCCCCCACAAAGATTAATTGCTGGTTGCCCAAGTTACGATGTTCTACTTCCCTGTTCCGGGCTACATGGGAGCAGAGGGGCTGGTGCAGCCATGCTGATCCAGTCTATACCGGCACAGCTGGCAGCCTACACAGCACCCTCATCAGAAAGCGATCCATCAGCCAGCAGCCACGCTGCCATCCTGTCCAGCTGCCAAGTTGGCACCTCTGGGCTTCCTCAGGTGTGACAGGATTCCAGCTCAGAGCCCCTAGGCTGATCCTGCTGTCTGTCTCTTGGAGGATTGTTTTGTTGTTGCTGTTGCTTTTGTTTTTGTTTATTTTTTTTAAAGGGAAGGTGGAGCTGTACCTTGCTGATCCACTCCTAGGAGGCTTTGGAGAAAAGCAGGTGAGAGGGAGGTGTCCCTAGGTGGCAAGAAGACTACATTTTGAACATAGCCTTTGTTCTGTGCACTGTCAGTACTCAATAGGAGTACGGTTCTTCACAGCTCAACCCGCTCCAGTCTCCTCTCCACCTCCCCTCTTCCCCTGCTCCAGTAATTTCTGAGAGACTCAAGTATCCCCCACATATTCTCAGTAGAGCTGAGACTAGGAGGGGCCAGGAGCTCCATAGTGTGGCCTTGCCAGACCCCAGTGTGTGGCTTTCTATGGGAGGGGAGATGCAAGGGAATCTGCCTATACTCTAAAAGCTAACCCTGACCCTGCTCAAAAGGCCTGCTCCTCCACAGACCTAAATGGGGTTAACTGAACTTCTAGACTAGTTCTTTGTCTTGGCCATGTGCTAGAACTATTCCTTCAAATGTGGGTCTCTGGGTCCCGTCTCCAGCATTTTCAATTCTCTGGGTTTAGAGCAAAGTCTCAAAGTTCACACCTCTGATGTCTTTCCAGGTGCTACCCATGCTTCTGACCCATGGACTACACTTCAGAACCCACTAGTTTGAGGCAAGAACAATGCCCTTCTTAGTCCCTTTTGGAATTTGTGGATATATAATATTGTTTTCTTTGGCTTGTTACTATCTACTAGTTTTCCGATAGTCTCCTGCGTGGGTAGTCCTAGACTTAAAATTAGGGGCAAAGTTCAGTCCCTTCTGGTACTTACAAGAGCCTTTTCATCATGCCCAAGCAGGTTTGGTGTAGGTCAGGGCCAGCTAGGGCAGGGTTTCCATGTGAGAGATACAGATAGCCATGCTTGCAGATATGTCCTGCTCCCATTGTTCCCCGGCTGCTACTGTGTGTGTGTGTGTGTGTGTGTGTGTGTGTGTGTGTGTGTGTGTGTGAACTGAGATGATAGATGAAAACAATAGCTTTCAGAGGATAAACTTGGTCACAGTCTTAGAAGCCATGACCCTCTGGCCTGCCTGGTTTGAGGCTATGGTGTGGCAGCAGTGGAGCTGACCGATCAGCTAGGAAGCAAAGAGAGGAAGAGGAAGGAGCTGGATCCCACAACCCCACTCAAGGGCATACTTTCTAAAGACCACTGACTAGGCCCAATCTCTTAAATTTCACCCCCCAACTCCCAGTAGCACCATCCTGGTGATTAAACCTTTAGTAAATAAGCCATTAGAGAATGACATCACTCTGTTTGCAGCCCACTACTGGCTAAGGATAAAGGACTTTCTCTCCCAGGTCCCTCACCCCTCATGCTACCAGAAGCAGAATCGTTTTCTGGATTTTGCTCTTCACATTTTGTCCACGCCAGCAGCTGCCATAAGATGGCAGGACCCAGGTCGCTGGCTTCGGTAGACTCTCCAGACCCATTAGAGTTGTACTACGGGCAAGATATTCAACTTCACTGTTCCCCCTCATCCCCCAATGGACAGACTTTCATTCACTGTTGACTGTCATGCAGTGACAAAAGTCTCCCAAATTTCCAGAGTCTTAGATGCAAAGCTAGCCCACTTCTTCCTGGACCTTGAACTTATTTAAAGACGAATTGGTTTATTCTGAAGCTTCAAGTTGAGCCCTGGTGAGAAGCATGAACCACAGAGCCTTCTACTCCTCACTCCTCACCCATCACCATCTTATTTTTGGTGCTATGCAAGGACCATGTTCAGGTTTAGCCTCCATCCTTTGGAATTCTGGGGGATACTCATTTATCCCTTTGAATGGTAGGCTTGCTTCTTAGGGTGGGATCCTGGCATTAGAAAAAGAGCTGTGTTCCTCCTAGAGCAAATGCTAGAAAGTAGTTGGCAAGAAGGACACAGATTTGTCTTCTTCTAGAATGTTCCTTGCATTGTGTTGACCCTTGACCCCTCCTGCAGCCTGTGCTTGGATATGTTACCAACTGGGACGGCAAGAGTAGCTATCTCCCAATCCTTTAAATCACTTAACTGGAGCCTTGTTTTCTCTAGCAGCTGGATTTGAGTCTCTCGTTCTTTTATTTGACTTTACTAATGGTAGAGTGAGTCCCTGCGATGGGAAGGCCAGATAGGATGTATAGATGGCCTTTGATAAGGCTATTTACTTGGCAGAAAGCATACTTTTTTTTTTACTTTAATAGAAATAAATTTTTCTGCAACAGCTTATTTATTTAATTTTAAGGTTTGTTTGTTTGTTTGTTTGTGTATATCTCTGAAGGTGCCCATAGGGGTTAGAAGAGGAAATCAAACACCATGGAGTTGGAGTTGCAGGCAGTTGTGAACCACCTGGTATGCTGAGTCCTGAACTTTTGTCTTCTGGAAGAACAGCAAGTGTTCTTAACTACCAAGTCTTCTCTCCATCCCCTGAAACACAATTTAATTCTTAGGTCAGGCATGGACAGTTAAGCCCACAATTTTGGTTTCTGTAAGTCTCCAAAGAGGACACTCTAAGATGAGGTAGAAGAAAGAAGTCCCATTCTGAGACTGTTGTGACAATAGAAGGTAGAGGATTGGGACTTTCTAGTGTAGATCCCCAGTGAATGCCTTGGTGTCCCAGACTTGCCCTGGCCACAACCTCAAGTGATAGTAGCCTCACCATCATTTTCTGCAAATCTTGCGGGCTTCTCTTTGCACCTATGCATGATGTCAAATGAGAGGCCCCCACCAAGGCGCCTGCTGCTTGCTGCCAGGCACTCCTGATGACTTCAGCTAATTTCCGAGTCTGGAAACATTGTTGACAATGTGATTTCTGAAACGTGAAAGGCGTTATCTCGTTGTACCATCTGCGGCGTGTCTGTCTGAGCCCAGGCTTCCGCTGCCACTCTGCCCCCTCGCAGCAACTCTCGCTGCTCCGTCATCATCTCCCATAGCTAATTGCTCCAAACTGACAGGGAGGCTTTTTCCATTTAAAGATACGGGTAAATGGAACTTTCTTGCTGAGCTTTCCAAGTTAAGCCTGCCTTTCAGACCGGCAATGCGATCTTTTGATTGGGAAGAGGTGGTTTTGACTTCAGCACTGGGTCAGGGACAGCTCCCGGGATTGAAGGAACCGGTCAGTGCAGAGCATGAAGATGTCTGCAATTCTAAGGTACATGAGGTCTGGTATTCAACAAAATGGTAGAGACTCACTGTCTCCAGGTAGTAAATTGGGAAGCCATCAGAATGTGCAAAAGGAATGTTTTCTTGATGCTTGGAAACAAACTGGAACCAAGATTTAAAAAGAAAGTCTCTTCTAGCTCAGGGAGTCTCTTAGAAGTAGTTGCAGTTATGACAATGTGTGTGTAGGGGTAATCAAATGTCTAGGTCTGGTAAAGTAGTTAGCTGTTGTTATACACCACGTATTTGAGTGTCTTGAAATGGCATTGATTTATTTTAATTAATGGGGTTTCTTGGTCATTAACTCAGGGAACAGCAAAGACCTTGTCTGAAGGATTGCCTGCAACTGAGGATCTTTCCAGGAGGCTCATGCAGGTGGTTGGCCTGATGGTTCTGGGTATGAGTGGGGCTTAATTCTGTTCTACAGGGCTGTTCAAGTTCTTATGGTGGAGTGGGATGATGGTCTTTCCATTTGTGGATGGGGACAGCCTCAGAAAGAGCTTGAAGTGGCACTTGTGATCTTACTCTCTGGAGTAACACACTCTTCCTTCTGCAGTATTGGTCATAGAGGTCAGATTGATTCAGTGTTGGAGGGAACTATATAAGAGTGTGAAAACCATGAGTCAAGGATCCTTGAGGTCATTCTAGAAGCTGGCTGTGACAGCGCATAGTCAATATCATAACGCAGGGCATCTAACTTCTCTTGGCTGTGACAACTGGTCAGAGAGCACTGATTCCAAGCAAACCCTTTTGTCTGGGAGACACATGATCTTACTCAACATGACCTGAAAGGCATCACACTCATTCATGCTTCAATGTGGTTCAGCCCCTGTCCTCCCCTCTCCATCCTTCTAAACAAATCATGGAAGGCTGAGATAGATGCCAGTGGAGAGGACGTGTGTGTGTGTGTGTGTGTGTGTGTGTGTGTGTGTGTGTGTGTGTGTGTGTGTGAGAGAGAGAGAGAGAGAGAGAGAGAGAGAGAGAGAGAGAGAGAGAGAGGGGTGAGTTTGCTTGTGATTAGTGCTCTCTGCCAACTTGTGGCTGACGAACGCTATCAGTACTGGCTTTCACCCTCATTGGATGGACAGGGCAACTTCTTTCCTTTATCCTTCCCTTCGTCACTTGCACCACTTGCTCCAGGCTTTGCTGACTTCCATGGGAGATTTTTTTCCAAAGGTGGTTAGGCCAACATTTTTCCCATCCCACATGTTCTTTATAAAGTTTTTATTGACATCGTTTTTGTAAGAGGCGGGGATGTGTTCCTTCATTTAAAACTTGGGCGAAGCCATGTTACTATCTCAATAAACAGGTATGATGCCAGGTGGCTTCTAAAGCTAGCATCCTTCTCCCGAATCATAATGCACTAACTGCCATTTTTGTAGGAAGCTGAACTAGCCTTGGAGAGGAACTTAGGATCCCAGCCAACAGCCAATATTGCCCACCAAACACGAGTAAGAGAGCATCCAATCTAACTTTAGGTCCCTGGTCTTTGAGTCTTCTAAGGATGCCACAGAGCAAAGGCAGGTAGTCAACTGAAAACCTTTGTTATTTCTGACTGAAAGCAACTGAGATGATACACGACCACAGGCATTGGATACCACCTTGTTTCGAAGTTGTCACGTGACTACATACGCCCAGACCCCACCAAGTATCCCTGTAACATACTGCTGTAGCCTCTATTTCTTTCGAAGCTTTCTTCAAAAACTTGTAATGACTTATTTGTACATTGAATTAACTCCCATCTCCTCCACCAGGCTGTAGAGTTCACGAAGCCATGGGCCGCACTCATTTTGCTCACCAACATCTTGACAGAGTCTGGAACACAGTACCTGCTCAGAGAATGTATCAAACGGACATATTTGTCAATGATATTTCCCTCAAATGCTCCTAGAGCCTCTACACCATAGTAAGAGCATAAGCCCTCTTAATCTCCCGACTTGACCCCTCCCTTTTCATCTTAGGAAAGGTCTTATTACGTCTTCTGACAGAAATTTGAGATTTTTTTCTTGACCCTCTCTGTCTTTCCCACTTCTGTAAGAAATCCCCCGTCCTGGTCATTTCTCCTCTCAACACTCTACTATTCGACTTTTATGACTCACTGTTCCATCCGGGTTTAGCATCATTTCTTCCCTAATGACTACTGACCGTCATCTTGGACTCATGCCCAAATCAGGAAGTTGCCTTTTCCACATGGCTTGTCTGAGCCTGATGCACTCAAAGTGAACAAAGTTTCACTCCTTATTGACCCCCCCCCTCCCAATTCTCAGTCCTCAAATCATTTGTGGAGATAGATGGGGTATAAGTTGGACAAAATTCTTTGATTGCAGCCTACAATTCTTCAGCAACCTATCCTAGGCTAGCTTCTCTCCCTTAGTCTCTTACTAACTCTGCCCCCCACAACATGTCCTCTAAGCATAGGAACATACTAGGTTCATCCCAGATCACTCTTTGCTATTTAGATTTCAAGTATCATTTGAGCTGACGTAGGCATTAGCAACAGACCCCTGCCTCATGGCGTCTAAGAGAATTGATGTGTGGAGGGCAGGCAGAAGAGTTTCCAGAAACAACTCCACCATGGACTCAAAGATGAGCTCTCTCTCACCTATTTTCAGCCTCTTTATCTCTATAAAAGATTGATTTCCGTATGTTTATTACAAGGTACCCTGAATGAAGTTATTCAGAATGGGGATCCTTTGTCTAGTTGTTCTAAGGGCCCAGCCAATACGTGATTCATCCTCAGATCTTCATATGCCTTCAGTTCAGCTGACATTGAGATGGCCGAAATCATTTTCCTTATTAGTCTATCAGACCAACTGTAGATTTGATGGCTGAGTTTTCCTGGACATTTTTTCTTTACCTCTCTGTGAGCATCTCTCTGGTGTTTTTCTAGCATAGCAATTCTAAGGCAAGGCTGGGGTCTCAAACAAAAGGTTCTGAGGGCATATGGTCTTTTCCAACAGAACCATATATGTATATATGGACTTTCCTGGTCCATATATCAGCTTAGTTGAAAATCCCCCTATTCCACAGTTCAAAGCCATGGTCCACTGATCCACCTCTTTGATGGTGAGAGGAGGATGCTTGAAACTCACCATGCCACTAAATTTGCTACTAAAACCCATGACACTGGCTGTGTCCCTGGTCCCCTGACAACTTCAGACATCACTTCTTCTCAAGTTACAATCTCTAGACTCCCCAGGGGGCAGGGGCTCCCTGGGTCTAAGGCACTTGAGTGAGGGTTTGGACTCCTCTAGAAACACAGCAGTCTCCTCATATGGATGGGTATGGCAGGCTCTGGGATAGGGAGAGGTACCAGACAGACAAGTACAATCAGTGATTTGTTCCCATTTCCAGAACCAGCTCAGAGAATCTCTGTACTCTCACTCGTGCTGGGTCTTCAGCCGATGGACATGGAACATCTCCGGACTTACCCCATCCTGTTCACACACCCAGCTCTCATCCTGTGAATCACCTACCCCAGGGAGTCTTCTCTCTCTTTGACAGCCAGGGTTGACTTCAGTGTTTCTTCCTGCCTTTTTCAAAGGTCTTCGCGCTCACCTTCCTTCTAGCTCTAATTATACTAGCTCACACTTCGTCCCCATACTTCTTTTGGTCGTTCGTCTTCCTCACCAAGTTCCGAGGATCTTTAGGATAAAACGTTTGACTCCATTGTCTAGTTTGGGCTCTGGCATTTCATAGTAGTTTGCTGTTCACTCTTGGAATGAATGAATTAATCTGAGCACAGACCTGAGCTGCCCCCTATGTGAACTGCTCTATCCCCCCCTGGTGAGAGCAGATGTCCCAGCTGCTGAGTGCTGGGGCAGGATGAGGCTACTCCCTCCACAGCTGCACTGGGGTGGGGGGGTCAAGTATCTTCATGCTGTGTTGAGACTCCAAACCAGCCAGCCATATGGAGAGCTGATGGTCCAGGCCCGTGGGTTCTCTCAGACTTTTTGGGCTTTTCTGTTGCTGAGAGGGGCACAAGGGGCCATGGCAACATTTGGGAGAGAAGATCATTTCAAGGGAAAGTGTCCATACCAGATGTTGAACCTCATGTCTATGAAATCACCAGTCCTGGTTTGTGGTTTCTGACATCTGTTCAAAGGAGGGCTTGGGAGCAGTGTGGTGTACTACCAAGAGTAGTGGGCATGCACATTGTGTTTTTAGATTGCTCCAGCAAACATAGTCTGGATGTGAGACCCTAGAGGGTAGGCAGCCAATTAAGGATACAGGGTTAGATTTTCTCCCTCACATGGAGTTCAAACCTGAGAGCTTTTGGGAGGTGATAGGACACCTGTTTTATTCTAAAGATCCTCCGAGTTTGGTGAGGAAAACTAATGACAAAAAAAGGGGGGCATGGGGATGAACTTTTGGGGAAAGGATAGGAAATGTGAAAGTCAGCCACCATCATATTGTATTTGAAATGTCCTGACCTCTGACTTTGAGGCACCAATAGCAGATCACTTCCTTTCTGCCCCAACAGAATGAGATGCGAGCTCATAGGCACAGATGGCCCAGGAGCCTCCAAATCTCATGAACAGATAAAATCAGTCTGGGTTCGCTTGCTTTGTACTTAAAATGAGAGAAATGAGTTGCAAGCAAAATAAATGGGTAAGTCATTATGTTAGCCTATGCTCCTTAGAAAGACTAATATTAAGTGCATATGGTTGATGCTGATTGGGAACCTGCCTTGTACCAGACTGTACTGACTGCTTCATTTCCAGCCAAGTCAGACAAGCTGTGACATAAGACTCAAAGGAGGAAACCCAGGAGCCACCCAAATAGAACAGGTGAGGAATGGACCAGATAGTGATCTCAGAGCAATGGATTTATTTATTTCTTCTTCAAGTACATTTAGGAATAGTAATGTCAATACAATTAGATGCTTTTCCTTAGAATTATTAAAATAACGTGTTGGATGTTTGTGGGTCAGGTGTGATCACTCGTTCCACATTTGTATTTCCAGCATGCTTCTCTGATTCTTTGCTCTTTTGACTCAGTTGATTTGTGACTGATGCTCCGTCTTCAAATTCCTGTTCTTGGTTATGAGTGGTAACACAGCTTACATACGCTTAAAAAAATACAATATTTGAGACTTTTACATATGCATGCAACTCCTCCTAGGGCCTCCCTTGCCTGCCACCATCATGTGTTTAAATCTTGATCCTTCCTCCTCAGCCTCAAGTACTGGGATTACAGGAGTGTGCCACCATGCCTGGCTCCTTTTGTTCTACTTAAACATTTATGCATCTTTAAGTATGGCGGGATGCTTGGAATCTCTTAGTCCTGTCCGGAGTCTTCTATTATTCTATTGGTTCTGTACAAAGGTGTAGATTGGCATTGTTTGTGGTTTTCATTTGAATGGCCACCGTGATGGTAGGCTCATGGCTACCTCAGCTGGTTGCTGTGTGTTTAGGCTCATGGCTACCTCAGCTGGATGCTGTGTGTTTGGGCTCATGGCAACCTCAGCTAGACACTGTGTGTGTAGGTGCATGGCTACCTCAGCTGGTTGCTGTGTGTTTAGGCTCATGGCTACCTCAGCTGGATGCTGTGTGTTTAGGCTCATGGCTACCTCAGCTAGACACTGTGTGTGTAGGTGCATGGCTACTTCAGCTGGTTGCTGTGTGTTTAGGCTCATGGCTACCTCAGCTGGATGCTGGGTGTTTAGGCTTATGGCTACCTCAGCTGGATGTTGTGAGTGTAGACTTTTGCCTACCTCAACTCATTGTTGTGTCTTTCTCAGAGACTGGTTGTGGTAGCAGCTCAAGGCTTCTATTAGCTGGGAACAGAACAGCTTGAGTACGTGAGTCCCAATCATCATAGTCACATGTTCTGTTTTTTCCTTCTGCTGTGAGTCCAGGTATAGCTGCTACTCCTGGGTAAATGATAGAGCTTTGAAATCTCACTTTAGACCACTTGTTTGTTTGTTTGTTTTCTTTCTAGGCAAAAAGGATGGTTTGTTTTCATCTTCCTGGGATACTTATACACCTTAATGGCTACTTTTACTTCCACTGCCTGGTATACACTCAGCTTCAGCCACCTCTCAAAATTGTGAAAATTTCCTCCATTCCTGGTCCAGAGATTTGAACATACCTCTCTCCCTCTCTCCTTCTCCCTCTCTTTCCCTCTCCCTCCTTCCCTCCCTCCCTCCCTCTCTCTCTCTCTCTCTCTCTCTCTCTCTCTCTCTCTCTCTGTATAATACACACACACACACACACACACACATAGGCATATATGTACGTACATAGGTTTCACTAATTCAAAGACACCTTTTTATGCTATTTATATGACTTTGAACAGAAAGGAGGATAGGACAATCTGAGAGCTGGTCCACTGGTGTCTGTTTTGCATTAATTCCTTTAATTTTCACTAAACCCCGCAGGGTATGCTGGGTATGCTCATTCTCATCCTTTTTAAATGAGGACACTGCACTCAAATGACTTGTCCAAAGTTGTTTAATTAATAGACAGTAGTAGGTCCAATATCTAAACCCAGGAAACCCGAGAGTTTATGTCTCAACCACTACCAAACACTAAGGAGCATTCCAGAATCTTCAATATGCTGATGGAATGAGGAATGGTTATGACTGCAGAATTTCCCAAGTGATCTTAGACCATCCCCATTAAGTTTGTGACTATTTAGAGTCATAATTTGGTAAATATTACTGCAGGGAATGAGCAGGATAAAAGTTGAGGAGGAACCACTGAAGTGGGCTACGGCACAGTCAGTGTTTGCTGGGTAATCATGTGATAGCAAACAGCTCCTCAAATGTCAATGCTCTTAACAAGGATAAAACTACGGTTCTCTCTCAGGTATATTAGTGGCTATGGTTTGGCTGTAGCTCTCTGAGTATGTCTCTATACCCAGGTGGAGGTCACCCCAACCTAGGCCATCTTACTCTAGTCTGAGGGAAGAGCATTACACATGATGGGAATGTGAGATATGGATCAACGTCTGCATGAACCTGGCACGCACCATATGTTTCTACTTGCCATTGATCAAAGTATGTCACACAGACAAGCCAGGATCAATGGAGTGAAAATATATGCTCCGTCTCAGATATGGAAAGAACAATTACTCCAATGTGAATATAGTTTACTGTAGAGCATGGCAGCCACCAGGAGTTCTCCAACAGCAATTTTTAGTTGCAGAGTAAGGGAAGTTGGAAGCTACGGGTGTGAAGGTTTAGGGAAAGCACAGGGACAGGAATGAGAAGAGAAAGCTTGTGAGTTGGGGCTTGAATGGCTTGACATGGCTTCCTGGGTCAGCAGTGCTCATCTAGCCTAGGACATGGTGGTGGAGGACAGAGAAGGGATGTGACACCCACACCTACCATGTTAGAAATATATTGCTGGCTAGCTCATTCTCAGTTGCCTTGCACATCCAGGGAGCTCACCCAGCAATAACAAATTGGATCTATTTATATGGCTTAATTCCCTTCCCTTCCCCCTTCCAATAGCTCCCTAATCAACAGCTGATCATCCCACTTTATAGCCTGAATGTGATGTCATCTTTGGTATCGTTCAAGAAATAGCACTTAGCAGTTGTTAAGTAGGGGAGTCCATTTTTAGAACATGACCCTGCTTATCTTCTCCTCCCTTACGAAGGTGATTCAGATTTATTTTCACTCAGATGAAAGGCGGCCTCCATTGATCTCCGCAACAAAGAAAAAGGAACAAAAAGGGCACTTGAATTAGTGAGAGAGCAGGCTAGCCCTTTCTTTACTGTCAATAAGGTAGCACATAGTACCTCCATGGGCATGCTCATAGGAAATTAGTCAGAGCTGTCTTGCCTTGATGGAGGTGGCAAACTCTGAAACCAGAGAATGTGGCTCCCCTACATCAAGCACTGAGGTTTTGGGGCTCCCAGTTCTTGGACGGAAACATGAGATTAACTCTAAAGCAGCTCAGAACAGGGCTCCTCAGTTCTCTTGGGATGGAATGTTTGCTTCCTTTTCTCCATTACATTCGGAACCCATTAACTTTGCTAAGAAGAGTCATATTAGGACCCCGATACCAACATCTGTTGTAACCATATTCACCATCCACACATCCAGATCTGTGTTAGTTTCCTATTGCTGCTGTAATGGCTGCTTTTCTGCATTGTTTGTTTCCAGTAGCTTGGGTTTATTGTTTCTAGGTCTAGGAGTCAGGAATCTGAAGTGTATCACGTGGGGTTACAGTCAACTGAGGTGTTGCCTGGACCGTATTCCTTCTGGATACTCTGTGGAGGACCCATTTCCATATAAAGGGATTCTTGGCTCATGACCTCTTGTCCTCAAGTCCAGCAACGGTGACCTGTCTCTCATGGTTCAATCTCTCTAGTTCTGAGTCCTTTGCCATCCTCAACCCTATTCAGGGATCCTGTGATGGCACTGGGTCTATCCTGATGACCAAGAATGACCGCTTTATATTCAAGGCTAGAATTAGAAATAACTTAAAGTGATTATTTCCATCAGAAACTTTGATTTTATCTGACCATGTTACCTAATATAGTCACACATTTTGAGGATTAGGAAATGCATATCAGGATGCCATTATTCTGCTACCCCCTTATCTCTTGTCACATATACAAATAGATTTGTGTGTATGTGTACGGGAACACATGTGTATGTGTACATGGAGGGATGTGACTATGACTGTGCATATGCTTGTGAGTGAGTATATGAACACGTGTGTGTTCCTGTTTTTATCTCTCCAACACACATAAGCATTGAAGTGACACCACTTGGATATGCTTCTTATAAAGTTTTTTTTTTTTTTTTTTTTTTTTTAGAAATTGAACTCAAGTCTGATGCTTGCAATGCTTCCTGGATGAGCAATCTCCTCCTCCCACTTTTCTAAATTTTCTAAAAATGCTCAAAGTTTCTGTTCTGTTTTGCAGAGCATTATTTTCCTGGAATCTCTTACCTGAACATGTCTCAGTTCTGGGACCATTTTTATTGGGTCAATAGTAATGTTGATTATTTTAGTTAGTGGCCCCCCTTCCCCTTCTTGGTACTCTTTTGTATTTTGTGCTGGAATTGATATTTTCCTATCACCTGCAAACTGTACACCCTTTGGGGAATGTTGTTATTGCCTGATTTGTTCTAATAGAAACCAGTTGACTTTTCAAAGTGATGTAATTTAGAGATACCTTGAGCTAATCAACTTTTGATTCAAAGAAGTAGCCTTGGGATCCTTTTAGTCTTTGAGAGTTGGCCATTAGCAGCACCTGAAGAGACACTACTGGTCTGAAGGGACTCTGAGGATTTCCCAGTCTTACATTCCCTTGGGAAGGCTGGAGAGGACAGAAATCCAGTAAAGGTACCCGCTCTTGTCATAGCTTAGTTGAGAGTCTAGAGCTTTACTTACCTCCTGGTAGCCCAGAGCCTCTCATGGGAGAACCTTAGATCACACGAAATCAACTTTAATTACCGCCACCACTCAATTCATGTGTCAACTTGTGTAGGCTACAGGATGCCCAGAAACCTCATGAACATTATCATTAGGAGTGTCTAGGAGGAAGTTTCAAGGAGAGGTTAGCATTTGAATTAGTAGACTACACAAAGCAGGCAAGCCTCTCCCATTTGGATGAGACATGTTTGATCATTGAGGGTCTGAGAGGAACCAAAAGGCAAGGAAGGGGGACACATCTGCCATTTCTGTCCATGGCACTTCTGTTCTCTAAGATATTCAGCATGGTCTCTGAATCCCATAATAGTCTCTTCTGGGTCTCCAGCTCAGGGTGAGCAGCTTGTGGGACTTCAAAGTCTTTATCGTCATGTGAGCCAATATTTTATGTTACTTTTCTCCATGTTTCTGTGTCTCTGTTTCTCTCTTATACACACTTATCTACACATACAAACATATACACACACAGGGGTAGGGGGAGAGACTGCTTCTCTGGAGGACCCTTGTTGCTTAATTTTTTCAAAGACCTATTTTTTTATCGTTATTAACTTGAGTATTTCTTATTTACATTTCGATTGTTATTCCCCTTCCCGGTTTCCCGGCCAACATCCCCCTAATCCCTCCCCCTTCCCTTCTCTCTGGGCTTCCCCTCCCCATCCTCCCCCCATTACCACCCTCCCCCAACAATCACGTTCACTAGGTGTTCACTCTTGGCAGGACCAAGGGCTTCCCCTTCCACTGGTGCTCTTACTAGGCTATTCATTGCTACCTATGAGGTTGGAGCCCAGGGTCAGTCCATGTATAGTCTTTGGGTAGTGGCTTAGTCCCTGGAAGCTCTGGTTGGTTGGCATTGTTGTTCATATGGGGTCTCGAGCCCCTCCAAACTCTTCCAGTCCTTTCTCTGATTCCTTCAACAGGGGTCCCGTTCTCAGTTCAGTGGTTTGCTGCTGGCATTCGCCTCTGTATTTGCTGTATTCTGGCTGTGTCTCTCAGGAGCGATCTACATCCGGCTCCTGTCGGCCTGCACTTCTTTGCTTCATCCATCTTATCTAGTTTGGTGGCTGTATATGTATGGGCCACATGTGGGGCAGGCTCTGAATGGGTGTTCTTCTGTTCTAAACTTTGCCTCCCTATTCCCTGCCAAGGGTATTCTTGTTCCCCTTTTAAAGAAGGAGTGAAGCATTCGCATTTTGGTCATCCTTCTTGAGTTTCATGTGTTCTGTGCATCTAGGGTAATTCAAGCATTTGGGCTAATAGCCACTTATCAATGAGTGCATACCATGTGTGTTTTTCTGTGATTAGGATGATATTTTCCAGTCCCATCCATTTGTCTATGAATTTCATAAAGTCATTGTTTTTGATAGCTGAGTAATATTCCATTGTGTAGATGTACCACATTTTCTGTATCCATTCCTCTGTTGAAGGGTATCTGGGTTCTTTCCAGCTTCTGGCTATTATAGATAAGGCTGCTATGAACATAGTGGAACATGTGTCTTTGTTATATGTTGGGGCATTCTTTTGGATATATGCCCAAGAGAGGTATAGCTGGGTCCTCAGGTAGTTCAATGTCCAATTTTCTGAGGAACCTCCAGACTGATTTCCAGAATGGTTGTACCAGTCTGCAATCCCACCAACAATGGAGGAGTGTTCCTCTTTCTCCACATCCTCGCCAGCATTTGCTGTCACCTGAGTTTTTGATCTTAGCCATTCTCACTGGTGTGAGGTGAAATCTCAGGGTTGTTTTGATTTGCATTTCCCTTATGACTAAAGATGTTGAACATTTCTTTAGGTGTTTCTCAGCCATTCGGCATTTCTCAGCTGTGAATTCTTTGTTTAGCTCTGAACCCCATTTTTTAATAGGGTTATTTGTCTCCCTGCAGTCTAACTTCTTGAGTTCTTTGTATATTTTGGATATAAGCTCTCTATCTGTTGTAGGATTGGTAAAGATCTTTTCCCAATCTGTTGGTTGTCATTTTGTCCTAACCACAGTGTCCTTTGCCTTACAGAAGCTCAAAGACCTATTTTTAATAAGGGTTCTTAAATGCTTTAAACTCCCTTCTAGCCCGTCAGAGGCAGTGGAGAAGAAAGGTTATTAGGACATGAGGGAAGTGGACCTGTCTAGAAAGAGTTCCTTGGAACAAATAACTACTAGCAGTTCAGTTCAGTAGTGTCAGGATAGCAAACACGAGGTGGCATGACCTAGCAGAAACAGCCAGGCCTCAGTCAAATCATCAAGAGTCATCAGGGGCTACCAAGACCACCAGAGATGCCAGAAGAAGTTCTTGGCTGTGCCTCTCTCAGCAAAGACACGAGACTAAGAAGTTTTCTGAAGCTAGCTATACAGTCTTCCAGTCACTGTCTGTTGGGTCCTATTTATATTCCTCCCAACATCACATGTTCTCCATGGGTCTTGTCTCAGCACGAGACTCTGTATCAGCTGACGTTACCCTGCCAACTGACCCCGAGTCCACAGAAGTGGCAAGCAGCCACCAGAACCTCACAAGAAGTTCTTTGGTGCGTGTCTCTTTATGGAGTCACTACAAACAGAGGTCAGCTATGCAATTTAAGGTAAACTAATACATGAATGTCATTAGAGAAGAATCCCTCATCATGTGTCCTTTCATGTGCTTGCTTTAGCAAGACATCCTTTCATCTGGTCCACTTCAGGAAAACTCCTCCAGGAGTTTGACCCAGCAAAATGCCATCCAACCCAAGTGACTTTCCGAAGAAACCATAAGTTTCCACTTTAGACCCTGACTTAATAAATATTAACATTAACATTAATTTAAATATATAATAAAATAATATAAACATAACAATATTATTAAATATTAATAATAGTATTAAACACTCCTTGTTTTCAGAACTGACTTCAATGGGCAAAGCAAACAAAGAGTTTTTTTCCCTCTCAGGTGACTGTATCAGATTGGCCCAAACATTGTCCTGAATGTGTGTCCTTCCTTCCTTCTGCTTCCGAGTAGATGCTAGGCATTAGGTACACCATGACAAGCCACCAGAGTCATCTCCTTCTTGCATCCTGCAGGCTCAACTGACAGAGCAATGCTGGGTGTCATAAATCAAAGGAGCTCGTGCATAAAGAAGAGCAGTGGGCAGGGTGTGATGTAGAAGGGCTAGGTTCGCACGGGTTGGTGGTTAAGGGATATTTTGTTTACTGTGAAATCTGGATGATTAGAAATCAGCTGAGTGACAGTGGACATGGGGAAGGCTTCCTACATAAATCCAAAGACTTCTGGGTAGGAAGATCACTGGAGTACTGAGGAACAAGGAAAGATTGTTTGTGTTTGACAGAGGCCAAGTTATCTGCAGTTAGAGTAGATGTCCCCCTGCTGGACACAGCATCCAGGGGCAGTCCAGCTCCTGAGAAGCATTTGTACATGAAGAGTCCAGCATGAGATTGAAATTGACAGAATACTTGGCACCTGCTTTGTTCACAACCAGGAAGTCCCAGGTAATTTGGGGGAGAAGGGCTAAATGTCTTACTTTGCACGGGTCTCAAGGGCTCTTAGTTGGCAAACCTGGAGTTAAGGCAGTGAAGTGGAAGTCCTTAGAGTAGATCTGGGGTGGGGAGGAGAAAAAGGGGAGAGGAAAGTGAGGGGAGTTGGGGGGAGGGGAAGCTGCAGTTAAGATGTATTGTATAAGAAAAGAACAAATAAAAATAAAAAAAAGGAAACACAGGCTTCTCTTCCAATCACCCCCATTGCATGCTTGACATCAGTGACACCAGCAGTGACCACACCAGGGCCTTGCTGTGGCTGTGCTGAGACAGTGAGATTGTGGGTAATGGGTTTATGAACAGAGCTAGCAATGTAGCTCTGCGGCAAGGCTCTTGTCCAGCGTCTGTGAGGTCTTGGGTTCCATTCTCAACCCCATACACATAATAGCAATACATGAAAAAGAAGACTGTGCTTTATTGAGAGGCTAGTACATATCTGCTTCTGTACACTGCATTTTCTGTGTATTATCCCTTTAGTCATTTTTTTGAAGTAGTGTTTCATTGTGGATCCCAGGCTGGATTTTAACTCTCAATCCCCCTGCCTCAGCTTTTGGAGTGCTGGATTACAGGTGTGTGACACCGGGGTCTGGTTTATTTAATTGACCAGCCCTCTGAGGTGAATGTTAAGTTCAGAAAGGAGATGATGAAACTGGGGCTGGCTCAATGGTTTCCTCAAAGCTAAACAAGTGAAGTGTTAGAATAGGCCAAGTTATACTGTAGTCACAAACCCCCTCTCGGCACTGGTTGATAGGTCTTAGAGGACTCTGTGATGGCTCCACTTAGAGACTGGCTTCAGGTCCTAACTCCATGAAGCCACTGTCTGCAAGTGTGGACTTTCAAGGTGTATAGTATGTTTCATATGAATGTAAACACAAAACAAGTGGCCTTTGTGTCCAGCTTCTTGCTTTCAATGCTCACCTATCTGGCAGAGCACCCTCTTTTTCTGGGGCTAAGTAATAGTTCATTGCTTAGATAGTCCACATTCTTCTTATTCACTCATCGGTTGGAGACATATTTTTTGTCTCCCCCTCTTGACTTTTTCATTTGAACCCTTGTTGGAGTTTTCCACATGACTGATGACCTGTAACACTTTTCATGTCATCGGTGGCCATTTGTTTTTGAAAAAAAGTATATGTCTGTCGTTTTAGTTGAAATAGAATTACATCACTTTCTCCCTTTTCCTTCCCTTATTCCAGCCCCACCCGGGTACCTTTTCTCCAACCCTTCCCATGCCACCAGCTCTCAAGCTGATAGCCTTTCCCTGCTTGATTGCCATTTCCTTGATATCATTATATACAAATATATAAACCCAACTTGCTGAGTCTATTCTTGGTGGTGGTGTATATATGGTTTCAGGGCTGAGAACTTTGCCTTGGACAACCAATAAGGGTGCTTATCCAGGGAGAGTCTATTTCTCCTTCCCCCAGCAGTCATCAGCTGCATGTAGTTCTTTGTCTATGGGCAGGATCCCAAGGGACTGTCCCCCCATGCACGTGTGCCCATTTGATATCTTCTGTGGAACAAATGTCTGTTAAAAGCCTTTGCCAATATCAGAATGAGTTTTTGATTTTTTTCTATTGAAAGAGTTGTAGTTAAATGACTCTAGATAACTGATTTGAAAATATTTCTTTTTCCTGGTTTTGCATTTTCAAAGTAAGAATCCCTCATCTGTTCCCCTTTCCCACCCCTTTCACGATGCACCGGAGGATGCCCACGAGCTCTTACCATTGGGTGAGCTGGGGTGATATGCTGGCTAGTGTGAAACTTGACATAGCAGGCTGGAGTCATTTGGAAGGAGGGGACCTCAGCTGAGAAAGGATCCCTGCCAGATTAGCCTGTGGAAAAAATCTGTGGCTCATTTTCTTGATTGATGATTGATGTGACAGGATCCAGCTCGTTGTGCCTGGTGGTTCTGGAGTGCATAAGAAAAGCAGGTTGAGTGAGCCATGGGAAGTGAGCCAGTGAGCAGCTCCCTTCGTGGCCTCTGCATCAGCTCCTGCCTCCAGGTTCCTGCCCTGATTCCCCCTGACGAAAGACTGTAAGCTGTAAGCTGAAATGAACCCTTTCCTCCCTAAGTTGCTTTTGGTGTTTTATCACAGCAATAAAAACTCTAACTAAGACAGCTGGGAACAAGAGGATGTACAAGGGAACCAAGACTTGTTGAAGGCAAATGGCATTATGAGAGAGTCTAGGGCAGGGACAAGGGTCATTATACTCTTGGCATTTTGTTGGGAGCTCTGAACCATTCTGGTATTCATCACGGTCCATTGGCCATAGGGATGGGCATTCTCGGACCATCTTTGAAGAGGAAAAGTCAAAGTTAAAGTGAAGGCCCATGGTGATCATCATGGAGCAGAGCTCTGTAGACTGTGAATGCTCAGCCCCCTTACTCACCCATCCCATGTTGCTGGAAGAGCTTCCTTGGGATTCATGTTCTCCCAAGACAAAGAAGTGAGCAAAATCTAGCGGCAGCTGAATGACACATCCAGATAGACTAACGTTCAAGATGCTTAAGATAGGAATGGACCTTTTCTCCTTAGCAGGGAGAGGCTCCTTTGCAAAACCAGACAATAGCAACGATGAGATGCTCCTTAGACTTTGAGGGCATCAGAATCTGAGGGAGCATCTCCTCCAGGGAGCAAGCCTCACACTTAGAGTTGCTCGTACAGTAGGTCTGTGGTAGAGCCTAAGACTTTGTCGAGGCTGACAATGTGAGGGGTACTGTCTTTATAGAAAATAAATAGATGTTTATTATTTATAAAACTTGTAACTGGTGTAAATAATTGAGACATACTCTTTACTAAGAACCCAGTGGAGCTGTGAGCAGCATCCTCCCGTTTCCCTCATCTGTCCTCCTACTGTCCTCATCATCGCAGTTACTAGATGCAGCCTCTGCTGCAGGTTCTGGGGTATTAGTAAATCATACTCCGTGTCTATAAATACAAAGGTAGGTCTGGGCTAGAGTCCAGCTCCTCATGACTGTGAGCTTGCTATACACATTCTGTCCTGAACCTGTGTTGTTTCCCTCCACCCCACTCCCTGTCTCAAAAGTCTTCCTAAAAAAGATTGATATGTGGATTGATGCCATACCTTTCCACACAGCACAGAATCCTTACTTTCTTATAGCTCCTCAGTAATATGTAATACTGTTTTATTTTCTCCACAGGCATGGAAAAGGAGAGTGAAAACGATAGAATATTTGAAAGAGCAGCGAGAAGACTCATAATGTTTATTGAGAGGCTGTTAAATGCCAGCAGTGTGTAAATGTTTATGCACTGTTTGACTTGATACTTTTGGTGATCCTGTGAGGTAGACATCATGTCTGTAGTTCATAGGTGAGAAGAGCAAGGCTGAGGCGAAGGAAGGAATCAGACCCAGACTGTTATATGCAGTAAGGGAGAGAATCAGAGTCCGAACGCAGTTGGCTTGGCTTCTAAGCCTGTGCTTCTAATGACTGCTCCTTGGCGTTTCCATGTGTTGACTAAGGAGCGTTCCTCATAAGCCATGGAAGTCAGAGTCACATTCTGCACTGAGTGGGAAGAACCTTGCATGAGCAGTTAGATGCCGATGCGCTGGTTTGGGGTGAAGGCATTGGTTGGGAGATGTTGGTACCCATACAATGTTCCCCAGGACATGATTCCTTGGCATAGGCCTAACACAGTAGAACTAGCCACCTCAGAATGTCTTATTCTGCACCTCTTGACTGTGTGAGGCATGTAGACTTCTCTTCCCTCCTCCCCCGCCCCCAGCCTGGTGTGGGGCCTTGATATCACTCATTGGGTATAACACCTATGATGCATTTAATTAAAAAGATAGAAAAACAATTTAAATTAGTTTAAATGACTAACTCCATTGGCTCATGGACCTTATTAGCTCACAGACATCATTCATCAGGTGCAGTCTGATCAAGGTATTGCCTGGGTTTCTTAATATGTGTGTTGGTTTTATAACTTGTCTGCTTGGCAAGGTTGAACTGCATTTTTTGGAATTTCCTTTTTTGCTGTCTGTATCTTACTGGATCTTATTGTCTGGCAAGACCTAGAGGGTAGAAAAGAACCAGCAGCTGTTGGTTGGACTTTGACACTCAGCAAAAAACATCATCCAAAGAGTACACATGGACAGACCCATGGCTCCAGCCACATATGTAGCAGAGGATGGCCTTGTTAGGCATCAATGGGAGGAGAAGCCCTTGGTCCTGCCAAGGCTCAGCGCTCCAGTATAGGGGAATATCAGGGTGGGGAGGTGGGAAGGGGTGAGTGGGCGGGGGAGCATCCTCATAGAAGTAGGGGGTGGGGGGATGGCATAGGGGGTTTATGGACTGGAAACCAGGAAGGGGGCTAACATTTGAAATGTAAATAAAAATATCCAATAAAAAAGCAGCTCATCTAAAAAACAAAACACAAAAAACAAACAAACAAACAAAAAAAACAAAAGAAAAGGAAAAAGAAAAAAGCTCAGTGTTTGGGGCAAGCACATGACATTAAAGTGGTAGCTGTCCTGCGGCATAGCTCATCGTCTGTCCCCATCTAGGAAGCTGTGTCAGTATGGCTCGGCTCAGAGGAACACCTCAGGAGGATGGTAAATTAGCTCACTGCTTCTCCCTTCTATCATGACACTTATGCATTCCTAGGGGGAAGTTCCCCCTCTCGGGGGAACTTGGTCTTGGTAACACCTTGCCCCAAGTTGGTTGGTATCTCTTCCTACCAAGAGCCTTACCCAAGGGAGAGAGCTGTGCTGTGCTCTTGCCCACACTGGGAAAGGAGTTCTTTACTGCACTTGAGGAAGAATTTGATTTCTGACTTGCCCAGCAATCCTGTGTACCTGAACTGCTGAAGGGCATCCATGTGGGAGTGCTCCCTCACTAGTGCTCCCTCACTGTTATCTTGTCCGTGTGGGAGTGCTCCCTCACTGGTGCTCCCTCACTGGTGCTCCCTCACTGGTGCTCCCTCACTGTTATCTTGTCTGTGTGGGAGTGCTCCCTCACTGGTGCTCCCTCACTGTTATCTTGTCTGTGTGGGAGTGCTCCCTCACTGGTGCTCCCTCACTGTTATCTTGTCTGTGTGGGAGTGCTCCCTCACTGGTGCTCCCTCACTAGTGCTCCCTCACTGTTATCTTGTCCGTGTGGGAGTGCTCCCTCACTGATGCTCCCTACTGTTACCTTGTCTCTATACTCAAGGAGCTGGCCCTGGATCATGGATGTCACCTGGATTTGATTTCATAGCCACAGAATAAGTAGCACCAAGATTGTTCAATCAACACAGCTTCCAACAAAGCCAGGTGCAGAGGAAAGGTTGGGTGGGATGGGGGGTGGGGAGAGTGGCATCTGAAAGAGGTGACTTTGGAAAGATGGGCCGAATTTGGAGGTCAATGACTAAATGACCATCCCCCCCACAAAGGTACAATGATCTAAATATAGACACAAGGACAGGAACAGAGTGTTCTTGGGGAGACAGGTGAGCATCAGCTCTGGCTTTGTTACCAGCTGTGTGGCCTCAGTAGGGGGACAGTGCTGTGAGCTGCCCAGAGCCAAATCACAAGGGAATCTGGGTTTCTAAGTGGAGATAAAGAGAGACAGACTTCTTCAGGCAACATCATATGAACCAAAGAATGGAACCTGGCGAGTCATAGGTGAACTGAGGCACTGGGAGCCTTCCCTAAATCTTTCATGGTCCTTGGCAGACTGCTGTTTCCTAGAGCTCAAATGTGGGAAGAATTGCTTACTACTGTGCTTCCTAAAAACGCTATGGTGTGTGTTCTGCTCCCTTCTAACAGTGCTCGGGTGCCCCCCCCCCATCCCCACCCCTAGGGCCCGATTCAGTGTTGATGCGTGTAAGTGCAGAGCTGAGGATGCAGAGAAGAAAGTACATTCTAGAAAGAGAGAAGAAATAAGGCTTTTTTTTTCTTTTTTTCTGCGTGGAGCCCTGAGGCTGCAGCGAGGCAAAGTGCTGGCCTGTTCTAGCTCATTTTTATGTTTTTATTCAGAAGCTTCTGTACCGGAGCCGATGGCAGAAAATGTGCGGTAAAATGCGGGGAGGCCGCTGGGTAATGGCCCCTGTAAAGTGTTAATTGCCTATTGAGACTGCAGACTTTGTCGATGCCAGGGATCGGAGCTATTGACAGGCCCTTATTTATTCCGGGCCCACAAAGCAGGCTCCTCCTCTGCACAGGCTTCCAATCAGTCACACTTCCTTGGGCCCGACAAGAGGAACCAGTCAATAAGTCTGTTTGCAACCTTAACCCTTTGAAGGTGGCAGCGTGGTCAGTGGGTCTGCCTGGTTCAAATGTTTCATCACTAGGGGGAACTTCTGCAGGCAAGATGGTTAGGAGGGAAAGACCCCCCCCCCCCGAATCCCCCGACACCCTGAGATGCGGAGCAGCTCTGGGGAAACTGGTTCCCATGTTGGCTCTATCCTCACGGTTTGGGAAGGCCAGTAAGGCTCACCTGAAGAACTAGCCTGAGGAAGGTTGGGTAAAGTGCTGATCAGAGGCCCCACAATGGGACATATTTGGAGAGAAAGAATTGAAGAGGGAGTTAAGTCGAAGAACGTGCTGGGGTGAACCCTCGTCCAGGTATACTGGTGTCCTAGAGCTGCACGCAGGCAGTACAGACAGAAAGCCCACGTGGAGGCAGAGTAAAGGCAGCTTGGACTAGGCAGGGAGAGAAATCTATTCAGTTTCTATCAGGACTGTTTAGTTACACTGCTGGCTATGGCGTGGGCGTTACCAGGTACCACCCTTTGGAAAGTCTGCGTCAGCCTGAGCAGCCACCGGTCTTTTGGTGGAGGGTACAAATATAGGAGGCATTAGAGTGACAGGGGAAGAAGTTAGTTATTGTCCCAGGTATGCGAATGAGCTTGGCGAACGCAGGCTTGTGTAGTGTGGTCCAGGGCTTCTCAGAATGTTGAATATGGGCAACTGCACCGGATGTTCTAAAATGCAAATGAGCCCCATTGGCGGTGAACTATGCCCGATCCGGAAAGAGGTCTCCCTAGGACAGGGATTCTGGTTTATGCCTTCTGTTTTGGAAAGGCCGGGAACGGGGCCTGGGAGACATTCTGAGGTTCTATGCTAAGATGGGAGTCAGTATGAGGAAATGGTGGGGGAGGGGACTGGACTTCCGGATTCCCTTATTAACCCGTTTTGACCAATCTCCCTCTATAACCCTGTGGCTTAATCACCTGGCTTACTCTTGGGCTCTGAAAAGAGCCACCACGTATTCTGGAGGTTGCCAGAATGCCTAAGAATTGTGACACTGGGCCTTCCCCATGGTCCCTGCTGCTAAGGCCACATGTAAAGTTTCTTCCACACCAACCGTCACGTCTGATCGAGTAGACATCTGCGTTCTCCATGGTGAGATACCTTGGGACAGGTTCCCACTCTTTAGTTCTTTCCTGCCAGGGTAGCACTGACATGTGGTTGTACCAGCTAGAGCCTGTGGTCCATATCTCTGCTTTACAGGAAAGGAAGAGAGAGGAAATGAGTGAGGAAGAGAGAGAACATGGGTAAGGAAGGAAGGAAAATAGCTTGAGAGTCAAGGCAGCCCACAGATTCTTAGGGTCTGGGGGTGTAAGAAGACTTGGAAACCACCAGGCTGCATAGTCTACTCCTCTGTGGCTTGGTCCACCCAGGAACACAGGCTGTGTGTGCCTGGCAGTGGCCCAACCCTGTGCCAATTGCCTTCCCCCTCTCTCTGGCAACCCAGGATGGGAAGAGGGGACTTGGATGAGGCTCAGGCCTGCCTCAGACACTTCACAATCGTAGGCCTAATTAAAACACCACAGACGGTTTGAACCCCGCATTAAAATTTGATGAGGAATTGATCAGCCAAGCAAACAGGAAATTTAGCTGTGAGTGAAGGTAATGTTTGCTCAAATGTGTAATGAGACCCACGGGGAATATTTGTGGGGACCTCCGTCGTGTCTGGAGATGCTCGCACATTTCAATTTCATCTTCCCCGTGTGCTATTCCCTCTCAGAGCAGCCCCAGATGCTTCTGGGGGAACAGAAAGAAAAAAAAAAGTTTTCGTTTGGTAAACTTTTCTTTGAAAGCTCAAGGAAATCTAGAATTGTCAGACTGTCCCAAGAAAGTGGCATAGGGATGTGTCGGATTTGAGCTGGGGTCATGAACCTGACCTTGCTGGCAAACAGTACATAAACATGAACTAATGAGGAATCATTGGGTGCCTATTGGGTGACTGCCATCGGCTAGATTCTAGGAATAGATGGGTGCATAAGTTAATCTGTCCATGCGTTTATGGGTTTCTAGATGAACATGAGAGGTCTGAGTGTCAACTTTCCTATCTGTAAAACGCAAATATTGGTCTTTTCATGAAAAGGGGGTGGTTGAAAAATTTAATTAGAAAATGTGTACAAAATCCCATGGACAGGGATTTTGGAAAAAAAAAACAGTCATTTTATGTAGCCCAGGCTATCCTCCAACTCTGTTCTCTGGCGTCTGCCTCCTGGTGTTGAGATCACAGGTGGGTACCACCCCTCCTGGCCAGAGCTGATCTCTCTTTTATGTCAGGTGAAGGTCCTTCTCTGCCGCTCCTCCTGTGACCAGTGTGTACACAAATGCTGAGGTCTTTTCTCTGGCTCCATGCCTCTGGCACTGACCTAACCTGGTGTTCGTCCACATGTTTGTCACTGCCTGTGGGTGAAACCGAGGCCACAGGAAAGGGGGGTCACGCGGCTGACCTCCTTACAAGAAGTGGAATTGGACTAGAAATTCTATCAGAAAGATCAAACAGCGAGCGCTCTTAGGTCAAGCGGGGTGAGAGAAGCTTCTTGACTTGAGAATTTGTGCCTCATAATTTTGGGGGGGACACTGGGGACTTAAAATACCCTCTAACCACAACACGGTCAGGACCGGGAGCCTGGCAGCCGCTTTCCTTCCACTTTCCTTCCTTCGTAGCACCGGAAGATGGCATATAGCATTGACCGAAGTGGGAGGGGCATGGCCTTTAGCCTCCCATCATTCTCCTGCCACCCTTGCCCTGACTGCCACTATTTCTCATTCTTGTTCTTACCCTTCACCTCATTCTCATGCTTACACCCACAATCCCCCACGTCTGCCTCCACTTTTACCGCCATCTCCTCCCCCACCCATCTCCCATTTTTTATTCCCTCTCTCACCCCAGGTCCACATCCACTGTCTCCATTCCTCACTCCCCCTCACCCTACCCCCATCCCAATGTTCATCTGTCTATTCCCATTCCTAAACCCCTCTCTCCTCCCCCCCAGTCATCTCCTCCACGGCCACCGACACCACAATATTATCTCCGTCACCTCGGTCATGAAGCGCCCACACATCGGATTGGGTGAGAATGCTTGTTCCTTTGCTATTCTAGCTTGTCTTATAAAATGCCAAAAGACAATTCCTGACCCAGGCAAGAGTGGCTATAACTGTGTTGGTATCATCTTAACATTCTCTTGTTATATAGAGGATTGGATTTTTTTTTTTTTCAAAAAGGGAGAACCTGGAAGACTCACATCTGAGGCCTTGAGAGCGGCCGCTCAGACGCACATAATCTTGTCACAGAGAGGTGATTGGCTTCTCATGTTGTAGTTATGTTAATATGGGATTCCACAAAAAGAGACACAGACATCCGGGGTTTAGCCACATGTAGCCTATAGACAAAGCCCTCAATATGCCCAGAGGACGAAGCCCCTAAAATAGCCAGGTAGTAGATCTCATAGTTAGGGAGCAGTATGTAACCCCAGTCCTGTGTATAACTGCCTACAACAGGAAGCACTTACTCAGGAGACCCGTCGAGCACTGAATATGATCTCCAATTGTTTTCCTCTTATGACCTAGACATTCCTCATTTAATTTTACAGATGCTGTTGCATTTGCAGTCTCTAAGAAAGCTATAGATTTATATACAAGTAGATTTTTATGTCTTATGTAAAAAGATTTCATGTTTTTGATTTTTCAAAACCTTATATTACTTATTCAAATTTACAATGGCAACATTTATAAATAATACCTACTTTAATCTCCTGCTGTACCGAGTGGGACCTCTACTGGGATTAATGTATTCAGATTTTTCTATGTTGATTGAATCAGTTTTGGTCAAAACTGATTTTTTTTCTAGAAATTATCTGCAGTGTCTTCCAAGGTCATTTGCATGTAGCTGTGTAGCATTTTCTGTACTAATTAAAAGCTTCCCTCATTCATCCTTTCGTAATTCCTGTTCCTCCTTCTTGTTGCGTGAATGATGCATGGGAGTAGGTGTCTGTGTACCACAGTGCACGTGTGAAGGTCAGATTGCACCTTTGTTGGGTAACTTCTCTCCGTCCATCTCTCTGTAGGTTCCAGGAGTCAAATTTGGGTCTTCGCACTTGCACGACAAGCTATATTTCCCTAAGCTGTTGACCTTTTCTTTTACATTCTTTTTTTTTTCCCTTTTCTTTTTTTCGGAGCTGGGGACCGAACCCAGGGCCTTGCGCTTGCCAGGCAAGCGCTCTACCACTGAGCTAAATCCCCAACCCCTTTCTTTTACATTCTTAAATGTGTGAAACTCAAATGTCATAATCTTGTGAGAACTAGAATTATTATTATTATTAATTATTGATTATTATTATTTTAATCGCTGCACTGTGCAGGCTCTTGAGCACTTGTCATGCCCATCCAAGTACCAGTCTTTATGTTCTGCTACAGGGTCAGGGTTGAGTTTGGAATGTTTATTAATTTTATATCCTGCTTTCTAGAGAGAAGCAGAGCTAACATTTTGGGGAACAAAATGGCAGTGCTTCTCCTATGCATGTGCAAGAGCCTTATATTATTTTTACTCACTGAGACCATATAGTCTATTACTTTCCGCCCTCTGTGTCTTCCAGAGCACACTCTTGAATGAGCTCTTAGTAGTTCCTCAATATGGGTAAGCCACGCCTCCTGGTTATTTTATAGACAGGTTGCTCCCTTGATTTGCCACCAGAAGTAATGGTGTGATGAACATTTTTGTGAATAAATATTTGTTCACAGTTCCAATTGTTTCCTTGGAATGGAATGCCTAAGGGAACACCGATATTTTCAGTGTCTCTAATTCAGATTACTCCGTCACCTTTGGTCCTAATTTGTGCTCCCACCTATGGTCTAAGAGTGCCACACTCATTCAACTGGCACCAACACTGAGTTTTCTTTAATCTCTGCAAATTTAATAGATTATAAACAAAACCATATGATTGTCTCCATTTTCACTTTTTTTTTATTTTTCCCCCCTGGGGCAGGCTGGTTTGCTAGATGAGTTGCATTAGCAAGCGTCATCAAGGAAGACGCTTAACATCAACTTTTTGCCTCTGCATGCACGTACCTACAAACACTCAAACGCACACACACACACACACACACACACACACACACACAAAGACTAAAGTGTGCATTTACACATTCCTGGGGCTACACATAATTCTTACACTTCTTGCTCCTTTAATTTCTGATAGATGCACAAATTATCCGAAACAAACATCCAAACATGGCGGTTGCCAGGACACTCACTCAGTGTGGTATAGATACAGACGGGTGTGTGGATGAAGGTGTATGGATGTGTATTTGAACCTGCACACCCACGGAAGGACGCTTACCAACTCCTGCCCATCGCTCTCATCCTTCAGACTGTCTGCAGAGCCTTTAGGCTGTGCTTAATTCTCAGGATTAGTAGTTAGGAATGGATTTGGAAAGTTGGCCAGAGTCCAGGCTCGGGGTAGGGCACACAGGACTGACATGAACAATCTCCGGGTTTGTGCTTTTGTGTAAGTGAACCCTGGGAAAAGGGAAGGAACCTGTCAGCTTTCTGTTGGTGAAGGACCGAGTGGCTTCCCTGGTACCCTGGATGGCCTTCACCTTCCCCCTGCTGTGTTTTTTGCCATTTGTCCCAAAGAAGGAAACTCTTGATCATCAGAACACCACAGGAAGGGCAGCTGGTATGGTGGCTCAGCAGTCAGGCAGTGGACAAATCGTCACCCCATCTTTTCTCATGCTTGTTTTCATTCCCAGTGAAGGGGCTAGGGACCAGTGGTTGACAAAAACTTCTCCCAGACACAGCTATGTTGACCGAACATAGCAGGGCGATTGACTAGTCTGTGTTTGGTATTATTGTGAATAATTAAAACAAAGCTAGCTTATCAAAACAAATGCACCAACCAGAGTGTGCCTGTTTGGGCTAAGCACATGTTCAGGGGGATTAGAAAGATTTAGAAGGAAACTGAATCCGTCTTCTAGACATTGCCCTCCAATGAGTGACTGTGTATTGATCGGCCTCCAAGAGGAAGCAGCACCGTTAAAAGCCCCAGCTTAATGAAACAGTGCAGGAGAAGACAGCACATCTGGGCTAGAATCCCGACCCTCCATTTCTAAGGATGCCCTCAGGTAGGCTTTTTGCCCGAGTCTCTGCGTTACCCTGTCGATGAGGTAGTGTCGTAATAGCTAGCCCTCGGGAGGACCATAAAGATGAAATGTAAGAATGTATGAGCAAACACTTTGTAAATACAATAATGGTATGTAGATGGTGCGGTTCTGGCTGTTAAGTATGATGGACAGCCCACTCCCCCCACCTCCCCAGACACCAGGATTCTCAGCCTCAGCACTCCTGACAGGGATAACTCTTGGTTGGGTGTGTGTGTCCTATGAATTTTGAGATGCTTGAGGCATCCTTCAAATATCTTTACAAATTAACCTGCACCCTTAGACTACTCAAATGGCAAAGGAGTCGCTCAGTGGTTTCTGGATTCTTTGAATTTTTTTTGCTAGTTTGTTACATTCCAGGATACCAACAATTATCTTCCTCCCATTCCAGGCTACTAAATGTGTATCAGTCAGCTCAGAGCTTTACTGTGGTAACAAACATCCCCCAAACCTCAGTGACTTGAAATAACAGATCGTCGCCTCTTTATACTGAATATGTATCTCATGCCGAGGACAGCTATTCTCTGTTGGAGTGCATTTTGGAATCTAAAAGTCTCACATGAGACCAAGGGACATTGTCAGTCCATCCTAGAGGAAGGGAAAGACCACAGAAACGGTAGTGACTTGGCTCTTGTAAGCCCTACTTAGAAGTGACATTCACTCTTTCTGTTTATAGTTCACTGGCCAGGATAAGCCATATGACTACTCTTGATTTTAGCAGGGCTGGCTTGTTTAAGCCTGTTGTGGGGAGAGGCAGGCAGATCACAGAGCCTAATCCTCATTGGAGTGGAGGCTACATAGTTTTCCCGAGAAGTACAGAGAGTTTTAAGATAAACAGGGTCTGCCCAGTGATACGCTGTGTGTGCAGTCACTTTGACCTTCACAGACACTGCATTTCACATCTTCCCTGTTCTCTGAAAGTACTTTGCCTCTCTGTCCACCTGTGGAACTCCTATTCATCCTTCAAGAACCCTCTCAGATGCAACCTTTTCTGACTGGGCCCTTCTTTATACTCCAGTGCTGGGTTGGCTTTCCACTGTCTATATTTTCATAATAGTATTCCTTACCCAATAGATGGTGAATTCAGCAGGCAGAGATTTGCTGCTGTTCTGTGGAACTAGCATTATCTGTAGCCTTGGTTACAGAGATAGGGACATGATGCTTTAATTCTTCCCATGTGTCTGTTAGCCATGTAATGAAATGGAGACACAGGGAGACTTAACTCACTTACCTGAAAGTCCGATAATGACCAAAGGTGCTGAGGACCGAAAGGTTCTGCCTTCTCTACTGCTTCTCTCCATTTTGCTGACATTTGGGAGTCCATAGGGTGTGTGATGGTTAGCTTTAACTGTCAATGAGGCATAAACTGTCAAGAGTGGTCGAAATGAGGAACTGTCAGACAATTTTGGTCCATGGGCATGTCTGTGGGGGCTTGCCTTGGTTGCAAATCAGCATGGGAAGACACAGTCCACTATGGGCAGCACATTCCCTATGCAGGGGCTCCTGAACTGTATAAGAGAAGAGAGAGCAAGCCTGCATGCATTTATTTTTTTTTCTGTTCTTGACTATGGATATGGTATGACTCTTTTCTTTGAGGCTCTGCCCCTTTGAGTTCTCTACTATGATAGACTATAACCTTTCTCCACCATGTTGCTTTTAGACAGGTTATTTTGTTCTAGCGACAGAAATGAAACTAGAATAGGGTGGCTGGTAGAATTTAGGGCATTCTTGGGACTCTTGGCTGCCCTTGTGCTTTTGTGCTGTTAGAGTCTCTTTGGAACTGACTTGGGTTCTGTGCATGTCAGTGTCTAGATGTCCTAAATCTTTGGTGTGTCTTCATGACCAAGTGCTTAGATTCTGGTGTCTTAAAGATCTATCTTTGAATCTCAGCTATTCTACTTGTTAACTGTGGAATGTTCACCTTCGTGCCTCTGTGTCTTCAGCTATAAAACTAGGGACTGTTAAAGTTTCTCACAGGATTGACAGGAACTGATGGATGCAAAAAGCCCGAGCCTATTGCCAGTCACATGAATATGTTGGATAGTCACCAGCTCTGGCTCCCTTTTCTTTCAACTTTGAAATATGGCATATGCTCTTGGATCCTTTAGTTGGGTCCTTCCTTTGTCCCTTTAACAAATGTATGGATGTCAAAAAGACCCCATACAGTGCTGTTGCCCAGTTATGTGATTCATAATGCCTCTGAATTGCCTGCTTCTTTTGAGACATCATCCCATGACCTAAGCCAATAGTCAACAACACACATTGTCTCATTCAGTCTTGTCAATTGTGTTAGGAGGACTGGATTCTCTCCATCATATGGAGGCCAAGACCATTAACTGAGTGATTTAAGAGAGGATGGATTGAAGCTGGGATTATTAAGAAAACAAGGGGGAAGAGGTAAAATCCAGCAATGGAATGGAGTCCCTAACTTGTCCCAGCAATGTGGCCTGTGAGGAGGAAGAGGGTCATTATCAGGGAGACAGTGGTTCTCATTTTTTGGCACTGTTTTAGAAAATGGAATCCTCTCTCTGTGAATTATAAGGCTTCCCAAGTTAAGGTTGTATTGAAAGTGTTTCCCTAAAAGACTCACATTGAAAGTCCCAGTGCAATATTAAGAAATAAGGCTTCAAGGAAGGGATTAGATCATGAGGGTGCTGACCTAATCAATGGCTTAATCCATTGATGGATTAATTATTGGAAGAAAGGCTGGTGAGGAGAAAATCAATGCTGTGATTTTTGCCTCAGAGTACATCTGTGTGGTCCCTGGCCTCCTCCTCACTTTCTTCTCTTTGCTTTCTGGTTACCATAGGGTGAGCAGCTGTGCTCTGCCAAGCTGTCCCACCACATGCCCTACATCCCTGTCACAGTACTGAGGCTGGTTGGTCATGCATTAACATCTCTAATATTGTGTAAGCTCAAAGAAACCTTTGCTTTTATAAATAGTTCCTTCAGGTATCTGTCACAGTGTTGAGATAGCCCACGTATAACCCAAGCACTAATATGACTCAGACCCTCACATATGACTCATGCTATAAGACCCAGACCCTCACATATAACCCACATACTAATAAGTCCCAGACCCTCACAGACATCCTATGCTATAAGACTAGGCCCTCACTGTGTCTAGTAGAGCTATTTCCTTGGAATTGAGATTTGGGAAGTAGACAACGCTTTCAAAGGCTCAGGAAGTATATATATATATATATATATATATATATATATATATATATATATATATATATATATATACCTCAGAAAGCCGTCAGAAGGTACAGACTCCCAAGGTTATATAAGCAATAATGGTTGCTGGGTAGAGGGGACTCCCAGACTGACTGAGCCACCTGAAAGTCATGCGACTCAGGGGGCACAGGTTTCATCAGTTGTCAAGTGTGTTTGGGTGGTCTTTGTCACATGTGCTTGGAGGTGTTTGTCAGGTGTGCTTGGGTGGTCTTTGTCTGCGTTTCTGCATGGTCTTTCTGGTAAGGCTACTGGCATCTGTGAATAACCCCTTGCTCACACTTCTGCAAAACATCCTAGTAGCCCAAACTAGCCCTGAGTGGAAACATTTATAATCTTTGCTATCCTTTCTGGACCGAACATTTATTCATATTCCCACATGAAAAGACACACAAATGCCACTGTGATCCTTGTATTTCCATCTAATTACATGGATTCTTACGACAATTCTGAGAGCTGGGACTTGTGCTCCCTCCCTCCATTCAGGTCTCACGTGTGCTTCCAGCTTTTGGATGACCCAGGCATGTGCTGGGTGCTGGTTAAAAAGGACAAACAACACAACCAGGACCATGGGCCTCAGAGAGGTGAAGTCATGTGCCAAGGTCACATAGCTAAGTCAGCAGTGGCGCCGGGCATTGTCTCTCTAGACTTGCAGTAATAGCTTGGCTTAGTCAGCTGTCTGTGCATCCACCTGGATTCCTACCTGTGGAACAGCCATCTTTGGAGGACACACATAGCAAACCTGAGCCTGCTTGGGAGCCTTCGCTGGCCTAGGACACCAATTCAGCTTTTCTGGTCTTGATGGAGGCTTATCTGAATCTTGGTTTTCAGATGCAAAAATACCACAGAGTAACCCAATTCTCCTTGTCACTATGCATCTGAGTTTTAAACATATTTTTCCTTGGCCATTAATATATATGACCTTCAAAAAGGTAAAAAGAAAATATCTCCCAAGTTTCTGCTTTTGCATGTAAATATGCAGCAGGCAAGTGGCTTTGAAACTGGACAAACAGAGTTCTCACTTGGTTCTCAGTGCAGGCCATGGCAGGAGTCCAGACAGAAACCCTAATTGCTGGCATAGTTCACCTGGTCCTATACAGGTCTCTTTTTATTTCTTTGTAAAGTCACTGAAATCAGAACTTTTCATACTTCACTGAACATGCATCCCTTGGGATGGTGTGGCATCTGACCTAGTCGATCTGGGATGGGACTGATAACAAAACGTCCAACGACACTGGCGTCGATGGTTTGTGGACGCTCCTCTCTGTTGTGAGGATGTGGGGTTTGTGCTTCCAAAACCATTTCCCATGGAATTCTAGAGTTGAACAGCATGTTTCCTTTTCTCTGTGTTAAATAGCATTGGGAAAAGTTAACCAGGATGTAGTCAAGTGAACTGTTTTGCTGCAGGACTTTTCAGAGCCTTTCCTGTACTCCTGTGCATGAATGTCTTGAAGATATGGATTAAAGATGAACTTTTCCAATTTTGCTTATCAGGATACGTGGTCCCATCCCAACAGACCCATCCTTCAGTGTTCTTTGGAACTTAGAACCAACCTCACCATGCTGGACTTTTCTCGTTTTGGAAGCTTTCTGTCTCCACGTCAATGTCTTCCCCGGCGCACCTCATCCTCTCCCAGCCCGTGCGTATGTTTCCATTTCTCTTCCCAGTCTGGAGATAATTCATTAAAGCAGCTCCCACTCCCAGCCTCCCTCATCTGATACACCTTTCTACCCCCTAACACCCAGACTCAAAAACACCATCAATATTTCATAACCTCACAGTGACAAATTTATTTTAATGTGGTCCACTGAGAACCAGAGATTGATTGGTCCCTCAGAAGCGTGACACGTTTCAAAGCAGGTTATTCATGGCGTGTTTTAGTGCCTACATTAGTCAGAGAGGAGCTGAGCCTGGATTTATCATCCTTATGATTTCTCCATATCTATTCTCTTCCAGCCACCAGCAGCGGCTCTCTGAATGCTCCCTATTGATTGGCTCTGTATCTTTAAAATGTGCTGTCAGGGTGGGAGGTGGGGGGTGGGTCTTGGGCTTCCAGAAAGGGAAATCCTGATTGCTGGAGTCTCTGCAGGTCTGGGTGAAGCCAGAGGCTGATCACCAGAGGTTCATTGTGATTCTGAGGAGCATTAGTAACAGGAAGGGAGACAGTGAAGCCAGGGACTATGGCACAGATTGTCACCTGCTTTGCAGTCCCACCCTCTGAGTTGAGAAAGACATCACAGGGTTTCTGTACCCAGAGTCCCAAAGCTTGAAGACATCATGAGTTTTTTTTCCTTCAGTCTTGAAGGAAGGTGACACACAGGTGTCGGAATTCTTGCATTTAGGAAAGCCTTTATGTATTAAAGCATAATTGTCACGATCGCAGGTGGCATCATGGAGCACCTCCATTGTGTACAGTGTGTCAATTACAGGCTTCACTCTCCCTAACGACGGTGCTGGAAGGATTGGTAGTACTTCTGTTTTACAGCGGGGGAAACTGAGGCTTAGAGAGTTAAGCAGGTGGCATGTGGTTTCACGACTATTCAGACCAGATCTGCCCGAGTTTCAATGGTGGCTCTTAGTGTACCTGACTATCTTTCATGGTTCAGCAGCCTTGGGGAAGTGACTGTTCCCTAATTGATGTAATTCAGTTCTGCACTGTCTTACCCATTCAGGAGGAGGATCTCCCTCCAACAGTATTCTCGGGATAATTTGATTTTTCTAGCTGACTTTCAGAGGCCATGGGGCCAGCAGCCACTTCTGTTGATGAGGATAGGTGAGTTTTCAATGGGCCTTGTCCTTGAATCATCCGGGTTTCCCTGAATCTATGGTTACCTCTTTGTCCTGGACAGTAGTCTCTCTCATGTTCAAAGAATCTTTGAGAGTCTAGCAGCATTTTGGGTCAGGATTGGCTACAAACATATGGTCCTTAATTGCCAAATATGTTTCCTTCCTTCTCTTGTTTGGAGGCAGAGACAAGGGCCCATGACAGATAGCTCCTGCCTTGAATTCGATGTAGGTTCCAATCAACCATGCCTAGGAGAGCTTTTCAGGGTGGCATCTGCCAATATTCTCCATTGCAACCTCATAGAGTACTTACGCAAGATATATAGGAGCCACCTAAGAAGATTGGAATCCAGATCGATGATTAAATAAGCCTCTCAGAGGTTCTAATGTTGAAGAATGCCAAGTGTGCCCAGGCTAGCACAGTATTCTGTTATCACAGCTGGTTTCTGACCTGTGATCTTCCAGGACTTTAGAATCTCATCTTCAACCCGGTGTTAGGCACACAGAGATTCATTGGGAATTCCTAACTACCACCTACACTGGGCTTCTCATAGCAATGGCTGATGATGTGTGGGAATTTGGAGCCTTTCAGCACACAGGAGTCCCTGTCCTCAGAGCCCTCTCTACTCTGTGGATTCTGGTGTTGCAGTCCTACCTCTTGCTGGGCCTGGCATGTGAATTCATTAGATCATAGGGTCTTTGCATCCTACCATCTCTGTGAAAGGGGCCAAGCACTGTCACCTCCTACCTGGGATAGTGGAAGGATTCAGAGTTATTAGAGTGCTGATATGGGCTCAGCAGCTCGGCAGTGCTGCGAGTCTGTGACATTTCCCTCAGGATTAAAACGTAGCTGCCATAGCTAGCTTCTCGCTTTGTAGCCTCATGCCATGCCATGTTTTCAGATAGGAGGCCAGGCAAAGGGAAGTGTGAAAGCAGTCTCTCTCTCTCTCTCTCTCTCTCTCTCTCTCTCTCTCTCTCTCTCTCTCATATGGTGTCTGTGGCCATGTATGCATGTGTGCAGATGCACATGCCCATGTGTGCATGAGAAAAGGCCAGAGATATCTTCCTTGATCGTCTTTCTCCCCACTCTTCTCTCCTCTCTAAGATCTCTTCACAGAATGTGAAACTCACCCATTTTGGCTAGACTGGCTGGCCAGCAGGCTGGGTCTGCTTAGCCTCTCTCCATGCTCCAGTGCTGGTGGGTGTGGGATCTGAACTCAGGTCCTTTCACAGCAAACACTTTGCGCACTGAGCCATCCCTCCCAGCTCCAAGGGCTGCTTTTTGAAATAAGGAAATTTCCCCTAGGAGATAGTGCTGGCTCCTCATGGTTAGAAGGGAGAGGCACCCTGGGCCTAAGGATCTGCCTGATACCTGAGCTATGCTGGAATTTTGCTGGCAGGGAAGAAGTCTTGGATGTACAACTGTGCCATTAGCCATGGTCCTCATTTTCTCACCTCTCCAAGCAAAGCTTTATGTTTTGACTCTAACTAGGGTCAGAAGCTTTAAGAGGAGCTTTTATTCTTCTGGAAGCTTCTATCAGATTTTTTTCCCCTCTTTCTCCTGCATCCTGGAGGCCACATGTCCTCCGATACTCTTTAGCAAGTCAAAGGCACAGGATTTTAATTAAAAGCAAAGCTTGACACAAGTGTTTTTAATTGTAATAGCAAACACTGCCTGTTTTTATAAAGGTGACAGTTTGCAAACACAAGTGCGAACATCTCCTTCCCTCACTTGTCGGAGGCCCCATCACCGAGTGGCAGGGTGGTGCAAGGAGGTTGATCTGGTGTGAATGACTTCTTCCAGCAGTGACAGGTGCCACCTGAGTGCCTCCTGAGGAGTGCCAGTGGCACCTGTCATCAGGAACGCTTAGCTAATGAGATCCGAGGGCAGCTTTGGTGCCAACACTTCACCTCAGTTATCAGACTTGACTAGAAGAAAGGTGAAGTTCATAGCCATCTGGAGAACCTGGCATCTGGGACACGTGGCAGGAGCAAGCATCTTCCGGAGTCCAAGAGCAAAGTGAGGTAAAGCAAGCAGATCATTCAGTCCTATGATGTCTCCCAATAAAGGCCACCCAGCTGGCCAGAGCTTGTCTTTGTATTTCTCTCTTGGACATTGGGCCAGTGTATACTCTGCCATGGTGTCTCAGGGAGGTCACTGGGCCTCCTGGAGGGAAGACCTGGTCTCCCCCCACCCCCCATCTCCATGTGCACTGAGATGCCAGAGGGTAGAGGCTTAATGAATGTTCAGTGGCAGAGAGCAGGACCAGACTCAGTCAGCTGTGACAGAAAGAGGAGATGCAGGAGACATCTGAGGACCTGCCGGGACCGTCTGTAGGAACCATAGGTAGCATGAGTTAGTGATGGCTGCTGTGACAACTGAAGAGAGGCAGTTTGAAAGCAGAGAGGATCCCCTTTGACTCCTGGTTTCAATGCACATCAAGATGGCATTATCAGTATTGTTTTTACCATATTCAGTGTGTGTTTGTGCATACGTGCCACTGCATGCGTGTAGAGGTAGAAGGGTAGTTCTCAGGGGTCACTTCTCTCCTTTTACCTGGTCATCAGAACTCAGGTCATCAGGCTTGGCAGCAAGAACCTTTACCCTCTGAACCATCTCACTGGCCCAAAGCAGAGAGAGGAATGGAGAGGAATGGTTAAAACAAAACCAACCAACCAACCAACCAACCAACCAAACCAAAACTCCCAAACCAAACCAACCAATCACAACCAACCAACCAACCAACCAACCAATCAAAACAACCAACCACCCAACCAAATAACCAATGAAAACAACCTTGCTGGCTCTTGTTGTCAGGAAGCACAGGGGAGATAGGAAGGAACTTGGGACCAGTTACATTTTTTCATGGGATATTCTCAGTGAAATATCTCACTTCTTCTTATTAAGCCCCCACTCCCTGCTTATTTCCACCTCTTGACAGTGCATTATACTGGGATCCATTAAGGCATCAATTGCTCCATGGACAGTGCCATAGCCCCATGACCCATTCTTCCCAAGTTCCATGTCAAGCCTCTAACACCTGAATGGGTTGTTTTTATTTTGATGGGAGAATCCCATGTCCAAACTGTCCCAGATGATCTACTCTTCCATCACTGAGACCTGCCTCCTTTCAAGCCTTCCAAATCCAGAGACCCCAAGGGTTGCCATTACAGCTCGCTGAAGCACACTCTATTGCCAATTTACAGTTTACACACCAACGTTCAGCTGGCCATTCATTCACTAATCCATAGATTTATTAATTTATCAAACCTCCATGGAAGTAATGCTTCCAATTACCAATAGGGTCAACTTCCATGGTGTGTGTGTGTGTGTGTGTGTATGTGTGTGTGTGTGTGTATGTGTGTGTGTGTGTGTATGGGGGGATGACGTGATTGGTTCACCCTGAAATGTACAAACCAATCAGTGATGACCAAGGAGGGAACACACTAGCCAGGCAGGCTAGTTGAGCTTGAGGATTGCGCTAGAAGGAAGGGGCTTTCACAGGGGGAGACCAGGTTGGATGCTCACAAGGCAATCTTTGATGACATCTGAACCACCTCAAGCTTGGTTCTCAGGAATTCATCCCCAGAGTATGACAGAAGAGGCTCTTGGGGCTGCAGTCTACACTCAGCTGGATTTTGACCAGCTGGACACAGCCAGTCTGATTCACTCGATGGAAAATTCCAGGTCCTAATTGTCAGGTGTGAGTAGGCATGTAGCTGCTAATGACTTCCTGCTGATGTCTGGGCTGCAGGATGAGTTGCTGTATGGAAAGGGTCCTAGAGCCATTGATTTTCCATGATCTTTTCTTCATTCAACAGAAAGGGACAGCTCAGGTACTCAGGATGGGTGGCAGTGACAAACCCAGAGAATAGCCAGCACCCAAAATCCCAGCACTTAGGTCAAAATTTTGAGTGAAGACGTCTAAGCAGGCCAAGCACAGGTGGGAATGGGATTGTTCATCTGCCTGCCCAGCTGGCATGGATGGAATATAATTGGTACATGGATTGATGCTGGTCATGAGAGAACTGGGAAGGAGACTATGATGATGGCCATCCTGGCACCATGCTCCCCTCTTGAGGAGAGTAGGTGAGGAGTCAGGGAGTCTTTGAGTCTAAGCCAGATGTGGGCAGAGTTGTTATCGGTGCCCAGGACTGGCTGGATCTGGAACTCTCTCTCTCTCTCTCTCTCTCTCTCTCTCTCTCTCTCTCTCTCTCTCTCTGTGTGTGTGTGTGTGTGTGTGTGTGTGTGCACAGAGCATGCCTGGAGGAACCATTTAGGGTTCTGAGAACATTTAGTATGCCTTGAAAAAGATCTGCTTCTTAATAGCTTGAGGTGACAGCTCACAATTTGCTGTGTCCCTTTCATTGCCAACAGCAGGAAACGAAGGCTTCCTCCTGGGCCCACACAGTTCTTCCCATGTGTTACTAACATACAGGCTGAGGCTGTATTTCAGGAGAGTTGTTACAAGGGAAACTTCGCCTGTAAGTCAAACACTTTAGTTTCCCAGGCGTGAAAAACAACACTCTTTATCTGTGGTCTGGCCTGGCTTTGTGAGCTGTGTCTAAAAGCAGCGCAGCAGGGGAGACACCACGGTCCTGTCAGAGTGGTCCCTGGGCTGCAGTTAGCACCTGCACCCTGAGCAGAGGTGCTAGGGAGGCCAGGGTCAGAGTCTTGGCCTGCAGCTTGTTTTCAATGAAAGCCTTTTACAAATGTTTTCATTCAACCTGAAATGGAACAAAAATATAAAAGAAAACAGAAGAAAACCAGAAGCCAAATCCTGCTGGAGTTTGGACGTGTTTAAAGAAACACTTCAAAAACAGAACACAGCGCAGGGCTCAGCCTCTGGTAGGGGCTCCATCAGCACCCGCTATTCTTCTAATAATTTGTAGTTATTCCAGTAATTTGCTAAACATTTCAGGCACAGTGTCCTTGTTCTCAGCCCACATTGATCTAAGTGCATGTTGCTACCATCTGTCCTGGTCTTTATTTACTGTCTCATATAGAACTTTCAAGGATGGGACAGCACTTCCTGGATCCCTCTTACCCACCGCCATGTTTGGGCAGGTATCCAGGATCTGTGGTGCTGTGACATCAAAGCGGGCATTTGCGCCTGGTTCACTCGCCTTCCTACTACAGCGGAAGCTAAAGCGGAAGCTGCAGATCCTCCACAAGGCGTCCTGTCCTTTTGTCTTGCTTTGTCCTACTTACTTCACACCTGTTTGGGGACGGTGGCGGGATGCAAGAGCAGGGAGAGGGGAGGAGAACTGTGAAATGTCTTCTTGACATGCATGGCTATTGCACACATAAACTCAAGAGAACCTACGGGTACCTGTATACAATCAAGCCGGATTGGGGTGGGGCTTGTGAGGCCCCGCCCCTAGCTGAAACGCTATTGGCAGTTTGATGGCTACTGGGAGGAAGCATTTTTTCTCCATGGTATGGCCACTGGTAGGTTGCCCATGTCCCAGTGGATGGCTCCATGCCATGTGCATATGAGCAACAGTAACTGGACTCAGTGGATTAGTTTAAAAACCTGAAAGGTCCTGAAGTTAGGAGAAAGGCGTGTGAGGGGTCCTGGAGTAAGAACGGAGGGTGGATATGATCAAGATATATTGTATACATGTTTCAAAGAATAAGAGGAATCACTTAGAAACTTTGCCCAAGCAACATTTCCCCCACCAGGGTGCTTTCTCATGATGACTTTGTTACTCTTATCAGCTAGTTGTGAGGTGTGTCTTCTCATCTTGCACCTGCGCGGACTTAGTGCAAAAGCGATACCTAGGGGCTTATGAAGTTATGTTGTAGAGATGCCGTGCAACTCCCATGGTGGGATGCTTGTTCTCAGAACCAGCACACAATGCTTAGGTGGAGAGTCTGATAACCCACTGTGATCCAAACCAGAAATGTGCATTGTCCATTAGTAATGTGAGGGGAATGTGTCCAAATGAGGGATCGGTCAATGTTTTCTGTAAATGGTTGCATAAGTAAATGGGTTTCATTTTGCAGACCATTCTAGTTAGCTTGGCCATCTTGATACATAAAAGAGTCACCTGAGAGGAAAGCCTTGATTGAGGGATACCCTTGGGCAGATTGGACATGTTGGTGAGGGATTGTCTTTACTGTTCATTGATGCGGGAGTGAGTCCAACCCACTGTGGGCAGCCACATGCCTACTAAGTGGACCTGGCTATATAAGAAAGCTAGCGAAGCATGAGCTTTTAAGCATGCCAGCAAACAGTGTTTTTCTGTGGTTTCTGCTTCACGGTCTTGCTTGAGTTCCTGCCTTGAGTTCCCTGGGATGATGGGCTGAAACCACTGAGATCAATTAAACCTTTTCCTCTTCTAAGTTGCTCTGGGTCAGAGCGTTTTATTGTAGTAACAGAAAGGAAACGAGAATACAGGCCACTTAGTTTCTCCCTTACTTCTTTCTTTCTGCAGTTGTGCATAAACAGCTGTAGATAGTATAATGGAATACTCCTAGTTTTCTCCTTGTTGTGACCAAATATCCAACAAAGATGGAGAGAGGATTCAGTGTTGCATGGCAGGGAAGCATGGTGACCAGTGAGGCAGTTGGCCACATTGTGTCCGCAGTGGGGAAGCGGAGTGTCATAAGTACTTACTTTGTCTTGCTTCTCTTTTTATTTCAGCCCAGGCCCAGCCCACAGAACAGTGCTGCCCACATTTAGGGTAGGTCTTCTCACCTCAAATAACCTAATCTAGGCTACCCCTCACACGCATGTCCAGGGATTTGTTTCCTAGGTTATTCTAGAACAGTCAATATTAGTCACCGTAGACAACCATGCTCAGCCTAGCTTCAGGGATTGTAGTTTTCTCCCTTGTGCTCCTATTACTTCCTAGTTGTTGAATAAGACCCACCCTTCTCTTAGCCTTTTCATGTGAGTTCCCAGTTGAGTTCCTGATCCCCAGAATCCATGGGTGTAGTAGAGTGGTTGCTTTCTGTCATGAGGCTTTGGGTAGCTTCTAAAAAGTACACATAGCTGCGCTGTTCTTCCCTGGTGCTGTGGTCCTGTATCCATCCCTCCTATCAACCCAGTTCCTTAAATGTCGGCTCTCAACCCATCTGTATCTTTCTATTTTCTCCCTCCCTTAGCAGTTCTAGTGCCCGATGCCAGGTGCCGCGCTAACAACTCTGCATGAATTGTCATTGTTAGTCTTCCCAGTCGTTAATAAACAAAGGAGTGTATGAGTTCAGTAAATTGTTTCAGGTCACTGTAATGGCTAATCTTGATCGGCAACTTGAGTGGGTTAAGATTTGCCCTGGAGATTAAGAAAGCCCATAGCTCTGTGTTTCTTCCTTAAATATGGCTCATGGTGAAGCTGACCCAGTGAAGGACTCCATTCATGGAATGAAAAAACCATGAAAACTCTATTGGAAGGTGACGGAACGGTGCAGAGTGGGAGCATGTCTTTGGGGGATGCAACTTGTTCTTGTTCTGTCCTCTTCCTGTTACAGCTCTGTGTCTGTCATGATGGGAGCTGTTCTCTTTGTTTCCTATCCACCATGAGGTCAACAACTAACTCCTTCATATACTACCATTACGGGATGTTCTGCCTGTCAATGGGCCCAGAAACATGGAGTCAGGTGGCCATGGGCTAAACTATTTGAAATCACTGGCAAAACAATTCTTTTCTCCTTTGGAGTTGTTCTCTTAATTATCTTTGTCACAGTGACCCAAAAACAACCAGGATTCCTCAGGTATCCATGGATTCCATGGTATCTTATATCCAAAACCCAGGGGTTTAACCACAATGCTCTCTATGTCCAGCATTCGTTGTATGAAATTAAGGGGAGAAAATCTGAGAAATACCTTGTAGGCTGAAAACACTCTGAGTCCAGAAGCTGTGCATGTCCAGTTATATCTTCACATTCAGATTTTCACAGAGTCCTGGGTATAGTAATTTTGATGTGGGTAATCAATGAATGAGAGGTTAGCATGCATTCAGATGGTTAAGAGGCCTGCTGGGATACCCGTAGCTTCCTCCTGCCACCACTGGCAGACACTTCAGCATACGGTTGTGACTTAGGGTGTGGTTGACATGATCTGGGAGCTTGGCTTGCAACAGTGCTCTTTAGAAGTAAGAAAGACTTAGTTAGGTAAGTCTAGCTCTCCACCAATGAGGGATAAGCATTGGTGAATGAGTTTCCTCCTTTTCTCACCCTGCATTGGTCTTACAGAGGAGCCCCGAAGGGATAGAACCCCAGTTGTATGTTCATTCACATGCACTTTGAGGTCTTCTGTCACTTTTGATCACATTTTTGCAGACTTCATTGTCATTATTGGAAAGCAGGTCACATGTGAGTAGCTTGTTCCCACACCCCAATCTTTAGGTTTATTTAAAAGAAAACCAAAAGAGTCCCTTTAGATTATTACACATACATTTTCCATAGCCAAATACTGGGTCTACTCTCTGGCTTACATGTGCATGTGAAAGAGGTGCACCAGAAGGTCTGAATTAGCGTAAATGTATAATTATTGATTATATTTTCATGGGTGTTGTTTTCTTATCTTTGAATATATATAGTAACTGTAATTAGGCTAGCCAAGATCTGCTTGTTATTTTAATCAATAAAATGATTTGTAATCAGCACATCAACTGCACTGAAGTGATTTGTGCTTCTGAACTACTTGAGGGGGATTCAGAGCGGTGCCACCTTGGGTAGCTTTAATCATCATCTTCTTGAGTCTTCTCTTTCATTTTATTTTTGGGACAGGGTCTCATTCTGTAACTCAGGCTGGACTGGACCCCGTGATGTTATTGCCTTCATCTCCCAAGTGCTAGGACAGGTCTGCATCCCTGTGCCTGGACTCTATCAACGTTTTTCCCCCATAGATCAAACAGAGCTGTGATGAACCAGGCCCTGCTCCAACCTGTCAACTCTATACTGGCTAAGGGATAAGCAACCTGTCAGGTTGTGTGGACTTTGGTAGCGCCCTCTGGACCAGCAGCAGGGTGCAGTGTTGCCCTAGGGATGGTGTTGAAAAGTTACTTTTGAAAGTCTGTACAGTGTGAGCTGTTGATCTTTCTCTCTGCTAATTTTCTTTGAGTCTTGCTAGAAGACGCAGGAAGTTCCAGGGGGTATGGCCAATGTTGGGTTCTTGAGCATAGACTTTATGGCTAGTGAGGAGTTCTGGACCATGGGGAGATTACATATGGCCACATCCGTGGTGAAGAGCTGGCTTGTGATTGGAATCTATGATTTCTCCCCACTGCTGGCTGCTCTGATCTGTGGTGAGCAAGTTTTCACTCAGCCTCCTAGGATAATGGCGGCCCAGCAAAGAGATTGCTTCACTCATTCAGATGTGCTGCTGTGCATTTCTGGGGAGTCACGATGGGGTTGAGAAGAATCTTTACAAAACAAAACACCAAAAACAAACCAACAAACAAGCAAAGCATCGTACCACCTTGAATAGCCTTTTCGCTCTGTCTTTTCTCTCCCATGTTCATAAGACTATGAAGATGTGGGCTCAGGTTGTCTAGGTGTGGTGAATATTCATAGATCAAAGGCCACTTAGGCCTTCCATGCCTCTCTGGGGGTGTAGCCTCCACGTAGATTCTTGTCTGATAATTCCTTTGAACATTTTCATGGTCTTATGCAATAGAAGAAAAATGGATTTCACTTATTTTAAGTTGTTTTGATCAGGGAAACTAATAGCAATGTTTAACCTTCCATATTATAAGACACAGATTTCTTTTCTTGCTGTTGTTGTTATAAATTAGTGTTTTTTAAATGTATTTTTAAGTTAGCATGGAGAGTAGTGGGTTTAATTATAGCATTTTCATACATATACGCCATTAAACTTTGTTCTTATTCGCCTCCCCTCCCCCTCCTCTCTTATTCCCGCCTGCCCCCTCTTGCTGGTTCTCCTCTCCCCCCACATAGTCTCTACTTCTACTTTTATGTCACATGTATTCCATTATTCTAGGAGACAGATTTCTGTCGCAAGCGTTTCCCCAGGCTGCTCTTCAGCTGAGCATTGGACGTGAGGACTCATGAATTGGTGAGGAATCTGGAGTGTGAGACATTGAGGGTCTCTAAATGTTATCTTACTTATTGCCACTTGGGCCATTAGTCTGCTGGTGGCGCCATTTACAGGAAACCAGGGAAAGACCAGCCATTTAAGATGCAAAATACGTCTTATACAAACCTGTATGAGAAGCAAAGTCCTGATTCAGTAACAGTATTCTACTGTGGCTTCCTAAACTTCCTAAAATTGTTACTTCTTGTACCTGCCTCTCTTCTCTGAGAACAAGGGTCCTGTTTTGACAGGCATTGGATACAAAGATGCTTACTCCCTTAGATGCTCAGAGTTGACTGATACATTTTATGTCCTCCCTGTCCTCAGGATGGTTCCCATGGATACCCAACACCCAATCCATGAATGCATGCATGCCTCTCTGCATGTACCTATGAATCAACGCATCTGTCATCTGTCCATCCATCCATTGGTTCATCCACACATTTATTCATCTATCTATGTATCTATGTATCTATGTATCTATGTATCTATGTATCTATGTATATCTATGTATGTATGTATGTATGTATGTATGTATCTATCTATCTATCTATCTATCTATCTATCTATCTACCTACACATGCCTCTACCCATTCTTTCCTCCAGTATCCATCCCATTATCCACCCATCAACCTATACATCATTTAACTATCGACCTCTCCATCTATCCATCTATCATCTAACAAATGGAGCCACAGTAGGATTCCAGTTTGGGAACCCATTCTGAGACAAACTTAGAGAGAAAAGTGAAACTAGCTAGGTATCTTGTATATAGTAACAAACTTGCCTTAAAGGATTTAGGGTTCCAGGATGCCTTTCCATAAACTACCCATGTCGAATTCTTCATCGTGTCCATTTCATTAGAAAATTACTGCTAACTCTATTTTGTATGAAAATAAGAATGAGAGACAGTATTGAGTGAGGAGTAGATTAATACTTAAAGAGAAATGAAGATTCCTTAATGTATAATTATCACAACAACAATCCATTGTTAATTTTTTTTCTGTGTGATTCGAAAGAAAAGAGATGCTTCTTTCTGTGTTTCATTGTGTTTTCAAAGGGAAGACATGAGATTAGAACAATGTCTTTCTGGAGTGAGGTCCTGGCTCAGGGTAGGCAAGGTTGCGCTATAATAACACAGGAAAACCCAGATCTCTGTAGTGCAATGTACAGAAAGCTCATTTCTCATTTACACAAAGATCAGGGGTGGTGGTCCTGGGTTTTGTTGTTGTTTGTTTTTGTTTTTTTTTGTTTTTTGTTTTTTGTTTTGTTTTGTTTTTGTTTTTGTCTTTTTTTTTTTTTTTTTTTTTTTTTGCTTTTTGCTTTTTAAGTGTCTAACTTGAGACTGAGGAAATTGTTTTTCTGGGATGCCCTCATTCTGAATACCATTAACCAACTTGAACTAGTTGACATTCATAAACTATTCCACCCTGAAACTTGAAGCAGAAGCCATGCTCTTTTTAAGGGTCCAGAGAACACTTACAGAGTTAGATCATGTTCTGGGCTCTGAAACTAATCCATTAGCTTTGATGGCTTTAAACGGGTTTGGGTCATATGCAGTGTTTTCTCTGGCCAATATAGAATTGACTTAGAAAACCCACAACAAAAAAGGTCTCTGGGGAAGCCCCACATAGCTAGAAACCAGACACAGGGCTTCTAAACAGACACAGAACAAAGGATGGGGGGGGGGGAAGCATCCCTGTCTAAATGAAACAGATCATGCAAATTCGGGCAGTGAAACCATGGTGGCAACTGTCAGGAAACTGATGGTGGTAAGTGTGTAAACTTGAAAAGTGGGAATTCAGAAATAAATGACCCCGGCTTTGAACTTAATCAATTCAAAAAAACCCCAACTTTCAGGCTGACAAGATGGCTCAACTGTGCAAGCCTGGCAACTGGAGTCCAAGCTCCAGAATCCACGTAAAGACTGCCGGAGAGAACTGACACCACAGGGTTGACCTCTGACCTCCTCCACAGAACATCCTTCCCATCCCCAGTAACAATGCTAAAATTAAGAAACAAAGAAGGTAAATTTAACCCACACCAAGAAAATGAAATAATAAAGTTCGGCATGAAGAATCAATGGTATAGAAAAAGATTAGGGGAAAAAATTCATGAAATCCAAATAGATCAATATCTACTAGAAAAAAATCCAATCTGTAATCAAAAGCTTTTTAATAAGGGAAACTTCAAACTGGAGCTGGTAGCACAAGGCTGCAGTGCTCACCGGCTGAGGAGCTGAGGGAAGGGGATCACAAGTTTAAGGCTCTCTTGGGTTACACAGAGAGTTCGAGCCTAGCCTAGGTAACTCAGCAAGACAGTTTCAAAATTAAAAGTATGAATAAAGCTAGGGACACAGGCCAGTGGCAAAGCACTTTCCTTGCATGTGTGACACTTTGGGTTCCATCCCCAGTACTGCAAAATCAAAAACTGAACTGAACTAAAATGAAGCAGTGCCCTCCAAACCCATATGTTCTTTTTGAAGAATTCTATCAAACCTTTAGGAAATGGGAGAATACTGTAGAAGTGTACCATATAACTTTTAGGAAATGGGAAAATGCTATACCATATAAGTGTAACTACTTCAGAAAGCGGAGGAGTCCCAAAAATGCCTCCGTTGCTTCTATTCAACACTGTACCAGGGTTCTGGCCACTGCAACTAGGTAAGGAGAGGCCAAAAGCATCCAAAAGATAAAGGGAGAAGCTCAAAGTCGCTACACTGTCTTGTCACTGTAGACAGGACTGTCTATATAGAAAATCCCATGCTGAGCATGGCGGTATAACTCTGTAACAGTGACAGAACCAGTCAAATTATGCTGCCGGAAACCAAAGTTCTATTGAACCGCATAATAGGAAGCCCCGAACAATAATCAGGGCACTGGAGCATCTTTGCCCATGGGTTCAAACTCACATGTAAAACTTTCTGATCCATTCTGTTTCTTTGTTTTTCAGTAAAGTTTTCTCACTGCAAACAATTAAAATAAAATAAAGGGCAATATGATTCACCATAGAATAAAGATGTAACATACTTGTTGATAATTCCCACAAGAGATAAGAAATAGCAATATTTGAAAACTCTGAAACATCACTGAATAAATAATAAATAAAATAAAGAAAAAGCAGTATGCAGTATGGATCAGGTCTGAGGAATTTATGTCATTAGGAACTCAGTTCTTTCCAAAATCCATGTGGAAATGCTAAGGACCCAGTACCCTCAGAATAGCAGCAAAAAGGGCACAAGGTTTGAAGCCTTGAACTTTCTGGTTTTGAGGTTTGTTATGACAGTCATCAAGTTGGAATCCAGAGAGACAAGAGAACAGGGTGAGAACAGGAAGAGATGCGACCTGTGTGGACAGGGTTTCAATAAAGGTGAACAGTGACAGAGTGTGGGAGAAGAGGCCCTTTAAACAAATAAATCGGAGGCATTTGGACGTCTGCTTGGAAGGCAAACAAACCAGGGCAGAGTGGAAGCAGTAGGAGGTCCCCTCACTGCAGCCCTGAGCAGGTTAGAGTTGGAACCCAAATCCTTCTCTCTCCAACTTCATCCTGACAATGAAATGTAATATAGTGTGCCTGTGTACATGCTGGAGTTGGAGTACTTATTCCTGCTTGTACAGGACTAAAAATGTACATCTCTGGAAAATGGGAAGGTCATATGCATGAGTTAAGAGAGTGTGTGTGTGTGTGTGTGTGTGTGTGTGTGTAAGTACATGCATGGGCACATGCAATATTGTACATGCTTGTATGAACATATTTACATGTGTGTCAATGTGATATGTATATGTATGAGCACATGTGCACCCATGTGGGTATCTGCATCTTCAGGGTGGACAGCTACACTGATCCTGTGTAATAAGGGTTGAGTGACTCAGTCTAGGGCACCCAGAGAGGAGAAGTACGTGAATCACTGCATTCCCCTGACTTCAGGAAGTACTCTGCCTCCGGCTCTCAGTGATGTGCTTTGAGTGTGGTTGAATTTGGTAATGTACAGCCTGCCTTATTAAAATACACACTGTGCCTTTATGAATCTTTAATATGAAGCACTTAGTAAGAAGCCCATAATCTCAAGTGAGCTTCGGAAAAGAGGCCCAGTCGGGGAGAGGAGCCCTTTCTGCAGAGGCTGCAGCGAGAAGAGGGGGTTAGAGTGGGGTTGAGAGGTTCTCAGACAGCATCAGGGATCCCATGGGTGGAGAACTGGCTGCTGACAGACAACAGTCAGATCTGCTCTTGAAACTTTAACCTGGAGGTGTACAGCTAGGAGTTGAGTGGTGGTCGGCTGTTAAGCTCAAAGTTCTTTACAGTAGGGGCTGCAGTTCCTGTTTTCACTCTCACAACTAATTTATTTGAATTACTGGGCAGCAGGCGTGTGTGTGTGTGTGTGTGTGTGTGTGTGTGTGTATGTGTGTGTGTGTGTGTGTGTGTGTGTGTGTGTGCATGTAAATACAAAAATACAGTGCAAGTAGTGAGTCTACGGAGACAAGTACAGAGGAAGAGGCAGGGAAGGAAGACTACAGCTCCTTTCTCAAGCAGAACGGGTTTAGATCTAAGCGTTCAAGCCCTGTCCAGGGCTGAGTTTCTGGTTGGGATGCCTCAGGTACCTAGTCTTTACTGAGACAGGAGCAGGATAGGTATTGCCTCCCTAGCTCCTTGCCATAGCCTTATGGCGTTGACTATTTAAAGGATGAGGAAAGTCAGGCTGCAACTGATGCCAGTCGCCCAGGGCACATGCAGGGAAAAGCTAGCCTTTCCCAGATCCCCACTCTCCTGCTGTGCTAGCCTGGGACGGCCTGATCCTGTTGAACCTCTGGACTTCTGTTCCTCTTCTTGAAATGCCTTTGCCTGATATGTAGGTGGCCCTTTCTAGTCCTCTGGATCTAATCCTGGAGGTTCCCCATTTACAGAGCCCCACTGACCATCTTGTTTAAGGTATGCCCTGTGGTTTGGTAACTGAGCCCTTTGGGGCTGCTGTTATTTATTTTCTTGACAGAACTTCCTACCCCCAGATTTACTCCAGTTTCACAATTTGTAGCATATTCTGTCTGCAGGGATTCTTTTATAATATTTTCTTGTTTTAAAGACACGTTTTATTTATTTACTTTGTATGTGTGCGTGTGCACGCATATGTGTGTGCATGTGTGTATGTGTGTGTGTATGAAGAGAGAGAGAGAGGAGGGAGAGAGAGAGAGAGAGGAGAGAGAGAGGAGAGAGAGGAGAGAGAGAAAGAGAGAGAGAAAGAGAGAGGAGAGAGAGAGAGAGAGAGAGAGAGAGAGAGAGAGAGAGAGAGAGAGAATGGGTCCATGTGTACCATGGGGTCCATATAGGGGTTAGGGGTTGGCTGCTTCTCCTTTTACTCTAAGGAACCAGGGAACTGAACTCAGGTTCGGTGGTGAGCGTCTTTACTGCTTGAGCCTTCTCACTGTCTCTCTTTTCTTGCGGTAAGCTCCACAAATGGAGGAATTTCTGTAAAATCACCCGTGTGTGGCTCAGAGTCTGGCATACAGATGATGTTCATAGATACGGGCTGCTTGCGTGCCGGCAGGACGGAGACATTTGCCCCAGAGTCCAGAGAAAACCAGCAGCAGAGGCAGAGTTTGAAGGAGCCTGCATCCCAGAGCTCTGCCCCTCTCCACTGTCTCACTGGATTTCCCATCTTCTATGACTCCTCCATGTAAAACCCTATTTTTCTGGTTTGCTAACTGTGATAGTGAAAACTGCCTCCGCTGACAAGAGCAGGGACCCAACTGCCATTCATTGTCTGACATGGCCACAGTGGTTAGGACTCAGTCCTCCTAGTTTGCCATGCGAGTCTCGGTTTCAACCTGTGCTGAGTTAATACAGAGTCAGCACGGATAGGGTGCTCAGTAGCAGAGAGGTTCCCTTTTCTCCAGCATCTTCCATTGCCATGGCTACCACATGCTTCTCTTTCTAACAGCATCAGGGATGAGGGATGTTAAGAGTCAAAGATGTACTCGAGGCAACCCCAGGTCATCCTGGCCATATCCATGCACAATGCCTTCCCTCTGGAATTGTCTTAGAAATGAAGCTAGGCATAGAGGAGCCTTGGTGAGCCAGGGCTGGCAAGCTTCCTTTGTACTGGACCGCTGCGGGTGTCTCAGGCAGCTCAGGGAAGCAGAAGAGCTTAGTTACTAAAGGAGCTTGTCCATGAAGGCTGCCCAAGGTTGAGCCACTCCCTGGCTCTCACACTCTGTCCTCTTGCTTAGCTATGTGGGTATATCTCACAGCAGAAGGGGCTGGGAGGGGGTACCAAAGAGGAGGTGCTGTGTGTGCCTCCCCTGAAGCAGCTCGAGCACACGCAGTTATAAGACAGTGGGCAGATGACAGAGTTAGTTAATGTAACAAGCCCTTTAAGCATTTAGCCACATTCGAGTGTTTAATCAGCTGTGTAAAGTGCAATATCTATCTTTCAATTTTATGCCATTAGGGGAGACAAGATTTTGATTAGGTACTTAATCTGTGCACGGAAAAAACAGGCCCACAGCAAGCCCATGGTGGGGAGGGAAAGGGACATTGGATGGGGGATTCGATAAAGGGGAAAGACAGAAATTTAACATAAAAGAGAATTAGTGCAGCTCCTTTCAATTTAGTGCCCAGGCTTTATGGCCTAATCAATTAGAGGCCTGGCCGGGGCTGCTGGGAAACTGCTCGGCTGGGCTGGAGGCTTGGCCATATTAATTCCCTTCATTACGTGGGGGTCAGGCCGAGGGCTTGGCGGGGGCTCTGTAAGGAATGGGTCACTTCTCGGGCACTGGTTTGAGAGGCAGAGAGAGGAGGTCAAAGGCTTTCAGGCTGGGTTCTGGACGCACCAGGAAATCTGGGTTCCCAGGTGGGTGAGCCTGGGAGGACTCTGGAAGGGCGTAGTAGGGCACGTGATGTGGTAGGACAGACGGGTGTGTGAGCCCTTTTATAGTGGGATAGGATGGGGCCCGGCTTTGCATGCCAGCTTTCTGACCTATTGGCTGTGTGATCTTAGGCAAAAAGCTTGGGCTCTCTGTTCTGCAGTTTCCTGAAGAGTTGCAATGGAGGGTTACCTTAAAGGATGCTTTGAAGAATGGGGCTTGTACAAGGCTTACTATAATATGTGCCACAGAGTATTTTATTTTTAATGTCATTAATGAAGGTTTTGTTTGCATTAATTCTAATGGCTGCCACCACTTTCTTTGGGTGCTAAGCACTGTGTAAGCTAATATATATGCCACTGGCAGGACTTCTCTAGGTCAGTGCTCTGCTGCAGTGTACAGATGAGGGAACAGGGGCACAGGGTGACACTGGCTTGCTCATGGTCACTCAGTGCTGGGGTTCCCTGAATCAGTACCTCCTGTTGTGCACTGCTCTCGTCCCTCTGACATAGCAGAGCTGTGGGAACGGCTACGACAGCAGATAAGGTCACTGCAAAGAAAGTGGCATCCCCGAGTCATCCAAGGGCTCTGGTCTTAACAGACCAGGCTTCAGTTACTGAGACAGTTGGAGAAAAGGAGCCAGAGGCCAGAAAGCGATCAATCTTCACAGAATGCTGGGCACCGAAGACAGGAATGACTTAACCTTACCTAGGTTTTCGGAGGAAAGCATTGGCTTGTAAAAGATGGGAAGGGGTACTTTTGTTTGGGGTAAAATAGAGATGAGCCTCCGGCCTCCCTCTTAGGGTCTTCTCTTTGGTTCCACGGTGCCCTTAAGATACCCACCTAGGCAGGTCTCATGGTTCAGAGATCCTAGTGGGGAGCCATGTACGCTGTCAGTGAGCTGGGAGTGAGATCTGATGACATCCGAAATGTGCAAGAAAGGGAGGCCTTCCACACAGGGCTCATTGGACCAGCAGGCATTTGGCAAATATGAGATGGAGAGAGTAGGTAAGCAGGGATCACCGGATGCTTATTGACTGATCCCTTACTTTTCTGTTTCCTTTCCCAGTAGCCACCATAGTCTGGTTGTGAGAATGTGCTAAGTGATGGCAGGTAGAGTGCCCGGATGCATGACCCCACTAGGCATCTGAGAGAATTAGATTCTGTTAAGGCTGCCTGCCGTTTAGGGTCTTTCTAAGGACACAGATGCTGTTTTGCATACACATTATCCCATGGCATCCCATGGCATCGGTCTGGATGGTTGGTGGGGTACCCATCGTGTGGGCAAAGAGGTTAAGGTCACAGGGAGCATGTTATGCTTAAGATGTCACAAGGCAGGGTTGGCATATGGTAGGGTTGGGTGGCGTACCCTCTGCTCCAACCCTTGTTGCTTCTGAAGGCCTCTTGCACTCAGTGGAGCTGTCAGGCAGACAGGGTGAGGCATGTTGACTGGGCCCTTTGGGAGCTTGGCTTATTCCATGGGTAACTGCTGAGAATTTACTGTGTGCCATATACTCCCAGTCCCGGGAAGGTCGGAGTGACCTCTGGTGTCATTGTCACTGAGCAACCCTTGCACATCTGCTTGTGTAATGACAAAGTGAATGATTAAAGGGAGTGAGTGTCCAGGCCTCAGCGTCCTTGAGCAGAGAGCAGGGAAATGTGAACCACGATTTTCCTGTTTGAAGTCATGATTGGCTGAGAGTCCGCAGCAGAGTGGACAAAGAGGCAACAGACTTTGGGTTGAAGTCGTGGGCCACCTCCTTAGAGGGGAGAAACCATACTAATTCTCCATTCACTTTCTTATGTCTGGACCAGAATCCTGCTTCCTTCTTTTTTCCCCTTGGTAGAGACGATCAAGACTCCTGGAATCAAGATACTCACGCTATTCTTGGGAGAAGATGGCACTTAGAGTAAATGAATAACCAGTATAGATGTGGGAAGGGGATAGGGTTGATCATCAGGACAGGCCTGTTTTCAAATGGGGACTGGCAAAGCTCCCATGGTCAGCGATCCAAGTCCCTCCCATTGTCCTCTTTTGTACATGGAATTCAGTTGGGACCTTCACTGCCATCTGCTCGACTATTGTCTAAGCTGTCTCTTGTTCTATAGTGGCCGAGGACAATGATTGCAACAGGGACTATCTAGCTCTCTAACCCAGAAAACGTTTGGGACTCTCGGTTTAGAGCAACCCATCTTTATCTTCTGCCTGTGCTTCAAGTCCTTCTGGGTTGATCCATGCACACAACTTATTGATCATCCAGGGACCCAGCCTGGTGACACACCTCCATTTAAAATGTTCATAAGAGGATATTGGGAAAGTCCCTATATGCTTTGCAATGTCCTTTCCCAAAGCGACATGTGCTATTTCTGCTCAGAATCCATCCACTCCACTCAAGAGAACAGTGTGGGACTTTCCATGGGCTTGGAAAGAGAACAGTGAGCAGTATTTGGCAACCCATTTCCGTGACTGCGAATATTGTTGGATGCACTCAAGGAGGGCTAAGCCATTGGGAATGGCAGGGCCTTTGCTTTGGGTGTGTATGTGGAGGCCAGAGGCTGATCCTGGGTGTCTTTTCCTGGGTTTCTTTACCTTGAGGTCTTTGGGGTTTTGTTCTCTCACTGAATATGGAACTCACTGATTGGCTGCCCTGACAGTCCAGCAAGCCCTTGGATCCCCTTGTCTCTGCCTCCCAGCTCTGAGCTTGTAGATCTGTGCAGTAGTAGACAACAAGATAGATGCCCAATGGTCTAGGCAAGTGACTCTAACTGCCCCATCCTAATGTGACGTTGGAGAAGTGGCTCAGTCAGTAAAGTGCATGTCACCCAAGAGTTCAATTGCTAGCACCTGCACATAAAACCAGGCATGGCGGCACCTGCCTTTAACCCCAGAACTGGGCAGGTGAAGACAAAGCAACCACTGGAGCCTACTGGCCAGTTAACTAAGCCTATTTGTCTAGTTCCAGGCCAGTGGGAGACCCTGTCTCTAACGTGTGTGTGTGGGCAGCTCAGAGGAAAGATCCCTGGGGTTGACCTCTGCTCTCCCTACACACATGTATGTATCATGCATATATACACACCTGCTTATGGTGTTCTGGCTTGTTCATAAGCAACTTACAGAGGAATAGGTTTATTTCACCTTACAGTTTCAGGCTACAGCACTTCTTTGCTGACCAGATAAGAACGTCTGGAAGGAGGCTGGAGGCAGGAACTTGGTGTGGAACGTTGCTGACTGGGTTCTTCCGTTACCTTTTTTATACAGGCCAAGCCCACCTGTCCGGGGATGGCGCCACCAACCATGGGCTGTGCCTTCCTTCATCGGTTGGAAATTAAAAATGTCTCACAGGCAACACCAGAGAGGATAATGTGACCCAGGCAATTCCTTGCTTAAGGCTCCCACTCTCCCGGCGACTCTGGATTGTGTCAAGATGCTAGCGGAAGGTAACTATGACACATGGCAAACAGTTTGCTGACTGATCTCTGTCTTTAGACATGGTCGGGGGCATCTCAATGTTAAACAATATAGCCAGGCTTGGTCTGATAGGCATTTCAGCTAGATTGGAGCCTGGTCTGTCCACTGTGAAAATGCGACCCTATTCGGCCTCCAGGTTGTGCTACCTGCCCTCCTGGCCTATGGAAGGGGTGCTAAGAAAGTCACTGGATAGATTGATAGGGGAGCGTGCCCCCCTTGTGAACCGTTCGGGTGTTCAGCTGTCCTGCCCAAACCACCTTGCTCTAGCTACGTAGATTGTTTCTCCTGGGTTGCCCCATGCTGGGCACAGCAGGGCAGTTTTGCTGGTCCATTTGGGAGTGTTGGGCCCAGGAATAGGAGTGAGGCTCAGACTTTGGAGGCACTACATTAAGGTTATTAATAACCCTCTCAGCCATTATTGAAAAGATGCTCTCCCTGCCTGAATTTGCCACTATGGCAACCCATTTATTAAGGCCGTAAGAGCTGGAGTTGCTTCAGACCATATTTATTGCTGTGATTTGCTGAAGAAGCATCTGCCCTGGACTGGGGCAGTTGTGGGGAGATAGCACGACATGGCTCAGAGGCAAGGCAGGCCTTGGATCACCCTGCAGGAAGTCACCTAGGAGGCTGCAGTGTCCACCTCCCCTGTAGCGTCAGAACTTACCTTACAGAAGGGGATTTGGGGTGGATAGCCTAGGAATGCCTCCTCTTTGCATGTAGACAAGGCCAGCAGGAGTGAGTCTCTGGGGGCCCTGAGCTAGTGGGCAGCAGTGATGTCCTAAGAATTGGGGCCTTTTTCTTTTAAAGGTAGGGATTACCACTTTTTAAATAATTCCCATCCCTTCTATATACAACAAACCCATTTAAATAATAAAAACAGCAATAAGACCCACAGAGCACTACCAGCATCTAATGACATCAACACTGTGCCTGGCCTCTTCGCTTCCTTTCTGCAGGACAGTGTCAAAATGCACACTGGGTGGGTAAGTTGGAATCTGTGTGAGTGTGTGAGTTTCCATACACTGTCCAGCTTAAATACCAGGTCTTCCAGCTTAAATACCAGGTCTTCCTTTTCTTGCCGTTCAGAACTGTAGGTCTGAGACCAAGCTGTGCGCCGTCTGGTTTCTCCTGAGGCCTCATTCCTTGGTTTGCAGAGGGTATCTTCTTGGTGTATCTTTTTTTTTCTTTTTTTTTTTTTTCAGGGCTGGGGACCGAACCCAGGGCCTTGCGCTTGCTAGGCAAGCGCTCTACCACTGAGCTAAATCCCCAACCCCTTTCTTGGTGTATCTTTGTGTGCATTTGTGTTCTGGTCTCCTCAAGATAATGCCACTGGTATTGGACCAGGGCCTACCCTAGTGCCGACGTTCACCTCTAAAATGACCTTTTCTCAGATGCAGTCACACACTGAGGTTACTGAAGACTGGAGCTTTCAATATGAACTGAAGGAAATAGGAATCAGTCTACAACAGGACTGAAGTGTGTTCTCATGTCGGAAGTACTCTGCGGCCAGCCTGGAGTGTCCACCACACTCACCCCATTCTTTGCAAACCTGTTTCATGTTTGGCACTGTGTTGGGGGATGAGGATTCAATGGTGAGATCAAATAAAATTGTTGGGCCTGGGGAGATGGCTCAGTAGATAAGGTGCGTACCTTGGAAGCAGGAAGAACTGAGTAGCACCTCCACAATCCAGGTAAAAAGTGTCAGGCGTTGTGAGCGCACCTGTATTCTTTCTGTAGGTGCCCGACTGGAGATGGGCAGGTTCCTTAGGCTCCCTGGTCAGCCAGGCTAGCCTGCTTGGAGGAATTCCAGGCAATGGAGAGACCCTGTCTCAAAGCTCAAGGCAGACACTGCGTGCAGTAGTGCATGCCTTTAATCTCAACACTATGAAGACAGAACTAGGCATATCTCTGTGAGTTTGAGGCTGCCCTGGTCTACATAGTGAATTTGACCAGTCAGGGGTATATAGTGAGACCCATAAGCATTAAGTGGAAGAAAACAAGAGAGCAAGGAACCCATGTGAGATGTGGTTGTTGAGCCTAAGTGGCACATAGAGCCACTGTAGGACATCATGTAGGGATGGAATGGACAGGTAACTCAGGTGTTAGTACCAAAGCCCATCCTGCCTGTAGAGAGAAAACAAGGTAGGCCAGGGAGGCACACATGTGTGGCTGGAGGGGGGTATCCTGATGGACAACCCCTGTCTCCCCTTTTCCTGATTGAATATTGGAGGTTATCATTCGGAGGCTAGGAATCAGAGACACCCAGCCACTGTGCTTTTGTGTTGGATAATTTTTCTTAGTTTTTTTTTATTTTGAAATGATTTTACCCTCATGCTGAAATGGTAAAAAAATACAAAAAGTTCATGTCACCCACTTTCTACATCTTCTATTGATAACGTGGTATGGAATCAAGTCAGGGAGCTGCTGTTAGACAATAGTGTGGGGGACAGAAGTCCTTGTCTTGTAAGTTTCTATACAAAATTTTCTACCTAGTTCTAAGACATAAGCTTCTAAGTTTCTAAAGACTATAAATTATATGTTTTAATTTATCCATTTATCTATATGTGTGTGTGCGCCTTGGCATGTATCTTGATTAGTTTTTGTTACCTAGGTAACTATGGTCTCATTAGAAAAGGGAGCCTCAACTGAAGACTTGCCTTTATCTGGGGCTGGAGAGACTGCATTGCAGTTAAGATCACTAGTTAGTCTTCCAGAGGATCGTGGTTCAAATCCCAGCACCTACATGGCAGCACCTGTAACTCTGGTCCCAGGAGATCCCATGCTCTCTTCTGCCCTCCTCATGTACTGATATTCATGCAGGTGAAACATGCAAAAATTAAAAAAATAATTTAAAAAAAGAAAAAGAATTGCTTCTATCAGATTGACCTATTCACATGTCTCTGAGGTATTGTTGGGGGAGGGCCTAGACCACTGTGGGTGGTGCCACCCGTGGGCAAGTGGTTCTGGGTTGTGTAAGAAGGCAAGCTGAGCAAGCCAGGGCAAACAAAGCAGTAAGAAGAAATTACTCTATGGCCTCTGTTTTAGTTCCTGTCCTGCGTTCCTGCCTTGTCTTTCTCAATGATGAACTGTAGCCTGTAAGACAAATAATGTTGGTCAATTTTTTTTTATCACAGCAGCAAAAAAGCACATGAGGGCAACATGCATGTGCAAGTCAGGCACCATTTTGCAGGAACTGATTCTCCCCACTACCGTGGGGGCTGAACTCATGTCAACAGCTTTGCTGACGGGCACCCTTTACTTGCTGAGCCATCTCACCAGGGCCTGCTACTAGACCTGGATGTTAAAAGATACAGTATAGAGAAGTCTAGGAAACATCGCCACGGCAGTGTCCTGTATTCTAAACAGCCAGAGAACTCTTTAGAGCAGAAGGGAGGAGCAGAGGAGTTGGTGTAAAGGCTTGGATGGTGGAGGGAGTTTTAGGTGGATTTCTACACTCATTTATAACCCTGGCTCTTCAGTCCACACCAGCCATAGCTACCTTGCTTTCAACTGACTACACTCTGCAGGTTCTTATAGCTCCTCTCTGTCTTGCTTATGCAGAAGCACGTAGGCTGTCTCACAGATCTCTCCACACAGCCTCAGCCTACTGGTCTCTCTTGTAGCGTCTTTCTCAACATACGTGGACCCCTTCAAATATCTTACTTTGCTCTGGATGTCTGTCTGTCTGTCTTTTCCTGTTTCTCCCATCTCAGAAATGTGTTTTTCCATATGCAAATTCAGCGCATCCTCCAGGGACTTGGCATACCTACCCCAGTCTCTACCCAGTCTTTAACTGACAGCATTCAGGGGTTAGTGCTGGCGTTCTCTACTTAGAGATATCCTCTATGGTCCCCTCCCCTGGTACTTTTACCTTATGTAATAATCTCTCTGGTTGACTTATTCTTGTTTTGATCCCATCAGTATGTTTATTTCGAAGACTAGAACTCAATCTATGTGGTCTTCTGATGTGAGCCCCACACCAGAAACTGACATTGAATAGGTGGCCAGTGCCCATTTGTAGATACAAGGGATGGGACATCACTGATAACAGTTCTACTAGATTAAAGTATCCTAATAGAAAAGTTTTATGCGTAGGGAGGCTCACTATTGGTCAGTGTATTGGTATAGCAATAGCAAGGCAAACTAGGACTTTGCACATGGGCAGCATGCATGAAGCCTCCAGCTGGCTACCTTGGGTGCTGGTGAAGAGCTTGCTGGGCCATGGACCACTGCCATGTTCAGGTGAGTTTATCTTCTGCACGGAGGGAGAGGCCCTTGATATGCCTCCTATTCATCTCTGGGTCTGTTTTCGCTCAGGAGTCAGTGCAGGGAAAGCTGCCACTGTAAATATTCTGATTGGACAAATGTTTTCACAAATGAGAAAGAGCAGCTCCCATTGCTAATGTTTTGTGAACGAGGCAGTCCAAATCTAATGCCCTGAGACACACACACCAGCAGGAGAGCTGGGTACAGAGCCAGGAGTCCCTCCCCAACCCATATCTGTCCCACCATTCACAGGCTCTCGGCCTCTCTCTCTCTCCTACTCTCTGGGCTCTTAGGACAGCAAGTATAAACCCATAAAGCTCTCTCCAGTGTATCTTGCTTACACCCTCTTATCAAAGTAGAAGGGGGGCTGAAAAGGGCTTTCAAAAGAGCCATCTGTTACTTTTCAAAAAGGCATTATCTGCTTCCCATCAGAGGGTTTTTGCTGTCTCTGCCATGTGTCTGCTCTCCCTCCGCTGTCTGAGAGAGCAGAGTGCATGGTGCCTCTCACTCTCCTGTCTGTGTGTGGCTGCTGGAGGTGGGTTGCAGATGGAGTATTTATCTAAAAGTGAAGAGATCTGACTTATAAGCAAGCCCAATATTAAATGTATAAATAATGCATCTCGTGGCGTTATTTATAATGGAATCACATCCCTATAATGTAATAAAAGTATGCAGGTTCCTAGAGCTTTACTTAACCCCTTCCTGCCTCTGAAGATGCAGTGGGGGTCTCACAGCTTTCTCTGTCCTTCAGGGCTTTAGGATGGGTCCACGTTCAAGGCCTATCGGGATTCCACATTCCACAGAGCTGAAAGCCCTGGCCGATTGCCTACAGGATGAACTTGACCCAGTGTTGGAGCAGTGATGTTTAAACTAGTGAGAGTTAAAGATGGGGCTTTCTTATCTTCAACCTGGTGTCTTAAAGCATGGGAAAGGAACTTTCATGTTTAGCCAGGTTCCCTGGTAGATGTCGATGCCATAAGTGGGGGCTGCTGAGTCTGGCTTACGGTGGGATAGACTCGAGAATTTTCCCAGATCTTTGCTCTCGAACTCACATACAAGTCAGTGTCGTTGGGTCTGTGCAGCAGTGTATGGCCCCGTTCCTACTTTCTCACTGTTACTACTCACCAGCCCATGCCTCATCTTTTCCTCTTTCTGTGTGATTTGACCCACACAACTGTTGGCAGACATTCTGTCCTGCTGGCTGGACCCTGCCTGATGGCCTGAGTCTCGCGTGCTCCTTGTTTATCAGATGCAGCAAATTCAGAGCAGACCGCGAAGAGCAGTGTTTACTTAGATGCTTGCAAGCGTGTGCCCAGGGCTCTGCAAACCCCTGGTCCTCAGCCTTTCCTGAGTTCTGAGTGCCACAAGAATATTCACCTGTCCCCTGATTTTGCTCTCCTCTTCCCCAAAGCCCTTGGCTCTGTACTTTGCTGTATCTTTAGATCACCGATCTTCCTAGGATGAGAAAATAATTTTCTACACTGGGTTGCAGAGCAAACAGAAGTTATGAGAGGGGTGGATGCTCTTGCAGTTTCTGCTCCCAACTCTGGCTGTCCACCTTCCTCTCTATCTCAGCTGGTGTTCACCCTGTCAGCCCTCTCTCCTGCCAGGCGGGATAGAGTCCTATCTCCAATATTAGGCTAATTCTTCTCAGTCCCACAGACCTATCCCTTCTGACTATCATTTCTATCTCTTTCCTTTCTGGTGTTTACCAGTTTTCAAACATATCCATCGGCACTCACCCCCGGATCGCTGCCCCATTGCTTTCCTAGTTACTTGCTATTTCCCATCTCAGACATATTTCATAATACCCGTAACTTTGTGTTATTAGCTCTTACCAAGATAAGAAAAGCCATGGATCGAATGTGCTAAGTGAGCAGGCATTAACTGACTACAATAAACCAACACTTGCTTAGGTGAGCATTAGAGTTTGGCTCTGCAGGGCACCTTTATTCTCTGCCCACTTTTCTCTTTCTCTGATTCCTGGATACTATGAAGGGAGTGCATTTGCTCTATTCACTCCCAGCCATGATCTTCTGCCCTAACACAAACCAACTGAGGCAGTACCAAATGCCTGTGGATGGGAGCCTTTGAAACTGTGAGCCAAGTGGGGTTATTGCTGTGACTATAACTGACTGTGTGGTTCAGGAGCTCTTGGAATTGGTTTATGGGAGGAATTTAGAAAGGCTTGGAGAGGTAAGCTAGCAATGCCCTTCATGTGTGAGTGGGGCTTAATGGGCAGCTTGGCTGTAAGTGCATAAGAAGAGAACACTGACAACATGGCAGAGAATAAACGACAATATTTTGGTGGTTTTAGATAGAAGTGTTGAATTAGACAGATCATGTCTTAGTCATGTGAAGAGACACCATGGCCAAGACAACACTTATTCAAGAAAACATTTAATTGGGGGCTGGGTTATAGTTTTAGAGATTTAGACTATGATCAGCATGGTGGGGAGCATGGTGCATGCAGGCGGGTGACAGAGCTACATTCTGATCCATAGAATGAGAGAGAGAGAGAGAGAGAGAGAGAGAGAGAGAGAGAGAGAGAGATGGGACCTTAAAGCCCACTCCCAGTGATCTGCTTCTTCCAACAAGGTCACACCTACTCCAAGAAGGCCACACTTCATAATATTCCTAATCCTTTCAAAGTATTCCACTCTTTGGGGACTAAGCAATCAAATATGAGCCAATGGGGGAGTGATTCTTACTGAAACTGCCATAGATCAGGAGCTGGACTTGAGGCTATCTATCATATGTTCTGGCAAAGAACTTACTACATTTTGTCTGTGCCCTGAGACTTTGTGTGAGAAATATTATAAATACAGTGTAGTATCCACCTGATTTTGAAAAGCAGACAGACAAACAGACAAACAAACAAACAAAAACAGAAAACTCCATCATTCTGGCAGCAACTTGGGTATCACTTGTTGTTGTTTCTAGGCAACAATAAGAAGAAAACTGTAGGACAGAAAGACTTGGAAAACTCACGGATTGGCCAGAATGGAAGCACATTTAATACTGTAGATGAGGAGGGTGTAGTTGCCCAAGAATGTGGTTGTGCCATCCAAAAAGAAGTCAGTAATTTGTACTAGGGCATAAAAATACCATTAGGGCATCTCAGGGGTTGTCCAGAATATACTCGTTGCAGGCTCAAAGGTGTAACAGCATTAACTTATTTACTCTGAGCAGAGGGCTTACACCAGGCCACTAAAGAAGTTATATTCCCAGGACTAATTCCACCATGATTTTCTGTATAGGAACTCAAAGGCTGTTGTATTTGTGGTCTCAGAGGGCTGGACTACTGTTTGACTAGGTGGTAGGCACTTGTCATTGGTACTGATGTTGTTTTTGAAGATACAGAATGTGAGAGATGACTGAACATAGAGGATTTCACATAGATATCAAAAGTCTTGGGCTGTCAGACAGTATGTAACAAAGCCAGATTCCCTGTGCACAGTTCTTGAGAGGGAGATGTGTGTATCTGTGAGAGCGAATCTGAGCCTGCAGTGGAGAAGTGAAGTTGGAGATGCCAGGAATAAGGAACAGCTTTTGAGGAGAACTGCAGGCACAAAGCAGAATCAGCCCAAAGCGAGGTCATGTGACTGCAGTCACCACAGTGCTGTGTCTACCTAAGCCCTTGTTGCTGATGTCACATTGCTGTGTACTCTTACTCTGGGTACTGAGCATGGAGTGTCTTACAGTTTCTATGGCTGTGATGATGACCAAAGCAACTTGAGGGAGGAAAGGGTTTAATCGGGCTTACTTTCCACATCACAACTCATCATTAAGGGAAGTTGTAACAAGAACCCAAACAGGGCAGGAACCTGGAGGCAGGAACTGAGGCAGAAACCATGGAAAGGTGCTGTTTACTGGCTTGCTCCTCATGGCCTGCTCAGCCTGCTTTTTTTATAGACCTCAGGGCCACCAGCCCAGGGGTGGCACCATCCACAGTGGGCTGGGCTCTCCCCCATCAACCACCAATTAAGAAGATGATCTATAGCTGGATCCTGTGGGGGCATTTTCTCAACTGAGCTTCCCCCCTTTCAGATAGTTCTAGCATGTGCCATGTTGACAACACTCGCCAGAGCTTGGGGCTATGGCACGTGATGTTGGCCCTTCTGGGGTTTAGCTTTGGCTCATTTATCCTTGGTGTTTGCTTGTTGGTGCCCTTTGGAATGGGCACATTTACTCTATGCTTGTCTCACTACTACATGTTAAATGCGTTATAGCTTTTTCTTTTTTTTTTTTTTTTGATTTTTATAGGGACTCATTTGCCCTAAGAGTTGGAGATCTTAGACATGGGCGTTTAAGCAGTGAGGGAGCTGATAAGACTTTGCGGAGTCCTGTGAAGGTGAGTTAAATGAATTTTCCATCATGCAATGGATCTGAGCTTTTGGGAGATAAAGGCAGAAAGTCCTAGCTTGGACTGTCAACCCACCCAAAGGGTTGAAGTTCCCGGCTGGTGGTGCTACTAGGAGGCGCTGGGAACATTAGACAATGTTGTCTAGCTGGAGGAAATGGTTCACTGGAGGCACGCCTTGGAGAACACCATTCATACCCTGCCTCTTCTCCCTCTAGCTTCCCAGCAGCCACGAGTTCAGTAGCTTTGTTCCTCCATGCAATCTCTGCCATGGCGTCTCATTTCAACAGATGATGGGAGATACCAATCAACTGGGAGCTGAACCCTCTGATACGGTGAGCCTGAAAAAGCCTTCCTTTTTTTCTTTTTTTATCTTCTTTTACATAGATATTTTGCCCAGTGATGGGATGTGACTAACACAGTGATCTAACAGCCAATGAAAGGACGAAGATGCTGGAAACTTGCCCAGAGGTACAAAGGAGAGTGGGATTTCAACCTGGGCAGTCTATCTTTAAAGTTTCTAGACTTTTCCACAAAGCTTTTAGCGTCAGTTTGTCTACCGTAATCTGAGTCTTACCCTTAGGCCAATGGAGAACAATGTGTTGTTACATCTAATGGGAACATCTAGGAATTAATTTCACGGATGGAGTGCCAGACAGCACTGGCCTCCTTAGCCATTTTTGGAACCTTTCTTTAAGGGAAGGTTTTGTCGAGAGCCCATTGTCCTGTTTCGCTTTAGCACCTCCGGTCACTTCTCGACCACATTCATGAGGTCTTCTCTGATTTAAGAAGCTGTCACATCATCTTGGGAGGTTTCAAGGTTCTACTCTTTGTCATCTTCCTCCCGTATACACTGTCCCTGTCTTTATTTACCCTTCATTTAAAGTCTTGGTTCTGATTTCTACACCAGAGCTTCATTTGTTTGGCGTCTCAATGCAAACCTTTCTAGAATTCAATCACTACTTGCCATCAATGCAGCTCTTCTCTTTCCTCTTTGACATAAGACAACCAGAAGCCCACTCAGGTACCTTTGCTGGAACCCGCATGGCATTTAGACTCTGTTACCATTATCGATGGCCAAGTTCTCTTAATAGTCACTGCCAAGCCATCCCTGCTCTCACCTCCACATACAGTCTGTCCCTCCTGGTGCCCTGACAACCCTGTAAATGTCATTTCCTCCCAGCGTCATTACCTGCTCATCTCCTGATTCTAGTCATGTGATTCCCTGTGAAGATTTTTCTTTTAAAAACATTGGTTATGGATATTTAAAATATGAATGAAATTATAAGAATAGTAGCACCTGTGCTCTATTTCCTACTTCCTGGATTTAACAAACCATATTTGGACTAACTAGTTATAAAATTCTACAGTTAGAGAAAAGGACAATCCATCCTCCCCATTTACCCTAGAGGTAATTATCAAATTTTCCATGTTTTAAAATTATATATGTAAATTTGTGTTCATGAATTAATTATTGTTTTGAATTTAAAAATTTTCCATAGATCTTATTGTACTGTGCTCATAATTCTGAAAATTTTTAATTACTATGACAATACCTAGATTCTTTTTTTCTTTTTTTCCTTTTATTGGAGTTTTTTAATTTACATTTTAAATGTTATCCCCTTTTCCAGTTTCCCTTCTGGAAACCCCCATCCCATCCCTCCCTGCTTCTATGAGGGTGCTCCCCCTCCACTTCCTCCCTCCTACCTCCCCTTCCTGACATTCCTCTACACTGGGACATCAAGCCTTCATAGGACCAAGGGCCTCTCATCCCATTGATGCCCAACAAGGCCATCTTCTGCTACATAAGCAGATGGAGCCATATGTCCATCCCAGTGTTCTCATGGGATGGTTGTTTTTATCCCTGGGAGCTCGGGGCGGGGGGGGGGGGTCTGGTTAGTTGATAATTTTGTTTTTCTTATGGGGTTGCAAGCCCCTTCAACTCCTTCAGTTCTTTCTCTAATTCCTCCATTGGGGTCCCGTGCTCAGTCAAATGGCTGATCGTAAGCATCTGCCTCTGTATTTGTAAGGCTCTGGAACAGCCTCTGAGGAGACAGCTATATCAGGCTCCTGTCAGCATGCACTTCTTGGTATCCACAGTATTGTCTGGGTTTGGTGTCTGTATATGGGATGGATCTGCCCAAGTGGGGGTAGTCTCTGGATGGCCTTTCCTTCAGTGTCTGCTCCACCCTTCATCTCCATATTTCCTCCTGTGAATATTTTTGTTCCTTTCCTTAAGAAGTTCCAAAGCATCCAGTCTTTGATCTTCCTTCTTCTTGAGCTTCATGTGGTTTGTGAATTGTATCTTGGGTATTCTGAGCTTTGGGGCTAAAAACCCCTTATCAGTGAATGCATACCTTGTGTGTTTTTCTGTGATTGGGTTTCCTCACTCAGGATGATATTTTCTGGTTCCATCCATTTGCCTGTGAATTTCATGAAGTCATTGTTTTTAATAGCTGAATAGTACTCCATTGTGTAGATGTACCACATTTTCTGTATCCATTCCTCTGATGAAGGACATCTGGGTTCTTTCCAGCTTCTGGCTATTATAAACAAGGCTGCTATGAACAATACTGAGATTATTATCTACCCATTCAAACTGCTGGGATGAGCTGCAGCCACACCCAGTTCCCCATTCTTGCTTCTTTCTAGATTTTCCAACTTACAAAATGGGTATGTGGTGTTCATCATACCCATTTATGTGTTATATGTTCTCCCCTCCAAGAGTCAGGCCTAAAATATCAGCACTGACCCTTATGGAGGTTGACTTCTGCCTTGCCCTGTTCAAAAATTTTAGAGGAAGCAGGAAGTTTAGGAGCAGAGTACTTCTCACAGTTGTGGGGACCAAACTCAAAGTGCTGTCAGACCCAGGAGGTCGCTCCCTCATACAGAGGCTTTTCCCATCCTAACATCACATGCCAGAAGCGACTTTTAATAGGAGCATTCAAAGTGATGCTTTTCCTGGGGAGACATAACACACACACATCTACTCATTCCAGATAGAGAACTTGTGACAAACCAAAGTAACGATTCTACCGATGACCACCTTGATGAACCAATGAGCTTTATTGGCGTTACTTAGAGGAGCAGGCATGACTCAAAGCAGCAGCATCTCTGAAAGGCCTACCTCACAGATGCCTGATGCTGGAGATCTCTGCACAGCTTACAGACAACTCAACAGGTCTGAGAATTTTCTCTGGGCAACTCAGCTGGCCAGACTTATCTCTCAGCAGTTCTTTACTGATTCTATAGCCTGTTTTCCCAGACCTGTGACTTTGTTCACGTCCTAAATTTCAGGAGCACTTTTCCCTCTTGGAAGGTTCAACTCTGTGGTAATTTCTATACAACTTCAATGCACAACCATCTTCCAAAGGACCCATTCCTCTTCCTATAGTCTTGATGGTAGGATTTTAACACTGAGTCTGGGGAACATTCATATTCTGATCGTAATAGCATCTTTACATATAGATGCCCACAATGCTCTCCTACAATACTGAGTTGTATACATTTAGATCTTTACCAAGAGGGAATGAAATTTCCATCCTCTTACATCATGACCTTGGTACATAGACACTTGAAATATGAACAATGAGAAGCAGTACACTATTGTTTAACTGTGTGTTTCCCTAACTGATGGTGTTTCTGAGGATTTTTGTTCATGATCTTTTATTTGGACTGCTAGTTTCAATCTCTTGTGTGTTTTTATATCATCTGTTACATTTGTTTGTGTTTTAAAATTAGCTTTTAGCTGTTTTTATGCTTCATGGAACCAATCCTTTATTGTCTATTCCCCTTCACTTATGAGGTCATCTCTTCCCCCAGAGTTGATTCTGCTGTGTTATATCCATCTTTACCATTTGATGTGTTGTGTGTGTGTGTGTGTGTGTGTGTGTGTGTATGCATGTGTAGGTACTTGTGTGTGTATGTGTGTGGGCCCTTATTTAAATATCTCACTCTTTGGCTTGGTTTTGATTTTACCTCTTTTTTTTTTTTTTGAGATACCTTCTCTCATGTAGTCCAGGCTGACCTTGAACTTACTCTATCGTCAAGAATGATCTTGAATTCCTGGTCCTCCTATCCCTACTTCCCAGGTGCCGAGATTACAGGTATGTACAACCATGTAGAGGCTACAGTCTATTCACTGGGTATTTTAGAGTTGGTTTGTTACTTTTTTTTTTTTAGAAAACTTTTATATTACTCTTTTTATTTATTTATTTTTTTATTAACTTGAGTATTTCTTATATACATTTCGAGTGTTATTCCCTTTCCCGGTTTCCAGGCAAACATCCCCCTCCCCCCTCCCCTTCCTTATGGGTGTTCCCCTCCCAACCCTCCCCCCATTGCCGCCCTCCCCCCATAGACTAGTTCACTGGGGGTTCAGTCTTAGCAGGACCCAGGGCTTCCCCTTCCACTGGTGCTCTTACTAGGATATTCATTGCTACCTATGGGGTCAGAGTCCAGGGTCAGTCCATGTATAGTCTTTAGGTAGTGGCTTAGTCCCTGGAAGCTCTGGTTGCTTGGCATTGTTGTACTTTTGGGGTCTCGAGCCCCTTCAAGCTCTTCCAGTTCTTTCTCTGATTCCTTCAATAGGGGACCTATTCTCAGTTCAGTGGTTTGCTGCTGGCATTCGCCTCTGTATTTGCTGTATTCTGGCTGTGTCTCTCAGGAGCGATCTACATCCGGCTCCTGTCGGTCTGCACTTCTTTGCTTCATCCATCTTGTCTAATAGGGTGGCTGTATATGTATGGGCCACATGTGGGGCAGGCTCTGAATGGGTGTTCCTTCAGTCTCTGTTTTAATCTTTGCCTCTCCCTTCCCTGCCAAGGGTATTCTTTTTCCTCATTTAAAGAAGGAGTGAAGCATTCACATTTTGATCATCCGTCTTGAGTTTCGTTTGTTCTAGGGATCTAGGGTAATTCAAGCATTTGGGCTAATAGCCACTTATCAATGAGTGCATACCATGTATGTCTTTCTGTGATTGGGTTAGCTCACTCAGGATGATATTTTCCAGTTCCAACCATTTGCCTACGAATTTCATAAACTCGTTGTTTTTGATAGCTGAGTAATATTCCATTGTGTAGATGTACCACATTTTCTGTATCCATTCCTCTGTTGAAGGGCATCTGGGTTCTTTCCATTTTCTGGCTATTATAAATAAGGCTGCGATGAACATAGTGGAGCACGTGTCTCTTTTATATGTTGAGGCATCTTTTGGGTATATGCCCAAGAGAGGTATAGCTGGATCCTCAGGCAGTTCAATGTCCAATTTTCTGAGGAACCTCCAGACTGATTTCCAGAATGGTTTTACCAGTCTGCAATCCCACCAACAATGGAGGAGTGTTCCTCTTTCTCCACATCCTCGCCAGCATCTGCTGTCACCTGAGTTTTTGATCTTAGCCAATCGCACTGGTGTGAGGTGAAATCTCAGGGTTGTTTTGATTTGCATTTCCCATATGACTAAAGATGTTGAACCTTTCTTTAGGTGTTTCTCAGCCATTCGGCATTCCTCAGCTGTGAATTCTTTGTTTAGCTCTGAACCCCATTTTTTAATAGGGTTATTTGTTTCCCTGCGGTCTAACTTCTTGAGTTCTTTGTATATTTTGGATATAAGGCCTCTATCTGTTGTAGGATTGGTAAAGATCTTTTCCCAATCTGTTGGTTGCCGTTTTGTCCTAACCACAGTGTCCTTTGCCTTACAGAAGCTTTGCAGTTTTATGAGATCCCATTTGTCGATTCTTGATCTTAGAGCATAAGCCATTGGTGTTTTGTTCAGGAAATTTTTTTCCAGTGCCCATGTGTTCCAGATGCTTCCCTAGTTTTTCTTCTATTAGTTTGAGTGTGTCTGGTTTGATGTGGAGGTCCTTGATCCACTTGGACTTAAGCTTTGTACAGGGTGATAAGGATGGATCGATCTGCATTCTTCTACATGTTGACCTCCAGTTGAACCAGCACCATTTGCTGAAAATGCTATCTTTTTTCCATTGGATGGTTTTGGCTCCTTTGTCAAAAATCAAGTGACCATAGGTGTGTGGGTTCATTTCTGGGTCTTCAATTCTATTCCATTGGTCTATCTGTCTGTCTCTGTACCAATACCATGCAGTTTTTATCACTATTGCTCTGTAATACTGCTTGAGTTCAGGGATAGTGATTCCCCCTGAAGTCCTTTTATTGTTGAGGATAGCTTTAGCTATCCTGGGTTTTTTGTTATTCCAGATGAATTTGCAAATTGTTCTGTCTAACTCTTTGAAGAATTGGATTGGTATTTTGATGGGGATTGCATTGAATCTGTAGATTGCTTTTGGTAAAATGGCCATTTTTACTATATTAATCCTGCCAATCCATGAGCATGGGAGATCTTTCCATCTTCTGAGGTCTTCTTCAATTTCTTTCCTCAGTGTCTTGAAGTTCTTATTGTACAGATCTTTTACTTGTTTGGTTAAAGTCACACCGAGGTACTTTATATTATTTGGGTCTATTATGAAGGGTGTCGTTTCCCTAATTTCTTTCTCGGCTTGTTTCTCTTTTGTATAGAGGAAGGCAACTGATTTATTTGAGTTAATTTTATACCCAGCCACTTTGCTGAAGTTGTTTATCAGCTTTAGTAGTTCTCTGGTGGAACTTTTGGGATCACTTAAATATACTATCATGTCATCTGCAAATAGTGATATTTTGACCTCTTCTTTTCCGATCTGTATCCCTTTGATCTCCTTTTGTTGTCTGATTGCTCTGGCTAGAACTTCAAGAACTATATTGAATAAGTAGGGAGAGAGTGGGCAGCCTTGTCTAGTCCCTGATTTTAGTGGGATTGCTTCAAGTTTCTCTCCATTTAGTTTAATGTTAGCAACTGGTTTGCTGTATATGGCTTTTACTATGTTTAGGTATGGGCCTTGAATTCCTATTCTTTCCAGGACTTTTATCATGAAGGGGTGTTGAATTTTGTCAAATGCTTTCTCAGCATCTAATGAAATGATCATGTGGTTCTGTTCTTTCAGTTTGTTTATATAATGGATCACGTTGATGGTTTTCCGTATATTAAACCATCCCTGCATGCCTGGGATGAAGCCTACTTGATCATGGTGGATGATTGTTTTGATGTGCTCTTGGATTCGGTTTGCCGGAATTTTATTGAGTATTTTTGCGTCGATATTCATAAGGGAAATTGGTCTGAAGTTCTCTTTCTTTGTTGTGTCTTTGTGTGGTTTAGGTATAAGAGTAATTGTGGCTTCATAGAAGGAATTCGGTAGGGCTCCATCTGTTTCAATTTTGTGGAATAGTTTGGATAATATTGGTATGAGGTCTTCCATGAAGGTTTGATAGAATTCTGCACTAAACCCGTCTGGACCTGGGCTCTTTTTGGTTGGGAGACCTTTAATGACTGCTTCTATTTCCTTAGGAGTTATGGGGTTGTTTAACTGGTTTATCTGTTCCTGATTTAACTTCGATACCTGGTATCTGTCTAGGAAATTGTCCATTTCCTGAAGATTTTCAAATTTTGTTGAATATAGGTTTTTATAGTAAGATCTGATGATTTTTTGAATTTCCTCTGAATCTGTACTTATGTCTCCCTTTTCATTTCTGATTTTGTTAATTTGGACGCACTCTCTGTGTCCTCTCGTTAGTCTGGCTAAGGGTTTTATCTATCTTGTTGATTTTCTCAAAGAACCAACTTTTGGTTCTGTTGATTCTTTCTATGGTCCTTTTTGTTTCTACTTGGTTGATTTCAGCTCTGAGTTTGATTATTTCCTGCCTTCTACTCCTCCTGGGTGTATTTGCTTCTTTTTGTTCTAGAGCTTTTAGGTGTGCTGTCAAGCTGCTGACATATGCTCTTTCCTGTTTCTTTCTGCAGGCACTCAGCGCTATGAGTTTTCCTCTTAGCACAGCTTTCATTGTGTCCCATAAGTTTGAGTATGTTGTATCTTCATTTTCATTAAATTCTAAAAAGTTTTTAATTTCTTTCTTTATTTCTTCCTTGACCAGGTTATCATTGAGTAGAGCATTGTTCAATTTCCACGTATATGTGGGCATTCTTCCCTTATTGTTATTCAGGACCAGTTTTAGGCCGTGGTGGTCCGATAGCACGCATGGGATTATTTCTATCTTTCTGTACCTGTTGAGGCCCGTTTTTTGACCAATTATATGGTCAATTTTGGAGAAAGTACCATGAGGAGCTGAGAAGAAGGTATATCCTTTTGCTTTAGGATAGAATGTTCTATAAATATCCGTTAAGTCCATTTGGCTCATGACTTCTCTTAGTCTGTCTACATCACTGTTTAATTTCTGTTTCCATGATCTGTCCATTGATGAGAGTGGGGTGTTGAAATCTCCCACTATTATTGTGTGAGGTGCAATGTGTGTTTTGAGCTTTAGTAAGGTTTCTTTTACGTATGTAGGTGCCCTTGTATTTGGGGCATAGATATTTAGGATTGAGAGTTCATCTTGGTGGATTTTTCCTTTGATGAATATGAAGTGTCCTTCCTTATCTTTTTTGATGACTTTTAGTTGGAAATTGATTTTATTTGATATTAGAATGGCTACTCCAGCTTGCTTCTTCTGACCATTTGCTTGGAAAGTTATTTTCCAGCCTTTCACTCTGAGGTAGTGTCTGTCTTTGTCTCTGAGGTGTGTTTCCTGTAGGCAGCAGAATGCAGGGTCCTCGTTACATATCCAGTTTGTTAATCTATGTCTTTTTATTGGGGAGTTGAGGCCATTGATATTGAGAGATATTAAGGAATAGTGATTATTGTTTCCCTTTATATTCATATTTGGATGTGAGGTTATGTTTGTGTGCTTTCATTCTCTTTGTTTTGTTGCCAAGACGATTAGTTTCTTGCTTCTTCTAGGGTATAGCTTGCCTCCTTATGTTGGGCTTTACCATTTATTATCCTTTGTAGTGCTGGATTTGTAGAAAGATATTGTGTAAATTTGGTTTTGTCATGGAATATCTTGGTTTCTCCATCAATGTTAATTGAGAGTTTTGCTGGATACAGTAACCTGGGCTGGCATTTGTGTTCTCTTAGGGTCTGTATGACATCAGTCCAGGATCTTCTGGCCTTCATAGTTTCTGGCGAGAAGTCTGGTGTGATTCTGATAGGTCTGCCTTTATATGTTACTTGACCTTTTTCCCTTACTGCTTTTAATATTCTTTCTTTATTTTGTGCGTTTGGTGTTTTGACAATTATGTGATGGGAGGTGTTTCTTTTCTGGTCCAATCTATTTGGAGTTCTGTAGGCTTCTTGTATGTCTATGGGTATCTCTTTTTTTAGGTTAGGGAAGTTTTCTTCTATGATTTTGTTGAAGATATTTACTGGTCCTTTGAGCTGGGAGTCTTCACTCTCTTCTATACCTATTATCCTTAGGTTTGATCTTCTCATTGAGTCCTGGATTTCCTGTATGTTTTGGACCAGTAGCTTTTTCCGCTTTACATTATCTTTGACAGTTGAGTCAATGATTTCTATGGAATCTTCTGCTCCTGAGATTCTCTCTTCCATCTCTTGTATTCTGTTGGTGAAGCTTGTATCTACAGCTCCTTGTCTCTTCTTTTGGTTTTCTATATCCAGGGTTGTTTCCATGTGTTCTTTCTTGATTGCTTCTATTTCCATTTTTAATTCCTTCAACTGTTTGATTGTGTTTTCCTGGAATTCTTTCAGGGATTTTTGCGATTCCTCTCTGTAGGCTTCTACTTGTTTATTAATGTTTTCCTGTGTTTCCCTAAGTGTGTTCATGTCTTTCTTGAAGTCCTCCAGCATCATGATCAAATATGATTTTGAAACTAGATCTTGCTTTTCTGGTGTGTTTGGATATTCCATGTTTGTTTTGGTGGGAGAATTGGGCTCCGATGATGGCATGTAGTCTTGGTTTCTGTTGCTTGGGTTCCTGCGCTTGCCTCTCGCCATCAGATTATCTCTAGTGTTACTTTGTTCTGCTATTTCTGACAGTGGCTAGACTGTCCTATAAGCCTGTGTGTCAGGAGTGCTGTAGACCTGTTTTCCTCTCTTTCAGTCAGTTATGGGGACAGTGTGTTCTGCTTTCGGGCGTGTAGTTTTTCCTCTCTACAGGTCTTCAGCTGTTCCTGTGGGCCTGTGTCTTGAGTTCACCAGGCAGCTTTCTTGCAGCAGAAAATTTGGTCTTACCTGTGGTCCCGAGGCTCAAGTTCGCTCGTGGGGTGCTGCCCAGGGGCTCTCTGCAGCGGCAGCAACCAGGAAGACCTGTGCCGCCCCTTCCGGGAGCTTCAGTGCACCAGGGTTCCAGATGGTCTTTGGCTTTTTCCTCTGGTGTCCGAGATGTGTGTGCAGGGAGCAGTCTCTTCTGGTTTCCCAGGCTTGTCTGCCTCTCTGAAGGTTTAGCTCTCCCTCCCACGGGATTTGGGTGCAGAGAACTGTTTATCCGGTCTGTTTCCTTCAGGGTCCGGAGGTGTCTCTGGCAGGGGTCCTGCCGCTCCTGGGCCCTCCCCCATGGGAGCCCAGAGGCCTTATACAGTTTCCTCTTGGGCCAGGGATGTGGGCAGGGGTGAGCAGTGTTGGTGGTCTCTTCCGCTCTGCAGCCTCAGGAGTGCCCACCTGACCAGGCGGTTGGGTCTCTCTCTCACCGGGTCTGGGAGCAGAGCTACTCTTTTTATTTTTAAAATTCACTTGGGTTCTTTGTATGAAACCCATGTATATAAGTGAGGTGGAAGTGGGATTTAATTTTCCTTCAGTTTTCACATAGATACCCCATTGTACAACACCATTTATTGAGTAAACAATTTCTCCACAGACCTGTAATGGTAAGTCTTTCCTACACCATGTTCTTTTACACAGTGATAAACTTTTGAGATGTGTATTCTCTTCCTTTGGTTTAACCATTCATCCTCCTACTGGAACAGCATGCTTAAGCTGGTAAACCTTCAAAATGATTCTCTTTTAAATCCGAGGCACCATCAGTATATTCATAAAGTACTTCCTTTCAAAAGATTCCCCTTACATTTGACTGAGTTGTTGCCCACAAGCTCATGTTCTGTATGCTTGGTCCCCAACTTCTGGCACTGCTCTAGGAGATCGTGGAAACATTAGGATCTGGGCTTCTCTGGAGGGAGTAGGGCACTGATGTTGGTGTTTGGTGAGACATGTCCTTGGCCATTCCTAGTCTCATAGTTTGTTCCTTGGCCACCAACATGTGAACAGAGCTCTTTCACCGTGCTTCTCTTCATCCATGGTGGATCAATCCATCTGAAATTAGAAGCCAAAGCAAATACTTCCTCCCTTAGGCTCTTTCTGTCTGGTGTACTTGTCACAATAGTACAGGAGTGATGAACACGGTGCTATTCTACTTCATTTTCTGGATAGTTACAGAGTTGGGCAAATACCACCCTTTTCCTGCCCCCACAAAGAAATGCTAAACTCTGTAACTATCGTGCTTACTTCTCCCTCCATCCCAAGCCCCAGGAAAACCCCATCTTCTAACTTCATGAATTTGCCTATTCTGGAACATTCTTTTGCATGCGGTGCAATGGTTTCAAGGTTCATCTCTATGACTTTGTACTATTCTGTTGTGTGGACATACCACGATTCGTCTATTCTTTAAGTTAATTAAGACTCCCAAGTTTTTCTACTTTGGGGCTTGTATTAGCTAGGAAATATGTGACTGAAAACAGCATAAAGAAGGCAAGGTTTATTTCAACTCATGTTTTTAAGGGATTTTAATCTACTGTGGTGGGGAGGCATGGAGGGGCTCAAGCTAAGGAAGGCCTGGAGGAGCTCACAGTGGTGGGAGATTGTGGCAGACTCCTCAGAGGCATCAGACAAAGCAGGCCAGGTCCAGAAGAAACTAGAGGTTTGAAAAGGCTCCCTCTAGTAACATACTTCTGCCAACCAGGTAATCACCACCTAAAGGACTCAAAGTCAGGGCCAAGCATTTAAAATCATGAGCCTGGTGTGTGTGTGTGTGTGTGTGTGTGTGTGTGTGTGTGTGTGTGTACATTTCAGAACGAAGCCCAAACAGGGCTCTACTGAACAATATTGCTAAGATCTTTTACCTGCAGATATTTCGCATGAGCACATTTTAAATCTTCTGGCTGTGTACATGGAAGTGGAATTGTTGAGTCCTAGAGTACCTTTTCTTAACTTATTTACCAGACACTTTTAACTCTCCCAAACAGTGCATAATGGCTGGATGACTCTAGTATTGGCACACCGTTGTCAAACTAATCACTTTCCTTTTAAAATATGTTGTCTTCACGAAGTCTAAACTTTAGGTATGCGTATCTTGCTGCTTATGAGGTAGACTTGAGCAAATTCTCATGGAATCAATGGACAGTGCCATTTGGATAGAAAGGGCATAGAAGGAGGACGGTATGGAAGAGTGAGGAGGGGCGGGGCTCGGTCTATGAGCAGGACTTAGAATGTGTGCCAACAAATGGTTTGGTATATCATGTGAGCTGAGACTGGGTATCTCTGTTGACCCATCCTCAGAGAGAAATGACCTGGATGTTATGACAGCCACCACTCCACCTTGTCTCCCTGAAGGAGGTACTCTAATATCTTCTGATGTTTCCCGTTGCAGCCTCTAGGTGGCGTGCCTAGTCCCAGCCTCGGCTCTGAAGAAAGAAGCTGTTTTCACAAAATAGACCTGAGAGCAAAGGGTGGAGATCCCGTGGGGGCTAAAGAGCAGTTCTCAGAACACAGGAAGGGGAGCTTAAGTCTGTGTTATAAATAATCAAAAATGGACTCCCAGAAGGCATAGCAGACCTTGCCGTTTCAGCGACATTATGGGGGATCAAGCAGCAAAAGAAAGTCATCCAGTAAATTCTCTTTCTGCTCGCTCACATTTCTGGTTTCTTCTGTGTGAGAGTCTATCCTGGGGCTGAACACATACAGAAGTCAACACAGCTAAGCCTCTTCCTGGAGCCTAGTTAAGGGGAGATAGGGAGCAAACCAACAGAATGCTCAACTGTAACAGACAGAGATGTGAGGAGGGCCTGTAAGTGAGTATGGTTCCCCGGAGCAGAGCTAGACAGATGAACATTGCCCCACACAACCCAGACAGTGGAGCAGAGATAGGCCATGGGGGACCAAGGAAAATGATGGGTTTAGGAAGCTGCCCAAGAGACAGTCTACCTACTGCTGTTAAGTGTTTGGGAGTCAGGCCATGGTGGGATGGGCTGCGGGGGTGTTGTGTGTTGGTAAAAATTAAAAAGGCCCGAACCGTTCCCTGGCGTACCCTGGCGGTTGTACTCTCGCTAGTTCCGGCTCCAGCAGGCCATCGGAACTAGTGCTGATTTATCTCACTGGCTCCAAACTGACCCCAAAGTACTCTCTGACCCAGGCAGGTTGCTGCCGTGCCAGTTTCATACAGAGACCGACTATCTCTCGGCCCTCTTACTGTGGACTCTGTTCACATTTCTAGCATCCACTCCCTGGTCTCAGCAGGGGCTACCCTCTCATAACTCTCTGCCGCTGCTCTGTTTACCTTCCCAACATCCGCCCCCTAATAATGTTGGTATAAACTCCCAACAATCCCTTAAAATCAAGACTCAACAAACTGTAACCCAACAATCAGATTTATATGTTAAATTCTCAATCCACAGTACACCCACACAATAAACTCACAACCAATTGATAAGGAGATAAACGTTCCACCTAGATAAGATAAATTTGCCTACAGAAACCCATCCTAACTACCTTGGCAATTCAAGAGCACCTGGATCTTGGCCATCTTTCTCCATCTCCATCTTGATTCTCCTTCCTTCCCCTTCTCTCTCTTTGTCCCCATCTTATTTTTTTTTTTTTTTTTGCCGTCCAATCATGGCCTTGACCTAACTGGTGCCAGCCCTCACCTGCATATTGACATCAACCTACAGGTTTGAGTTTCTGTTAGCAGTGATGTCAAAGCAGAAAGAGGCTGTGAATGGTCAGAGTCACCGGCAGCATCTTGTGGATGGATGGGAATTGGGGTGGGGGGCACTGTAGACAATTTCTGCAGCCAATGGAGAAGAAACATGGGCAACCTTGGGTAGGGGAGAGGCTGTCACAGAAGATGTGTGGGTGGAGCTAGCACAGTGCTCCCAGAGGTAGGACAAAGGAGGCGAGCTGGATGGGATGTGGTGACGGGACGTGAAGGGGAAAGGTGTACAGAGGAATCCATATTGATGCTTGACTGCTGGTCCGGGTGACCACTTACGTAGCCCGAGATGGCTTTCTGAAGCCCCACGGGGGTTTCTGCTTGACCCCAAAACCATTTCTTATTACTTTCGAGTGTGTAGAGTAACAGAGCCGGACTAATAAAGTGTCACAGTTCTGCTTTAACGAGCAGAAAGGAGTCATTTGTAATTAGCGTATACATTATTTGTACATAATGAGAGCTTCCAAAATCCTTGCGGGGGTTGTTTTTCTTCCTAAGTGTTTAAGTCACCCCCTCCTCCCAGCCCTCTTGTTTATGCATGCTTATTTGTACTGTCTGTTCCTAAAAGTCTACACCAGCACATATGCACAGGTGGGCACACCCACACATCCACAGTCATCCGTACGTTGCATGCAGGTAGACAGCCACACAAAGAAACATGTAGCACCCTCATCCCCTGACCCACGAATAAAATCCTATGCCAGCATACATCAGCATGGGGTCCTACTCAAGTTACACATACATGTACATGTGCACACATACTTAGTCTGTTGTGGACATATGCTGAATTAGTTACTTTTCTCAGTGCTATGACCAAACGCCTGACAAGAAGCAATTTAAGGGGTCAGGGGTCACAGTTCAACAGATCACTCCACCATCGCAGGGAAGTCACGATGGCGGAACTCAGAGCAGCTGGTCCCATTGCATCTGTAGTGAGGAAGCAGAGAGAGAGGATTGTTAGTGCTCGGCTTGCCTTCTCTCTTTTCATGAAGTATAGAACCTCAGCTCACAGGATGCTCTCACCCACAGCTAAGGTGGGTCTATCTTTCCATCTCAAGTAACCTACCCTAGACCATTCATCGCAGACGTGCCATAGGCTAACCTAATATTGACAAGCCCGTAGGCATGCTTTCAGGCTTGTCTTCTCGGCGATTCTAGATTTTGCCACGTGAAAAATACTAACCATTACACCTGCCAGGAAGTACAGGCTGGCATAGTGTGTGTGATTATTGGAAGTCCATAGATGAAAAGTTCTATTTATACATCTGCCCAAGCCCTTACCTATGCATCCACACAAATCTATAGGCAAGCATGCTCTTGAAAATAATCGCATACATGCTGGGAAGGGCTTAGGATTTGGTGTTTCCATCTCCCCTCAAGCACCCATCATAATAAGTCTTCAGCATTTTAGTCTGTGCCAGAACAAGGGTTTTCAGGTCTTTATTTATTTTTATTTTTTGGTCACATCTGTCCTTGTTTGATTTTGCTACTGTTAGGTGATGCTGTCTCCTGGCTATGTTGCTGTCTAGGTAGGCTTTTGAGAATGGTCCCCATAGGTTCGTATGTTTGAATACTTGGTTCCCCAGCTGGTGGAACTTTTTGAGAAGGATTAAGAGGTGTGACTTTGATGTGTGTCACTGGAGGTAAGCTTTGGGGCTTCAAAAATCTAGGCCCTTTCCAGTTAGAGCTCTTTACCTCTCTTGCTTTGTGCTTGTCGATCAAGATGTAAGTTTTCAGCTACTGGACCAGTACCATACTTGTCTGCCTGCTCCTATGTTCCCTGCCATGATGGTCACAGACTGGAAACCTCTGCAACTATGATCTTCTAATTAAAAGCTTGCTTTTATAAATGACATTGGTCATGGTGTCTTATCACAGTAATGGAAAAGTGGCAAAGATAGCTGCGACTGTTGTGTGGAGTAAAACTACAGACAGGACAGCACCAGGCCTACTTGAATGACTAAGTGGTAGATTTTTCACATCAGGTTCTTCTGGGTAGTAAGCAACACCATGTTCTGGTTTTGGGTCATCATACAAAAGTTCTGCGTGGTGACATAGAAGACCAAAGACAAACATGTGCTGAGAACTGTGTGCCAGAAATTTCCACTTGGATTCTTTTAAAATAAAAATAAAAATCTTTGCAAGTAAAAAAAATCACACAATGAAATTAAGCTAGTCTATGTAGCTCAGCGAACTTCTGTTCAGTTAGAATATCCAGTTCAAAGCTGTGGAGCCTCACACTGGATTTTATGCCTTTATCATCAATTATATTTGTGTGCACTTATCTAACACACACACACACACACACACACACACTCACACACACACACACACACACAAACACACACACACACACAGAGAAAGGGAGGGGCAAGCCCTTGAAAATTTCATGACAATGTTAAAAGAGCAATTAGCTTGATGTCCTTTTTCTTTATTTATTATATATGAGTACACTGTAACTGTCTTCAGACACACCAGAAGAGGGAATCGGATCCCATTATAGATGACTGTAAGCCACCATGTGGTTGCTGGGATTTGAACTCAGGACCCTGAGAGAGCAGTCAGTGCTCTTAACCACTGAGCCATCTTTCCAGCTGATGTCCTTTTTCTTAATTCAAGTGTCCATTAACTGTTCTCAGATCTTTGTATTATGTAGTAGTTACCAGTTCTTCTTGGTAAATTTACCATGTTCCCTTTTCTACATTTAAACTGTACCAACACATACATTTACTTTGTTTATATATGTGTATATACTTTCATGTAAACAAAACACACACATAGATTATACATATATATTGTAGGCTAGGATCTGCACATTAGAGAGAACATGCTTTCCTTCCTTCCTTCCTTTCTTTCTTTCTTTCTTTCTTTCTTTCTTTCTTTCTTTCTTCCTTTCTATCTTTCTTTCTTAGATTGTATGACCTTAGATTTTGAGGTCAGAATCATTATCCTTTTGCAGAGACAGAAGCAGGTGCTCAAAGAAATGAAAACGATTGCCTATGACCATACAGATTTGAGTTAGCACCTTGGTGAGTTTATTTATGATGTTGTTTATTTGTTTACCCCATTGTCTATCTATCTGTCCTCCACTTCTCTTTAGTTCATCATTCACTGTTCTTCAGCCTCATTGGGCAGTTTTCATAATACAAATATTTCCCTACAAGCACAGACTGGAAACATACACAAGAGGGTACAACTCCTGTGGATCTCTGAACTCCTAATGCCTTTAATTCTCTCACTAAGGGACATTGTCTTGGGGACTGAAGAGAATGGTGCATTCACCCAGGGATCCAAGATGGCATTTTTTTTCCTGAGGAAAACCCAAAAGTCACCTTTTCTGTCCTTGATGATAGTTTTTTTGACAGGACTGATTAAGCAGATGGTGAAGTCCTTCTTTCTCTGAGGATTTGAGTGGACACTACCTCTTTAGTCATCCCTGGGTGCTGCGTGCCTTCAAAGTGCCCAGTGTCCTTACAAGGGGAAAGGACCAAGACCTCTTCATGTGCTAGAAGTGTCCAGTCTTGTGTTAGCCTTGAAATCCTATGTGAAGGAAGTGAGGATACTACTTGTGAAAAACAGTGATGGGTATTGATGAGACTAAGCTGGTACTGTTGACTAGGTTCCATGGTGCTGGCCAGGGTCTGAATGCTTGCCATGGAATAGTCTATTTCTCCTGACTGTCCTATGAAGTTCTTGTCCTGTGCTGGGTACTCCTGCTTCTATTTTACTGGTGGAAATCGAAGGATTGGTAAGAAGAAGTAATATGAGATGTATCCACAGGCAGAACCCATCTCTCCTGACTCTTAGGACAGACTTAATGCCCTATGCTCCCCAGGTTTGACACTGCAGACACAGGCATGGTGGAACAGGGTGCTGGGAACTACGTACAGCACACAGTCCAAGATCCTGTGGCTCTAAAACTGCTGTGGCCCTGGTGCTTGGGACTCTTGACTTTTAGCCTGGACATAGGAATGGTCCCAAGCCTGCTTCATTGATAATTATTTATCTCATATCATTTGTCAGTTTCTATGATACAAATCCTTCCATCATGGCTGATTTCAAGCTACCTATTTAATAGTTAGTAGAGAATGCAAGAGGGGGGGATGGGGATGCTCGGCAGCTGCATATGTAACAAAGAACTTTCTGGTTCTAGCTAGTGGTTGGGCCCAAGACTCCCCCAATTAAGCTTTTAATCCTCCTGAACTCTATGAGGACTGGACCATGCAAACCAGAGGCAGTTTCCAGGTAGGTTCTCTATTGCCTCAGCCTGGGCGGGGGAGGAGGTGTTTTTCTTTCTTGCTTTGCTATCCTCAGAGACAGAACAAAGACTGGACCCCCAAAAGGCCAGGGCCTCTAATCTCTCAGTCAAAAGGAGAGGAAGGTTGCTGCTCTACCATAGAGAGTTGGCAAGCTGGTTGTCTGGAGGCCAGGGCCAGGGGCTCCATGAGTGAGGTGGAGGATAGAGTCTGTCAGGCTGGGAGGAAACGTCTGGCGGAAGGTCTCCTGGACCCTCTATCCTGTCTCTGTCACTCCCACGTAGAGTTAATGCGATCCAGGATGCCCTTGGTGCTGACCAGCTACGCTTGGGGCCACCCTGAAATAGACAGGACGCCTGGTGCCTCTTGTCACAGTCTTAGCTATTGTCTTTATGAGCTCAGTGAGTTCAGAGGTCACCGCCTAACACTTCCCCTCTCTGCTAATCACCATCAAGATGGATGAATACTTGCATGGGCAGCCTGGGGCTGTCTGGCACATCCCAAACTCTGGGCATTCAGGACCTGAGCAGCGTGTGTGTGTGTGTGTGTGTGTGTGTGTGTGTGTGTGTGTATGTACATGTGTGTTGGGGCATTGTGGAGGTTGTCAAAGACTCGGTCCTTTCTTGACTGAAGCTGGAATGGTGGCATCAGGTTGGTGCCATGGTGGGAATAGTGTATGTTCAAAGATAGCCACTAGGGGGCAGGCCATGACAGCAGGTGGGCCAGGTTAACTGCTGCCTCAGCTCAAAAAAAAAAAAAAAGTCTGTGGGAGGACTTATAACCTAGTGGAGAGTGTTTTGGGGGCATCTCCAGGATTGGGTAAGCTCTGGAGAGATCTAGGGTCCAGGATGGATAGAGGAGATGGCAGCCTAGTGTAGATTCCCCCATCATCTTTTTTTTTTTTTTTTTTCCCCCGGAGCTGGGGACCGAACCCATCCCCCATCATCTTAAGGCTGTGGTGAAGGTTCAGAGGTAAGCTTCAGGAACGTGAGGACAGGGTGGACATGAGTATCTCTGCTGAGGAAGTTGTGGGGAAGCTAGACTACCAGGGATAGGGAGGGCAGGTTGGGCAGAGCCAACTGCTCAGGATCATAAGCTAGAGACAGGAATCCTGGCTTGAGGGTAGATGAACTCCTGGAGGGCCCTTCTTTATTTAAAAATCCCATAGGGCCTGCCTGGCCTGGTTTCTTTCCTGTTATCCCAGCAACACCGAGCTTTTCCCAGTGTCTTCAAAAAAAAAAAATCCTTGCCCTTTTTGCTCTGAGCTCTGCAGTATTTGGCCTTGGTTGATTCTGGCAACTTGTGAGGCTTCTGAGCCTGCTGACTGCCCAGGATGGAATTTTCCATTGAGGGTTTGTAGAGCAATGCTGAGCGCCAAAGAAACTTGGGTTTTACACTGAGATGAGACTGGGGAATCCACTCGTGTCTGCAGGCTCCAGAGGACCTTAGAGTATCCATCTGTCCATCCACCCATCCATCCATCCATCCATCCATCCATCCATCCATCCATCCATCCATCCATCCATCCATCCAGGTTTTCTTCTTCCCTCACCTATCCTCTTATCAAACTAGCCACCCTTATATCAAGTCACACGTGTGCCCTGATACCTATCCTGCTATTCTCATCCATCCATCATTAGTCTGTCAAGATATATCATGGAGTCTTACTGTATGCCAAGGTCACCTTTTGGTCCCGAGAATACAGCAGTGGGCAGGAGAAAAAGTTTCAGTCCCTCCATTTGAATGCCAGCACCTCAGCAACAAGAAATAGGTGTATTATGACACAGGGAAGGTGCTAGCTCTCCTGCTTTTAAATCCTTGAGGTGACAGATTCCCTTCATCCTTTGCCTTGATCCATCCACATCCTCGTGGAGCCACCCTCCTCCCCAGCCCCCATGCAAATATCTGCTCACAATGTCTGTGTCTTCTTGGATAGTAACGTACTTCACAATCACTTATGTACATACACTTCCAAGGTACGAATCTAAATTCCTGTGTGCACATGTGTCAACTCACATCCAGGCACATGCACTCATACCTGAGTCAGGAGGCACGTATACATGGCCAGGAGTACACAGACACAGAGACACAGACACAGACACAGACACAGACACAGACACAGACACAGACACAGACACACACACACACACACACACTCACACTCACACACACTCACACTCACACGTGTACAGTCATTGAAGCGTACCAATATTTGAGTAACTGCATATAAATATGTACACTTAGGTTAGGTGCAGTGTTAGGATTCCCATGTCTACAGGACGTATGTGACCGTCTACCACACTCAGGTCACATATACATGCCCTTGACTCCTCTCCACCCCCAAGCCCTCACACCCTCTCACAGTCCCACCCCATCCTGGGGAAGTAGCCATACCTCTGACAGGAGAATGGGTTACAAATGCAGCCACGGAGCTGTTTTGACACTTTTGATGAATAACATTCAATACTATTAATTAGAACAATTGCTTTTCATTTAACTAAATCACGGGAATTGCTAAACTAAATTGAAACGGAATGTAATTTTGCCTCGCACTGCTTTAATATGGGCCTCTAAATGTCTTCTCCCTGAAGGATTAGTAACTTAATCACCCACCAGTGATAACTGCTTCCCAGGCTCAGCTGGGAGGTTTCCTGCTCAGGAGAAGGCTGGCTGAGAACAGGCGAGGGGCCCCACGGCAGCTCCTCCTGCCCCTGGCTTCCTCTCCCTGAATTATTCATCACCAGGATGCCACTCTCTCCCTCCTCCTAGTCCAGCCTGACCCTCAGAGACAATTTCCATCTCCAGTCGTCCTGGCCGTTGGTGCGTAATGGGTTCTGTGTCTGATGCCCCGAGAACCTGACTGTGGGCTCACATTCTGTCACTGCCTTCTCCAAGCCTGGCCAAGTCTCTACCCCCAGTACAGACCCTGGCGTGCTGGGCTCACTTAGATCCTGGAGAAGTACAGAGCCTGGTTTAGGATTCAGTGGCCCATTGATGGGGGTCAGAAAAATTTCCCTGAACTGCTTGGGAGAGTGGGGATTAGCCCAGCCTGGTGTGCTGTCCTCGGGTGACCAACTGTTTCAGGTTGTGTGGGAGGACTTTCCATGAATAGTCTCTAGCAAATCAAAAGGGCCACTCCCTCTGGCTACGGGACTATCTGCTTCTAGCTAGGAATCATTCTCCATGTTTATTTGATGCTGACTGTAGGCTAGCCACTTGACATACATTATTTCATTTATATTTGGAACAGTTGCATGAGTTCATATCATATTCATACACACACAGACACACACAGACACACACAGACACACAGACACAGACACACACACACACACACACACACACACACACACACACACACACACACACACACACATTCTATGAAAGACAAAGCCAAGACTAACTTAGACCTGGCAGCAGTAGTGGTAATGAAGGGCTTAGCAGCTGGCTGACACTAAGGGTTCACTTGTGATAAGGCCAGCGGCCAGCTTCTGCACCACAGCCATGGAGATATGGGACAGTTGTGCCATTTGAACTTTATACCTGGCTGAGGCTCACAGAGTGGAGCATAGTGCCAGCAAGTGCACAGTCATTATGGACTCAAGGAGGTCTCTCCCGCATCAATTGTATTGACCTGCCCATCAGACCATATAGGGACCACCTTGTGCTCTGTCCCCTGGATACACTGGGGTCCCAGGACAGAGGCTTCTACAGGGCAAGGCTAACTGCAGACTGGAACTGTGAGCTGAATGCGGCATCGTTATGTGTGATTCTCCCCCATGGGGATCCAAACTATGTATAGCCATTCTATGTATAAAGGTTTCCAGCTTAGCTATGTCTAGCCCCTTCTAGTGACATTGTTCTATAAGTGGCTGAGGGCTTGTAAGTTCTGTGCCATAACCCCCTTCTCCCCATCTTGGGGATCTATCTAGAGGTCATTAGGTTTATTATGACCATCTCTCCATAGGTCTCTGCATCTCTTTTCCCTCCTTTCTTCTTTTGCTACACCAAGGTTATTGGGCAACAAGTCTAACTTCAGGTCTGAGCTGTCATTCCAACTTGCAAAGGGGTCAGACTTGTGCTAAGCATTAGTTCTCATTTAATTAAATGGTAACCCAACCAAATGGAATCATCACACTCAGCTTATAGTTCAGGAAAGTGAGGTGCTAAAGGGGAAGGAACCATCCAAGTTCATGTAGCCAGCAAACAGCATCCTGAAGATGAGGAATCAGGTAGCCTGATCCCATAGACCCATAGATTTTCGTTCTCTAAAGCATAGTTACTCCAGTTCTCCAGCTTCCTTTATCTCCCTGAAGAGTGATTGGCTTGGTAGTGAAGTCTGCAGAGCCAATGGACGGTGGACTGAAGCTTCATGGGATCTTGGCTAGGATCTGTCTGTCTGTTGGAGTCTTCATGTATAAAAAGTGTTCACAGGGTCCTCGTGTCATGGTCCCTTTGGGATGGCTATGCATAGATCTCAGAACTGGGCTTGGCATAAGTCAGGGGCTTAATCAATAGCCGTGGCCATGGTTACTTTGTGATTTCTGATCACTTGACAGGTTTCTGTCTATGTTGAACACTGTGTGCTGTGTAGGCTTGTCTCACTTGCCCCTTCGTTCTACCTACATGCTCGAGTTTCCCACTAACTCAATAGGTCTGACTATAATAGAGCCAGTTGTTCATGGGATCCTAAAGTCAACCAAGACGTTACCGTTCACTGCTTTCATTCAGGGAAATCAATAGTCATTGATTGGACTTGGAGTCTGTGCAGGACCTGGAGGCTGCCCTTGAGGCCGTTTCAACCTCTCACCAACCTGGGTGGAGCAGCTAAGACAGTGTCTCCCTGTGAATGGATCCTGGGTCAGCGGCCAGAATGTCACCTGGGAATCTGTTAGGAATGAAAACTCCCAGGTCCCACCCATTCCTACCCCAACCAGACATGCTGTGGGTGGCACCTGAGAGTCTGTTGTCACAGGTCTCCAGATCACACAGAGGCAGCTAAAGTTTGAGAAGGGAGGATGAACAGAAAGGAACAGATGAGACTGTGGAAGCACAGGAGAGGGAATAAAATGTTAGCTGATGCTTTGGAAGGGAGAGCTGAGTCTGGGCTAGTTCAAATGACACCGTTGACTCACGAGTCAGAGGTTCTCTTGGTTCTGATGGATGGAGCGCTGCCACTAAAGGAGCAGGGGCTGCCTTCCATCTTTCTTTGCCTCTCCTCTATGCAAGGACTTTCTTCTGCATATCCTGTTCTAGGGCCTGATGTCACCAGAAGGTCTGATACCTTTCATGTCACCCGAGAAGCCTCCGTAGGTTTTGTCCTTGCCTGAGTGACCTGTAGCCTTCGCTGTTCTTAGAGCTTTCCTGTCTTTTTCAAGATTGTTTTCTCTCAGAAGGTGACTTTTGTAAGCATGTGGGAAGGAGTGCTTGGGTCTCTTCTGATCCTCTATTGTCCTAGGTTAGCTGCTCTCTGTCTCTGTACCAATTCCTCCATCCCAGCATCCGTCGTCATCAATCAACAAGTCAGCGTGTGAGAGAGCATGTGCAAATCCAGCTTCATAGGCTCCGGAAACCATTTTACTAACACCTCTTGTGAGCCTTATATCTGTGACTGGGTACCTTGTAGGTACCACCTATCCTGTCCTACACCCCCAGCTAGCATCTGGTGGGCCTGAGGATATTTGAGAGGGTCAGGAGAGATGAGACCTGTCCTCACTCTATAGCTGGCTGCTGGGATGGCGTGTCCCCCACTACTGGACTCTTGCCAGGCCTCGGGCCTCTGCAGTCTTTTAAATGAATCAGGCTGTGAAGGCCAAAGCCCCTGGGAGGAACAGGGCAGGCAGAGTGGAGTTATGAAGACAGCTTACCATGGACTGGAGGAGACAGCCTTGGGGGAAAAAAATCAAACAAACTCTGATAGCTTTCTGCGCAAGCCACTCTTGAGCTGAGAACTCCTGCCAAAGGGACCAGCTGGATGTGTATGCAAAGCAATGCTAGGACTAACAGAAGACTCTCTCCCTGGCTTGCCCAATAAGTACACCGCACCAGCCCTTCTACTGTCCCCCCTCTCTCAGCACCTGGAGATATTCTTAGCACCCTTGCCCAAAGCCAGCTGGCTTCTTCACATTTTCCTGACACAGGCTACATGGGCAAGCATTGGTGCCTCTGAATTTAACCTCACCAAACTGCCCTTTTTCCAGCTGAGAACCCACACTTTCTCCTGTATATCCTGTTCTAGGGCCTGATGTCACCAGAAGGTCTGATACCTTTCATGTCACCCGAGAAGCCTCTGTAGGTTTTGTCCTTGCCTGAGTGACCTGTAGCCTTCGCTGTTCTTAGAGCTTTCCTGTCTTTTTCAAGATTGTTTTCTCTCAGAAGGTGACTTTTGTAAGCATGTGGGAAGGAGTGCTTGGGTCTCTTCTGATCCTCTATTGTCCTAGGTTAGCTGCTCTCTGTCTCTGTACCAATTCCTCCATCCCAGCATCCGTCGTCATCAATCAACAAGTCAGCGTGTGAGAGAGCATGTGCAAATCCAGCTTCATAGGCTCCGGAAACCATTTTACTAACACCTCTTGTGAGCCTTATATCTGTGACTGGGTACCTTGTAGGTACCACCTATCCTGTCCTACACCCCCAATTCCCTAACCTATGCAAGGAAGTTCACCCACCATCTCCCCATATACACACAACCTGAGTCATTAAAACTCAGAACTTACCCTGAAAAGTCAGTTCCTGGCGGGTAGAGTGAAGAATGGCTTGACCACGTGCCTCTGTCCGAGGGCCCCTGGGGAACCACAACTGTTTCTGTTGTCTTAATACAGAGGAAGCATCAACTTGCATTTTTACCTGCGGTACGAAATTAGATAAAGCCTCTGGGTCTGAGTCCTTTTCGATAAGCTCACAGAGAGCTCAGAAATTCAGAGCACTGATATCAAACGTTCAAAGTGGACCTTAGAGGAGGAGGCATTTCCCAGGGAGGCGGGCGGGGGGGGGGGTCGGTTCATTGTCTGGATGTGCAACTCTGAGAAGATTCTGAGAGTCTTGCCTTTAGTTTCTTTCTTTCTTTCTTTCTTTCTTTCTTTCTTTCTTTCTTTCTTTCTTTCTTTCTTTCTTTCCTTCCTTCCTTCCTTCCTTCCTTCCTTCCTTCCTTCCTTCCTTCCTTCCTTCTTTCTTTCTTTCTTTCTTTCTTTTTTTGGTTCTTTTTTTCCCGGGAGCTGGGTACCGAACCCAGGGCCTTGCGCTTCCTAGGTAAGCGCTCTACCGCTGAGCTAAATCCCCAGCCCCTTGCCTTTAGTTTCTTTAATAAGCCCATGCCATGCATCCTTAACCCTTTCCAGGAATCCTCTCATTGAAGGTCATAACTACTTCCTGGCTTCCCAAACTATGCAAGACCAGGTGTCATCTTCCCTGTGTCTTATGGTCTCTGACGCCTGACACTTGACCCTCTTACGGCTCTTCACCTTATGGCTCCTCTACCTCGTGGAATGCCACAGGGATGCCCTTCTCAGCACATTGATCTCTTGGCCACGTCTCCTTGCCTCAGCTGCCCCCCTTTCCCTGCACTTAGCTCCAGAATTTTAACTCTCATCTCTGCGAGTGGCATTTCCAAGCCGAGGGCATGAGGACAGCACCTTTTGGCCTGGTCAGCTGCCGGGGAGCTGATATTGTCAAACGCGGTCCCTGAAACGTGTCCTGAACTGAACTCGCTGTCTCCCTTTCCCAACAGCTCTCGCTTCCCCCCCTCACTCTGCTCAAAATAGTTTTACTCAGACTTGGCAATTAAGATGTTAATCTACTATCTCTCTTTTCTTCTCTTCCAGAAATCTGATTAACAAGTTCCTGAATTTCCACACCATGTTTTTTTTTTTTTTCCTCGTTCATTGACCTCTTGTTTGCCGGGCCCCTCGATGTCATCCGGACCTGTTCCAGCCAAGTCTTCTTTGTGTTCATCCAGATGTGCTCCCTGCCAGACACATCTTTCTGCTATCCCTCCAGGATCATGCCACTGTGATGTCTGATACTGGAGAGATGGCCAGTGCCTAAGAAGACAGCCCAACTCCTGTTCCAGGGGATCCGATTCCGCTACAGACAACTTCACATCCATGCAACACATAAACTCGTGCAGGCACACAACATCGACATAAAATTAAAAACATTCTAAAAAGCATTCTAATATAAATGCCAACTCCGCTCACTTTTAATTAGGTGTCTGTGAAGTGTTAAGATTTGGACTACACGGGGTTGGGGATTTAGCTCAGTGGTAGAGCGCTTGCCTAGGAAGCGCAAGGCCCTGGGTTCGGTCCCCAGCTCCGAAAAAAAAGAACCAAAAAAAAAAAAAAAAGATTTGGACTACACTGTAATTCAGGCCTGGGTAAGCTCTGACTCCCGCGTCCCATATCCTCTCAGAGAGAGAGCAACCCTCCATATACAAGATTTCTCTGATTTCCTCAAGTGTACTTACACTCCCTTTTAATAGCTGTTCCTTTCTTACTTAGCTGCTTTGGTACGTGACTTTTAAATACTTTTTAAAATTAATTTCTCAAGAAGAACTAAGTTGGGAATCTAAGAATGCAATGAAAACATTAGAAGATTAGAGTACATCACGATGTATGGCCCCAGTGGCCAAAGCTGTAATCAGATGTCAAGTAGCTTAGCGAGTTCACCGACACCTTCATAGGAAGATTGCTGCTGGCCATCAGAGGCCATCTTCTCTCTCTTCCGTTGTAGCAGTAATGGTGAGCACGTGGTGCTCAGCTCTGGTTTATCTTTAGTTTCCCTTGAAATTTAAGGTGATTGTGCACCTCCAGTTGCCACTAGAGTATGATCAGAAATGCCTGATGTGGCTTCCCATCCCTCCTCTACCTCTTGCTTTCCCCTCTGTGGTCCCACGTGATTGTCTTTTTTTTTCTTCACTCTCCTTGACTTATCCTGATAGCAAGTAGCATCCTTTGGAAGCTATGCATTAGAGACGAAAAGTTCCTGACATTGGGCTTCCCCCGGGACAGGTAACTGAGAGGAAATCTAACTTTTAATCACTAAAATCTCGGGGTCTGCTTGTTACCGCTACTTAAGATACACTACCAAATACATAACTTCTCTCTTTGGTAGGCAGAATTTCTGAAATGTGCCCCCAAAAGGTTGTACTTTCACCTCTAAGACAGATTAGAGGTAACCAAATCTTCATAAGCCGCTGGAGTGGGAGTTTAACATGGTGATTGATTGATATTAATGAGTATTTATTCTATGTCTTTTAACGTTTATTTTCCTTCAAATGGGCTGAAGTGTGGGGGTGGGGTGGCGAAGAAGCTGGGTAATTCGATTCACTCTGGTGTACCAGGTACTTTGAGCAAAGTTCTAGCAGCTAAGCAGTCATCTGGGATACCCTGGCGTTAGCACTGTACATACCTTGAAGAAGTCACACAGCACTCACAGCAGCTTGCTGCTGAAGCACAACTCTGGCTCCCGTAATCTGGCTACAGCTATTTTTAATTCACTGATTTTGTTTATTTGGGTGTTTTGCCTGTCTGTAAACTTGTGCACCATGTCAGTTCCTGGTATCTGTGGGGGCCCAGAGGAGTGTGTTATATACCCTGAGACATGAGTTATAGATGATTATGAGCAACCCTGTGGTGCTGGGAATCAACCTCAGCTCCTCTGGAAGAGCAACCTTTGAGTCATCCCTCCAGCCCCCTGTCTCTGACCACAATGGTTTTAAACAGATTGCCCTGGACACGGACTTTGTCCATTATAAGTCTTAGTAAGCTTTAGATGACTATATAGCCGTTTCCACCCGAGCTGGGTAGTATAAGGTGGGTGGGCATTTCTCTTGGTGGCCCAGTAAAGAGCCTGTGACTGGTATAAGCGTAGTCCCTCATTTGCATGCCGGAGCTGTGATGGGTGCAGACACCCTTGCTGCACCCCTTAGCTGTATAAACAGACTGTTCCAAGTCAGTGTGAACCAGCTAGGAGACACCCTCTTGTGTTGCCCTGACACTGCAATATTAGGCCCAGTAGACGGCTTCTTCTGAGTGGTCTTTTTCTTGCTTACTTTAGATTCTTATAGTTAGCAGCGTGTATGAAACGTGTAACATTTGGGGAGGATGGGGAAGGCAGCAGTTGAGTAGTGGGTCTGATGAAAGGGAGGCACCAGCCTTGCTAGGGCAGACAGAGAGGTCCACAGAGCAGCTGGGGCAGAAATGATACAGAGCAGTAGCAAATTGCTGACTTGGAGAAACTGTGTGCCTGGTCATTGGAGGTGTTCAGATGGTTGCTGAGGATATCAGCTGCCTTGGGCCTGAGTTCTAATACTACCTCCTGTCAATAGTTGAGGATTCTGACACCATCTGCCTTAGTGCTGTGACATTTGTTGCTGTGGGGCTGAGGGCCGATGAACCAGAGAATAGTAGAAGACACCTTATTGTTGCTTCCTGCTTTCTACTGGACCTCCACTTCTGCCGAAAACTGAGCGCTACAATAGTTGCCAACCCAATGAGTCTCCAACTTGAGTTCCTAGAGTATAAGTTGTTGGCTTTGAAAGCCTCGAACAATAAGTTTCTAGCTCTCAGGGCTTAATGCTGTAAGGGTTTCAGTCCACTAAGTTTGGGTTTACAAGCCCAGCCTATAGGCCATGGGCATTCAAGTTCCTGGGATTGCCAACAGTAGAATTTCTCATCTGGTCTTCTATACAGGCAAACAAAAGTCCAGCCAGCTGACTAGCGATATATATCCAAATATCATGTGTAGGCATGTAGGCATGAGCTATCACTCTCATGGTTATGTGTCAAGTTGACCTTGAAATGGAGAGATTACTTGGCTCACCAGGTAGACTGAGTGTTGTCTCAAGAGCCCTCAAAGGCAGAGAGCTTTCCGAGCAATTGACAGAGGGGAAGCAAGAGACTCAAAGCAGGAGATGGGCTCCATGTGTGGTATGTGGTTGGTTTGACGAGGAAGGGGCCACGAAGGCAGGCATGTGAAATCCTTCAGTGGTTGGGCGAACTTCCTGGCTAATGGTCTGCAGTAACATTAGGAGTCCGGGCCTAGAGCTGGAACAAGCTGGATTCTGCCAACAACCTCAATGAGTGTGGAAGAGAATTCCTTCTCCAGCCTTAGATGAAAGCTCGGCCTGGCTGTTGCTTTAATCTTTGCCTGCCCCATCTGGAGCTTTGACCTACACAAACAACAAATGGCCACCGTATCAGGCCACTGGGCATGGCACTTGCTATGAAACAGAAGGAAACAGGTAGGGTCAGCCTTAAAGAGGCCTGGGCTGAAATGTAGGAGCTGGGGTTGGAATCTAAGGAGGTTGTCATCTCTGTTCTCCCTGCAGCCTCGGCATGGGGCCAGGCTTAGGCCTTTGTTGTTGTTGAATGGACACATGACTTGGTGGTGTAAGAACTTCTGGAGCTGTTTGCCATTAACCTTGGAGTGTAGATCAGAGATTTTAAGCTTCCTTACAAATGGCAAGATAACCAATGTTTGGGCTTTGCCGGTCTTTTTCAATTCTGTTGTGTTTGACTCTATCCAACTCTGTCAGCGAGGCACAAAGGCGATCTTAGAGGCATCATAAAGAAACGTGAGGCTGGGTCCCAATGAAAAGTATTGGAAAAACAAGTGATGGGTCAGATTTAACATAGATCACTGGAGGGGTGTGTGTGTGTGTGTGTGTGTGTGTGTGTGTGTGTGTGTAAATGCACACGCACGCGGTATATTGGTGTACATGTGTATTTGTGGGTGTATGTCTCTGTGCGTGGATATGGAAGTCAGAGGTTGATATTACATTTCCCCCTCCTCTTTCCACCTTAGTTTTTGTGAGAAGAGTTCTTACTGATCGTGGAGTTTATTGATTAGCTAGACTGGCTACATAGCTAGACTCTGGGATCCTCCTATCTCTACTTCCCAGTGCTAGGATTCCAGGGCTTACCCTCATGCTCAGTCTTTCAGATGGGTGTGGAGGATCTGAATTTGGGCCTCGAGGGTTGTGCAGTAAGCACTTTCCCCACTGATCCATCTTCCTAGTCTCTATTGCAAATATGTGGTATGATACTTCTATCCCAAGATGTGGAATCTTGAGCACATAACCACAGGATTTAAAAAAACAAAAATTGTGGCCCGAAATAGTTTTTACTATAAGAAGTACTTGGTTGGCCCGGCTTAGGAGCCAATGTAAGTCATTCCAGAACATGTGGAGCTTCATGGTTTCAGGGAGATGGACCCCATAAAAAAGATCTCTTAGCCTTTGGCTTGCAGGAATTCTTCCATCAATACTCCCTCACCTGTCTCGTCTCTCTCTCAACGAGGCAGGCCTGGATCTATGGCCTGGCAGAAGGACCCAGCTTGCCGCAGTTTGCAGGGTGGGAGGTCTGCTCAGACAGCTCCGGCTGAGCCCCCTGCCCTGTGCCTGAAGCCTAAGTGTGTCCCCAGCCAGCTCCCAGCAGAACTGGTACATTGCTTATGGGCCTGCCTGCCCATCCTTCATGAATTTTTATTAAACAAAACTGTAAGCAGATTGATTTTGTCCTCTTTTATTGCATTTTTATTTAATTCCCTTCTATGGTGGAGGCTCCATCATGTTACCGCAGAGTAAATCACTCCAGGGCATCAGGCCAAAGCCGAGGAGAGGGCAGGATCTGGCTTCCCAAGAGCACATTTACTGCATAAGAACCTTTATTAGCAGGCAGTCATTGATTTTTTTTTTCAGGTCATAGCCTCTTCACCATCCTTTAAATAAGAGAGAATCACAAACTTAGTGTGGAGGGGAGGCTAGGAGGCCAGGGTCTTGGGGTGTTGGTATGTGTCCATGTCTGATGATCTCTGTACCATCCAGAGCCACTACTCAGCACCTACTGTGTGTTGAGCACTGCCATGTAACAAGTTGACAGGAGAGTCACTTGAATGGCTGATATGGGTGGGGGAGACAATTAAGCACATGAACAAATAGTTTAACTATTATACAAAAATACGTATGTATAATTACTTGTATAATATATAATAAACTATATATATATAATCTAGACTGGTTATATGTGGTTCGACCTCAGAGTTTTCTGTACAAATCAAGGCCATCATCATTACAATCCAAATGTTTTTTCCTTTGGGAGCTCCGATTTTACACTATAGAATAAGGATGTTGGGATTTGAGGTAGTGTGGCGGGTGGGTTAATTATGGTGGATCCAGTTGGGAAAAAGCAGCTATCAGGAATCATACGAAGACTGTGGAGGAGGGGATCCCTGTGCTCACTGTCCTAGAGGGAAATATTAAAGAAAGGTCCAAACCAGCTTCTGACCTGGAAGGGAGTGGGAACAGGGCCCAGTCCTTATTACAAAGGGCCGTATTCTGCAAGAGAATGAGACCTGGAAAAAGCTAGACTCTAGGATGTCAGTGAGGAGGGAACTGCCATGGTCTGGTCACAAGGTAAGAAGACTGAAGTCAAGTAAGGAAACAGTTATCACAGCCACTTAGGAAAGATGGAAACCAAGAAGCCGGAACTTGTAAGTGGCTCTGAGGTGTTTTTGGTTTTGGCGTTTCTTTTCCTTCTGTGGAAAGACATTAAGGGGAAAGCGAGTTTGAGCAAAGGGGGATGGGGGCAGGGAGGAGAGCCGTGTCTCAGGCATGCTTCTTAAGAAACTTGTTTTTGCAGATCAGACACGGAAGTTTGGGAAGTGGAGACAAACAGGAGAGAAGATGGGAGGCAGCGGTCCTCTCTTGATTCCCGCTACCACGTCCTTGTGTGAAGTCGTCCCTATCTTTACTATTTCCTTCTAGGAAGATGAAATAGATGGATCATGCTACTCAATGGGCTTTAAAAATATGATTCCTAATAGCTGTGTACTCCCATCTGGATACCCCAGAATTGATCCCACCGTCCACCTATTGTTGGGCTTTTCTGTGATTTACAGCTCCTCTCTACTATAAATAATACCACAGTGAACATCCTACTCTCCGCTTTTTAGTCTGCATCTCTGATAAATTTCTAAAGTGAAATTATTGAGTTAAAGGTTATAATTTTTTAAAGGCTCCTAATTCATATTGTCCGATGCTCCCCAGACATTTACTGATAGAGCGGGCACACGCACTCATTTCACACCACATACATCAACGCTGTGGGGTTATTTTTATTTTTTTAACCTTTGCCAGTTGCACGGTGGGAGAGAAAAGTGGGGCACATCACCATTTTCTATCTTTTTTTCTAAAATTACAGACACTTTCTTAGTAAATAGTAACATCTTTTTGCCCGTTTTATAGAGGTTGAAAACTATTTTTTTGTACAAGTTGTGCATGTGTCTATGCGCGCACGCGTGTGTGTGTGTGTGTGTGTATGCGTGCATGTGCACACACATGCGGGTACCCACCAAAGCTGCAGGCATCAGATTCCCTGCAACTGGATTTACAGGCAGCAGTGAGCTGCCCATCCTGGATGCTGGGAACCAAACTCTGGTCCTCCAGAAGAGCACAGACTGAACTGCTGAGCCGTCTCTCCAGCCACGTTTGAGATTTCTTTGCCCTTGTGTCCTTTTGTTTTTCTATTATTTAAAAACTGACTTTCATGGCCGTGATTTCCAGGAAGTTCTGTCACAGCCCCAGTTTGTAACTTCCCTCCTGAGTTTCCTGTGGCATATTTTCCCATGTAGAGTTTCTAAGTGTTTTATGCGGGAATGGCTACCCATCTTCTTGATTCTTTCTCTGCTTTCTGTTACTCTGTGAAAACTTCCCTGGCACACCATCAGGTTACCTATGCTTTCTTTTTAATGTCCCCACTCCCCGCCCCGTTTGCTCCCTCACCTCAGGGAACTGGACTACAGTGACCATGATTCCTGTCTATGGAGTTTGACAGGCCTGGATTTGGGCCTGGATACCTGCATTTACTATGTGATCTAGATAAGTTGCCTGACCTTTCGGAGCACATCCCTCTCACCCAACATGGGACAAGGACTTGCAGGACATTGGGGACACTCCTTCGCAGATAGCAGACACTGATGTTAAGGACTGCCTTGTTAGGTTTCTAGTAAGTGACAGCTTTGACTTCCCGAAGGTGGCCATCCCAGGCTGTCTAACTTCACGTCATGTGCATAACGCTGGGCATGTCTTAGACGTACTCAGTGAACATTGCTGAAGCAAGAAACGTATGAAACGACGTGAACAGAGTCCATTTTGCCTGTTTCAAAAGCCAAAACGACCTAACAGAAGCCATTTTGCCTGCTTCTGAGAATCTGCTTTGGTGTTTGGAATCCTGCAAGATAGTCCCAGCAGCCAACTGTGCGTCTAGAATATGCAGCAAAGAAAAACAAGCCGCGGACAAGGAAGCATTGTTCTTTCAATTAGCTGTGGCTTGCCACTCACAGTGGCGTGTCTGGCCAGTCACCTCTGACTGCTGACCTCTGGCCCTCACCCAGGCCTACAGGTCATTGCACCACTCGCTTGAGTCTGGGTGTAGAGATTTAAACAGCTGATAGGCCCAGTGAGGTCATTTTCTTGGCTCGACTTCCAGCGTTTGTGTTTTAGCTGCCAAACACTGTTTTCTAAAGGAATGCATGTGATCCTGGAGTGTGTACAGCCAGACTGAAGTGGAGATGCTGTGACTGACAGGTGGGGTCAAGAGGCCAGACACTCTCTGCTGGTGGCTTCGCAGGTGCTGTTCTTCAGGCCTCACTGAAATTCCATCCTTCCCTGTCTCCAAATTGTAGCTACTACTTTTTACTTACGTCCTCCGCATGGAACGCCTCCTCCAGGAAGCCTGCTCTGACCAGCTCAGTCTCTTGTGTACTGAATTCCTGTGATAGTACGAACCTTTGTTAACCTGGATAAATTGACATCTGTTAATATTCGTGTTCCCTATTAGTCTATGAGCAGCGTTGGGATACAACCATAATGGGTTTATTCACGGTGACATCCTGAGGACACTGACTTTAGGGCTGGGTGCGCAGTTGGTGTTAGATGCTATAATGCAAATTCAAGTGCCGTCATCCTTTCTTTTCCCCTATGGAACAAGTTTAGACTGTGTCCAGCGGGAACTATGTACACTCTGGGTACCTGTAATTCATCTGGGGGAGAAGATAGAATAAAAACCTAGTCAGAGTGACTGACACCATCCATTTCGAAGGTAATAAAAGTATTTCACACTTTGGGCGTTTACTGATTTGCCAGGAGATAAAGTTCCCCAATTGAAAGACAATTGCCAGGCCAGTGCCAGCTCATGCCCTTGGTGAGGCCGCCGCTGGCAGCAGAGGGTGGGTCGTGGGTCCTGGCTGAAAGGAGCTTCAGGGTGAGAGAGCATCCGTGAGTTCTGAGCACCTTGTTGGAAGGGAAGTCTCATCAACCTGGTGAGAACTAGAAAGGGAGTCTGTGCCTCTCAAATTGCCCGCTTATAGGCAATTTAGAGGGAAAAAGGGGTGGGTGTGGGAGGTGAGGTAAAGTAAGAGTGGGGATACTGGAGGGGAGGAGGGGAGGGGAAGCTGAGATCAGGATGTAAAGTAAATAAATAACTCAGTCAATGAAATAAAGGCAGTGATCACCTGGGGAGGGGGTAGAATAAGGAGTCAGGTTCTGAGTGAGCCCAACAGAACTGGCTTTCAGAATCAGCCACCTTCTGCTCCTTCTGTGCTATGGCTACCAAGAGATGCTGGGGAGAAAATATTCCCATTTGTGACACCAAAGGGCACTGGGGAAGAAAACCCAGCTTCTTCCTCATGACCTATGAGGTTGCAATGATTTGGGCCCCACCCCAGCCTGTCTTCATCCTGTCCCACGCCCTGTCCTGATGCAGATGTCACTGTGAGCATTGTAGCTGGAGAGTCTGCGGGCATAGCACTAGATAGCCACATGAGCTTTCTCTCCAGTCATTTTGTCTAGAAGGGCCAATGCTGGTGTCTACACTGGCCCTGGTGCTGGCTCTGGCTGGGCTAGCCTGGAATCCACTCCCATAACTGCCGATGGGAAGCGAACCCCAGCAGACCTCTCCCAGGCTTCCTCCTCTGCCAGGCTGCTGGTGCCAGCTGAGGAGGAGGCTCCCTCCGGTCTCTGCTTGTTTCCCTTGATTGTTATGTAATGCTCGGCAGCAGGAGGTAAATTCCTCTCCAATTTACAGCGCATGAACCCCACCGTGGGGAGCCACAGTGATTGAGCTCAGCAGCCAGGTCCCATGCTGAGTGTCATAAATCAGGCCATTACCAGCTCCTCCTGGCAGATGCCACTGCCAAGAACCTGCCCACTCCTCTAGCCTGAGATCTAACCCTGAGACCTGGAGCCTCCCCTGCACACAGTTAAACCAGGACAGGCAAATACACTGGAGTTGGGGACCAGGGGGAGAAGACTTTATGCTTTCTAAGTTGCCAGGAATCTAATTTTGAAGTCCTGGCCAAAGCACCTCAAACTTGACGTCCAGTAGCCTCATGTGTAAGGGGCATCCTCTACTACCTGAACTTGCAGGCCTGGTGGCCTTTTTTTGGGGTGCCTGGCTTTTCATGTAAGAACACAGTTCCCAGGTTGGTCCCCAGAGATTCTGACATGGAGGTCTGGTTTGGGCCATGGGGAATCGACATTTTTCTAAGGTTCCCAGATGATTCTGACATGGGTGGCTCCTGGGCCACCTTCTGAGAAGCGCAGTGTTGAGATCAGCTGCAGCCCTGAAGTGAGGCCCATAAAATGGATGCCTATAAATTCAATCCTTCTTTTCCATTTCCTTCTATCATTTTGCTGAAGACGTGCTTCCCTGGGGAAGGAGATGTGGGCTTCAAAAATCAATGGCAATCACGCTGAACAATGAAGCAAATCTTTGACTATGACATATTTAAAGGCCAATAATAATGCTAATAACCGGGGGGACGGCCCGATGGCAGGATGCTCCGCGGTCACTTAAGGTGCAATACAGGGCAGTCTGTCCCTGTCTCGCACCGTTCTGTCTCTACACCTTGGAATGACCATGGGCTCTGTTTGCAGGATGTTTAGACAGTAACCAGAGCAGTTCTCAGTTGTCTTCCCGACACTCAAAGGGCTCAGTTTAGATGCTTAATTGCCGTTTTCTCAATTACCCACTGGGTGCTCCTCTGAGACCGACAATTTTCTCCCACAGATATATGACCCATGGGTGCCTTGGAGGGACTATTGAACTGGCTCTGATGGTGACTTCCACACTTAGTTCTGTGAACTAGAGTGAGTGGCATAAAGGTCCCTTAAGGAAAAGGAGCATGTGATGGTTTCTTTGACTTGTCACCTTAATGCAGTCTGGAATCACCTGGAAAGGGGATATCAATGGGAGGCTGTCTAGATTAGGTTGGCCAGCAGGTATGTCTGGTCTGTGAGGGCTTGCCTTGTTTCTCTCTTCATGGAGCTAGGAAGACCTGGGGCTGGAGAGATGGCTCAGTGGTTAAGAGCATCGGCTGATCTTCCGGAGGATCCTGGTTCAATTCCCAGCATCCACATGGCAGCTCTGTAAGTCCATTTCCGGGATCTCACACTCTCGCACAGACAAACGGATGGACATACATGTAGGGTAAAACACCAGTGAACACGAAATGAAAAGAAATAAAGAGGAGATTGGAAGACCCGCCCATTGTGAGTGGCAGACTTTCCCTGGCTGGAGGTTGCCTGATGGTATAAGAGCAGGGGTGGGGGAGGAGCAGAGAGCTAAGTATGCATGCATTAATTCATGCATTAATCCACTGCTCTCTGCCTTGACTGTAGATGTGATGGGATCAGTTGCTTTAGACTCCTGATGCCTTGACTTCTTCAAAATGACAGACCTTGCAGTGTAAGCCGAGTTATGTCTTCTTCCTTAAATTGTGTTTGTTAGGGTGTTTATCACAGCAGCAGGAAAGGAAACTGAGGCAGATGGTATCTCAGTTGCTGACCAGAAAATCGGGGGGCAGAGATTTTGGGGGCCCTGGCTAGCCTTTGATGCCTAGCTTTAGGTATCTGAGTTATGACTACATTTTCCTCTCAAGTATTAAGATAAAACATAATAAATTCTAAGAGACGCATGACTTCACACAATTCAGTCACACGGCCTCTTACGATGGCTAATGTCAGTGGTGAATTTGACAAACCTGGGAATGGGAAACCTCAGCTGAGGAACTGCCTCCATCAGATTGGCCTGTGGGAATGTCCGTGAGTCACTTCCTTAATTTCTCATTGATATAGGAGGGCCCAGCCCACTCTTGCAGTGCAGTCCCCACGCAAGCAACCTGGGATGTATAAGAAAGCTGCCGACCGAGTCCAGGGAAGTAAGCCAGTGAGAAACATTCCTCGGTGGGTCTTGCCTAATGCTCCAGCCTTGAGTTCCTGACTTGGCTTCCTTCAGGGATGGATTACAACTTGTAAGATGAACTGGACTATTTTCTCAAATTGCTTTGATCATGACCAAAACCAAACAACAGAGTCCCATTCTCCTCATCTGCCGAGTGGGCATAAAGATCTCCAACTTGACAGAGGGCAGGTGAGGAGATTTGTATACAGCAGGCACTTAATATGTCATCAATAAGTGGTGACAATTGGTACGCCCACCATGGTAATTGCTACCCCATCTCCATTGTGCACCACAAGGAAGGAGAGAGAAAACACAGTGGCTCATGAAACAACAGAATCCTTTATTATCCCCACCACATAAGCAGAGTCGCTGACTGATCAGGGCCACCAGACAAGGACTCGGGGTCTCATTTCTTCTGGCAGACCTCAGTAGGGGCTGAAGCAGGGTCTATAAGCATAAAACCAGCATGTATCTGAGCCAAGTTACAGTTATAATTTTCACCAATCAGAACTCAGGGATTAGGGACTTTCCCAGGTGTTCCACTAATGTCAACTGACATTGAATTTAAATGGTTTTCACCAACCAAATTCATTTTTTTTCTGTTGTTAGGTACAGGCATTATGTTTTGGGGAACTATTATTGCTCAGAGAGGGGATTGATAACAGGTATGTTTTGGGGAGGGGTATTTTTGCTTAGAGAGGGAGTTGGTCACATTAGGTAAAATGAAGTCCGAAGTCAAAATGGCAGTACTTAAGACAAGTTCCTTTTTTATCTGTTCCCAACAGTAAATGATTGTTGAAAAAAAAGCATGATTTACTTAAAATGTTTCAGAGCATATTAATTCTTATTTTGGCACCATTTCTCTACTAGTCTTTCATTGATACCCATCCCCCATCCCAGAACTTTCTGCTATATTAAGAAAGCTAAGAGGTATCCCTGAAATTGGAAAAGAAAAGTTGTGGGTCAGATGTAAAATATGTCCCCACAAGTACATCCATTGGAACACCCTGTGTCCCACACAGTCTGCGAGTGGGACTTATTTGGAAGAATAAGGAAAAGGGAGTCTTTGAGGTGGGAAGAGTGAGGTATGAGGTGTATGGCCCATCTCGCTTCCTGTACTGTCTGAGTTTACTGGTCTGTGGACAGCTAAGCAAGCAGCTTCATGCTCCCGTGCCTTCATGCCGTGATGGAATCTATCCTCAAAGTGTGAGCCACCTTGAGTTGTTTCTTGTTAGCATTTGGACACAGCGATGAGTGAGGTAGTTAATACAGAAGTCTAAGAATAGCCACAGGAAAGGCAGTATTCGATGCAGCCTGACATTTTTTTTTTGAGCCTGGCATTTTCAAGGAAAGGGGCAGTTTATCCTTCACTGGTTTTAGTGTTACACAGGCGATCCCTGAGTGCATTTTGGGAATCCCGAATTCATCAAGGCCTTGGGTATACGTAATGGATGGATGGATGGATGGATGGATGGATGGACGGACGGACGGACGGATGGATGGATGGATGGATGGAACGTATCAAAGGTCAGGCATGTGAGCCCAGGATACCCACCCATGTTTCTGAGACACCAGTGAGATCCTACATGTTACAGACGTGAGTTGAGAGCCTGTTTGCACATGCAGAGTATAAAGCCAGGGCAGAGATGCTGTGTTGTGGGGGAACCCATGACCAGAAGGTGAGGCTGCACGCCTTAGCAGATTGCACCAATGGAAAGCCCCAGAAGAGACCAGTCACAGCTTGGTGGATGCTGACAGGTTGCTCAGGATGTAAACCATAGTTCCATGCCTTCTGACTGCGATGTTTGTTTCCACCTGCCTTCTGGGAAGAAGACAGGGTGTGGGGTAGGGATCAAAGGAGCCAATCTGTTTGAGCGGACAGGCTTTCTCAGGGGGTTTGAATTGTACCTAGAGAGGCATGTGGAATGAAGCTTTATTTACATCCTCATTGTCTTATTTGAACTTTCAAAGTCTTTATCACAGCATCGTACAGAACAAAATCGCAAGTACTGATGATACATTGAATGAGAGCTAGGCAAATAGCTATGTAAATGTTGGTGAAACCATTAATATAATGTGGGCTATGTCACCATAGAGTGACTCCCACAGAGTGACTTGGACAGACTCACTGCTATTACTTTGGATCTTGAATGTCCCTTTAAGGTGTGTGTATTCAAGACTTGGTCCCCAGGGTGGAGGATGTAGAATTTTTGAGAGGTGGATCTTGTGGGTGTCTTTAAGTGATTGGGGCTACATCCTTGAAAGTAACTGCGGGATTCTGAGCCCTTGCTTTTTCTCATGGGGGTCTTTGATCCATGCTTCTTTCATGATGCGTTGTTTCACTGCAGGCTGAAAAGCAACTGGGCCATTCAGCCACGCACTGGACCCTTCAAAACTGTGTGCCAAAAGCCACGCTTTTCCCTTTGCAAGTTAAGCGTCTCAGATACTTTGCCACAGTGTTGGAAATCTACCCTACTTACACATTGCAAATTAACTAGAGAAGGGCCCAGAGCTCTGATTGCCAGGAAAGAAATCCACTCAGAGCAGCTGCAGCAAGAAGACAGAATATGAGCTCAGCCTTAGGGGCAAGCCGCACTTGAATCAGAGATTCTAGGACAGATGTGAGAGGGAAATACTCCTGGGGAAAGGGGGTGAAGGAAGCAGAGTAGGGTAGAAAGGAATCAAGAAAGCATGTGGTCATCAGGTGGAGACTAGCTCCTCTCTGATCCTCCATGTAAATGGCACCATAGAATTGATGTCACTGTGAGACAAAGAGGCTGGCCTTCCACACAGAAGCCGGGTATCATTTTGGCTGAGGGGAACAAAATACCAATAGCATTAACTATCTGAATGTATGTGTGGGGTTGGCGATATAATGAAGAAGTGTAGAACTTGCCTGGATTTTGTGAAGCATTCTAAGATTTCCCCTGAACCCCAAGAAGTCAAAGGAAGCCATGAATTTTCAGTCAGTAGATAGTGTCAAGTTTTGGGGGCCTTCAAGGTTGTGGTTGGTGTCTATGGCAAGGACAATCAAGTGACAGCCTGTGCTTACCCTCTGAAATCTGACGTCATTCCATCTTTTCATGTAACCTTTAGAAGTTAGTTTTCATAACAAACTAAAAAGTATATTTTCTATCGCCCCTGTGTGTCCTCCTGAGTTACCACCTCTCGCAGCAGAACTAGAGGAATTCCACAACTGTTTGCCATCTGTATCTGATGCCATCATTCACTGTCTAGTAATTGGACTCTTCGCACTTGGCATTTCCGGGGCATCCTGGCTTCGTCATGCCAGGACTTGACTGACCTGAGTCAGGGGTGATCATTTGACACCACCCATTTTCCTGTTTAGGATTTTCCTTCATAAAGAAGTTCCTGCTAGGATTTGCCAAGAAAAGAGACCAGTGCACCTGCTGAATGGTGTCCAGAAAACTATCTTCCCCAGATTTTAACTTCAATCAAGGAAATTAACAAAGACCCAGGCAGTGGGACACCACAATGCAGGCTAGGGGAGACAGAAATGGGGGGACCTCTCTTTGCTCCCATGCTGCTTCCTTATTAAACTGAACCTCTTTTCTGTGATAGAATTCTTGTACTTTTGTTTTCTTTCCCCCAATTCCTAATGCAAACAGCAATCCTCAGAAAAGCAACATCTATTAAATCAGGGGGATTACAATATCAATGGGAAGTTATCATGCAATAACCTTCTATTGATTTGTGTATTGCCGGTAATGAAATCAACTGGAATATTATTTATTAAACATATTGATTAGCAAGAAAATAATTTGCAGGGACAGAAGCCTGACTCTGCAGGGGATCCCACTGAGGTTTTTGTGTGCACATACCATTGTCTTCTTTTGTGGTGGGGAATTGTCACCACAAGTGTCTACCCTAACACAGAAATAGCCCCAAGATTCTGTGTCCTTTGGGGTTTCCCTTGGGTGCAGAGAAGACTTTCAACTTGGTCTTGTAGGGATGATCCTCTTGGGCCTAGATATTTGTTCAGTGTGCCAGGGGGACCACCCATGTCCATCACTGATTGGGTAGAGTGGTTTCCCTTCCTGTTTACCAGAGAGAGAGAGAGAGAGAGAGAGAGAGAGAGAGAGAGAGAGAGAGAGAGAGAGAGAGGGAGGGAGGGAGGGAGGGAGGGAGGGAGGAGAGAGAGAGAGAGAGAGAGAGAGAGAGAGAGAGAGAGAGAGAGAGAGAGAGAATATCTTGGTGAATGGTGAAAATGTAAAGGAAAACAAAATCTTTTTACTTGGATTCTTCCAAAAGTGGGCACTGTGACAAAGAGTTGGATGCAGGTTTTTGTTTTAGGTGGGTACGGGAGTTCATTTCAGAAAATGCAGTGGGTTGAGGGGACAGGTGAGAGAGGAGAGTCACCACCCAGTGTGCTTTTAACAGAAGGAAATATCTTTGTGTGTCTAAGGCTCAGCTCTGCTGAGGACCTCTGACTGTGAATTGTCAACCAGAGGGCAAGGAAGCTGGGACATTCGCCATTAGCTCCTGCCTCTCATTGGCTGAACTCTGCTCCTTGGTCTAATTCTTCAGCTTCGTGAGCGTCTCTAGACCACTGTGCACGTTGGTTGAAGGTAGCTCTCACACAATGTGAAGCTCCAGTAGAGACACATGCTTGAGGTGCTCCCTAATGGATAGAAACTGCCCAGAGCAGCCTTGGGATCTTTTGGGGACAAGGCAGATATGAGAAGGAGCATCAGTCACAGACACAAGATGTCTCAATTCAGGCTATCTTTGCAACTGTCTTTAACTTTTATTTCCTGCTTCTCAGAGTCCCTCAGCTCCTGAGTACTTTCTCCCACTGGGGTGGGATCTGAAATTTTTATAGACAAATCCAGGAGGGATGGAACAAATAGGACGAACCACAAAGCTCTGGAGGTTAAGTACTTAATACAGTGCAGTGCACCGAGAATGTAGGAGCATGCGGAGCAGGAGACGAGAGAGCTGCAGTTCCACTCAGTTTCTCTCACTGGGCAGCGTGTAATTTGCTTCCGAGCTCTGCGAAGAGCTCGTCTGACCTGGTATCTTGACTCCATTCCTCGAATAAGGAACTTAACCATTCTGACCCTCAGTTTCTCCACTTGCCATGGCCATAGTGACAGTGCTCATCCTATCAGCAATCAGGGGGACTAAATGGTATCATAGAACGTGGTTTTCAATTAGAGATTCCATTAAAGTTGCTATGCATTGGAGGTGGGAGGGGCTCCCAGTCCTCCACCCCCAACTGAGGAGCTATGGACAGTTGATGGCTTCTGGGGGAGGAAGAATCTATTTTCTTTAAGGGTGTGGCCTCAAGCTCCAGTAGATAATGAAAATATTAAATTAAAATTAGTTTGCATTTGACTCCACTATTTGTTCTAAGACTCTGTAGCCTTAAAGTGATGGCTGCTGCCCTGAGCCTGGTCTGTGTGCCTTTCAGTCATTTCTTGTCCCTTTTTCTTGTGTTGTATGTCACAGAGCACCTGATACATGCTGAATGCCTTTTCTAGGCTCTGCCGCCAAATCACTTCTGGTTGGCATTAGGCAATAGGTGGTGCTGGTAGGAAAATGGAAGGGGACAGTGAGAGACCAGGACACTTCTCTTCATCTTGTCTGACAGCAACTGAGCTTGGTGGTTCCTACTCTTGTGGGACACTCTATCTAATGGTCGTGGCTGTGGGTGCCAGGAGTCCCCCCTTCTCCTTTTGTCCTGTAGGAAGATGGCGGTTCCTACTCTCATCGGTCTCTAAATTGCCTTAGCCCTTTCATCAACCGGTACAGGCAATTTCACAGAGTAAATTCTCTTTGCTTTAAATTCTCAGTTGGCTCGTCTTCCCGCTTAGACCCTGACTGAGGCAACATCAACATAATCAATCATGTATTTCTATCTCTGAAGTTCTCTTGCCTTCTGCCTCTGATGTCTTTGTGTTAGACGTGCAAATGTGGAATAGGGTGGGGTGAGGGAAGGGTGATGGAGGAGAGAGAAAACATCACTATTGGGTACCTGGTGCATATTCCCCTATGATTTACACTCATTTCAGGCTTGGTCATTTTCTATTTAGAATAAAAAATAAAAACTGTCCCCATAGCTAGAGAGATGATGGCTCAGTGGTTAAGAGCATTGGCTGGGTCCCAATCCCAGCATCCATGGTGGCTCACGGGTATTTGTAGCCATACTTTCAGGGACTCCAACAGCCCCTGCTGGCCTTCTCAGGCACCAGGCATGCAATGTGGTACCCAGTTTGCACAGACATACATTCAGATGAACACACACATAAAAAGCAGATCCTGGCACTAATATTCCCATTTTACAGGTGAAAAGCTAAGATGATCAAGAAAGGTAGAAGAGCTGTGTCATCGAGAGTTGGAGTTTAGATGCGGTCTTAGTGAGATTTGTCCAGTTTCAGTTTCTCCTCTGCTCCTCAATAAAGGCAGGTCTTCATCCTCTCCACATCCATAATTAAAGTCAAGTTTCCCATGCCTCAGTTAGCTCAGGAAAAATAGCTGAGGACTAATGAAGGATGCTGAGACTCAATTGCTGCCACCTCCCAGTCGACCAGTGGTATGAAAGGAAGCAGGGACTCCTGGGAGTGCAGACATCCCTGAGAGGCCAAGGACACTCTCTGGACTCGGGCCATATATTCAAATATGGGACAAATTCCTATTGATGCAACCACACCCTGTTAATATTTGGGGGATCAGCTGCTTTACTGAAGGCTATTGGATGGAGAGAGAGTTCCCAGGCAGTGGTTTATGAGCTTGGTATGGTAGAACATATCTCAGATCAGAAGGCTTTACCTCTCCCTTGAGTATGGGCTAGCCTTGGTGGTTTGTGGCTGATGGATACCATCTTGGGGCAGGGAAGCTGAATGGCTTCTGAGGTTGCGTTGTAAAACAGCTGTGGCTTCTGCCTGTCTCAGAGGACACACCTCTGTGGAGCCTTGAGCTTCCATGGAGCATGTATGGGTATTCTGATGGTGTGTTTGCAAGATACAGAGGTAGAAAAAGATGCCCTTGAAATGCCAGCTTTCACAGTGAGTCTTCAGGTACCTGATATGATTGAGCGAGGCTTCAGGTATTCTAACTTTGTAGCTGGTGGGCATGAGACTGGTAGAGAACAAGAGTGGTTTAGTTATAGTGCTAAACCCCGCTACACTGAGTCTTAATCAAAAGTCAATATCAGAAATAGTGACTTTTGAAGGTTTTAGAATTTAAAAATTTATTATTACTGTTTATGTGTTTATATGATACTTGTGTGTTATATATGTTCTGTGTGTGTGTGTGTGAGGGGGAGAGAGAGAAAAGGGGGAAGGGGAGGGGAGAGGAAGAGAGAGGAGAGGAGGAGGGAGAGGGGGAGAAAAGAGGGAGAGGGAGAGGGAAGAGGAAGATGGGAGAGAGGGAAAGGAAGAGGGGGAGAGGGGGAGGGAGAGGGAGAGGGAGAGAAAGAGGGGAGAGGGAGCGAGAAAGGAAAGAGGGAGATGGGAGAGGGAGAGGGAGAGGGAGAGGGAGAGGGAGAGGGAGAGGGAGAGGGAGAGGGAGAGGGAGAGGGAGAGGGAGAGGGAGAGGGAGAGGGAGAATATTCATGGAGGTCAGATGTCAACTCTTGAGAATTGGTTCTCTTCTTTCACTGTGGGTCCCAGAGATCTAACTCAGACCATCAAATTTGCACGGCAAGTACCTCTGTGTGCCGAACAATCTTGCTGATCCTAAAGTCTTGATGTTCATGGATAATCACCTCAATCTTTAGAAAGTTTTATCAGTTAAAATACTTATGTCAATTACTGAAATTTTGGCAACTTCCTCCCCCAATCCCCCCACCCAAAGTTGATACTTAGCATTGCCTTATCCTCATCCTGTCCTGTGAGAGAACCAGCTAGGACTGCCTGGCAGATCCCAGGAGGCATCGGAACGAAAGCCTGTAAAAGGATGGGCTGGTTTAGTGGCAGCTGACTGGTGCAGAGAACATCTGAGCCGGGGTTTAAATATCTACTCCCAGTTGGCTGAAGTCATGGGAGAAGTCATGGTCCTAACCTTTTGACTTTGTGCAAAATGGACATAGAGATAGTACACTCCTGGGAGGTTGCTGAGAGATTAAACAAGAATATTCCTTGGTGCTTACTAAGTCTTCACATACAGTGAATATTCAGCTGGCCATAGTTACTATTGTTTTTTGCCTTTGCTGCTGCTGTTGGGTTTGACTTGGGAGGGAACCCAGGATTATTCAAACGCTCTCTTCTTTCTTCCAATGCATGACACCATAGGTAGCTGTCCTTTTGATTACATTTCTGCTGCCAGGTTGCCAAACACTGCATGGTCTCGCTCCAGATTGCAGAGATGAGTCACCGGAGGTGTCAGATGTAGAGCCATCCGACCGACAGTGAGCCAAAGAGAGAGAGAGAGCTCTTGGTAAGAACAATAGTCTTGGGCTGAGAACCTCCAAGTTAAAACAGATCCACCTCGACAGAAATAAGCAACAGAACTGGCACTTGGTGCTATCCTTAAGTTGTGATTATATATAGAATGTGGCATGTGAGTGACTGGGGTCAGAGTGGCAGCTCTAATATCTAAACTGGCTAGGCATGGTTATCTGTGTCTTGCTTGTGTGCTTCTGTGTCTGTGTGTGCATATGTGTCCTTGTACGTATATATGCCTCTTTGTATACTTGTGTCTATTTATGCTCAGGGTATATGTGTGCACATGCATGCATGTGTGTGTGTGTGTGTGTGTGTGTGTGTGTGTGTGTGTGTGTGTGTGTGTACGTGCATGAGATGTTTAAACTATAGGAACACACATTCACAGGCTTGATTAATCTAGTTATTGGTATGAAGCAATCACTCTTTGCTGAATGAATTAATGTGTGTGTGTGTGTGTGTGTGTGTGTGTGTGTGCGCGCGCGCACATGTGTGCGTGCAGCTGTTTGGTTTTCTGAGAGTGAGGGGTGACTCTCTGAGTGAGTGTCAGGATGGGGGTCCTACATCTGATTGCTTGTTTAAGTTTCTCTAACTAGAGGGACAATGAGTTTCCTTGTCCTGCCTCGACCCAGCCACCCTCTTCCATGAGACTCCCATGCCCAGAGAGATGTCCTTTTGAACAGCTCGGAGCCAGCCCTGATGCAGACCTTTGCTTTTGCGTGTCTTCCGGAGGACACAGATGGCAGGAGCAGAGAATCGGAAGCACTTGGCAATGAAGCAGCAATTCACTTCGCAATCCCTTCTTATTCATCTCAACAAAGCCCGCTCTGATGGCTTCGGAGCGCTGAATGCAGCTTTCAATGTGCAATCCAGCAGGAATTACTGTGCTGTGTGGCCCTCATCACGTCCACTTATTGTCAAGTGTTACCGAGAATTCTCACACTCTGCGTGAGGGAACCACTTGTTTTAGTAACTGATTTCCGAAACCTCCTCTGTACTTGGGCTTCGGTGAAGTGCCTGGCTACGTCTTATTGTTCCTGGTGTGTGCTCTGGACATTTGTGTGCTCTGCTGAAGTATGTAAATTACCACAATGTGAGCAAATGAGATATAAAAATAGCCCGAGGGCATTGAATGCTGGAGAAACTTTGAGATCCTCACAGCCTTTCTGGTTCTGCTTTGAGGTCCAGCATCCTCTCTTGGCAGCCAGGCAGGAAGAGCAGGCTGGAGATAACATGGAGGATATTTTTTTGAATAAATTGATCCCTACCCAGCCTTCTGTCCAGCTGGACCACTCTGAAAGAACAGGTAAAGCTGGGCACAGGAGTATCAGCCTATAACCCTAGCACGGGGAAGCTGGCTTAGAAGGATCTTTGGGAGTTGGAGGCCAGCCTGGGCTACACAGTGAGTTTGAGACCAGGCTGGATCACATAACTAGATCATATCTTAAAATAAACAACACCATCACCAGCAGCAGCAACAACAATAACACAGTCCTGGGATCTCCATCCTCAGGAAAGTTGCAGGGCTGGGTGTTCACTGGGCATCACTGGTCAGCAGAACCAGTGCTGAAGTTACTGTCCCCATTGCTGTGTTTAAATATTCTGACAAAAGGAATGTAAGAGAAAGGGCCTGTTTGTCCCTTAATTCCAGGGTACTGTGCATCATGTTTGGGTATGTCAAGGCAGCAGTTACCTGGAGGATGTCGTACAGGTGAAGGCAGGTACAAGGTAGACTGAGGCCTGTCATTGGACGAGAAGGATGAGTGGGGGAAAAGTTTAAGAGAGAGGAGGAGATTGGAGGAGGTGGAGAAGAGCAGAGAGAACATGGAGGCTGATGTTAAGATTCCTCTCTGCACGTTTACAGGTTGTTATGAATATTCTTAAGGGATGGATGTGTACCAGGCTTTGTATGTCTAGGTGGGCAATTATATCTTATCAATGGGATCAGAGGTTATTGTGGTGTGTGTTCTTTCATGTGGCGATTTAAGTTTAAGAGAGTATGCAGAGGAATTGGGATGTATATTTCTGGCATGGTGGCAATCTGCCTTGGGAACTAGATGGATAGAGAGATTGCTGCCAGGCTCAGAGAGAAGCCATCGGCAGTGTGATAGGGGATGGAGCAGAGCGGGTGAGAGGCTTTGCTGACTGAGATGAAGATGTCTCCCAGGCATCTTGGGGCACTATGGTGCTGGACCTAGTGCGGGATAAAAGAAAGCTACAGCAACAGTTACCTGCTGTAACTGGTCACATTGTATCCAGGAAGCAGTTAAGGTGGTCTTTCCAGCTCACTTAACCCAATTAAAGCAATGTCCCATGGGATTGCCCAGCAGCCCATTTCCTAGGCTATTCCAGATCTCATCGGGTTGACAACTGAGATTCACCATTGCATATGGGTTTGGTTCTGGTTGATAATGGCTCAGGAGACCCCAGGCTTCTAGGACAATGCATATTCATTGATGATTCCTTTGCTTCTTCTGTTGGGGCTCGACTCCCACAAGTGGCTGGTTTTTCAGGTTATCAGGTCTGAGGGCTTCAGCTAGGGTTGACCAATGCGAAGCACCAGGAGCTGGGTGATCAAGCTTGGGACGATGTCTGCTTGCCCTCCTCTCTGACTCCTGTCAGTATGCTCAGCACTTTCTACTGTTCTCTTATTTGGTATAATGGCACCCTAAGATGTACATTATGAATATTACCTTCCCTAGGGGAAAACTAAGGCCCCCAGAAGAAGGGCTGAGGATTTGAACTCAGGAATTTTTATTGCAGCGATCCACCTATAGGCCATATTATTTTTGAATCCTCTCTCTAGTAACACCTTCCGAAGTGCAGTTGGTGGCACTGTAGTTCCATACCACACTGCACAAGAGAAAATTGGGTTACATGGGGGAAATAAGCTCGTGGAACATGCCTGCTTCCTCTCTAACCAGTCCTGGAGATTTTCAGTGGGAATTGACATAGTAAAGGCTGTGGACAGTCATGTTTCAAAGAAGCATCTTTATTTCAGTGATCCTTAGATTATCCCACCATGGTGTAAAGATGTGTAATCCCTTTTACTGTTCCTCACAGTAAGTAGTTCAAAAAACATGCTTTTGAAGATGTGCACTAGAAAGCAGATAACTAGAAAGCGCGCGCGCGCACACACACACACACACACACACACACACACACACACACACACACACTCACACCTTAACTAAAAATCTATTTGGGGAACAGAGATCTTAAAATCTCACAATGAGTAGTGGTCCAGACATGTTGCTTGTGATATTGTTGGGAGTTGCGTGAGACTAGCTCCTATAGGCTCATACATTTGAATGTTTGGTTCCCAGCTAGTGGAAATGTTTGGGAAGGATTAGGAGGTGTGGCCTTGTAGGAGGAAGTGTATTGCTGGGGTCCATCTCTGCCTGCTGCTTGTGGATCAGGATGTAAAGCTCTCCGGTACTGTTCAGTGCCATGCCTGTCTGCTTCCTACCACGATGATAATGGACTAAATCTTTTAAGGCATTAGAAACCCTACAATTAAATGCTTTCTTTTAAAAGAGTTGTCTTGGTAATGGTGTCTCTTTACAGCAATAGCACAATGACTAAGATATGTGTCTTGCTAGCACCTGAACCATTCTCTCTTAGATCCTGGCCTTTACCTACATCTTTATAAACCAAAGTGTCTTCTTGCCAACATCCCAAATTACCTCAGATGTTGAAAGTGTTGCCTTGCTGGAACTCCCATCCATGGATCTTACTCTTCTCCTTATAGAGGGTCTTTCAGAATATGTGGGTCACGCCACCTTTAACCTTGTACTTTCTAGAACTTTCAGATCTGCAGTGGATTTTCTTAGCACATATAGAAGCCTCCTTCTTGGTATTTGGTCTCCTGAGCAAACCTCTTAGAGCAGGGGTGTCTTGTTCAGATGCATAGGCCAGAACTAGACTCCCACCTTTTGAACTTCATGCTTTTATTAATGTTGATGTTTACATGATGAACCATGTCTTCAGGTTCCTGCATCATGGCATTACATTCTTCGTTCCCCAGCTGAATTTTAGCTACATGTGTGTTTTCAAATTGTCTAAATGTACTTCTAAGCTTTCTCTGCTTAATATACCCTGGAGAAAACCTTTAAGCTGGAGATCCTTCTGTCACATCTAAATGACATTTCTTAAATGTATGTGCCTTGGGAGCTGGGTGTGGTGGTGTATACCTTCAATACCAGCACTCGGGAGACAGAGGCAGGAAAATCTCTATGAGTTTGAGGTCAGCCTGGTCTGCAAAGCAGCCTCCATGCCAGCTAAGGCTACAGAGTGAGAGCATGCATTGAAATAGATAGAATGAAGCATATGTCCTTTCGACGTTCTTCCTACTGCAATAGCTCAGAGAGGGGCACACTGTTCTATCTATCTAGTCGATAGCTCAGAGAAGAACACGCTGTTCTATCTATCTAGTCGATGGCTCAGAGAAGGGCATGCTGCTCTATCTAGTCTCCAGGTCACATCTGCATACTGGGAGGCATGCACTCACCGCTTAGGTAGGTTCTTCCATAAGACATCGGCCTCTTTCTCTTTTGTTTCTCTCACCTGAGCCTGGCCTGCTTCATCACTTGACTAGATGCTAGGTTGATATTCCAAACTTCAATATTTTGCCTCCCACCAACCATTCTGATTGAGTAGATGGAACAATTTTTATAAGTTGTTCATTCTGTTCCTCAAGGCCCTGCAGTGGTGGGTATCCATTGTTTTCTGGCTAATGTATCTTACTACTAAATAAGGACTTTTGGGGAGAACGTGTATGAGTTCTTTCTGCTGCACCTTCCCCTGCAGCGTGTAGCCTCTTATTGATCCGCTCTGCCTCTCGTGTTTCAGGTGCATCAAGACATATTTTTGGAGCCAAGCTCATAAACGTACAAAGACTCCCATCACTGGGTCAAGCAAAATCACGGGGAAAATGTTGCTCAGAAATGCTTCGTTTCATTATGGTGGAACCACCTTGATGCTGCGATGGTGGCTGGCCATTCTGAAGCCATTTTGATTTATACACTAGATTATTGGTCCTCTCTGCATCCTCCTCTCTTTATCTTTGTAGATGCTGGAGTATGGCTGCGGTGTCTTCACTGGAACACTCATTTCTTCATGGACACCCTTGGCTGATCGTTTCCATTCTAAATAGACCAGAAGAACAGAAGGTCACAGCACTGAGCCTATGCGCTGTTCCCTTGTTTTGCTTGATCAACACTGATTTGTTCTTTGGTACTTGGTTCAGACCTTGGTTGTCTCCTGGAAGGCTTTTCCCTCTATGGGTTAGAGGCTCCTCCTTTGCATCCTGAGGTCTCTTACACTTATAAAGATGGAGGCAAGGTCAGAAACTTCTAGTTTCCCTTCGAACCAAATAATTGGATGAGACAAGTACACTAAACGGAAGAGGGTGTTGTGGTGACTAATTTTTGCCAACTTGACATAGACTCGTGTCAGTTTCGAAGAGGGAACCTCAACTGAGAAATTACCTCTATCAGATTGGCCTGTAGGCATATCTGTGGGACATTTTCTTGATTAATAATTGACATTGGAGGTTCTAGGCCTCTCTGGACAGTGCTACCCCTGAGCAGGTAGGAAGCAGGCTGGGTGAGCCGTGGAGAGAAAAACCAATATTTAGCCTTCCTCTATGGTCTCTGCCTCCAGCTTCCTGCCTTGATTTCTTGCCCTGACTTCTCTCAGTGATAGAATCAAACGTACAAGATGAAATAAAGCCTTTTCCCCTCCGAGTTGGTTTTGGTCAGCTTTTTATCGCGGCAACAGAAAGCAAACTATGAAAGATGTTTGATGGATTCTATGGTTTCTTTGGCGAAACTGGCTTTATTATAAGTTATTTTGTTAATGCTCGATGTAACATGGGAAATTATGATCCATTATTAACAAAATTTTATTGCTGAACTATTATATTATGATAATGATGCAACTTTACACTTTTCCAGTCAACCATGTCCTGGATGACAAACAGAAAGTCCCTCCTTTGTTCTTGCTCCTCCTTTGGGATTCCTTTCCTCTCTTCCACCTGCAGCCACAATGGCCCATTGAGCTTGTCACAATGGGCTGAGATAAGGATTTTAGGTCTTTTAGGTTGTGCTGTTACGGAGGAAACAGACGCACAAGGTCTAATATTGGAGAGAGGCAAACAGCACTCCTTTTTCCTCATATTGATCCAGGTTGTTATTCTAGAAAATTGCCTCCCTTTGTCCTGGTTTTACTAAGGATCTTTTATAGTTTGTTATCTTATCACAAGTCATAGAGCCCAAGGTGTTTAGTCAATTTTCCAACTCAGGGAGGGAAGTAACTCCATTTTGCTCTGGTGAGAAGAGAAAAAAAAATGGTGGGGATAATTACAGTTAGAGTCAAAGTATTTACTGTTATTGTACAAAAATGGCTTCTACTAGACATGCCCACATTGTTGGTTTCCTTGTGATCAAACTGATTCTGAGATACAAATTGCTTAAGGATACATAGCGAGAATATATTAGAGGAAAGAGTATTACCTAAGGCCTGGCTTAGTCCAAGAAACTCCTCAACATTAATGAGCCTCAATGTCCAACCAAAGCCATTCAGAAAAGAGGCTCTGAAAATGCTTTGTTGGGTGTGTGGTACTGACCCCTTGGTGCCACGATGGTGGTTAGCCATTCTGAAGTCATTTTGAGTTGTATACTAGGATACTGGTCCTCTCAGCATCGTCCTCCTTCTTTGCAGATGCCGAAGGCATGGTTTCCTCATGGCTGTGGTTTCTTCTTTGAAACACTCCTCATTACTTCACAGATCCACTTGCCCAGCTTGCTTGAGTTTCAGTAGACCAGGAGAGCTGAGAAGGTCACAGGTCACACCAACACAGAGAGAGTCCCACAAACACTCCTTGCACTGTTCATTAGCATATTAATGCTCAGCCTCCCCACTGAGGGGCGAGCAAAGTTAGGGCTCATTTAATTGGAAAGCTAAAGGACAGCACCTGCCACAGCCCACTGGAATTTATGCGTGTCTGTCATCGTGGGGTTGGAGGGAATGGGTGATTCATGGTGGGATCGCCTGCCTCCTGATTTACAGCAGATCATTTACATGTCGCTAAAGTCAATCAGCGCACGGGAAGGTCACACTCAACTAGAATCATGTTCACTAAATCTCGGCAGGCCTGGTCTAGACAGAGTGTGCTCAAGGAGCAGGAGAAAAGGGAAAAGATTCTAGGTAAAGAATTCGGTCAAGGACAACAGCCTGGTTGATGATGGGAGAGGCTAGAGCAGTGGTTCTAAACCTTTCTAATGCTGTGACCCTTGAATACAGTTCCTCATGCTGTGGTGACCCCCAACCATAATGTTATTTTTGTTGTTACTTCATAAATGTATTTTTTGATACTGTTATGGATTGTCCTGTAAATATCTGTGTTTTCTGATGGTCTTCGGTGACCCCTATGGAAGGGTCAGCCTATCCCCTAAAGGGACTGAGACCCACAGGTTGAGAACCACCGTTCTAGAGTCAGCCTGTTAAGAGTGTACAGTCTGGAAGGAGGTACTCTGTTTTTTAGCCTCCTAACTTTGGGGGAAACCATCTGACCTTTTTCAGATGACCTTTGGGGGAAAGCATCTGACCTTTTTTTTTTTTTTTTTTTTTTTCCGGAGCTGGGGACCCAACCCAGGGTCTTGTGCTTCCTAGGCAAGCGCTCTACTACTGAGCTAAATCCCCAACCCCCTGACCTTTTTCTTGACATGGTTTTATCTGTGGTCCCATGCTATTTCTTCATTAGGCATCCCCAGTTTGTGTCTTCAAAGTTTCATTCAATGATAACAGCCTAAATCTTACAGGGCTATCAAAACCAAAGTGATATACATTCAGTATTTAGGCCATGACCTAACAGCTAGCAGGGATTGTTTTGTGTTGGTAATGGGACTTGAAAGCCTGTAGTCAAAGGGGCCCATTTTAGATCAAGGTTACTTGTGACCAAATTCTGGTTCCTTCATTTAATAACTGGTGACTCTGAAACATGTACTTGGACTGTCTGAATCTTGATGGGTGGTGTAAGAATAGTGATTCTAACAATAGCAATATTCCTAGTGAGTTTGAGTGAAAGGGGGGTTTACAGGTAGAACATTCGAAGGTGTGTGTGTGTGTGTGTGTGTGTGTGTGTGTGTGCATGTGTGTGGTGTATAGTTGATTTGTGCAGCTTCACATGTCCATTCACGTGTATGTGAAAGACATAGCAAGATGTTGGGTATCTTTTTCTACAGCTCTTGAGACAGGGTTTCTCACTGAACCAGAAGCTTCCCATTTTGGCTAGGCTGGCCAGCAAGCTGGGAATCATCTGTCTCTCCTCCCCAGTGCTGGTCTTACAAACACATGAAGTCATTCCTAGCTTTCCCCAACCCCCACGGGGTCTGGGGATTTGAACTTAAGTCCTCATGCTTTTTAGCAGATGATCTTATCCACTGAGCCATCTTCCCAGCCCAACACTGGTGCTCTTGAAGACAGTGCTATGGAGCAAGGCTGTTCATTATTCAGTCCCCCTTGCACAGGTCTTGATTCATGGGTTGTCTTAAATGACAAGCTGGCCTGCTGGCTCTCTTCTTGTGTGTTAAAAATGTTATTTTTCACTTTTAATTGACATAATAATTGTGTATTTGTATGGGAAGTGGATACACACACTCTGGGGTGATTGACAGCAGTCACATTCTTCTCTGCAGGAGTACAGATGCATTTTTCTTGACATGTTTTTAATCTGTGGTCCCTTGCTATTTCTTCATTAGGCATCCCCAGTTTGTGTCTTCAAAGTTTCATTCTCAGAATCTATATTTAGCCTACAAACACGCCAACTCTTTGGACTAGGGAATTGGTTGAGTTTTTGTTGTTTGTTTATTTTTTGTATCACTTCTTCACTACTTAGAGCTTGAGACATGCAGGTTGCTAGTAAATGCCATTTTCCTATGGTGGCCGCTGTCCTGGTATCCATAGTTAGGTTTTACCTTTACTTCTGTCTGGGGTACTGGGGTGAGGTCTATGGATTTGAGAACCAGGCTGAGACCCCTTACTCATAGCATGGAGTTCTGGGATTTGTTGACCCTAGGCATGTAGCCCGTGGACCACTTGCTCTGACCACTGAGCAGCAGAACCCTGGCTGACTCAGCATCCATCACGGAGTGGACCTGTTCAGGAAATGTTTGCTGAGTAGAGGATGAACAGCGTGCAAAAATCAGAGGGTATTTTTCCTCTTTCCATTCTTCATTTACAGGGAGTTAATAAGCAATGCCTTTTTTGAGGTAAAATGTACCATCAGCATATTCCTTATCAAAGTGTTATTTTCAACATTAAATAAAATCTCAGTGGGCTAATGTCTTTTGGGAAAGTTAGTTGACTTATTTTTAATGAAGTTTCTGGAGTTTTCTTTAAAAAGCCTATTCTTACTTGTGACACAATTTATAATCAATTCATCATGATAACTTGTATATATTGAGTTCTTTCTGGTGTCAAGGGCTAAGCTTGATTTTTGACACATCAACTTGATGGCCATGATGGCAAAGCAAGGGAGAACATGAGAAGTTCCTGGGAATGTATGAGAGCCATGCCTGGCAGGGCAGATATCATTCCTACCTATGTGCCAGTGACCTGAACTCAGTCTACTTTGTAACCCAAACAGGATTGGAGCATGTATGTATATGTTCAGTGGCTATTATCGCTGTTCCTAGGCTCATAAAGTTAACTGAGTTGCTGTGAGTCATATTGATGGTAAGATGCAGGGTCAGAAGGCAAAATTCATGTCTCTTGACTTTCAAATCTATGCTCTGTCCCAGAGGCTAAATCTGGGCTTGAGGAACAATCTGGCCTACTGTTCGGATTTATTTATTTTGTAAATCAAAATTTTGAAGCACTACCACATGGTTTTAGGTCTATAGCCATTTTTATGTTGCATCGGCAGTGTTGAGTAATTGTGACAGAGACTATAGTCACATATTCTCCGAGATTTGATATTTGTCTCTTTGTGAAAAAAATTCCAACCTCTGCTTTGTGAATATATTTGTATACAATGTGACTATATATGTATATATACATACTATATAACTATAAATCATTGTATATAATCATAATATATAGCTATGTAGTATATCATTTATACTACATCACTGTATAAAATCATAGCATGTAACTATAAACGATACATAAATCATATGAATCATTTTTATATATTATCCAGCTGGTAGGAAACCAGGAAATTGAGGATTCTAACTTCAGGATGTGTCAGGTGTCCCTGAAGTAGACTAGATTCCTGCCTCTGCCTTTTCTCTACACTGGAGTCTTTTCAGTTGTGGGAAAAATGGTCTAGATTTGGGTTTGTGAATTGTTGGTTAGACAATGTTCTACCCACCATCTTTGTGTATGCACATGTGTGTGCATGTACATGTGTGTATGTATTTATGAATGCATATATATGAATGTGTATATGCATGTGTGTGCATGTACATGTGCGTGTGTATATATTTATGTGTGCATGTATATATGTATGTGTATGTATTCGCATGTGTGTATATGTGTGTATGCATATATTTATATGTATGTATGTGTGTGTACCCACATGTGTGCATGTACACCTGTGCTTGTGTGTGTGTGTGTGAGTGTGTGTGTGTGTGTGTGTGTGTGTACAAGTGTGTGCTTTAGTTGAATTTAAGTGCCTGTAGGTTGGGCATGCCACGTTAATCACTGTTCCCTTTTGTCTCTTACATGGGTGCCACCTTCAGGTACATTTCGCAACTTCAAAAGACATTAGAACTGGTGAGTCATTGGGCTCAGCTCTGCTATTGTGAGTCCTGAATCTTAGAGGCAAAAGACTCACATTTTTGGATATTGGAGAATCTTAGTACAGGAGCCAGCTGTAGACATCCCAGACACAGGGATTGAGAATTAGTTCCTTAGGATCCAGAAGAGACAATTTAATTGCCTCAAGACTTGATTTATTTTTTTGTCTCTGATAGTTAGAGAATCGTATGGTGATAGAATTCTAAGATAACAACCAAGATTCCTTCCTATTGGGTATGCCTTTTTGTGAATATGTGCAAGATATATAGATATGATAAAATATCACTTTCAAGATTATATGTATTATATGATGAAAATGATTTTTTTGTAAATGAAAGAATGGCCTCTGATCATTTAATTTTGTAGTCACACACAAACAACAATAGTGTAAACAAAATAGCAATAACAACAAACCCCCAAGCCCTATAATCTCTGAGAAGGATTGCCTGAACCAGGTAAGCCCTTCAGAGTGGCATGAGGAAACAGGTGACGTCCTCCTGTTGGCCTGAAAGAGCAAAAGATCACATTATAAACCACGTGTGAAGAAGACCACACTGTTTGAACTGAAGGCAGCCCTCAGGAACCCATGCCTGTCAAACAACAATTAAACAGAACCTCTGCCATCTATCAGTATGAAACCAGAAGGCCCCAAGCTCCCCATAAGACCCCAGCCTATGCCTGGACTCTTGGCCCAGAGATACTTTAGATAACAAATTGTGTTGTCTCAAAGTATTTTGTGGTAATTGGTCATGCAACTATAAAAAACCCAAGACACATAGCTGTCTCAGAGTGGTATGGGAAGGTGAGTCAACACATCATGTGCTTTGTTCTCTGGTACTATAGAGCTTGGAACATTGTAGCATCAAGGGAAGCCTGATGAACTAAGCTCCTTCTTTCCTTCCTTCCTTTCTTCCTTCTTCCCTCCCTTCCTCCTTCCCTCCCTCTCCCTTTCTCTCTCTTTCTCTCTTTCTCTCTCTCTCTCTCTTTCTTTCTTTCTTTCTTTCTTTCTTTCTTTCTTTCTTTCTTTCTTTCCCTCCCTCCCTCCCTCCCTCCCTCCCTCCCCTCTCTCTCTCTCTCTCTCTCTCTCTCTCTCTCTCTCTCTCTCTCTCTTTCTTTTCTTTTCTTTCTTTCCTTCTCCCAGAGACTTAAGGTGCTTCTTGGAAGTTTGGCTTTTGCTTCCTTGAAGACAATTCTTCCTTCTGATTGTTTGGAAAAATAGAGCCAAGTACGTTAGTATATTGGTTTAGTTCCTATAGGAGATGGTTAGGACAGAATCATTCTCGAAATAGGAAACACGCATAAAACTTGGGTGGATGATAGGAATTATGTAGTCAACATAAACAAGTTTCAGTGGTTTTAGTGGTTTATATATTTGAATGCATAGTCACTAGAGAGGTAGAACTGTTTGAGAAGGATTAGGAGGTGTGGCTTGTTAGAAGGTTGTCCATCTTGTGTGGGGGTGTTTTGAAAAGTCCAATCTAGACTGAGTCTCATCTGGTCTCTTCTCTTCTCTTCTCTCTTCTCTTCTCTTCTCTTCTCTTCTCTTCTCTTCTCTTCTCTTCTCTTCTCTCCCTCTCCCTCTCCCCCCCCTCCCCCTCCCCCTCTCCCTCTCTCTGTCTCTCTTTTCTCTCTCTGCCTGATGCCTGGGGATCAGGATGTAAAGCTCTCAGCTACTACTACAGCACTATGCCTATTTGCTTCCTACTGTTATCATATTGGTCTAACACTTTGAAACTGTATGGAAGCCGCTCTATTTTATACATAAAAAAGGAAGGTTTTCTTGAAGGAAAGCCATGATGAAATGTGGGAGGTGGAGCAGGAGGGGCAGGGAAGATGTTGGCTCCCCAGACACAAGACTCTGAATCCCTGGGTCATGAATGACCCATTGGGTTTCTCCACTATAGGGCAGGAGGTTTGGTCTTTATATTTTTTTTTTCTTTTCTTTTTTTCGGAGCTGGGGACCGAACCCAGGGCCTTGCGCTTGCTAGGCAAGCACTCTACCACTGAGCGAAATCCCCAACCCTTGGTCTTTATATTTTATACTCACCCACTATTGTTTGAGATCTCCCCAGTAAATGCAGGAGGAAGAAAATTCCTTGGCATCCTTAGCAGGATGGATGCTGTTCGCCAGGCATATTCGTTCCAAGAATCTCCAGCTGTGAACTGCTGATGCTGGGACAAGTGGGTGTAATGGGAGACTGAGTGGGCACCAGGCATACTCACTGGGTTCCCCTTTCCTTCTGGTTGGTGGTAGACCAACAAAATGCTTGTGACTCCTGGTTATGTGCCCGGCACTGTGCAGAATAATGGGGGTGCATTAAGAATGAAACTCTTTCCAGAGCTCACTGCTGCCTGAGAAAGGCAGCCATAGGACAGTCAATTATAAAGCATTGCAGGGCTATGCTGGGACCTACTATGACAGTGTCATAACTTTCTCTTGCCACCCATCACCTCCAGTGCTATTAACTCTGTCTGCCAGTATGTTGAACAGCTATAGCCTCTTGTCTCAATCCATGAGGACAAGTAATTTGGAATCTTGAGGATTTCTAGGGTGCTAGTAACTCATGAACTGTGAGTACCCATCTTTATGCACAGGATAGAAATTCTGAAGATCATTTCCCGCCACTGCTGAGAGGGCCCCTGTTGCCTAGAGCACCACAGCATATTTTTTAGTTGATCTGACTGTATTTTATTCTTACCTTTCTGTTGTATTTGTGCACTGTTTTGTTGCTTCCCATGTAAGCTACCTGGATGCAAGCCCGAATTTCAGAGAATACTTTTAGGGAGAATTCAGGATACAGCAAGGTCTCTTAGGGGACCTAACATGCCATTGTTACCAGCCCAAGGACAAACATAAAAGTTCTACTAACTAAACTAGTATCTCAACTGAACCCCTAAAGATGAAATTTGAGGTCAAGAGTAGAGGTTGGAAAAAGGTGTTCCCGGTTGAGAGAAGAAAGCTTTCCATCTTCCTGGAAGTTTTTTTGGCCTTTCTATATTTGCTGACATTCTCTCTATTCTTCAAAACCCAACAGGCATTCTTTAAAGTCTTATTTGGATGCTCCAGACAGTCTTCTACGAGAACACTACCGTGTATTATAGCAACTGACCTGTAGTTTATGCAGGTGCCATCTGGACAGTAATCAGAATGATTCTCAGGCCTTCTATTAGGTGTTTATTGCTGCCTTAAAATTACCTCAAAACTTAACAGCTTAAAAATACTTTATTATATCATGTTTTTTTTAATGGGTCAGGGAGTGAGATACAGGCTAACTGGAATCTCAGACTACCTTCAAGGTGTAAACTTGGACTGGGGGGACTCAGCTGAAGGCTGACTAGGGGGAGATTGCCCTTCAACCTTATCTATTTGCTCTGCATTAGTCAAGGTTCTCTAGAGCAATGGAACTGATATAATGAATCTATCTGTCTGTCTGTCTATCTATCTATCTATCTATCTATCTATCTATCTATCCATCCATCCATATCAAAAGGTCAATTATTAGAGTGGATTACATGCTGTGGTTCATTATGTTCAACAATGGCTGTCTCCTAAAGACGTGACCAAAATCCAACAGCTGTTTGGTCTATGAGGCTGGATGTCTTGACTTGTTTTTAGTCTGTTGGACATCTGAAGATGTAGATTCTAATGCCAGCAAAGGAGTGATGTAGCAGCAGAGTAGATGAACTTGCCAGTGAGAGTGAAGGCAAGTAGGCAAAGTAAAATTACCCTCTTCTATGTCCTTTTATGTAGGCTGCCACTAAAAGGAGTGACCCAGATTGAGGGTGGATCTTCTGACCTCAGGTGATCCAAGAATAGTCCTTGGGTTTCAGTTGATTCCAGATGTGTTGGGAACTGTTCAGGCAGCTAGCTGCCTCTGCCAATTATTTAAATTTTTGGAAGCGTCATCCCTACACTTCCTGCATACTCAAATATTTATTCCATCTCCAATTTTCTGATGGGTTTGAAGACTAGATATAATCTCACAATGAAACCTAAGTTGTTCAGCATTAAAGGTGTTCTAGATTTAAAAAGATGGCTTTCAGATAGTAATACAAAATAAAATAAAAGATTATAAACTCGTCAAGATAGATGATAAAATAATTCATCCAAATTGCCAAATATAATGGACTAGATGCTATAAGTATATATCATACCTTATAATTTACATAATTGTTATAATTATGTTCAATTTATATCTGAGAGAAAAGGAGCCTTTCATCAGACTAAAAAGGGGAACTGTTGAAGTTTTGTCTTTCACTGTGTATTGTAATGCTAAGTGTAGCCCCCCAAGATGAGAGAGTCCACACATAGTCGCTAAGTGACCCTGCTTCTAAGTTATCTGTGTCTGGTAAAAAAAGACGCCAACAGCTAACAACTGGGTAGAAGAGACATAGGTGGGGCTTAAGTTTCCTGGGCTTAGGGTTAGAAGAAAAACACAAAGGAAAAGAAAAGATGGAGGAGGAAGAAAAACCACTGTGGGTTAGGTGAGCCAAGAAGACATGGCCCCGAGGGCCAGCCAATTAAAGTTAAGAACAGCCCAGATAAAAATAACAAATAAAAATTCAAAGTTATCAATAAAAAAGATTCTCATAACATAGAGGGTAGGTATCTGCCCAACTCTCATGATGTTTAAGACTTAATGTAAATATAAAGATTGTGTGTGTCTTTTATCCGAGAATAAATTGATTAAGGAGGGGTAGGAACCCCGGATCAGGATTAATAATTTCTACAACAGTCAACTTAGATTGTCTATCACATGGTCCATGGCAGGACTTAGTCATTTGTCATGTGGGCCTCTCAGAAGAGCAATATGGCTTCCTGTTTCATTGGAGCAAGCCTGTAAGAATAGTCAGTGGGACAGGAATGCCTGAGAGTGAGGTGGAGTTTAACCCTTTGCCACCTACTTACAACAGTGACTCCTTCTTTTGCTTATAGTCTGTTTGCCAGAAGCCAGTTACTGGGTCCTTCAGCACCCAAGGGGAGGAGAGTATACAGGAGTGCAAGTTCCAGTGAATAAGGGGGAAACCTCATATTCATGAACAGTCTAAGGGCTGGAGAGATGGTTCAGAGACAAGTTGCCCACTGACCTCTATATGTGTGTCGTGATGTTTACACCCCTACTCCCATATACAAATAAATGTAATAAAAACTTTGAGAAAAGGTTCTGAACTCTTTTTTGCAATTGGATTATACTCATGGGTTATCAAACTCTGAGGTGTTCTAGAATTGTCCAGGGAACTTGAAAACATCGGATGCCCAGGCAGTTGTTTACCAGACTGATTAAGTCAGTCTCAGGGGTGGACTCTGGTGACAGCACTTTCAGAAAGCTATCTAAGTGATTCCAATATATAGCTAAGCCTGATAATCTCCTGTTTGAGCAGCCCTCAGGGAGCCGTGGCTTCTGCTATTCATGCCATCCCCTCTGATCTGGGCAGGGCTGCCTCTTGGTTTAATCAGCAAAGCTCGGTAGATTCTTGAGTCACAGGAAATACTGGCAGTGATGTCTTTTGGCTTTGTTGTGGGGGTGTCCCTGAGATGCCAGGTGGGAGGTGAGCTGTTCTCTGGAGAGACGACTGGGAGAGGCCCTGAAAAATGCTTACCTGATATGCCAAGCCGTTACACTTTGAGGTGATTTGATTCAGTTACTTCTTTTTGCTTTTGGACAACTGTCCGACCTGAGTGCATTGACAGTGTTCACTCCCTGGGGTGCATTCAATAGCTAGGATGGCTGCAGCTAAGTTGAGTTAGCTAGGCCAAGAGCTCCCTTCACCCCCAGATACTCTCTGCCCTAGGACCTGAAAGCAGAAGTTTCTCTGAGTTGGGAAGTCCTGACACTGGCCCAGAACAGCTTGAATATCAGGCGACTCATTGCATGGCCTCTCTGAGCAGAACAGAGGACACAAGAAACGTTTCTCTATTCAGGGTGGAAGATTCTGATACAGTTAGTTTTGGATCAGAGAATCTGCATTTCTAACAAGCTCTGGCAGTGTGCTGATGGCACTGGTCCCTGGATCATAGGTAGAAACTGCACTGGGCATGGTCCAGAGAACCCTCCTTGAGAGGCACCCTGATCTTTATATTATCTGAAGTATCTATTCAAACATTTATATCTTTATTCCAAGATTCATAACTTTAAATACGTCATTTACAGTCACAGTGAGCACTTCCTAGAAAACCTCCTATGGATTCCTTCAGAGAATCATCTAGAGTGAGAGATCCTTTATGCGATCATGGTGACCAGTAAGGAAACAATATTGATAGAAATAAATGGATAGATGAATGATTAACTCCAGAGCTTACATATATGTCAGATATATATACATGGGACTTTTCTCTGTTTGACTTAGAGATATGGATCTTAAGGCTAAGTAACCCTGAGGGCTGACTGGTGTTCATCCTTCCTGAGTAAGAGAAGATAGGGTTTGACTGCCACTAAGTGCTTCTCAGATGTAAGCCATTTGGCACTAAAGGAGTGATAGTTCCAGACATAACTGAGTGGAGGTGAGCGTAAATGTAGTCTGAGCTTCCCTAAGGTCCAAGCACACACTCTCGCCCTTGAGTTTTCTGTCACATTGACATTTTGCATATTTCCAAAGCCCATTTGTGTAGGCACAGGACTGACTTCCTGTGTGCAGGGGTGGCCCTGGGAGGCTGGGTTTCCATGAGCCCGTTTGGATTATAAGTCTTTGAAGACATCTGCAGGGAGGGGATAATTCATTCCAGACAAATGGCTCCCTTTGCCATGCAAACCAGAACCCAGGAATGGAAATGAGATTTCTAATTACATGGGGCATTTCAGAGCCACCTGCTGGCTCTGGCATCTCTCAGAGTGGCTGCCCTGTCGAGGTGCTGGGGAGTAGGCCTGGCCTCTGAGGTTGAGCTGCTGTGAGGGAGGCCTTCTGGGTCAGGGCATGAGCTTCAGCCTTCAAAGTCTTCTAGCAGCTGCATCCAGCTGGGTTTGCAGGGAGCCGATGCCAGGAAAGGCCTTCTCTGAATTTAGCCTTGATGCCTTCCTGCTGTTTAGAGAGCCCTAGGACCTGCCTTATATGTTTTGGAGCTTCCGGTCTATGCTTGGTTTGCCGAGCACTGGGCTCAGGGGTCCAAATCTGGGTGCTGAACACTAATAATAGTTGGGCTTCCTGGGAGCACTTTCTCCTACCTCTTCCTGCTGGTTACTCCTGAAGGAGGCACATGGATGGAAGTTGGGGTGCAAGATGTTTGCATGGGGTATCCTCATGAGTGGCAAGAGGAATGATAGGGTCGGGAGGCAGGAAAAGTCAAGTCATAATAATGCACATCCCCAACTTGGAAGGAAGCAAGCTCTGGAGTAATCATATATATATATATATATATATATATAATATATATATATATGTATATATATATATGTGTGTGTGTGTGTGTGTGTATCAGATTTTCCTTAGATAATATTTACCTCACTATTATCAGCATTGTCTTGTGTTCCCAGAGACTGGGTCTCTATTGCTGCTTTGCTTAGTCACTGGCCACTCGGTCCTTTAGGAAGGACACAGTGGGGCTGAGTCAGAGAGGGACTCAAGGAATCCTACCCCTTACCTGATAGGGCCCTGAAGCTGACTATTGGGGGCCCGTCTCCACACAGTACCCAGCAGATGGCAGTGAACAAATCAACACAGGAAGTTCTGAGCATCGCGCTTCATATCGTCCCACATCTTCTTTCATCCACTGGCCTTAGGAATGGGACTTATGTCTCTGCACAAATTTATGCTCACATTTCACATCTCTATGCACAAATGGCACAGATAGTCACAGAGGTCTATGGTCGTGTAGCTAAGTTGTCGAGGCACAAAGCTGCCCCATAAACATTTATGTTGATGCCCATAGACAAATGCTACCTCCAACCTTCATCAGAGAAGCTTCTCTTTACTGTGGATAGCTGTGAGTGCGGAGAGGCATGGCTGCTCGAGGTGCTAAGACTAAGCGATGGCTGAGTGCTTGGCTCTAAGTAGAATATGTGTGCTACCTACTTTAAGGCTCAGGAATCATCACAGGGGTGAGGGTGGAGAGGATGTAGAAGGCAGGGCACGTCATGGAGATCTGTGACCTGCTATCTTCTGGGTATGGAAAAGCTATCATAATTATGATTTCATGGCAGCTGGGGTTGCTTCCAATGGACTTACACAACATTAGACCTATCATTAGTCAATTATGGGTCAGGGAGGGGCTCAAAGGGTCCTACTTCTCCCTCCTGAATTATTGGCTACTGGTAGGTGCTCACAGGGTGTGTGTGGGCTCCTTGTCTTCAGTCGAATACCCACAGATGAACCTACCAGGCTTCAGCAGACTTCTTCAGACTTACAGTCAAACAGATGGCTCTGGTTAAACTTAGTGGGTCACAAAAGAAAGCAAAAAGACACAAGAAAGGGACTTTTAGGGAAGGGGGTGTAGGCAGAGGTGGGAGGGAAAGAGGGGAGAAGGGGGGGGGTTGAGAGGAACCAGAATGCATTAGATATATGTATGAAATTGTCAAGAGCACAGTTAATAAAAATGGACTCAGTGTCTACAATAATGTAATTTTTTCAATAAAACCATTCTAAAACGAAAATTGCAAACACATGCAAAACTCACACAAAAGAAAATAGCAAAAATATGGTGATCTGTGTGCCAAACACTCACCTTCCACAGTGATCAGGCTTTCCGGCTATGTTCCAGTAGTCCCAGGAGGCTGGGGAGCAAAGGTCCGATTCAGAAGCATTCTTGCTCACCTGTTAGTATATCAGATGCACCCCTAGATGGGAAGACAGGCAGAAGCAGCAAGCAGACCATGGTGTGACTGTTTGTGGTAAATCAAAGGAGATTATTGAAAGAAAGCATTCACTGCAGTGTTTGGCACACTCTAGGGACTTGGAAATGTTAGTCAGATAGAACACGTCCTCTTTAGAGATAGAGCATGGATAAAGTGGAAGAGGACTTAGCTCTGTCTATGTAGGGCGACAAATATGAAATAAAGATATGATTCTCCTTTATTCTTCAGTCATGAAGGTGGTCTGAAGCTGGTGTTCTAGGCACCTGCCACCACCTATCAACTGGGTTTGCTTAAGAGACGAAAGTGCTTTCCTCCCAATAGTTAAATACACCAAGTACCCTTTCCCTTCTAGAATGTCTGATAACCGCTACCCAAGTAGATGGTTCAGGATCTGGACCACTGTGATGTTGTGCATTGACTGCATAGATCCCTCTCTTCCATTCACAAAGTAGGGAGTTTCCTATAGGAAAAATGGGCAAGGAGAAGCCAGCTTTAAAAATATTTGAGAGTAGAGGTTGGAGCAATAGCTCAATTGGTAAGAGCACTGGCTATGTAAGCATTGAGACTTGATCTCAAAGCTCTGGAACCCGTGTAAAAAGGCAGGCACCATCACTAGTCTAGTTCCAGAGTTCTAGATGCAGTAAAAGACCCTGTCTCAGAGGAATAAGTTGGAGAGTGATAGAACAGGACACACGCTGTTCTCACCTGGCTATATGCACTTGCACATGGCTATATGCACTTGCACATATATTCACATACCACGCACACACATCATAACACACTCACACATATGTAACTTCATTTTTTTCAAATCCTACTTTTAATGATGGTTCTTAAAAACTTTAACCTCCCTTGTAGCCCACCACCCACCAGAGGTAGTGGGAAAAAAGGGGGAGGGGAGGAAGTGGTCCTGTTTAGGAAGGTTCTTTGGAGCAACTCCTTTCTGTGTTGTCTGGAAATATGCAGTTCAGTTTATAAGTTAGCAATGGCAGTTCTATCCACTCACAAACATGTCACAGATATACCACCAGTCTAGTTCTGTAGAATCAGGAGAGCAAACACGAATCAGCAGTGGTGGCACTACCTAGCAGAGACAGCTAGACCTCAGCCTTGGCTCGAATCAGCAGGAGGGACCTAGAGAGATGCCAGGAGAAGTTCTTGGCTGTGCCTATCTCAATGAAGTGAAGTCCAGAGACCAAGAAGCACTGCACTGCTAGCTCTATAAGCAAGCCAGGTTCAGCCTCCCTCACTGTCCTTTGAGTCCTCTTTACAACCTCTAGATATCACATGCCCTCCATGGGTCTTGTCTTAGCATGTGCGTCTGTCTCTGCTAGCATCATTCTGCCAATCAGCCCAAGTCAAGTGGCAAGAAACTTCAGCACACCACCAGAAGTGTTTTGTTGCATTTCTCTCTATGGAGTCCCAATAAATGCAGCTCAACTATGCAATGTAAGGCAGACCAATACATGAATGTTGTTAGCAAAGAATCCTTCCTCCTGTGTCCTTTCATGTGTTTCCTTTAGCAGAACACCCTTTCTCCTGTGTCTGCTTCAGGGAAACATTCCTTCATGAGTCTATCTTAGTCTTTTACCTATGTCCACTTCAGGAAAGCACTCCTTCATGTGTTTGTCCCAGCAAAACACCATCCAACACAACTGACTTTCCAAAGAACCCTTAAGTTTCCACTTCGCATGTATACTACCTTCCCCACTTACACACACACACACACACACACACACACACACACACACACACTCACACACACACTCACACACACACTCACACACACACTCACACACAGTCACACACACATGCTCATACACACACTCACCCACACATACACTCACACACACACACTCACACACACAGTCACACACACATGCTCATACACACACACATGCTCATACACACACTCACCCACACATACACTCACACACACACTCACACACACACTCTCTCACACACATACAGACACACACAAACACACCCACCCACACTCACACACACTCACCTCCCCACACACACTCACACACACACACACACACACACACTCTCTCTCTCTCTCTCATACCCCCCCACCCCCCCCACACTCACACACACACACACACACACGAACCAAGCAAGTAAGCAAGCAAGCTAATAAATAAATACATCTATCAAGAGTAAAGTACTCTGGCATTTAGTATTCGCCTCCATAGTGGTGTTCTTTTCTACTCTTTCCTTCTATTTCCTTCATAGCTTTGCAGCTCCTCTTTGCCCTCCTTCTCCAGCCACTGGATATTCTCTAAGGCTGTGGCCTTCCGTATGTTGTTAGTCTCTCTCTAGCCAATGCCATCAGGTCTCCAACTGTTGAGCCCAAAGGAGCTAAACACAGAGGTGCTGGTATGTGCACATGTGTGCATGGACACATGGGAAAGAACTCTGAGCCTGTGAACATGACCCTGTAGTTTACACGATGATGACTGTTGGTTTTAATCATTGTGATTTTTTATCCCGAGCCCCAAAGGCACTGGTGATATTGTCTCCAATATCAGATATCTCATTGAAAGAGGTTGAAGGGGCACATTTGGTACCTTACTCTGAGAAATGTGGTATCCTTACAGCAAAGGATAGGCTTCAAACTTTGTAGTGATTTCCTACACTTGATCTTAGCCAAAAGGCCGAGAAGCGATGTAGTGATTTCCTTAAATGAACATTTATGTGCATGCTTACTGTTTAAGCATGGATGGATTGAGTGTGGGGGCAGATGGCCTGTCTACCATTGGTATGTGGTAGGAAAAGGGAGACACTGTGTATGGAACCCCTGGGATATGAGGGAGACCAATTTAAACAGAACCATGTTATACAAGCAGGCTAGGGTATAATCATACCAGCCCTGGGTATAATTCCACTCTGGAAAGCATTGACATATCTGGGAATCACTAGTTATGAAATTCTACATTTTCAAAACCACACTGTCTACTGTATGAAAATGTGTGTCTTACTACTTGTAGGAAGGAGCTGGTAAGATGAATCTGTAGTCTCCTAGGGCCAGGTCAAGGTCTATCTTATACCTATCGAGACTGTTCTGGTCTCATTGTGCCAGACCTGAGCCAGGATAAGTATGAAGGGAAGGGATGTCTGGCCTTGGCTGGCCCTGCACAGATGCCTTCACCCAAACAAAGCCAATAATAATTCTGATGTCATTAGTAGCAACAGTGTCGATGTCTGGCTGAGTAAATGCTGTCTGTGAGTGGTATAGGACCCATAAGTCCAATTTTGTTCTTCAAAAGAAGTCATATGTTGTTTTTCTTTTAATACAAACTCAAGGGTGCTCAGGTGGCAAGTGAGGGCCACCAAGATCTCTCTGTTCTGTTTCTTTCATTCTTGCTTGTTTATCTTGGATCCTTACCCTGGTGTGTCCACAAACTTCTTATGCCGGCCATAGAGGTGAGTGTCTTTCCTTCCATACCCTGAAGACTGCCTTGTCAGGGAGACTCACCTCAGCACAGGTGCATGTGCTTCCAAGTGGTTAAAGAAAACACTAACAAGTAAACAAAGGGAAAATATGTGAGCAGCAGAAAGTTTTGCTTGTTTTTCTGTTTTAAAACACTGCTAATGAGGACAGTCCTCAGGGAAAACTTTGTAGGATGAACACATTGGAAGTAGAAGTATAGGGCTACTGCAGAAAAGGATTGAAAACAAAAATAAAACATCGTGTTGATTATTTAAAAACTTAGATAATTTTTTCTCCAGAAGTATAGCTAACAGAAGAAGAAGAAGAAGAAGAAGAAGAAGAAGAAGAAGAAGAAGAAGAAGAAGAAGAAGAAGAAGAGGAGGAGGAGGAGGAGGAGGAGGAGGAGGAGGAGGAGGAGGAGGAGGAGGAGGAGGAGGAGGGGGAGGAGGAGGAAGGGGAGGAGGAGGGGGAGGAGGAGGAGGGGGAGGAGGAGGAGGGGGAGGAGAAGAGGAAGAAGAGATGATGAGAAGTAAAAGAAGAGGAAGAGAAGGGTGAAGAGGAATAGGAGGAAGAGGAGGAAGAAGAGGAAGGGAAGGAGGAGGAGGAGATGATGATGATGATAAGTAAAAGAAGAGGAAGAGAAGGGGGTGAAGAAGAAGAGGAGGAGAAAGAGGAGGAAGAGGAGGAGGAAGAGGAAGGGAAGGAGAAGGAGAAGGAGAAGGAGAAGGAGAAGGAGAAGGAGAAGGAGAAGGAGAAGGAGAAGGAGAAGGAGAAGGAGAAGGAGAAGGAAGTATCAAGTATCCAAGAACATCGTTTTTAAATGCTGCTATGGGTCTACATTTTTTTAAACCAAATCTTCTCTAGTGAGTCCATATTTCAGAGAATGCAGAAAGGTGGTTAGGGTTTGGGGTATAATTCAATGCGAGAACTTGCCTATTTGGGGTTAGACCCCAAGCACTAGAATAAAAAGAAGTGAAAACTAAAACCAAAAGACAACTAGGGCTTTGGAGATTGGTCACTGAGTTAAGGTACTTGCCACCAAGCTCGCCATCCCAATTTTCATCCCACATGGTGGAAGGAGAGGGCTGATTCCTACAAATTGTCATTTGACTATCACTTGTACCCCATGCATGAACCTTCCAAATAAATAAATGTACTAAAATTTGGGGCAAAAAGTCAAGACCAGAAAGTTCTCCAACTTATTAAATGGCATTAGTTAAACTTGATTCCAGGTGGGTGAGGGTGCTGGGACACAAGGAATTGTAGCTCATGCTGCGTTGCAAACACAGATGGGGACACTAATAAAATGTGAGCAAACCAATCTATACAATCTCAAGGACAAAATAACCACATGATAGCCAAGTTTGGCCGATCCTAGGAATTCAAGGAGACTTTGAGACCACAAGCTCTTGTAGCATATTTAAGATTGTTATTAGCCCAGGGACAAAAGCCATAAGCTCATTAAGTAGATGCAGACTGGACATCAGTGTTGCCTGGCTTCGAGACAGTGGGGGAAAGGAGTTCTATATTCTTTTAGCCCCTTTAAAAACACTGTTAAGACAACATGGATCAACAGTCAGACTTTGTGTAACTGTATGTGTGACCTCAAACCACCTAAAGTTGGTGAAATGCTTACTAAAAACCGAGAAGCAAGGGGTTGGGGATTTAGCTCAGTGGTAGAGTGCTTGCCTAGCAAGTGCAAGGCCCTGGGTTCGGTCCTCAGCTCCGGGAAAAAAAAAGCCGAGAAGCATGTACCCACTCAGGAAGGGACACATGGGAAGCAGCTAGTAGGATTACTACATAGTATTTATAGACAGTGTATTTTTGTGTAATGAACCTGAAGAGAAAGTGAAAGGGTGGACATGGAAATGAAGGCAATGCTCTGGTTTTACAGGCACAAAGTAAGGAATGGGATTTGGTGATGCAACTTGGAGGTTGTCAATTCTTCTTGGTAAAAACTGTGAAATGTTTTATTTCTTTTCCCTCAGTTTTACTGGTATATGATTGACCAGTAAACCTGTATATAATGATGTCAGGGGATGTCTCAGTTGACCAGATTCACAAGCTCTCCAGGTTCAGTATCCATCATTGTCTCTAAATACAATGTAGAGAGCTAACGAGGAAGACCCACAACATTGACCTCTGGGCTCTACATGCATGAGCTCTACCCAGGCTCTGAGTACACACATGCATGCATATACACGAATACACAAACATATAACACACACATCTGTATGCATTATGTAATGGTTGATATATTTAATTGATATAGCAATAATTTTACTTAATTATATTAAAATTATTATTATTTAAAAACACCTTACTTCACTTGCAGATCTGTGAGTTTCACAGGCAAAACATTTTTTGGTGTGTGTGATAGTTTTGCTATAATATCCAGTTTGACCTCTGCTTCTATTTCCTGAGTGCTCTATTTACAGGCATGTGCCACTATTCCTGGCTTCATGACTCTGTGTGTGTGTGTGTGTGTGTGTGTGTGTGTGTGTGTGTGTGTGTGTGTGTATGGTATGTATGTATATGTATATATTTACAGAGAGAACATTTAAAGTCTATTGTCTTTAAGTCTTTAAGTCTATTGTCTGTAAGTGCCCAGTACATAATAAAATATTACTGACTATAGTTGCCATACCTATATTTAGTGTCTAGGACTCATTCATTTAGTAGGTGAAAGTTCCTGTCTTTGGTTAGCATCTTCTCCCTGGCCATCCTACCTGTTCTTAGTCACCACCCTTCTGACAAGCTTGAATTTTTCAGATTCTACTGCAAAAAAAATATCTCATTTTGGTGTTATTTTACTCAGCACAATGGCTTCCAAGTTCATCTACATGGTCCAGCCACCCCACATCTGGGTATATCAAAAAGCACAACCTTGATTTCAAACGGGTTGCTATTCATTGTGATGTTTAGTATTGCTAATATCTGGGTGGTGGTCATGGAGTTTTGTTGTATTTCTTCTTTAGTTATGAAGTATTTGAAACATTTCACAATGAAAAAGACAAATTTAATTAACTTTGATGGAACATATGCCTACAATCCAACAATAAGAAATTCACAAAGCTTAAAGTAAGTTTCCTGAGTCTTCCTTACCCCTAAGTAAATATATATGTACATATAAATATATATATATACATAATATAATGTCTTCAATTAGCAGAAATACTAATATATATCTTGGGATATACATATCTCAGTGATAAGAAACTGACATATAATTATAGATGTGTATGGATTACCAATGGGGGTATGTTCTGAAAAATGCATTGTTCCTTCATTGTTGAGTAATACACACACAAAGTAAGACAGATAAGGTGTGTATAGGTCATAAGGCATTAGAGAATCCTGGACCTGTATGTGGTCCACCATTGACTGAAGTAGGATTACATGGTACACGACTGAAGATTTACCTTAGTGGCCAAAATTCATCTTCTAGAACTGTCTAGACTCCAAATCCATCTTCATTACTTGCTTGATTTGGATAATTTTTGAAACTTCAGTTTTCAGTTTATAAATGTAATGATGCTGGTACTTGCTATAGAATAAATTCAGTTACTCACCCGTCTGACACACAGTGAGAATGCACTGTAAGATAGTTACGTTTCTGCACCAATTCACGCCAATTTAGGTACAGAGCAGAGTACAAGCCATACATGGTGGTGCACTCCTTCAATTTCATCATTTGGAAGATGGAGTCCGGAGTACTCCAAGTTCTAGGCCAGCCTGAGCTACACAGTGAGGTAGTGAGAACAGATCTCAGAAAGACAAAACAAAACAGAAGAGAATATACAGATATTTTGAAGAGGATTGAGATTTCTCTGGATCAGAGGGATCCATAAAGCACAGGAATCATGCCAGAGTTGGGCTGGTCCTCAAACACATGCTGCCAGTTCCTAACAAAGTACAAATATCCCACAAGCCAGTGAGGTTGGTGAGCTCCACACAGTGGCCTTCTGCCACTCTGTGTTTGATACTCTCAGAACAGGTGTTGTGACACGGTGGGGATGATAGCCATGTGACCATTCTCACTTGCCACCCACAGGCTAGAGTCCTTGGAGACAGGAACTGCTTAGTCCTGTTCTCTGTGTAAGACAGCAACACTTCTGACTGGCCCACTTCCTTGTGTGTTGAAATACTGAGAAATGCAAGGTAGGGAAAGGGTTCTGGTGCATGTTCCCTGACATCTTCAGTTTCTGTTCTCCTTGAAGTACTATCTAATGACTATTTGTTGTGGATTTTGTCTTCCTCTGGTTCAAAGAATGTCACCGTGATAGAGTCTTCAGCGGTATGAGTAGATGTAAACTATGGTCTTTGTAACCACGTGAGTATGGCCCAGGACAAAGGTAGAAGGTCGGCAACACTAACACCTGGATTTATAGGTTATTAGGGAGGGGATGACTTGAGTATTAAAGATTCAAGAACCTTCTTCTAGAAAGAACCTAGAATCTGGAAAGTTTTTGGGTTTTCCCACAATACTTGAAGTGATTCTGGCCATTATGGGAAGACTCCAAAACTTTAGAAAAGCTAATATTAATTTGAACTCTAAAGATAACTATGTCTCTAATTCTTTTTATTATCTTGTTTGAAATATGTTATTTGTGTCTCTGAATTAGATGCTTTTCATAAGGAGATGAGAAAAAGCATTGATATGTCTGCCTTCCTTAGAGGGAAACAGAACTACCCTGTCTATCTATCATCACACTGTGGGGCTGCTCAGTTTGTCTCATCTCCTGCTTGGACCACTTGGGGAAGAATTCCTCTGTAAAGCTTTCTTCTCTTTTGCACTAACACAAGTACAGGCAAACAGTAAGTTGAAGTTCCAAAAGTCACCTCCTAGATTTAAATTCGTAAGTGATAAAAAACAAACACACCTGACTTCTAATGTTTAAACAATATAATTTGAATGGTAAATTTAGATGTTATTTATTTATTTACTTATTATTTTCCTTTTATTGAACATGGATTTTCCCCCTCACATAATCACATAACCTGATTATGGTTTCCATATCCCCTCTTCTCCACAAACTTCTTGCTCAGTAATTTTAGACTTATGTAAACTTATGCAAAAGACATACAAATTTCCACTATTCCAATGCCCCTCCACTCAGATTTTCCAAATGTTAGCGTTTTTATTTTTACTTCATCATGTTTCCTCTTTGTCCATCTTTAGTATTTTTGTGGACCATTTTGATGAGTAAGATGTGGGCATGACACCTGGGCCCTAAATGTGTTACTGTGCATTTCCTGATGCCAAGAGCATTTTCAAACATTATCGAAAGCAGAAGCCTCGGCCAACAGTAGGCCATATGTTCGAAAAAACTCAAGACTTCTTCCAATTTCATCACTTGTCACTTCAAGCTAACATGACTCCCTGCCCGTCACCTCCGGCTTCTTTAGTTGCATTCCTCTGTTTTACTTTGTCCATCTTTCTTTGTCTTGATCTTGACATTTTTTAAGCATGTCAAGAAGGCTTATTTTGCGGTCTGTTCTCCCATTTGTTTATCTGATGTTTTTTCTAAATTTTTACACATATCTATCCTCTTACAGGTCTCTTTAGCTTGTGAATGAGTTATTATTTATAAAGCGCCCAGTTCTGTGCCAGGTCTATAGCTTTACATAACTATTAGTTAGGTATATTTTCATGCTTTTCTTAGAGTTGCATAGAGTTGGCCAACTGAAGGCCATTGGAGAGTTGAGCAGGAAGACTTGCCATTTGGGGAAGACTGGATATTGCCAGTCTTGTTTCATATGCTGGACTTTTCTGAAGCATGTTTCCCACAGTAACCATCCGCGTGTGCATCCCGCTTCAGTACTTGATAGTATAAGAGAACAAAAATGAATTATTCCATTAGGCTGTCACACAGATTCTGGTATACGGAAAAAGATGGTGGTGGTATCTAAGAAGGCCGACTTATCAGCGACTTAGCAAGATCACCTCATCACTGTTCAAGAATCCAAATATGATGCTTGAGTGGTGGCTAGGGTCGCATAGTATAAATGGACTATGTGCAAGTCACCTCTATATCCTAGAAATAAAGGCTGCAGACTGTCTGCCAATGGCAGCAGGGTTGGTATGGGATTTGATGAGACGTTCAGCCTAATGCGCACTACAGAATTACATCTTTAATTCTTTCCAGTACAAACTTCAAGAAGTCGAAGGCAGCTTCCCCATGCTATCATGCAGTCTGCTCCATTCTGGGCTTTCTTTTTCCGTTCTTAATGGGAGGCCATTCTCTAGATCTCTGCCATTTGCCTTCTGCCCTGTTCCAAAATGCAGACTCGCAGGTCCTCTCTACCGTGTTGTATTTTCCTTCTCATGCTGTGTCACCCAGTCTGTTGTCAAACAAGAGATGGATTTTCTGTTCCCTACTCTATATTGTATTTACCTGTAAGTTCTTCAAACTCTTTGAAGAAGAGTCTTCTTGGAGACATACTCATTTTTAACAAGTAAAGACCTTATTTCTTCTTAAAATATTTATTAGAACTTTCATTAAAATAGCTTGTTTTGGTTGTGCTGCCCCTCACCCAATATCTCTCTTTCCTACCAACCCAACTTTGTGTCCTTTTCTGGTTAGTTTGTATATTTGTTCATTTGTTTGTTTACTTAAAAAACCTATCAAGTCCATTTTAAAGTCGAAAATCCTTGAAAATTTATTTTAAGAATATATTTAAGGATGGGCCCTGAATAAAGATATTTGAAAATCTCATTAAACACACCCCCAAGCTAATGTTTATCTACAGGTTACCTTCAATTATTTGGTAATTACTATGCTAAGTGCTTCATGCACATTACTTGATTTAATCCTTACAAGAACTCTGTGAGGTTCTCAATAGTATTACCACATTATGGAGTGATAAACGGAGATCCAGGTAGGTTAACTGAACTTCCCAGGGCCGTGCCATCAGTGGGCAAATAGTGGAGTTAACATTGGATTCTTTTCATCCCAACCTTAGCCACTACATCCTGTTGTCCCCAAAAGAGAAAAGAAAAAGAATATTTCTTATGAAAATTGAGGGGAAAATAAGCTTATTTAGCACAATCTAGCATTTATCGGTGATCTACTGTGTGCTGGGTACCATTGGCCACTTTGATATATACTGCACAGCCCTGGGGAGCAAGCAGGTGCTACATATCTGTTTTGTGAATGAGGAAATTAGGGAGCAATGCGGTTAAACAATGTCCTCATGGACTCACACTTCAGAAGTGGTAGACATTTCTAGTACGTTCAAATGCATTTTGGAAGGCCATACTCCGATCCTTTCTACCAGTCACAAAAAGCTTCCTTGACTCGCAGAGAGACTTTAACTCTACAGTACAATTATTTTTAACCTGAAAGCTCACAGCCCTCTGGTGTCTTTCAGGGCCAGCAAGTCCTAGGAGAAAGCCTTGCAGGAGAGGCTGCTAGGCGGGGCAGGAAGTGATGGAAGGGTGGCGCGGTCCTATCCTACCCTCCCTGTCTGGCCCTTCCTGGTGAAGGCCATGGCTACAATGGCACACAGGGGCATACTCCAGTCTTTCCAGAGAGTAATGTTCTGCTCAGGGGTGATAGAAGGCTCTGTGGCTGGCCCAGCCGAGGTATATTGGAGAAAGATCCATCACCCCTGAGTGATCGGTGACCCACAGGTACCAAGCGTGGAACCTCATGACCAGTCACTCAATTACCAGCCCAGTGACATGTTTATAAGGGTGAACTTTAGAGAGCTATTAGGGAGCAGACAGATGAGCTACAGCTGTGCCTGCAGGGCAGAGCTCACCCAGCCCCACTGCCTCTGCAGACCCATTACCCAGTAATTAGGGGAGTTTTAAGTAGGAAGCAAGGAGTTAAATTATTGCTTAGATTAGCGCCTCACTTGTCACCGTGGAAAAGTGCTGCTTTGGGGAAAGCTGGAAGACCGGTGGAAGGAAGAATGGTGGGTGAGAGGGAAGAAGGGAGAAGGGGAAGACCTGTGAGAGAAAGCTCTGAGAAGCGGAGCTTCGAGATAAGGACTTCATTTTTCCAGTCGGCTTCTGTGAGAGGGACGACAGCTGAGTGATGCCTGGTTACCCGTGCCACAGCATCCACTCGGGCTACTGTAGCTCACCAGGAAGATGATGGCAATAGCATCCGCAATAATGGTTACAAATGACGCATCGTGTGCTAGGAGTTGGGAACTGGGCTGAGCAATGTTCGTGGACCATCGGCTCATGTGATTGTCTCATTCCAGAGGAGAAGGTTCTGATAGCACTCACCAGGTGAGAACACTGACCCTGTTCTGTGTAACCGAGCAACAGAACTGGGTGACCTGTGTTGTAAAAATATAAAAAGAAAAAGTATAGTTGTCTATTTCCCTGCTTGGTCCGCACAGCGGTGCCCACGATGTCTGCTAGATATCTTGGTGGAAACACATCCCCACTCCTCGGCGACCCAGTGTCTCTTGCTGCCACACACTTTCCTATACTCAAACCCTCACATAAAAGAACACACAACACAATAATCTTTGACCCAATTGGTAAGATATAATTGCCCACTTAAACATACAATGCCCGGTACCATCCATCCCTTAGGAACATTGATAACAACCTGTAAATACACAGAGCAGAATCTTAACATCACCATGGCTTCTCCCCTCTCTCTCTCTGTCCTGTCTCTCCCTCTCTCTCCTTGTCTCCTCCTCCTCCTTCAAACTTCTCTTCTGCCCATCCTTCCTTCTCCTCCAATGATAGGCTTCCTTCTATCCTGTACCTGTGCCCTCACCTGTACTTTACAAATTCAATGGGGAAGTGATTCTGGTGAAGTCATCTGACTTCTGAGTAGTGACTAGGCAGCTGTCCTTGGGGCAGTGGAATTAGCATCAAAATACAGATAACTTCAGGGCAAACCACAACAGACCTGTCTGATGCCAGGGTCCAGATTCTTGAGCACCTCACCACAAAGCTTAGTAAAGTTTCCACCGTGCTGGAGTGATGGCTAGTTTAATAGTTGACTTGACACAGTACAGTGTCATATGGAACGAGTGTCTTGATGAGGGATTATCTAGATCAGGTTGGCCTGTGGACATGAGTGTGGGAGATTGTCTCAGTTATGGTAATTGATGTGGAAAAACCCAGCATAAGAGTGGGTAGAGGGATTCCCTAGGTTTGGATCCTTGGCTACATGACAAGGAGAAGGTAAAGTGGTCCTGCATGAGTGTAATAATTTCTCTCTCTGCTCTTGACTTTGGATGGGATGTGACCAATCACTTCAAGTTCCTGCCTCTGGCTGCCTTGATTTCCCTACTGTGATGGATTATGACCTGGCATTGTGAGGTAAAATAAACCCTCTTCCCCAAGTCACTTTTGCCGGGGCATTTTGTCACAGTCGCAGGTAGCAAAACTAAGTCAGCTGGGTTGCACTAACCCCACCCCTTTCACAGAATGAAGGATGCTTCAGGTTTATTTCTTAGCTTTTCTTTCTGAATTCTCTCCTCTATTCTCTTGATTCATCTCCAGAGAAAGACTGTCAACTGCTGTTGACTTTTACTGTCTGTGTAGCTTTTATTATAGAAGGTCTTGGTTTCTCACATACTTCGCTGGTGGGCCTTGTACTTCTTTTCTTCTCCTGAAATGTTTTGAAGCAAATCTCAACTATCATCTCATTTCACCTCTGAATACCTCAGTATCAAAGACAGAGATTTGCCTTGAAAGGTAATCAGATTATTTGGCCTATAGCCCCCCGAAATAATGGCTACCATTCAATTGGTTTCAATTTCCTAGGTTATCATATAATTTTAGAGATAAATTTTTGCTCAGCTCAGGATCCAGATAAGGTCTATACATTGCAAATGACTTGTAGGTATGTTAAGTTCATTTTTATCTATTTTCATCAATGTTCATTTATTTAAAACAAATTTGTATTAGCTCTTGAAGAATTATGGAACTGGAGAGATGGCTCAGTGCTTAAAAGAACTCATTGCTTTTTCAGAGGACCCAGTTTTAGTTTCCAGCACCCACGTGGCAACTCACAACCATTTGTAACTCCGGTTCTAGGGGCCTGACTCCCTCTTCTGACCTCTGAGGACACCAGGCATCCATTTTGTGAATATACGTACATACAGGCAAAACACTCACACAAATACAAAGAAGACTTAAATATTTTGTAGTACAAAAACATTTTCCCATTGTTTTTGACAGTTATTTTCATAGGATTTTGAGATAGGATTTTGCTTTGTAGCCTAGGGAAAGTCCAGAACTCACTCCTGGTTCACTTTCTAGAGAATTGGGATTAAAGTTATCAACCGCTATGCCTACTCCTGTCTGCACCTTGATGGCAACCTCTTGGGTTTAAATGCCTTTTACACTTGACAATTCTAAGAAAATAAACTAGTAGCTAGATTTAAAGTTTGACCAAATTTATGTTTGGATTGTTTTAATTAATTAATTAATCAATTAATTTGTAAATATATATCATGGGTTCTAGATATCCAACCTTTTGACATTAAGACGTATGGTGCCATTTACAAATGTGTTTGACTTCATTCACAACCATGAGGGAGACCTGTGGTTTATGGACTGCATATTGGGGAATTCCATGCGTTTTGACTAGGACATCTATTTGATGGCCTGCTGTTAGCATGTTTTAATCCATGATAATGATAGCAACATTCCTTTCCTATTAATTATCTGGATCACATTTTAAAGAATAAGCATCCCTTCGTCAATTATTTATTATCTTGAGATGGAGTTTATTTGGAACAATAAGTTAGTGCTTGATTCCTTTATTTTCTAGGTTTGGAGATAATAAATCGGTTTGTTCTTTATGCAGGGCACTAATGGCCTCACCACATTATTCCTGTCATCCTGCACCCATGGACTTGAAAGTCCTTTTTTAGTTTGTTCTGAGACAGATTCTCTTGGAGCCTTGGCCAGCCTCGAATCCCAATTTTCCTGCTGTTTCCCCTCAAATGCTGAGATTGCAGGTGTATGTTACCAAACCTGGTTCTAACGTTCTTTTAACTACTGTTCATATCGAGATCAAAATTCAAGTGTCTGGCCAGCGGGAGACTTTGCAGGCTGATTCTTGAGTTTATTTTTTTACTTATGTAATAGGATCACACTTGTTTTTAAAAGTGTTTTTAAATTTAGTGTACATTCACCATACAAGCTAATTAGGCTTCATTACATGTGTTTTAATATGCATCATGGGTTCTAGATAGCCAACCTTTTGACATTATAACCTGAAGGTGCCATCTTCAAATGTGTTGGGTTTCATTCACAGCTATCCATGTTTTCTCAAAGTCCAATGGGTCTGCTTCAGGGTCATGTTTCCATTGCGCCTAGCTAGATTTGTGATCCATCAATGGGATATGTATGTGTATATATGTTATTAAATGTATATCAAATATGTATATTAAATATGCATGTTGTGCACTTTTATGAAATTCAGATCCTTCTCTTGTTTTCCCTTCACACTGGTTCCCTTTCTCTCATCAAATTGTTTGCCTTTTGCTTTCATGTCTTAAAATCTAGATTCTGCACATGAGAAAAATCCCTCAGTGTTGTCTTCCCAAGTCTAGCTTATTTTGCTTAACATGACGATGTCCAGTTCCATCCATGCTCCTGCAAAGGACATAATTCTGTTCTTTTTTTTGTGCTTGTGCACACCGTGTTTTCTTTATTCATTCATTTGTCCAGGGCCACTGCTGTAGTCTTGGTTAGCCACATTCACCTGTTACTTAAGAGGTGGGCTAAGGCCACACTGGGCTGGCCTGAGTTGGAGGCCTGGCTCTTTGTGCCCTGGACAGAGTCATATGCAGCTACACTGAACAGATTCTTAAACTCTCTTAAGTACAGAGTCCAGTCAAGGAGATACATTTCCTTGCATGGATGAGAGGAAACACAGTCATGGAACAGACCTAAGTGGGAGGCTCTTGGTGAAGCCAGTGTTTTCACCATGCAGAGAGGCCCAGGCTCACCTGCAAGGTCTAACGGCTTGTGCAGCTTGTACCAACATGTTAAGAGCAGACACAGGATATTTGATCTTTTGGGAAAACAGAGCTGCCCAACTTCAACTTCCTTCCAAAGCCAGGCTGTATCTGCATCCTTTCCCGAAGTATTTTTAAAAATCGTTTTACTCATATTTCTTTTCACCTTAGACTTCAAACGATGATTTCCTCTGGCATGTATAGCAGCATCTGTGGTTTCTCAAAGTCCAATGGGACACACTTCAGGGTGAAGATGTTTTTATAGTGCCTGGCTAGGTTTGTGACCCACCAATGGGCAGTTGACTCCTATGAAATGAAAGTGAAGGGAAAGCCAAGCTCAGTTTCTTGGTATTTCTTTTTCCTTTTAGGAAAAGGAAGATGACCCAATAACTTCACTTTAGAGTGCTTTATCCCTTTGCCATCCAAACCTGATCACCAATGCATCTCAACCACACTCTAGGAGCCAGATTGTCTGTTGTATGAGGCACTAGGGTCTAACAAAACCAGATGTGCTCCTCATCTTCTAGGTGAAGGGGGTGGAGGGGGAGGAAGAATATTTTTTAGAAACGTGTGAAATTACATCTGGTGATTTGAGATCAAGCTCATGTTAGCTAGGGGTCTTGGTGTAGTGAGCAAAGGCATCCAGAAGTAAGTAGTCTTGTGGAGTTAGTAAGAATACTTAGAGAGCCACGCGGAGGGAATTAAGGCCTGAGGCACAGATGCAATTGCTCACCAATGAGAGGACTGAATGAATGCCGTATAGTGAAATGAAGGGAGGTGGAGGGGCAGAGGTTACTGACTGTGGAGGACACTACAGGTAATGAACTAGGGGAAGATATGAACGGCCACAAACTTCAGAAGCCACCCAGATGTGCACTGATGCACTCTCCAGGTTGTGTAGACTTGAGAACCTCTAATTAGTGTGGACTCTTTCAAGGTCCTGGTCCATGAACAGCACAGAGACTCCTCCTGCTCTTTTGTTGCACAAGGAAACTTTTGAAATGTTCTGAAATCTCCCGGCTCAAATACAAAATAAACTCGGTAAGAGGTTCAGCTTGGCATCACTAATAAGGGACCAGGAGGCTACAAGAAATAATTTTTACTGCACTGCACCAGAGTGAAAATAGTTTCTTCACACTCTTTGCAAAATAACATCACTAGCTCATTATCGTATGAAGAGGCCAAAAGTATGCCATCAACAAAAGGTGGGAAAAATTATTACAGAGTTGCACGAGGATGCAATTGATAAAAAGGCTGTATTATGCAGTCTTAACCCATCTGCCTTTGTCAGTCATTGACCACTATAATGAGTCCATCATCCTATTTCTGTGATTACAATTTTAAAGCAAAAGTCTTTTCCAGGTCTTGCTCCCTCTTGGTGTTAAGGGATCATATCTGGCCCTCAGAGATGCCTTCATTCCTTGGATCTCAGCACTGGGGACATTGAGTAAGGGCGGGACTCTGTCTTCTTACCATTCACTCTCATGCAGGATCTTCATAGTCTAAAGGAAATGAGACAAAAGGCTGTGAGAGATTTGCATGAAGACAGTGATTGACACAGACAGCAGCGGGCTGCCTAAAAGACAGTCACCTTAATAGCAGGCTAAATGGACGTATCCCTTCACTGAGGCAAGAAATGCAAAACAGGGCGCATCTATAAGGCTGTCGATAGGTGCACACAGATTTTTCTGTTCGAGTGGAACATTTGAAACAATTAATGCATACACATTATTAGATATTATCAGAGAAACTGTACGCACCGGTGGCTGTTTGGTATAGTCACATCCATGAGTTATTTCATTTAAAATTAGATCCAACTCTGATGATAGACCCTGTGCCCTCTTGGTTACTTTGTGTTTATATGCAGAAAATTAAACAACCCAAAGTTCACCCCTTTGCTCTGCAAAGATCTCAATGATTGTTCCCCCAGTCCCTCGCAGGAGATGGTGACTGATAAAGGGACATTTCATTGGTCGCTGTTTTCTTCATGTGATTGCGATTGGTGTCTTCAGACACATGTTTTACTGTTCAAGACAGCAGCTGCCCAAGCCGTCCACCACAAGCAAGCACAAGCGCAGTCTCTGTCAATGTTCTTCACAAATGCTTCATAAGAGCTTCATAAGAGGCTGGCGGCTCCAGTTTGCAAAGTGGCGTCTCTACTTCTAGCGTCCATTTTCCAGTTTCCTAAACATTCACCATTTTCCTTTGGTCTGACCAGTCCTGGTGTTCTGCTAACCCAATCTACTCACGGTCTTCTATATCACTAGTTTTTCCTTTCTCTTTCTCCGTATACACTGTTAAGTGATCGTGGGGTGGTCCACTGTCCTTGTTTTCCAAGAGCAGTCTGATATACTTGGTGCTTTGTCTCTGGAGTCAGTATCTTAAGCTCATTCTACAATGATGTGGGTCTTTCCTCTTTTGGGTCCAGATGCTCCTATGAAGACCTCATAAGGACATTCCCCACCATCCCTACCACCCACATGCTTACGTGTACTCCCATGCATGTGACCGAACACCCCCACCCCATAATAATGGAATAGCATTCCAGAACTCAGAGTTCCCCCAGCGCTTTGTGTCAAGACCCCTTCCCTAACACCTCGAACAGGACAGGTGCCTGGTTCTTGCAGACTTCTGTACTTTTTCCTTGAGTGTGTTGACTTATTAACTAATTATTGCTTGTAAACTCCTCGGGAAATACCAAGCGCTTGTTCGATGCTAAATATGGTTATTAGCAAAGCTTTGATTTTAGAGCAGAGCCAGGGAGTCCGGAAATAAGCAAATAACAGTTGTTCAGGGAGGCAGGCAGCTGAGGGACATGCCGTGGTGTATAATCAAACTCTGCATGGTTCTCAAAGGCACTTCGGTTCACTGCTGGCTGCGTCTGTCCTTCCAGGGAGCTACACTGTTTTAGAGAAAAGGACAAAATGATTGATTTCCTGAGTCCCCCACCCCGCGCTGCCTCTCATCTTTTAGTGTGCTTACTTTTTCTGTTCCAACCACTTCCCTTGCAGTGGACACTTACAGGGGATAGAAGAGTCGCCTGCCTTGCTTTACTGTCACATATATGTACACATGCATGTAGTCTGGAGAACAACCTTGGGTATCACTCCTCAGTATCCATCTACCTTTCTGGGGGGTGGGGTCAAGATCTTGCATTAGCTTGGTGTTTAGTGATTAGGGTAGACTGGCTGGCCAGTCATCCCCAGGACCTTCATGCCTCCATTTTTTTAGTGTTGGATTTACAAGCACACGCCACCACAGCCAGTTTTTATGTAATGGGTTCTCAGATTGGACTCAGGGCCTCACGCTCGTGCAGCAAGCGTTTATTGACTGAACTATCTCCCCGACCGTGTTGAGTATTTATTATTGTTTTCTTGTTGATTTGCGGTCTTAAAGAATGTCTGACTTCACCCTCTTGGTGGCTGGAGCTAAAGAATTTCAGCTTTGAGACAACATGAAGTGAAGGAGGGGTTTCTGACCCAACTTCTTGAAATGATGGATTCAAAGAAGCTCTTCAGATTTGTCTCATGCTGTGAATATTCTGATTGTGGCCATTTTCAAGTTATCAATTTACTCTCTTCAAACCAGGAGTTGGGAGTGAGATGCATGGTAACACAACTCCGTATACCATGGGTGCTAAACAGTTTGAAAAACCCAAGAAGAATGACTTAATAATGTGATAAAGAGGCCATGGTCACTTTTAAGTATTGATTACCTTTTATAGAAACCAGTTTTTCATTGCAAGCTTATATGGTTTAGTTTTTAATAGTTGTATGTAACAACTGGTCTACAAAATTCTTGATAATTTAAGAAATGAGATTTCATGGAGCAATGTGAGCATACCAGTGATCAAAGTTTGATCTCAGCATCGGCTTAAACACATAAAGGAGGGAAGACCTATAACTTAATAAAAAATGTTATAACCCAACACTAATATTGATGACATGAGATCCCCACAGTCCATTTGCTTACCACCTACTAGAGATGGGGGTCATGGTAACCACAGAAGCAATGCCTGAATAGCTGTAGTCCAACTTACAGAGAATTATGAAAAATAAGATTATAAACATATACTTACTAGTAGCTATTTTAAAGATTCCTTTTAACTTTATTTAAGTCTCTCTCTCTCTTTCTCTCTCTCTCTTTTTCTCTGTATGTGTCTGTGTGTCTGTGTATGGTACAAGTATAGGGTGCCAATGGGGGTCAGAAGAGGTAGTCAGATTTCTTAGAGCCAGAGTTACAGGCAGTGGTGAGCTAGTCTGGTATCAGAACTTGGATCCTTTGGAAGAGCAGCAAGCGCTCCTAGCTGCGTAGTCATCTCCCCTGCCTACTCGTAGTTATTTGAATGATCATCATCACAACCATTGTTATCATAAACATGTTTTCATAACATAGATATCGTAAATCATGTTATCATAACATCACAGAGTGTGCCAAAATGATGCCCATCATGACTGAGACCCGTTTTGCAGTAGATCTCTGGGTCAGCCCTCATGTTTTTAGACTGACGAGTACTTTTGCTAGGATTGAGGTACAGTCCCATTTGCTACTGACAAATGATTGTTGAGCGCTTGGCCTTGCGACAAAGCTCCATATCTCCTCTAATGGGCAGAGACAGGACCTGGACTCACAGATGAAATTGCAAGTATCTATAGGGGTTTAAGCCTGGGTATGATGTCCCTACTCATAGACTAGGCATTGATTAACCCATGAATGAATTAGTCACGTGATTGTGGAGTGTTTTGTTTGTGAGCCCAGGTAATCACAAGACCCAATACTTGTGGGGTTCTGAGACTTGTGAATAAGGTCACAAATGGGCACCTGGCATCCTGATAAAGGGGTGTGCTTCACAAAGGTGGACAGTAATTGGTGAAATAACTCAGGTAAGCAGATACAGAGACAAACCACACCATGGGAATCCCATTAGTAACCTGTGGCTTCTACACACTTGAAATGTGATCACTAACTGAGAAACTCTCTAACACATACCCTAAATCTTGAAGAATTACCATGGGAAATGGTTAATTATCTTACTAACAATTTTGCATTGTTTATATCTCCACATCATGCTAGTTTGGATATGAATAAATAGAATTCACTACCCAAGTTAATTAATATTATTTGTTTTCCAGTCTCAGAGCATGCTAGAATATTTAAAGTCACATACATGGCTCCCATGTATTCATGCCCACAGTTCTATTCTAGAGATTTCACTGGCAACTTCCAGGGTACTGGGTTCTCCTAGGGTAAATCAGTGCGATTGAAGGCTCTCAATACCAAGGTTGGCCTCTGACTGTTAGGGATAATGTACAGAGAAAAGTGTTTAGATGTGGCCCCATGTAGACAGGCTGTGTCCCTTCCCACTTGTCTTCATCTTGGCTTACTATCAAATGCCACCATCTTTTGTGTGGGTGGCTCTCTGTCTTTTCCCTAACTGCTTTCTGTATTTTGCTTTTGCCCTGCAAGAACCAAATCTCGTTGAAGTTTTTGTTTTTTTTTAAAATAGCATCCTAATCTCTTTGAATTAAATCTAAAGTCCTTGTCTCCTTGCCCGGGAAGCCATAGATTCTCTCTCTTGCTTCACCTTCCTGCCTTCTTTGTTTCCCTCTGATGGTCCTAAGACTCCATTTAGCCTCTTAAGTGAGGCAGCTGTGTAGCCCCTAAAGCAGTAATCCTCAACCTTCCTAATGTCGCAACCCTTCAACAGAATTTCTGATGCTATGGTGACCCCCAGCCATAAAATTAGTTTGTTGCTACTTCATAACTGTGATGATTTGAATATGCTTGGCTCATAGGAAGTGGCACTATTAGGAGGTATAACCTTATTGGAGGAAGTACATCAATTTGGGGGTGGGCTTTGAAGCACTGACCCATGTAGAAAGAGAGTCTTCTGTTTGCCTCAGGAACAAGATTTAAAACTTTCAGCCCCTCCAGTGCCATGCCTGCCTGGGCACTGCCATGTTTCTTGCCATGATGATAATGGACTTAACCTCAAAACCAGTAAGCCAACCCCAAGTAAATGTTACCCTTCATAAGAGTTGCCTTGGTCATGGTATCTCCTCACAGCAAGGGAAACCCTAGCTAAGACAATAACTGTAACTTTACTATTGTTACAAATCATAATGTAAATATCTGATATACTGAATATCAGATATAAGACTCCCAAAGGGAGAGCAAGCCACAGGTTGAGAATTGCTGCCCTAAAGTAAGGCAGCTGCCTTCCTGCCTCAGGGACTTGACAGGGCTGCATCTTCTGCCTGGAACCTTGCCCCATTGGACACCTCGCCTGGATGATGCTCTCTCACACTTTTGTTACCATGCTCTCTGATGAGCCCTCTCTGTTCACACTCCTTAGTAAAGACTGTCCATCTGTCTTCTGTTATGCTTGTTACTCCTTTCTCAGTCTCACAACTGACCCTGTGTGGGCTCACTTATGCCCTCTCTCGGCTCCTCTGGTTTTAGCTCTAGACTGTAAGTCCCCTATGAAGGATCCTATAGTACAGGCATTGTCACCTAGGAGGCACCTAAATATTTACAAAAAAGGAATGAATCAGTAGAGGTCTGTTATTTTCGCTGGGACACCAGTTCAATACCAGCCTTAGCAATGTTGACTCAGTGGGGATGGACTGGGACTTTGGGAATGGGGAAAGGAAGAAAAACGGCACAGGAGCTGTAGAAATGAGCAGAATCCAGCCCAAGCCCAGCAGGGATAGCTTGGCTCAGTCCCCTCTTAGGCAGTGACTTCAAAGCTCTTCAAAGGAAGCCAGTCAAGATGTGTCAGTCCTTGGAGGTGTCAGTGGCAGCCCCCCAATCTCTGCCCCCCCCCCAATCTCTGATGCTATAGCACCTTCTACTGCAGGTCTGGTAATTAACTGTAACTGCACAGTGTATTCACACAGATGTAAATCACTGGGCAGATACTTTGGGGCTTATCTACTAATGAAAACTCCTTGGCATTTCTGTAAGCATATTATGGTCAATTACAATTAATTCAGTTCGCATCGACTGCCTTTTTCCTTATGCAAAGATCGTGCAAATGGTGTGTGTGCGCTGAGGGCTGCAGGCTTGCAAAATCCATAGTGGTTAGCTTTCAGGGGTGGTCAGGAAAGAATGAAACCCAGGGCTGTTTGAAATTTAAATCAGAGTGAGGCTGGTCAATAGAAGCTGACTCCCTGCCTTGGCTGGGTGTGGGACGACTACTTTCCTCTTATCCAAGGTTATGGGGTCACTGACGATCCCTTTTCCTTATCACTGACTTCCTTAAGACTGCCCCCACCCCACCCCTACAACCTTTCTGGCTACCATCTCTCAATGACCCAAGCGACTGACTTCCTGTCTAAATATTTATAGCTTTGGTGACTCATGGGGACGCACAGTTGCTTGACGTGAGATGAGGGCTTTTGCCTTTTCCTAGCCTTCTCCAACTTCAAACTCCAACAAAGTTGGAAAAATAACAAGTGTTAAATACATATTTAAGTTTCAGTGCCTGGGTCAGCTGACATCTGTTTAAAATTAATTACAGGCCAAGACTATGCTGTGCATTTTATAGGTATTTGCGAAGTGTGGGCGTATCACACAAGCCTGTGAGAGGAGAACTTCTTCGGCACAGAGACTGCCCCATACAATTAGACTCTAGATTGTACATCGGCCCTGATGAGGCTGAATTATGGGATATCCGATTCTCGGGCTTTCTGAGTTTTGTCACCACACTCAGCCAATGCCTGAAGAAATGACTGTGTGTCTGTCCCTTTGTTCCTCTTCTGTGTGTAGGAAGGGAAGTTGGATATGTGGGTTTCTTGGCCAGAGATGAGACCAAGAGCCTCTAGGTGTGTAAAACTAAGAACTGTTTTGAAGGAGCTTTTTCTATTTTCACTCACATCCAGAAAAGCCAGTGACTACTAGAGTACTCCTGAATCGGAGAGCAGTACAGCTCTCTACTTGTGGCTACAAACACATCTGACTCTCTTAAGGGCATGCCAGCCCTATTTACAATTTACAAACAAACAAACAAACAAACAAATAGATTTTTGGTTTACAGTTCCGGAAGGATTGAGCCCATCGTGGTGGGGATGGCACAGTAGAAGGAGCAGGAAGCAGGGAGGTCATATTTCATCTGCACACAGGAAGTGGAGAGTCAATAGGCAGAGGGGTGAAGTTATGACCTCTTAAAGATTCCCCCAGTGACTTACGGCCCCTGGCAAGGCCACATCTCTCAAAGAAGTTTCCATAATTTCCCCCCAAACAGCACCACCAAATGGGGACCAAGTGGTCAAATACATGGGACATTTATAAGACAAATATAAGGGACATTTACTATTCAAAACACAGCACCATCTTTCATCTTTTTGTTTAAATGCCTTCTCTGCCCAACACTTGGCCTAACTGAGTGACGGGTGGGAGGGGCTAAGGTATGATGTTCCTCAGTAGCAGCCCTATAGTCATCGAGTTTGATATATAGAGACTCTTGCTCCTCCTCAGCCCTCAGGTGAGGTCACTCAGATCTCTGCTTTACAGTGGCTCCTAGGGTTCATCAGCAAGGTTGTGTGCCAACTGCCCACAGTGCTAACTGACCTAACCGCACACGTTACCCTCTGCTTTCTCTTCCCCTCTAGTTTCTCCACTTCCTGATAGTATTTCTGAGGTAATGTTTCATATACAACAGTACAGGAATTCTGTCTCAGTGTTGGCTTCTTGAGAGCTGCATCATGATACCTCTTAGCTCAAAGGATAAGCCTATTATTAAAAACTACCCATGGCTTGAAGCGAACCTAGATATATTCACATTACAAAAAATATCAAACAAACCTCTCTGCATGCTGTTACCTCACATGGCTGTACCAGAAATGATTACGAGCATGGTTTCTCTGGTGGGATTCACTTCCAAGTGCTTCTTATACATGTAAGCCAATACACACACACACACACACACATACACACACACACACACACACACACACCCCACTCTATCTATTGAACCATGACACATTTTAAAAAGTAGGCAGGCTATTTTGTATTTCTCTTAATGTACTAGGATTCCCCCACTCTTTTTTTGGAAAACTTTTCATAATATTGCATGGTACAAATTCAGCTTAATGATTCTCTGACTGGTGGATACTTTGGTTAGTGCCACTCTATGATGGCTTCAGATTTGGGGCTTTTCTCTTTGAGCTGGAACTTTCCCCAGAGGATCTATTCTCTCAGATTAAGGACTCCCTCTTGGAAGTTTCATCCTGAAGTAGTCAAAAGCTGGTTATAAAATTAAGATATAATGAAGACCAGATAGGGTTCTGGGAATTCCAGATAATGTAACACGACTCCTTCAGGTCCCTAGAGACCTAGAACCAGACTCTGAAGAGGTGGATTGGGACAAGACTCTGGAGAGGGAAGGGGATGGAGCAGGGTGTGGGCACTGAAGAGGAGGAGACTTTTGGATTCAAACTCTTGAGATTCCATTTGCTAATTTATCATAAGACCACAGAAATAAATGATCCCTCCTGCTCTGTCCAGATGTTGCTTTCTTGGGGTCTGGCTTTGCCTTCACAGCTCTTACCACATCAAGGGGGTTAGCAATAAAGAAATCTCTCCCTGGCTGAAATCCCCTCTGTTGGATTTTCCTGTATCATCTCAGCCAGGGAGCTAGGTCTGGGAAGCATGAATCGTTAGGTTGGACCCTATGAAAGTAACATATCTGTAGATAGAATATGGTTAAAATACCTCCAGCCTCATGTGGTCCTACTAAGTAAAGTTTAAAAGCAATACAAAAAAAGTGACCGTGTTAGTGTGTTTCTTAAGATTCCAGAACTGAAATTTGAATGCTAGCAGATTGCTGTATGAGCTAGGGTTGCAACCTGGGTTTATGGTTAGAGGTGGTGATGAGAAGATACATATACATGACAGAGATACTGTTGGTTTTCATCCTTCATTCATGACAGCCAACACTAACCCATTGAAACACTCACCCCACCGACTCAGCTGCAAACTTAGGACTTCTCAACATATTACTGTGAATGGTCATTACCTGAAGATCAGAGCCAGGAGTAATGATGGTGGCTAGAGCCATCATTACTTGGGCAGTGGTTCTTAACCTGGGGGTCACAACCCCATTGGGGTCACATATCAGATATCCACAGTAGCAAAATTACAGTTATGAAGTAGTAGTGGTTGGCGGTCATCACGCTTTGAGGAACTGTATTAAAGGGTTGCACCATTAGGAAGGTTGAGAGCTACTGGTCTTGGAGATTCAAGTAGTTATGGTCAGATTTGTGTTTGGTTCACAGTTCTCAGTTCTTCTGGGCCAGTGATGATTTTAGACTAAGTTTAGAATTGTAGAAAACTCTTGACTTTTGCTCAGAGTTCAGGGGAGTTTTAAGGTGAAGAATGGCTTGCTACTGGTTGGAACTGGATTAGGGTCAGTTTGTTAGTTCATAGAGTTAGGCAGATTCAGAGCCGAGGTTTAGACCCATGGTGCTCTAGGTCATTAAGTTGAATGTCTTAAGATAGTTCAGTATTCATCCCTTGTAGCTGCTACCCGACTGATATCTGACGTAGTAGTGATTGAAAAAACAGTTGTGTACCAGTATTGCCTATGGAGTCCATCCATGCTAGCAGGTAAGTAACGTTGGTGAATTTAACAATTCTGATGTTAATTTTCAGTATTGGGAAAGAACAATGTCAATGGCACCACAGGTTGTCTTCTGTTGTTTGGTTTTTTTATCTTTTATTTTTGAGATGAAATTTATGTGAAGTACTCAGCCAATGTTGGGCATCAGGCACTCAGTCAGTGCAAAGTCTTTTACTTTGTGTAAACTGCCATCCTGTTGCTCAATAGAACTGATGACAATGGAAGCAATAATTTATTAAATGTTTGCTCTGAGAGGAACATGGCTTTAAGGCTCTGACCATGTAGTAATTCAATTTTACTCTAAGTTATCCAGTTCAATACTATTGTTGTAGTTATTCTGGAGGTGAGGAGACAGACAGAGACACGAAGATGCTTGCTTACATGGAGTAGTTGTTACTGCTCTCAAGGTTACTGTGGATCAGGCTTCACTTCCCTGCTGGTAGCTGTATGATCAGCTGCTTGATCAGTCTATGATCTTGATTGGCGGATCTAAGAAGGGAAGAGGCAGAAATAGTCTTGGGTGACAGAGATCTCCAGAACAGACTTTTGGAAGATAGGTCCAGTGAGACAGCTTGTTTAATGGGGAGTGGGGGTGGGGTGTAGACAAAGGCTACTTAGACTTTTGGTGGATGGTTAGGGGCTTTTGAGGTGAATGTAGATCATTGGCCAGGGCCAGGGCCCTGGAGATGTTTCATTTGCATAAGGAGGAATTCCAAGTGCTACCAGATATGACCTTATAAGAGGAGGGCAAGTTTAACCTGGCTACCGGGCTACATGGCTTCCTCTGGGAGGACAAAGGTAGGGATGCAGGGCTATGAGCCATGGAGCACAAAGGCCCAGGGCAAAGGGGACTGATCCTACTCCTCACAATCTCAGGATGCTCCGGGCCAGCTCCCCAGTCTTACAGCCCTGCTCGTCACAAGGCCGAGCTAGGGCTAGAGTGTCCAGCCTCATGGGAGGGGTTGCCAGTCTCAGTTCTTTGCTGGAGTCTCTACTCCTGTTCACAGGGATCTTCCCTTAGAAGCTGAATTGTCTTAGAGTAAGCAATCTAGGATTGAGAGATAGAAAGTAGCCAAGAGAAAAACTAGCATCTATGTAATCTGGTCTTGGAAGTGAGATGCAGTTATGCCTGCCATATTTTATTCCTTCAATTTACATATATATAAATGCATGTGTATATGTTATATAATATGTACAAACATATTACACAATATATGTTTATAAATATACTCATATATACATATATTGTATGCATATATAATACTTGTGCTTATATATAAATTATATATATTATATATATATTATATATACACATGTCAACAGATAATCACACACGCATACCACAGATCAAATCTAGGGATTTGTAAATGCTAGGTAATACATGAACACTGAGTTCTATTGAAATGTTTTAACTTTAACACACGGTTTTGCTACAACAGTCCTTTGCTTTATGATGCTTCTGTATCAATCTTCTAAGTATCTGGGATTACAAGCCTGCATCACCAGGTCTAGCTCATCCTCATAAACATATGGTTTGGTCATCACATTCTTAGTAAAGCCTACTGTCCACATTCCCACTCCATAAGCTGTAATGTCGCGATGTTTCTCTTCTTTTAGCTCTGTGTATGATTGCTTTGTAAGCATCTTGAAACTGTGCTTTATAAATTTTTAATCTCCATGCTTTTAACACACCTACCTAGGTGTCTTAATTGCAGAAAGGCAGAAAGATATAGAATAAACATAATCTATATCTTAATTAGAGTTTCATCATCAAACTGATAAAACTGTGCTGTCTTACCCACTTTCTATGTTATAGCAGGACATTCAAGGCTTCATAATTTACCAAAAACGGTTTGTTCTGATTTATAATTTGGACTGGAACAAGATCAAATGGCTATATCTTGTTAGCTTCTGGTGAGGCTTTCCTGGTGGTAAGTAAAAAAGAAGCAGATGTCAGCAGAAGAAAGAGGAGGAGGAGCAAGCAGTGGGTCCACCTACCTTGGAGGCAACTAATCTTGACTCAAAATGAAATTCATTTACATAAGAGAGGCATTACTCTCCTCTTGAGGTCTTTTCCTCATGACTAATGACTCTTAAAGGTTTCACCATGACTCAGTATTGGTAGTTACCTCACCATCTGTTGTGGTAGGAAAAAGAAATCCATCGACGTTTATCATAACATATACTCTTTAAAGACATGTATACTTTATAATGTGTACATTTGTGTCAATAATTGAAAAGTTAAAAATAAATGGCACTTCTCAAATTAAATTGTTCATGGATTTAAGAACAAACTAGATGGCTTTAAAAGCAGATTGGAGGACTGGGTGTAGTGGTGCACACCTTTTTTTTTTTTTTTTTAAATGCTATTTTTTTTTTTATTAACTTGAGTATTTCTTATATACATTTCGAGTGTTATTCCCTTTCCCGGTTTCCGGGCAAACATCCCCCTCCCCCCTCCCCTTCCTTATGGGTGTTCCCCTCCCAACCCTCCCCCCATTGCCGCCCTCCCCCCATAGACTAGTTCACTGGGGGTTCAGTCTTAGCAGGACCCAGGGCTTCCCCTTCCACTGGTGCTCTTACTAGGATATTCATTGCTACCTATGGGGTCAGAGTCCAGGGTCAGTCCATGTATAGTCTTTAGGTAGTGGCTTAGTCCCTGGAAGCTCTGGTTGCTTGGCATTGTTGTACTTTTGGGGTCTCGAGCCCCTTCAAGCTCTTCCAGTTCTTTCTCTGATTCCTTCAATAGGGGACCTATTCTCAGTTCAGTGGTTTGCGGCTGGCATTCGCCTCTGTATTTGCTGTATTCTGGCTGTGTCTCTCAGGAGAGATCTACATCCGGCTCCTGTCGGTCTGCACTTCTTTGCTTCATCCATCTTGTCTAATTGGGTGGCTGTATATGTATGGGCCACATGTGGGGCAGGCTCTGAATGGGTGTTCCTTCAGTCTCTGTTTTAATCTTTGCCTCTCCCTTCCCTGCCAAGGGTATTCTTTTTCCTCATTTAAAGAAGGAGTGAAGCATTCACATTTTGATCATCCGTCTTGAGTTTCGTTTGTTCTAGGGATCTAGGGTAATTCAAGCATTTGGGCTAATAGCCACTTATCAATGAGTGCATACCATGTATGTCTTTCTGTGATTGGGTTAGCTCACTCAGGATGATATTTTCCAGTTCCAACCATTTGCCTACGAATTTCATAAACTCGTTGTTTTTGATAGCTGAGTAATATTCCATTGTGTAGATGTACCACATTTTCTGTATCCATTCCTCTGTTGAAGGGCATCTGGGTTCTTTCCAGCTTCTGGCTATTATAAATAAGGCTGCGATGAACATAGTGGAGCATGTGTCTCTTTTATATGTTGAGGCATCTTTTGGGTATATGCCCAAGAGAGGTATAGCTGGATCCTCAGGCAGTTCAATGTCCAATTTTCTGAGGAACCTCCAGACTGATTTCCAGAATGGTTTTACCAGTCTGCAATCCCACCAACAATGGAGGAGTGTTCCTCTTTCTCCACATCCTCGCCAGCATCTGCTGTCACCTGAGTTTTTGATCTTAGCCATTCTCACTGGTGTGAGGTGAAATCTCAGGGTTGTTTTGATTTGCATTTCCCTTATGACTAAAGATGTTGAACATTTCTTTAGGTGTTTCTCAGCCATTCGGCATTCCTCAGCTGTGAATTCTTTGTTTAGCTCTGAACCCCATTTTTTTAAATGCTATTTTTTTTATTGAGTATTTCTTATTTACATTTCGAGTGTTATTCCCTTTCCCAGTTTCCGGGCCAACATCCCCCTAACCCCTCCCCCTCCCCTTCTTTATGGGTGTTCCCCTCCCCATCCTCCCCCCATTGCCGCCCTCCCCCAACAATCTAGTTCTGGGGTTCAGTCTTAGCAGGACCCAGGGCTTCCCCTTCCACTGGTGCTCTTACTAGGATATTCATTGCTACCTATGAGGTCAGAATCCAGGGTCAGTCCATGTATAGTCTTTAGGTAGTGGCTTAGTCCCTGGAAGCTCTGGTTGCTTGGCATTGTTGTTCATAAGGGGTCTCAAGCCCCTTCGAGATCTTCCAGTTCTTTCTCTGATTCTTTCAACGGGGGTCCTATTCTCAGTTCAGTGGTTTGCTTAATCCCGGCACTTGGGAGGTTGGAGCAGGTGGATGGCTGTGAGTGTGAAGCCAGTCTGATCTACATACTCGGTGAGTTCCAGGACAGTTAGGGCTACATAGTGAGACACAGTCTTAAACAAACAAACAAACAAACAAACAAACAAATAAACAAACAGCCAGCAGATTGTTGGTGAGGGAGTGGCGATGAATCAGGAAAGAGTAAGGAAGAGGGGTTGAGAAGTGAATTTGATCAAAATAAATCGTACATATGAACTTATCAAAGAATGAATAGAAGTATTATATCATGTTAAAATACGATAAGGACAAGAGAAATGAACTAAAACAAGGAAAGGTAAAGACTGGTGTAAGGAGCCATGATTCATGAAGAATGATACCCAGACTCACATAGCATACAATAGCACAGAACATTTATTCTGCAGAGAATCTGCATGCTGGGGTCCCCCACACATTGGGATGGAAGACAGAGGGATGGGCTTTACAGGGTCAAGTTAAAGCCTGTTAGGGTAGGAGTGGGTGATTTTTACCTTCCTTTCCCTTGGTTGGTTGGCTCTATCTTCAAGGGTAGATTTGGGGGACTTTTTGTTGATACTTGGCTCAAGTTAGGTGGTGGGGCAGCTTCTACAGCTTCTGAGTGGATCCCCATGAGGTTGGCTCAGGGTAGGTGGTGGGAAAGCTTTCTGATTGGCTGTCTGTGAGGGGTGGTTTTTCCTGGAATTGGCTTGTTTTGGACTTTTCCAGTTCTAGGAAACAGAAATGTAGGTTTAGTTTCCCAAACGGCCAGTTTGCAGCCTGTTGTGGATTCGGTCTTGCTCTTGCTAACACAGTCCTCTCATGGAGACTCTGGAAATGTGTAGGACTCATCTGAAACAGAATTAATATTCATGCTCAATTAAACTCCATAAGTTAAGAAGAGAAAATGGAGCAGAATAGTAGAATCATCATTTGAGGAGCTCGGTGGCCAAGATTTTCTAAATTTGAAAGACACAAATGTTCATGATGAACTTACAAGTTAAACCAAAGTGAGGTCCATCTGGTTGACCATAGTGAAACTATTGAAAGTCAAATTAGAAGGGAAAAATTTGTAAAGCACCTAAAGGAAGCAGCACTCTGCCTTTCATGGTGCAGGAAGAGCACTTAGAGATAACTTTCTAGAAGAAATTATGTAAAACAGGACATGATGTGACAATAATTTAAATGTGTTGAAGAAGAACAATTGTACACCCTCCAAATCCTCTTTAGAAGTAAAGGTGAAATAAATACATCTCAAGGAAACAAAACCAAATAATTGGTGTCCATGGGCTTTCACAAAGGAAAATGGTAGAGGAAGTTCTTTAGGTCAAAGGACAATGATCCCAGATGAAAATGTGGAAACTGTGAGGAGTGCAGAGACACATCTAAATGTGTGTAGACAATCCAAAGCAAGGGTCTGATCACTTGACATCGTGACAGTAAACCGAGTGAAGTCAAACGAAACAAAGACTTCTGGGATTCTCTTGATGGCTTGGAAGCGTTGATTTTTATTTTATTTTTTGACTTTCAGGATATATTTAAAGAGGCATATAGCCAAAAATGCAATCAAGTGGATAGCAGAATGATAAACAATACTTGGGTAATCCTAAGATTCCTAAAACAAAAAGTAAAGAGATGCAGAGAGGATGAGGCAGTTGAAGACAAATATTAAAATGGTGGGTTTAAGCCCAAACACAACAGTGGTTTTATTAAATGTGCATGATATAAATTCTATAGATAAAGGCAAATACTTTGTTTCAAAAAATATACATCTGTGTGTAAAATATTTCCTTCAAATATGAGGGCACATACAAACTAAGCCAGAAAATAACTATAATTATCCTTACATGCGACGAAGTTCATCTTATGAAAAGTAGCATTGCCTGAGTTTTAAAGGTAGACATTTCAGAATGACAGAAGGGCCAGGGCATCAGGAAAATGTAACAATGTAAATTCACATGTACTCAATTAACTTAATTTAAAACATCAAATACATAAGCTCACACCTGTAGTCGGTGACTTTAATATAATCGTCAAGCTGAGAGAATAACGCATAACAGGTTGGAGTGAGGCTGGGGAGATGGCTTTGTGGGGAAAGCATTTGCTGTGCATGTTTGGGGACCTGAGTTTGAGTCCATTGCATACATACAGAACTGGGCACAGGAACACATGTCTGTGAACCCAATATTCATGTGATGCGATTAGATATGGAGACAGGAGAATTGCTAGAAATTCACATGCTAGCTATCCTGCTGTGAACACCAAAATAAGGCGGAGGGGAGGATGGAGATGAGGTCGTTCTCTGACCCTTTCATTCATGCTGTAGTATGCTGGACAGATATGCACATGGACATGGTTGCACACACACAAGTACACACATACGTAAACACATATATACATGCATTTATATCACACACAACAAGTTAAAATCAGTGACAGTGAAGATCTGGTTATTATATCCAACAATTAGCCCAATATACACAATTAAACAAACCTGACTTGATTAGCAGAACACTGATAGACAATGCAAACTGACATCGTACATAGACTCACGTAAAACTGATTACGTTTGGAGGCAGAAAGCAAATTTTGTCAGCTATAACACACCATAACTGTTTGGTTTCTGTCCTCTGACAACCTTGGAATTAACTCAGAAATAAATAATGAAAATAAAATCAGGATTACGAAATAATTGGAAATTAAGTAATTATTTTGAAATGACTTATAAGTGAAGGGATAAACTGGATGGGATTGTCTAGCATGAACAACATTGGGAACGCAGTGAAGCTGTGTTTGAAGGTGTGTGGTCCCCATCCTTATTTGTATCAAGGAGAAATCGAGACAGTGATGATCTACATACTCACTTCAAGGAGTTTGAAAAACCCAGGACAAAATCTCAGAATGTGCAACAGACTAAATAAGGGATTGGGAATTAATGTCACAAACAAACATGTAATAAATTTTTAAAACCAAAATCGAGTCTTTGAAAGACTAATGAATGAGATAAATCTGTAGTGTGATTAGTCAAAGAGGAATTAGAGAAAAATCCCAGTTCTGATATAATATTGGGTAAAGGAAAATTAGAACATGTGATGTGGACATAGTTGGGGGGAATGCCATGCTTAATGCTAATATATTTAAAAATGTAGTTAAACTATGTAAATTCCAAGAAAAATACAATTTATCAAAATTGACCTAAAAAGAGACTATTTGAATAGTCAGATAATAATAAAAATATTTTAGCTGGAATTTAATCCCTTCATTGGTTAAATTGAAAAGTTATAGAAGAAATAATATTAATATTATACAAATAATAAATAGATAAATAAAATAAATAGACAGAAAAATCAAAGGTAATATGAGACTAGAAACAAAAACATTTTAACAAAAACATTGCATTAAGTGTTACAGATCAATTTCTTTAAATAGATGTACAGAATAAAAAAGGACTATCAAATTAAACCAAGTGACATATAATAAGGGTAAGAGAAGAGGGGTGAGAGTCAACTTAAAACACACAGAGCCTTCCGTCACGTGCATGAACCTGAAGAAAGACGTCAGATACAGGGTCATAGGGCAAGATGGGCTGTGAAAGGCATCAGAATGCAACAGTAAACATCTCTGGTGAGATCCAGAGATGCTGGGCTTCAGATTGATACAAGGAACAGGACACCCTGACTCAGGGTGCCAGGCCAAATTCTAGAAAGGGGTCTCCAGTGGGGTTTTAAGCAAAAGCAAAAGCAAAAGCAAACCCTTATGAGCATCATGGGAGTGATTTGGCTTTCTGCAAAAGCATAGCTTAAGACAGGACCTTAGTGACTTACATAGGAAGCAGTATTGGAGGAGTCCCCCACCCCCATCCTAGCCACTTGTAGGGAAGTAGAAGTCTCTGCATTTTAATGCCTCCATTCCCCAAAGTCCTCCCCATTTCCATATGGAAAATCATTGTGCCTCAGTCACTGGCTGTGACTTGGGTGCAGACTTGTGCATATATGAGTGCTGACCACACCACAGTGGAACCCAATTGCAATTTCCTTGGGGTAGAGGAAAGAGTCCAGCCATGGGTGACTGCAAGGCAGAGCCGGTGGGGGAGTATAAACCGCCCTGAGATCTGCATGGCTGCGACTCACAGGATCAATCACCACCCCTGCCTCATCCTGGAAGAGCAGACTGTGCCCGACCAGATTATGTTCTACACTCTCAGAGCCCTAGAGACACTTAGTGCAGACAGCCACCTTGTGTAGCTCTCATCTGGTCCCTGTGACCAGGCTTCTGTACAGGAAATTCTTCCAAGTAGGAGCAGTTAAAGAGCAGCCCCTCAGGAAGGGGAGGGTTACTACAGCAACAAAACAGTCTCCTGGATACAGCATGCCATTGCAATCATACACAGACTTGCACATGCACAAAGATGTGTTGAGAAGAAGGAGGTCAGAAGAAGTGGGGGGAGAAATAAAGGGAATTGGGGGTGATCACAATATGTGCATACATGGGAGAAACTGACAAAGGTAATAGAGGATGCCAATAAAAAAATTCTAAAAACAAAACCCAAAGCATCTTGAACCCTCTTAGGAAGAAACAGCGAGTGTTCCTTTCTTTTCTCTTATTGTTTCATTCTGTTCTGAGCTTGTTTTATTGTTTTTCCTCAGTTATTCTCTATATCCTCATCTAACATACATTTCTTCTCTTTTCCCCATTCCCATACCTTTCTTTTATTACCTAATTAATAAGACCTTTACATTTAATAATTTATTTTAAAATTCACAATGCATCCCAGAGTCATCCTACTTTGTTTTTGTTTCTCTCTACATTGGGGATGTTTCTTTTTTAGAAAAAATTTTATTAGTTCTTGAAGAATTTTGTACGATGTGTTTTTTTTTATTATGCTTGCTTCCTCCTCCTCCCACTTCCCCCAGATCCACACACCCTCAGATTCACACAATTTTATGTCAATTTTCTTTTAAATAATTATCAAGTCCAATTTGTGTTGTCCTTGCATTCAAATCCCCTAAGATGAGAAAGAAAACAGAACAGCACTCAAGTCAACCAGGGATAGCCCGTTACAGGGACTCAAATAACCAGGGATAGCCCGTTACAGGGACTCAAGTCAACCAGGGATAGCCCGTTACAGGGACTCAAGTCAACCAGGGATAGCCCGTTACAGGGACTCAAGTCAACCAGGGATAGCCCGTTACAGGGACTCAAGTCAACCAGGGATAGCCCGTTACAGGGACTCAAATAACCAGGGATAGCCCGTTACAGGGACTCAAATAACCAGGGATAGCCCGTTACAGGGACTCAAATAACCAGGGATAGCCCGTTACAGGGACTCAAGTCAACCAGGGATAGCCCGTTACAGGGACTCAAGTCAACCAGGGATAGCCCGTTACAGGGACTCAAATAACCAGGGATAGCCCGTTACAGGGACTCAAGTCAACCAGGGATAGCCCGTTACAGGGACTCAAGTCAACCAGGGATAGCCCGTTACAGGGACTCAAATCAACCAGGGATAGCCCGTTACAGGGACTCAAATCAACCAGGGATAGCCCGTTACAGGGACTCAAATCAACCAGGGATAGCCCGTTACAGGGACTCAAATCAACCAGGGATAGCCCGTTACAGGGACTCAAATCAACCAGGGATAGCCCGTTACAGGGACTCAAATCAACCAGGGATAGCCCGTTACAGGGACTCAAATCAACCAGGGATAGCCCGTTACAGGGACTCAAATCAACCAGGGATAGCCCGTTACAGGGACTCAAATCAACCAGGGATAGCCCGTTACAGGGACAGTTAAATACCTATCCCTGATAACCCTAAATATAAATGACATTAATGGTCTCATCTGAAGTGGAAGTGTGATCAGATCAAAGAAACTACCTAGCTGTTTGTTGTCTTTAGGAAACACATCTTCCTGGCAAAGACATACACATACTGAAAGTGAAAGGATAGAAAATGTACTGATGGAATCTAAGGCAGGGTGGAGCAGTTGTACTCGGAGATGACCAATAGGGGTCAAGCCAAAGTTATCAAGAGAGATGATAAAGAAGACAAGAAGGCCTGTGGACCCGGCCCGCAGCAGCTCTCTGCTCCCAAACCCTGTGGGAGAGAGACCTCACCGCCTGGTCAGGTGGACACTCCTGAGGCTGCACAGCGGAAGAGACCACCAACACTGCCCACCCCTGCCCACATCCCTGGCCCAAGAGGAAACTGTATATGGCCTCTGGGTTCCCGTAGAGGAGGGCCAAGGAGCAGCAGGACCGCTGCGCTTGAGACACTTCCATAATCTGAAGGGACCTACTGGATAAACAGTTCTCTGCACCCAAATCCCATGGGAGGGAGAGCTAAACCTTCAGAGAGGCAGACATGCCTGGGAAACCAGAAGAGACTGCACTCTTCACACATCTCGGACGACATAGGAAAACACCCCACGAGGAAACTTGAGCCTCGGGACCACAGGTAAGACCAACTTTTCTGCTGCAAGTGACCTGCATGGTGAACTCCAGACACAGGCCCACAGGAACAGCTGAAGACCTGTAGATAGGAAAAACTTCACGCCCGAAAGCAGAACACTCTGTCCCCATGACTAGCTGAAAGAAAACAGGAAAACAGGTCTACAGCACTCCTGACACACAGGCTTATAGGACAGTCTAGCCACTGTCAGAAATAGCAGAACAAAGTAACACTAGTGATAATCTGATGGCGAGAGGCAAGCGCAGGAACCCAAGCAACAGAAACCAAGACTACATGCCATCATCAGAGCCCAATTCTCCCACCAAAACAAACATGGAATATCCAAACACACCAGAAAAGCAAGATCTAGTTTCAAAATCATATTTGATCATGATGCTGGAGGACTTCAAGAAAGACATGAACACACTTAGGGAAACACAGGAAAACATTAATAAACAAGTAGAAGCCTACAGAGAGGAATCGCAAAAATCCCTGAAAGAATTCCAGGAAAACACAATCAAACAGTTGAAGGAATTAAAAATGGAAATAGAAGCAATCAAGAAAGAACACATGGAAACAACCCTGGATATAGAAAACCAAAAGAAGAGACAAGGAGCTGTAGATACGAGCTTCACCAACAGAATACAAGAGATGGAAGAGAGAATCTCAGGAGCAGAAGATTCCATAGAAATCATTGACTCAACTGTCAAGGATAATGTAAAGCGGAAAAAGCTACTGGTCCAAAACATACAGGAAATCCAGGACTCAATGAGAAGATCAAACCTAAGGATAATAGGTATAGAAGAGAGTGAAGACTCCCAGCTCAAAGGACCAGTAAATATCTTCAACAAAATCATAGAAGAAAACTTCCCTAACCTAAAAAAAGAGATACCCAAAGGCACACAAGAAGCCTACAGAACTCCAAATAGATTGGACCAGAAAAGAAATACCTCCTGTCACATAATAGTCAAAACACCAAATGCACAAAATAAAGAAAGAATATTAAAAGCAGTAAGGGAAAAAGGTCAAGTAACATATAAAGGCAGACCTATCCGAATCACACCAGACTTTTGGCCAGAAACTATGAAAGCCAGAAGATCCTGGACAGATGTCATACAGACCCTAAGAGAACACAAATGCCAGCCCAGGTTACTGTATCCTGCAAAACTCTCAATTAACATAGCTGGAGAAACCAAGATATTCCATGATAAAACCAAATTTACACAATATCTTTCTACAAATCCAGCACTACAAAGGATAATAAATGGTAAAGCCCAACATAAGGAGGCAAGCTATACCCTAGAAGAAGCAAGAAACTAATCGTCTTGGCAACAAAACAAAGAGAAGAAAAGCACACAAACATGACCTCATATCCAAATATGAATATAACAGGAAGCAATAATCTCTATTCCTTAATATCTCTCAACATCAATGGCCTCAACTCCCCAATAAAAAGACATAGATTAACAAACTGGATATGCAACGAGGACCCTGCATTCTGCTGCCTACAGGAAACACACCTCAGAGACAAAGACAGACACTACCTCAGAGTGAAAGGCTGGAAAACAACTTTCCAAGCAAATGGTCGGAAGAAGCAAGCTGGAGTAGCCATTCTAATATCAAATAAAATCAATTTTCAACTAAAATTCATCAAAAAAGATAAGGAAGGACACTTCATATTCATCAACGGAAAAATCCACCAAGATGAACTCTCAATCCTAAATATCTATGCCCCAAATACAAGGGCACCTACATACGTAAAAGAAACCTTACTAAAGCTCAAAACACACATTGCACCTCACACAATAATAGTAGATTTCAACACCCCACTCTCATCAATGGACAGATCATGGAAACAGAAATTAAACAGAGACGTAGACAGACTAAGAGAAGTCATGAGCCAAATGGACTTAACAGATATTTATAGAAGATTCTATCCTAAAGCAAAAGGATATACCTTCTTCTCAGCTCCTCATGGTACTTTCTCCAAAATTGACCATATAATTGGTCAAAAAACGGGCCTCAACAGGTACAGAAAGATAGAAATAATCCCATGCGTGCTATCGGACCACCACAGCCTAAAACTGGTCTTCAATAACAATAAGGGAAGAATGCCCAAATATACGTGGAAATTGAACAATGCTCTACTCAATGATAACCTGGTCAAGGAAGAAATGAAGAAAGAAATTAAAGACTTTTTAGAATTTAATGAAAATGAAGGTACAACATACCCAAACTTATGGGACACAACGAAAGCTGTGCTAAGAGGAAAACTCATAGCGCTGAGTGCCTGCAGAAAGAAACAGGAAAGAGCATATGTCAGCAGCTTGACAGCACACCTAAAAGCTCTAGAACAAAAAGAAGCAAATACACCCAGGAGGAGTAGAAGGCAGGAAATAATCAAACTCAGAGCTGAAATCAACCAAGTAGAAACAAAAAGGACCATAGAAAGAATCAACAGAACCAAAAGTTGGTTCTTTGAGAAAATCAACAAGATAGATAAACCCTTAGCCAGACTAACGAGAGGACACAGAGAGTGTGTCCAAATTAACAAAATCAGAAATAAAAAGGGAGACATAACAACAGATTCAGAGAAAATTCAAAAAAATCATCAGATCTTACTATAAAACCCTATATTCAAGAAAACTTGAAAATCTGCAGGAAATGGACAATTTCCTAGACAGATACCAGGTACCGAAGTTAAATCAGGAACAGATAAACCAGTTAAACAACCCCATAACTCCTAAGGAAATAGAAGCAGTCATTAAAGATCTTCCAACCAAAAAGAGCCCAGGTCCAGACGGGTTTAGTGCAGAATTCTATCAGACCTTCATAGAAGACCTCATACCAATATTATCCAAACTATTCCACAAAATTGAAACAGATGGAGCACTACCGAATTCCTTCTATGAAGCCACAATTACTCTTATACCTAAACCACACAAAGACCCAACAAAGAAAGAGAACTTCAGACCAATTTCCCTTATGAATATCAACGCAAAAATACTCAATAAAATTCTGGCAAACCGAATCCAAGAGCACATCAAAACAATCATCCACCATGATCAAGTAGGCTTCATCCCAGGCATGCAGGGATGGTTTAATATACGGAAAACCATCAACGTGATCCATTATATAAACAAACTGAAAGATCAAAACCACATGATCATTTCATTAGATGCTGAGAAAGCATTTGACAAAATTCAACACCCCTTCATGATAAAAGTCCTGGAAAGAATAGGAATTCAAGGCCCATACCTAAACATAGTAAAAGCCATATACAGCAAACCAGTTGCTAACATTAAACTAAATGGAGAGAAACTTGAAGCAATCCCACTAAAATCAGGGACTAGACAAGGTTGCCCACTCTCTCCCTACTGACTCAATATAGTTCTTGAAGTTCTAGCCAGAGCAATCAGGCAACAAAAGGAGGTCAAGGGGATACAGATTGGAAAAGAAGAAGTCAAAATATCACTATTTGCAGATGATATGATAGTATATTTAAGTGATCCCAAAAGTTCCACCAGAGAACTACTAAAGCTGATAAACAACTTCAGCAAAGTGGCTGGGTATAAAATTAACTCAAATAAATCAGTAGCCTTCCTCTACACAAAAGAGAAACAAGCTGAGAAAGAAATTAGGGAAACGACACCCTTCATAATAGACCCAAATAATATAAAGTACCTCGGTGTGACTTTAACCAAGCAAGTAAAAGATCTGTACAATAAGAACTTCAAGACTCTGAAGAAAGAAATTGAAGAAGACCTCAGAAGATGGAAAGATCTCCCATGCTCATGGATTGGCAGGATTAATATAGTAAAAATGGCCATTTTACCAAAAGCAATCTACAGATTCAATGCAATCCCCATCAAAATACCAATCCAATTCTTCAAAGAGTTAGACAGAACAATTTGCAAATTCATCTGGAATAACAAAAAACCCAGGATAGCTAAAACTATCCTCAACAATAAAAGGACTTCAGGGGAAATCACTATCCCTGAACTCAAGCAGTATTACAGAGCAATAGTGATAAAAACTGCATGGTATTGGTACAGAGACAGACAGATAGACCAATGGAACAGAATTGAAGACCCAGAAATGAACACACACACCTATGGGCACTTGATTTTTGACAAAGGAGCCAAAACCATCCAATGGAAAAAAGATAGCATTTTCAGCAAATGGTGCTGGTTCAACTGGAGGTCAACATGTAGAAGAATGCAGATCGATCCATGCTTATCACCCTGTACAAATCTTAAGTCCAAGTGGATCAAGGACCTCCACATTAAACCAGATACACTCAAACTAATAGAAGAAAAACTAGGGAAGCATCTGGAACACATGGGCACTGGAAAAAATTTCCTGAACAAAACACCAATGGCTTACACTCTAAGATCAAGAATCGACAAATGGGATCTCATAAAACTGCAAAGCTTCTGTAAGGCAAAGGACACTGTGGTTAGGACAAAACGGCAACCAACAGATTGGGAGAAGATCTTTACCAATCCTACAACAGATAGAGGCCTTATATCCAAAATATACAAAGAACTCAAGAAGTTAGACCGCAGGGGGACAAATAACCCTATTAAAAAATGGGGTTCAGAGCTAAACAAAGAATTCATAGCTGAGGAATGCCGAATGGCTGAGAAACACCTAAAGAAATGTTCAACATCTTTAGTCATAAGGGAAATGCAAATCAAAACAACCCTGAGATTTCACCTCACACCAGTGAGAATGGCTAAGATCAAAAACTCAGGTGACAGCAGATGCTGGCGAGGATGCAGAGAAAGAGGAACACTCCTCCATTGTTGGTGGGATTGCAGCCTGGTACAACCATTCTGGAAATCAGTCTGGAGGTTCCTCAGAAAATTGGACATTGAACTGCCTGAGGATCCACCCATACCTCTCTTGGGCATATACCCAAAAGATGCCCCAACATATAAAAAAGACACGTGCTCCACTATGTTCATCGCAGCCTTATTTATAATAGCCAGAAGCTGGAAAGAACCCAGATGCCCTTCAACAGAGGAATGGATACAGAAAATGTGGTACGTCTACACAATGGAATATTACTCAGCTATCAAAAACAATGACTTTATGAAATTCGTAGGCAAATGGAGGGAACTGGAAAATATCATCCTGAGTGTTGGTAACCCAATCACAGAAAAACACACATGGTATGCACTCATTGATAAGTGGCTATTAGCCCAAATGCTTGAATTACTCTAGATGCCTAGAACAAATGAAACTCAAGACGGATGATCAAAATGTGAATGCTTCACTCCTTCTTTAAAACGGGAACAAGAATACCCTTTTGAGGGAATAGAGAGGCAAAGATTAAAACAGACACAGAACGAACACCCATTCAGAGCCTGCTCCACATGTGGCCCATACATATACAGCCATCCAATTAGACAAGATGGATGAAGCAAAGAAGTTCAGGCTGACAGGAGCCGGATGTCGATCGATCCTGAGAGACACAGCCAGAATACAGCAAACACAGAGGCGAATGCCAGCAGCAAACCACTGAACTGAGAATAGGACCCCCATTGAAGGAATCAGAGAAAGAACTGGAAGAGCTTGAAGGGGCTCGAGACCCCATATGTACAACAATGCCAAGCAACCAGAGCTTCCAGGGACTAAGCCACTACCTAAAGACTATACATGGACTGACCTTGGACTCTGACCTCATGGGTAGCAATAAATATCCTAGTAAGAGCACCAGTGGAAGGGGAAACCCTGGGTCCTGCTAAGACTGAACCCCCAGTGAACTAGATTGTTGGGGGGAGGGCGGCAATGAGGGGAGGGTGGGGAGGGGAACACCCATAAAGAAGGGGAGGGGGGAGGGGATGTTTGCCCGGAAACCGGGAAAGGGAATAACACTCGAAATGTATATAAGAAATACTCAAGTTAATAATAAAAAAAGATACTAGTATTTCTTTTATGTCAATAATCACAAGAAATTAGTGCTCGAGAATAATAATAAAAAAAAAGAAGACAAGAAGGATGAGAGTGTCCATCATGATAACATTATGGATACACATGCACTTATGGTGCACTCAACCTCCTAAAACAAGCTCTACTGACAAAAAATGAGATAAAAAGGTCCACGTAGAGTAACAGTGGGGGAGTTTAATGTCTCACCTCCATCGACAGATTAAGATAAAGACAAAACATTAACAAAGGACCTTCAAAGTGAAACTGAAGCACAAACTAAATTGTCTTAACAGATCTCAGAATGCGCCACCCAATAGTTATGTAATATCCACTGTTTTCAGCTTCCCATGATGGACTTTCTCTAATATAGCTCCCATTATACCTCATCAAGCAAACCTTAAGAAACACAAAAAGCTAGCCAGAAGCTGGAAAGAACCCATATGCCCTTCAACAGAGGAATAGATACAGAAAATATGATACATCTACACAATGTGATATTACTCAGCTATCAAAAACAATGACTTTATGAAATTCATAGGCAAATGGAGGGAACTGGAAAATATCATCCTGAGTGAGGTAACCCAATCACAGAAAAACACACATGGTATGCACTCATTGATAAGTGGCTATTAGCCCAAATGCTTGAATTACCCTAGACGCACAGAACACATGAAACTCAAGACAGATGATCAAAATGTGAATGCTTCACTCCTTCTTTAAAACGGGAACAAGAATACCCTTGGCAGGGAATAGGGAGGCAAAGTTTAGAACAGAAGCAGAAGGAACACCCATTCAGAGCCTGCCCCACATGTGGCCCATACATATACAGCCACCCAATTAGACAAGATGGATGAAGCAAAGAAGTGCAGGCAGACAGGAACCGGATGTAGATCTCTCCTGAGAGACACAGCCAGAATACAGCAAATACAGAGGCGAATGCCAGCAGCAAACCACTGAACTGAGAACGGGACCCCCATTGAAGGAATCAGAGAAAGGACTGGAAGAGCTTGAAGGGGCTCGAGACCCCTTATGAACAACAATGCCAAGCACCCAGAGCTTCCAGGGACTAAGCCACTACCCAAAGACTATACATGGACTGACCCTGGACTCTAACCTCATAGGTAGCAATGAATAGCCTAGTAAGAGTATCAGTGGAAGGGGAAGCCCTTGGTCCTGCTAAGACTGAACCCCCAGTGAGCATGATTGTTGGGGGGAGGGCGGCAATGGGGGGAGGATGGGGAGGGGAACACCCATAAAGAAGGGGAGGGGGGAGGAGCTAGGGGGATGTTGGCCCAGAAACCAGGAAAGGGAATAACATTTGAAATATAAATAAGAAATACTCAAGTTAATAAAGAAAAAACAGAAAAAAAAAGAAACACAAAAAGCTAATTTCTTGTTTTTTTTAAAGATCATAATGGGAAAAATGTCAAATCAATAGCAAGAGAAACTAGAGAAGACATACCTGTTGAGGTCCAGGAATCACCACACAGACCATAGGAACCCTGATCTTCGTTAAACAAGAATAGTTTATTGAATGCACACCCCAAGACTGATTGATCAGAACCACAAAAAAAAATGACTCAGGAGCCTAAATTGTGGTATCAGTCTGTTCTCAGGGCAGGCCTTTTATAGGAAGAATCAAGTCCAGAAGTTCAGAAGGGAAGGGCGGAGGTTGTACTACAGTTTAGCTAACTAGACAAAGTATTATCAGCTATCCTTTAAGCTAATTGGTCCTGAGTGTAGTGAGAGGGGTGTGCGGGTGGGTGGTGAACAGAAGAGTTTCAGAGCAATGAGGTAACACAGTGTATGTAACATAACCAGAGAGTTATGACCTTTTAGGAGAGATTTTCAGTGTCAGCTAAGACAATTACTTCTGGGAAGTGGAGTCTGAGAACCTGAACTTAATTTCACCTTATGAGCGAAAGAAGACTGAATACAAAATGGCCACAGCTATGTTAAAAGGAGCAGGACTCAACAATAAAACTCCTGGAGATTGGATAATATGCTTTTGAATGGTTACTAAGTCATTGAAGAAATCTAACGGGAAACTAAAACAGTTCTAAGAGCGAAGTCCACAGTGATGATTCATATCTGTCTTACCTGAGTCACAACGGTTAACATCAAGAAAACTACAAATAACAAATATCTGTCTAGATGTGGAAGGAAATGGAGCTCTCCTTCCTGGTGGGAATGGAGATTAGCAAACCACTGTGGGAATCAGTATGCAGACTTCTCAAAGAATTAAAATGATCACAATCACATGATTCAGATCCACCTCTCCTGCTCCCTTACACAGAGAACCTAAGTCACTTTATAACCCAGACACCTATACACTTGTGTGTGCTGCTATACCATGCACCATATCCAAGTTATACAACCAGTCTAGGTACTTGATGGATGAGGAATAAAGAAAAAAGACTATATAGAATAGACACACAATGGGGTTTTATCCAGCTGTAAAGAACGAAAAAAATTTTTTTGCAGGAAAATGGATGGAACTAGAGAACATTTATGTCTACAATATGTAGAAAGCACTTCTATAAATCAATAAAATCATAGGTAGCTCAATAGAAAATGGACATAAAATTTGAACAGGCTCTTCACAGAGCCTATTCAAACAATCAACAAAAATGAAAAAAAATATGATTAATGTTATTATTCATGGTTAAGATGCAAATTGGAATCACTATCCCATGTAGCAAGTGTTGGTAAGGATGAGGTATTTGCTATATGCATTCATAGTATGGAGTGAAAGGTAGCCCAGGACTCCCCCGGATGAGGATTTATAACAGTAAATCTAATGGATGGCAAAATACACAAAAACAGTTGTCCATGGTCATGGAGGGCTTGAGAAAAAGTGCCAAGTTGTATCAGAGTTACTGACTGATCAGGCTAGTAATTATTTGGGTCTATGTAAATTTATTGTACAGTATGTACACATTTTCTATGTCCATTAGTGCCTATTAATTGTTTATCTAAAAATAAAACCAGCAACCACTAAGCTAAGGACTTACACAGTTATGGGAAAGCAAGTAATTACCTTCACTTCACAAAGCTCAGGTCTTTGCCTGATGTGTGTAAACCAGAGAACTGTCACCAGTGTATCTGAACGGTGGCAATTGTATCCCCAGACTTGTTAAGCTGTCTTTTCCATTGCAGCAAAGGCCATATGATTCATGTATAATACTTGCAATGTACTTTGGAGCTATGACATGTCCTGACCACTCGATTCTCCTGCAATGGAAGCAGTGTTTGAGAGCGTGAGAGGGATGAAGATGTGGGAAGCCGGGAGAGGGGGTTCTTGCCACTTTAGAGACTATTGTTTCTTTAGCATTGCCAGGCCTAGAGTGGTCCCTTGCATTTTTTATTTCTGCAGTTTCCTAGATCCTCCTGGCGCTAGAATGCTTTGAGATCTGCTGACTCTAAACTCCTGTCCCGAGTGCTTTGCTGGAGCAGCAACAGGTGTGCTGGTGGTAGAAACTGGGCCGTAGGTCTGAGACATTTAGCCACAATACCCAAATTTCATGACTCGAGGCACACACTCTTTGCAAACAGACATCTTCTACCCGGTAACTGGAGTCAATGAACTTGAGATGTGAGTGTTTATAAGATAAGGGTTTATGTATGGGCTCTCACACATGGTGAACCAGTACAGGCAGAAGAACCTTCAGAAGTGAATACCACCCACCAAAGCGTCCCAGCAGGAGTTTGGCATTTTCAATGGTTTAGTTTGTCAATACAGGCCATCCATGAAGAAGACCTAGTCTATGCCTTTGGTGACAGCTATGTTCATCGATCTGATTTCCATTCCTGTTTTAAAATTGTGACTCTACTTGACATGAGCATGGGTGTTAGAGGCAGAGGAAGTGGTGAGAGGACAGGGAACGACGAGGCAGAATCCAGCTGTCTGCTCTCATCATCGGCCTCACACGCAGCCTGTGTCTGCAGAAGACTAGCTCGGTCTGTCACATTTTCCATCCCCAAAACGCCTCTTGCTCCGCACATGTATTTCAAAGGCTTAGTTGTTTTCTGAGCACTCCCCCCAACCACAGGACAGCTCATCTTGCAAGCTGGTGAGCCCTCTATTCCGAAGGCCCTGGGATTTTCCAAGAGTTGATGTCACATCTTTACAAGTTCTCCTCTCTCACCCAAGATTAGTTCATCTTGGGTTCAAATTACCTAAAGATTGGGCATGGAGGCTTCATCCACATGGCTTAGATGCTAGCATTGTCATTGTCATTCTGATCTCTCCAGGTCCGCTTTCCTTTTGCAATATTATTGCCAAGTAAATATTTGTCTTACCTGGCTCTTCCGAGTCACCAAGATGGTGTCCTTTCTCATATCCTGTGCTCTATTTGTCCTTAGCAGTTAGCATAATCCGTCTTGGAGGTTGGCAGCAGTTATGGTTGTCGCCCTGCCTTCCCCTTGACCTTTGGATGCTTCCTGACAGCCATGTGACAATGTCTGCATCTCTGTTCCTAAGGCTTTCCCACCTCCACTGAAGAAGCCCTAGACAGCAGATCAGTTTGTTTGCACAACAGACCCAGTGTCAGCGACTGTGAGGTATGAGCACATCCATACATAACCCGAAGTAGTGGTTTCAAAGGAGACTAATGCTGCTGTGATTTTGTACCATTTCTCAGCTGTTCACGGTGGCCATCTGTGCATGCAACAGATAGTTACTGAGTATCATTGTTTGATAGACACTCTTAGACTCAGGACAGAAAACAGTGATGCAGATATGGGAGGAAGAAGAGACAACAAGCTATAGTACATGTCAGAGTATTTTCCCACAGTGAGGGTAAGGCTATTACAACAACCCAAGGTATATGAAGGGGATGGTAAGAGACCAGTTTGTATGACTCACAGTTGAAATGGCAGCGCTGAGGAGGAGATTTTCAACCTTAGTCCCTGGAGGCTTTGAGAGAGCCCACCGTGGGAAGAATATGGTGAATAGAAATTCAAGGGTGGAGGCCAGAGAGAATTAAGGATTTCCTGGACAGTGAGGAGAGTTGACAGGAAAGGGGGCAGTAAGAGGGGTAGATGTGAGTTAGTTGAAGAGGCAGGTGCCCAGCAGATCATCTACAGCTATGTAGAGTGCCTATGTGAATGGACATGTGTGCATGCTTGTATATATGCAAGTGCTATAACATGTATGTTCCGTCTCTTTGTGGTTGTGTTTATCTGATCACACATTAATAAATGACCCGTGTTCTCATTTTGGCTATGTGCATATTCATGTGACTCTGTGTGTGTGTATGTGTGTGTGTGTGTTCCAATTTCTGTGTATAAAAGCTTACATTAATGTTTTCAGTTCTGCTTTGTTGCATATATCTGTAAATATGCATCCATTGATATCACCACGATAACATCTAGATTGGGCTGGAGATCGAAGCTCAGTCCTAGAGTGTTCACATAGCAGGCATTGGGTCCTAGGATCAGTTCCAAGATGCATAAGAAGCAAGTAAGCAAAAGACACCAATTGGATCTACAGCTTTGAATTATGAGTATGTTTGTATAAACATACAAATGGCTGTGCTATTGTATGTGTATGGACCAGTGCTGGTGTGTGTGTGTGTGTGTGTGTGTGTGTGTGTGTTGAGTGTGTATGTTGCATTTTATGAGTGAATTTGAAGGTGTATGTTTATTTGGGTTTCATGCGTATGCAAATTGTGTGGATGTCCATATTTCTGTGTGCAGCTCTGGAACTCTGTCGTGTCCCTCACCAGACCGCAAAAACATGGAATTTTTATAGCTCACATTTGCTAGCAAGATGCAAACTTTATTCACAGTTACAATTGTAGCTGGTTTTATACTTTCAATATTTCTGCTATTTTACAATCTGGATTCTAAATACTTTATGTGAATGCATGAATATGTGCGCATGTGTTTAATTCTCTACGTTTCCATAAGTCAGCTCTTGTTAGGCCCAAATCCTCACCCTTGTCTTTATGAGTTAATATCTTTATTTAGAAATGAGCTTCGGTCTGGAACAGAGTGATTTTTCCTATGCAGCCTTTCCCCTTCTGTTAATATCTTTGCTGTAAGATGATTCCTTGGCTTGAGTAGGGGGGCGGGGTTGGAACCAAACACAAGGAAGCCATCCCTGAGCCCTGTGATGTGCCCTCAGACTGAAGCTGCCAGGGAAATGGAGAGAGTAACTCCTAGGGAAAGATGAACAGACTCCGGGTTGTTGTTCCCTTCAGGAAGCAAGTGGGCCCTATCCTGGAGATTGACTTTTCTTCAATTCCCTGGAAAGAAACATGCATGCCTTGGAAAAGTAAAAGTCTGCAGTGATGGGCACAGGCTCTGTGCTCTCTCTCTAGTCAGAATCTCATGCTTAGTTCCCTACGTGGTCTCATTATTCAAACTGTAGCTTGTGACGCACTCTATAAAACCATTTAGTCTAATATATTCTACATGCTCATTTTTGATATTTGTCTTGCTGCTGTAGAAAAGCCCCCGACAAAAGCAGGCGTAAGGAAGGAAGAGCTGATTTTGCCTCACAGTCTGTTGGGAACCATCCATCATATCCTGGAAGTCATGGCGGTGGTAGCTCTTAGGAGCATGGGGCAGCTGACCCTGTTGTAGCTCTAATGACAAAGTAGAACAGTGAGTGTTTTCTCCTTTAATTCAGTCTGGAACTCAGTCCACCGAATGGTGCCCCCACATTCAGAGTGGGTCTTCTAACCTCTGTTAAACCTGTTAGGAATATGCCAGAGGTTTGTCTCCTAGGTGATTCTAAATCCCATTATGTTGACAATCAAAATTAATCATCATGACACACCTCTCTCACAAGTGAATCTTCTACTTCTCTAATGTACATGTGGTAAGTTGAGTGTATTGATGGCCCCAGTTAATGGTTTCTCTGGATCTGTGCCCTTCACACTCTATAGCCCCCTGTCCACTGTCCCTAGATTTGGCCATGTGACTTTCTTTGGCCAATCAAGGTATTAATAGACTTAAGGAAAGTGTTGGAAAGATTTGTGAATTTTTACTGTCTCCCTTGCTGTTCTATAACATCAACAAAAAGGCCACGATAAGCTACTGAAGGATATATGACCACACGGAAAATAGCTGGATTGCTGTAGCCAAGGGCATTCCATTGAAACTGGAATGTAAATGCTTCATGGGCCCGTGTGTTAAATGCCTGGTCTCCACTTGGCTGAACTATGTGGGGAGATACATGCTTAACTGTAGAATAGGTCAATGCGGGCTTTTGAAGGTTAGACTTTTCCATCATCATCATCTCCTCCTCCTCCTCCTCCCCCTCCTCCTCCTCTTCCTTCTCCTCTTCCTCCTCTTCCTTCTCCCTTCCTTCTCCTTCTCCTCCTCCTTCTCCTTCTCCTCCTCCTCCTTCTCCTCCTCCTCCTCCTTCTCCTCCTCCTCCTCCTTCTCCTCCTCCTCTCCTTCTCCTCTTCCTCCTTCTCCTACTCCTTCTTCTCTTTCTCCTCTTCCTCCTCCTTCTTCTTCTTTCTCCTCCTCTTCTTCTATTATCTGACCCCCCCATGTGTTTCCTGCCTACCATGAGGTAAACAACCTTCTCAACTCTCTCTTCTGCCATGAGGAAGTACTTATAGCAATCCCAGACTTACGGAGCCAGTCTACTGTCGATAGGTACATCAAGCTCATGGCATAAACAGAATGATTCCTTTATTTCAGTTGCTTTTTGGATGGTCACAGCAACATTAAAAATGATTTTTCAGCAAGTCTCCAGTCTGGAGTCAGATACATGGTGTATATCCAGTCAGTAGCAATCCAAGTAAGCTCAGCTGAATGGAATCATTGAGATAATCCATTGACTCAAAAGAAATGATAACTGACTGTAACATTAAGATGCTTCGTCTAGAGAGAGTTTGCTAGACAGCTGTGGCTAGCAGATGCACACACTCCTAGTGGAAACACAACCATTTGAATCAGAGGCAGTTCATTTCATTATGTGTCAATTCTGATCACGACCAGGTAAACCTGGAATCTGCCCTGCTATCACGGTAGACTCAGTGGGTGTTGTTGAATACACCCATCCCCTCTTCCATGCCGGCTTTCAAGGATTTGATGGTAATTATTACAGTATAATCTCCTCTGCAAGATATTCCTGAATTCTTCAATCAAATTGTACTGTTAGTTTACTAAAAGCCTTTCCATAGTTTCTTGTTACACTTGATTGAAAGTCAGAATCCTGGAGCAGAGACCGAGGGAATAGCCAAGCAACAGCATGTCCAACTAGAGAACCATCCCACGGGCAAGCATCAATTCCTGACACTGTTAATGATACGTTGTTATGCTTGCAGATGGAAGTCTAGCATGGCTGTCCTCTGAGAGGCTTCACCCAGCAGCTGACTCAGACAGATGCAGACGCACATAGCCAAACGGTGGATAGAGCTTGCAGATTCTTATGGAAGAGTTGGCCAAAGGATTGAAGGCCCCAGAGGGGATATGAACGCTACAGGAAGACCAACAGAGTCAACTAACCTGGACCTGAGCATACATAGGCTTGACTTAGGCCTCTCTGCACTTATGTAGCAAATGTGCAGCTAAGTCTTCATGTGGGTCTCAAATTACTGGGATGACAGACTATTCCAAAAGTTACTGTGTATATATGGGGTATGTTCTAGCTGAGCTGCCTTGTCTAGACTCAATGGGAGAGGATGCACCTAGCCCCACAGAGATTTGATGTACAGAGTGGAGGTATACCCGGGGGACCTCTACCCTCTCAGAGGAGAAGGGGAGAGGGTGGGGGGAATTGTAGGAGAGGATGACTGGAAGGGCAGCATTGATTGGGATGTAAAGTGAATAAAAAAATAAAAGTCATTATTCCTTCTGTACTCTACAGTATTCAATACATCCATGCCTCAATTTTGTCCTGACTCTTATCTTTGCTCCACCCGTCACCACTTTCCTTATGTGTCTTGACAGTGCTAAGCTTTTTTCTCACCTGACCGCCTTTTCTTGTTTCAGTCTCCTGTCTATGAATAAAAACATGCTGACAGTCCTCAGTGTTCTCTTCACTGAGCCAAGCGCCATTGGAATTTGTCCGTATTCTACTGATGAGTTGAACGTGTCTCCCTATTCTAATTGTCTGTTCTAGTGTCTTGTTTTCCCACATTGAACATGATGTTTAGATCTGATTTTCTTTCTTGGACAGGACTATGTCAGAGAGGTTATCTTATTCTCTTTAAGAAAGTTGCATACCTTGCCCCTAGATGCATTGCAGGTGAGGCTGCTGTGTCACATGTAAATCAGTAGATGGCAGAGAGGAGAGAGGCTATGTCTATACTGACTTATGAACATCTGAATGATTAATAGGCTAACATTCCCTGAAAAAAATGTACCTGAGATGACCACCAGTCCAGTGCCAGGGTGTCTGGATATGGAGTTAGCTTGATACAACTACCAGTTAGGCAACACAGAGACTTGAGGAGGGACAGACCATGCCTGAGATGACCCCTGCCCAGTGCCAAAATGTACTCCTGAGATATGGAGACAACCCCAGACACCCAGAGACTCCAGGCACCATTAAGAGGAGCAAGTAAGTAGTAGAGAAACAGAAGAGTGATGGAAACAGAAGGGTGCAAGCACAACGAAGAGAGGCAGAGCTAGAGACTTGATGACAGAACAGACTGATGCGAGTAGCTGATGATGCCACTTGGGACCATGGTGGAGTTCTGGCCTGTGCTGCCACCAGGGGCCATGTCTGCTTCCATTGCCCTGCCTCATCAGGTATCTGTTGCCACCAAAGGCCAGATAGTCATCCTTGGTGTAGGCTGCTTGCCCTGGACATGTTGATGTTTGAAGGCAGTGCAGAACTGGCCCTGCCCTTCACCTGGGCATTGTGGGAGAGCTGGCCCTGGGGTCATGAGAGCACAAGAGCTGACCTCACCTCTAGCCAGCTACAGTGGGTCCTGCACTTCACCTGGGCAACACAGTAGAGCTGACCCTGACTGTAGAGTACATATGTGAGCTGGAGCTAAGGAGAGAGCACAAATGTGGCAAAATTGACCCCTACCACTTGTCTGCTGTGTGGTAACATAGGTAAAAGAGAGATGACCCACACCACCACCATCTTGCCACCTAGAACAGGCAGGAGAGGTGGCCTTGAGGTCATCAGAGCAGGAGAGCTGGCTCTACCCCTCATTTGCTGCCACACTTGGAAGGGCAGGCTCTGCACCTCACCTGGGCAGCACAGAAGATGTGGGTGTTGAGAGTGAGCAACCCTGAAGGCAAGAGTATGGGAGAGTTGGTCATGCTTCTTGTCTGTTCGGCAGTGGCACACATGAGGGAAAGATCCCCTCCTCTCTTACCTTGTCTCTCGATGTCTATGGCAGGCAGTAGAGCTGACCGTGGGTCATGAGAGTGGGAGAACTGGCCATGTCTCTCACCATCTGCAATGTTTGGAAGAACAGGCCCTATGCCTTGCCTTGGCAGCAGAGGAGAGCTGGCCCTGGTTGTGGAGGTTGCTGTTGAGGTAGCTCTGAGGGTATGAAAGTAGGAGAGACAGAGGGCTGACCAGTCAGATGCCTCTGAGCTCCACATCCAAGACATTGAATTTGCCCACCCCAACATTTACCCCACTTGATGAATTGCGGGAGTGCATGAAGAGGCTGGTCCTATAGATCTAGAACTATAGGATCTCCATGACACAGGGCAACCACAGAATATCCAAGAAGAGTCCCAGTGAGGTTTCAGTATCAATAGAGTAGCAGAAGCTGGAGGCCTTGTACCAGACTAACTAGCCATTACAATGAACATTTATTTGCACAGAAAGAAGTATGGACAAAAGGGTACACTGTGGCACACACTGACACAATACAGCTTCCCCAATGAGATTTTTCCCCCCTCAGTTGTGGGAGAGGTTGCAATGGCAAAGGGCAGCTATGAGAGGAAGGGGAGATGAGTGGGATTGGGGTGCATGATCTGAAATTCACAAAGACCAATGGAAAGTTAAAAAGAAAGAAAGAAAAAGAAAAAGGAAGGAAGAAAGAAAGAAAGCTGTACCCAGAATATAGAGCCCACCAGGGGAGAAGGGCCAATCACTTTTTGAAATAATAGTTTGGCCAGACATGTAGGAAGAGAAATGCTTGTGTCATGGAATATCTATCTTACACCGGATCATTGGTGAAGGCCTGTAGCATTTGCTATGTAATAGGTTGATGCAGATTGACAGGGTATAAAGGAAGAGTCACCAAGGATTTGTCAATGGCTGCCCTTAAGCCTCACTCTAGAGGGCATCTCTGAGTGAAGGACAGGAGGAGGGAACTGTGTTTACTAATACAAGGAGGCTCCATGCGAACCTCCTCCTATGTCCATCCTGAGGTAAGCTTGTCCTCTTTAGGCTGTGGCTATGTAAGAAAGATCTAGCAATGGACAGACATCAGCAGAACTGAAATGGTTATTACTGTGGTATGAGGACCCTGACCCAAGGACTTCCTCAGCACTTTGTCATGTTAGCTAAGCCCTGCACCTCACCTGATGGGGAGAACATGATAAAATGAAATCAGTTCATCCCACCTGAGTGCAGCACAGAATCATCACAGGGGTTTGTTGAAAGATAGAAAATGAAAATAAACTATGAAGAGAGTGGTTGGTTGATAATGCTTTGATTAATAACCCCCCTTCCCTACAAAACATGAACACACACACACACACACACACACACACACACACACACACACGTATAATCTCCTCATGTTAGAGCTTGGTCCCTAAGGTCAATGGAGTTGAACCCTCCAAGGGAATGGAACCCTGAACATTCCCTGCATCTCTGTCTCCCTTTCTCTGTCTCTGTCTGTCTTCCTGTTTATGGCATGCATTCAGTCCAACATGTGCTTCTTACATGATATAATGCTTCTCCTAATGGTTCAAATTATTGGGGTTACCTAATCTTGGATTTGACCTTTTAGAGTTGTGAACTAAAAACAACAACAACAACAACAAAAACAACAACAAAAAAACCCTCTCTCTTTACTGTGTAGCATCCCATGTTAACTATTTAGTTACAATGATATGAAATTACTACATTGACTGCTTTATGTCACAGCCCATGTTAGCTATTTGTTTACAATGATATGAAATTACTACATTGACTCTACTCTATGTCCACTAAGTTCCGCTGACTTAGCAGTAGGGCTAGATAAGGTGTTCTGAAAAGACCTTCTTGCATAAGCCTTTGGGAATTAATTTTGTGTAGAGAAAATCATGCCATGGTATAATTCACAAGGCAGAACATAGAAAGTTTATTTTTAAAATTTAATCTGGTGGCTGGGAGAAGGTTCATTTAGGCAAGTGTTTACCATTCAAGCATGAGGACCTGAGTTCTATCTTCAGGATCCACTTAAAAAGTTGGTGATGTGCTTATAATCCTAAAACAAGGGAAGTGGAGATGGATAGGCACAGGTGCTCAAAATCCAGCCGAATTGATGATCTCTAGGTTCAGGGAGAGACGCTGTCTCAAAAGACAATGTGGAGAGCAACCAGAAAGAGAACAGCTGGGGAGGCTGACCTCTGACATCCATCCAAATGTATGTAGGCACACATGAATACAAAAGTCAATCTGGATAATTACAGATTCAGATTCATTTTTAAAAGGTTCTTAGACAAAAGTAGCATATTGAACAGTTTATAAATATTACTGAAACAAAACGGGATGTTTCACAAAAGTAGGTTACTTTAAAGATATCTACTAGTAGACAGAAATATGGAGAAGGATTGACAGACAAAGACAGTACCTAAAGAGCCAGAGCCAGGGACACCTGAGTGAGATGATTCTTAGGTTCTGACTTCACCTGACTCACTGGCCCTTGGATTCGATCTGCATGTGACTTTGGCTAATGATGGAGATTTGTTTATTTGTGATTTCCTCAAACAAACACTTTACAAGTAGTTTTCAAATTGATAGTAGTAGCAGAATGTTGAGATTTGGTCTGTTGCTATGTCTTGTAATGCTAAGTGTGGGCACCCTAGACCTGGTTACCACAGAGATCACAAGGAGACCCAAGTGATGCTATGCAATCTTGTCCTCAACTTATTTTTGATTGGTAAATAAAGGTGCCAACAGCCAATAGTTGGGAGGAATTGAGATAGACGGTGTTTGGTGTTTCCTGCCTGGGGGTCAGAGGACCCCACAAGGAGAGAGAGAAGAAGGTGAAGAAAGGGGAGAGAGATGCCATGGGTTAGGAGTCAAGAAGACATGGCCTTGAGGGATGGCCAATTGGAGTTAAGAGCAGCCCAGATGAAACATAGTAAGAGATAACTCGGGGTTATCAATAAAAACTTAGATTCTAATAGCCTAGAGTATAGATATCTGTCCAGCTTTAGTGCTAATTAAGGCTTATTATAATAATAAAAGTTGTATATTTTTTTCCGGGAACTAGATTATTAAAGACTGGGTAGAAACCCCAGATTGGGATTAAATACATTCTACAAACACAGAATTCTTTTATTTATTATTTATTTTCCAAATGAATAGTCAAAACACCAAATGCACAAAACAAAGAAAGAATATTAAAAGCAGTAAGGGAAAAAGGTCAAGTAACATATAAAGGCAGACCAATCAGAATCACACTGGACTTCTCACCAGTACCTCACATCTTAAGTCCCCAGATGATTTTCCTTTAAGATGTCCCCTCTGCCCAGCCTCAGCCCCAGAAGTCTGCCCCGGGCTAGTTAAATCCTAGCTATTGCTTATCTTGGAAATCAAGGGAAGGTGAGGATCAGACAGCATTTATGCAACTTTGCTCTTTAAAGTGTCTTGATAGTCACAGCTTTCTGTGGTCATAGACCTTGGCTTGTGCCTTGGAAGTTGAAATGGAGGCTGGCTTGTGTGAAACAGCAGTTGGTGTGCACTCGAGAGTCTGGTGTACTACAGCTATCTTTTCAGACAGCTACCCACCCTTCTTCCTTTCTTTCCTATCACGCATCACCCACTCTTATCCATGGAGCCATTGTCTTAGCCCTAATATTTTTGCTTTCTTAACCTCATTTTCTGTAAAGGAATTCAGTTTCTGTGTCCTAAATTCTCTGAATGTACAGTTTTCCAGGAGCCAGTGCAAACTCTTGGGGAATGCTTACACAAAGTTCATCACCGTGTTTGCCAGCGCCTTTCGGCTCTCCCACCAAGCTTACTCAGTACTGTATCGCATTTGAGCAAGACAGATTTCCTCCAGAGTGGGTAAAGCAGACATTACCATTCCCATTTTACAGATGATTAAGCTGACTGCACTTAGGAGCCATCTCCCGTGGAAGCAAAGTGAACTCACGTTAGGCTGAACGCACTGAAGAAGTAGAAGAAAACGGAAACAAAGTTCTGCTGTGCCTCATTTTCCTGTGCTTTCCCAGTTAACTTGTTTTGTTTCAGGTCACTGCTGTGACCTGGATCTGTCCATGTTTGAGCAGACTGATGACCCTGATGTACTTGCACCATGCACATGCCGTGCACTGAAGGGCCAAGTGCACCAAATGGAAGACGCATCAAAAACTGTCCCAGCAAGAAAAGCAACTTCAGTGACGGGGGCCATCCAGACATCTGCAGAAAGTCTCTTTGACTTAAAAGCAGAGTGCCTGCCAATTCCATGGTTTTCCCATCAGAAAATGTCATCTTTCAGAGGACGGAGGGGTGATCCAGGTCACCGGTCTGCTCTGCTGGATTCTCACCAACACGAAGGCAGAGGGTGATTGAGTGGAGGTGACAGGAACTTTGGGAGAGGTGACAGAGTGAGAAGTTAAAAACCAGACACAGCTCGAGAACAGGGGAGGTGAATTTCAAACACCTGAGAGAAAAAAAGCGAGTGAGCTGGGGGTTTTAGGGTAGGTTTCAGACAGCATGGTGGCAGTGGCTAAAACTTATCCAGAGGGTGATTCTGTGTCTGCGAGTATTTTCTGTGACAAAGCAGGAGAGGTGACCAGCTAGGAAATTCTGTGATGAACTCCAGGGGAAGAGAGGTATCCAGAGAGAAACAAAAAATTAGACTTGAGAAGAGTGAGTCAAAGAGGTGGTGGGGAACCTACACACTGGAGGAGAGTTGCAGTAGGATTTGGGGGGAAGAGAGAGAGAGAGAGAGAGAGAGAGAGAGAGAGAGAGAGACAGAGAGAGAGACAGAGAGAGAGACAGAGAGAGAGAGAGAGAGAGAGAGAGAGAGAGAGAGAGAGAGAGAATATTATCAGGTAGGGGTGTATTATGGGAACTTTGGGATAAGGCCTTTGCATACCATTACTGAACTCTGAAAGAATAACTGAAAGAAAGGTGAGAGGGCTAAAAGGGAAAGAACGACTATCACCCCACATCTTTACAGACTTGAAAATTGGCTTTCCTGCTCTATAAATTATGGGCTTATTGTGGCTTCAAAACAAGAGTCTTTTGAGAACACACAGAAGAGAACATGATGGCCCCAGGGACTCAGTGGGTGTGCACCCAGACATCCTGTCAGGTTGCTGTCTAGCCTTTCTGATACCACCGTGTCTTGACAGAGGAAATGAGTTCGTGGTTTGGGTCTTGGAGGCCAGTTGGAGATCTGAAGAACGAGCTGTGTACCGATTTGGGATGAACTGGATCAATACGGGTTGGAAGGTGGGAGGTAATAATGATGAGAGCGAACACAGATGGGACATTTTCTCTCTGTCCAGCCCTGTCAGGTCTTTGCCATTTTCAGACAGTCCATCGCCAACGGGTTGCTGTCAGTAAAGGTCTCCAGAGGAGAGCTCTGTACTGGAGCCTTGCTTGTCCTCAGTCCACCTTTGCTCCCTCTTTAAAGGATGGCAGAGGAACCATGAGTGACAGAACTGTGAAAGAAGGTGAACAGCACCTTAGGTGACAATCAGAAGCACAGAGTTTGATGGGCAGCCATGGCAGACAGGATCTACTATGAGAAAGAGTGAAATTTTAGATAAAACTTCTCCTGCTTTCAGCACACAAACAGAAGACACACAGCCAAGTAGTCCCAGATATAAGGGGCTATGATTTTTAAATGCTGATTTGAGACAAAATAGAAAATTCTCTATGAATCTTTAAGCCTTATTAAAAGAGTTTTGTGATGTGGAGGTGACCGTTCTCTGCTAGGCACTAATTGTCCCTAGCTCATTGGTTATGACTGCACTGGGTTTTAGTGATAAGGGTGAGGTCACTAGTTACTCCTGTCACTTCTTTGGTCTTACCTCTTTAATGGTTTCCTAGCACACTTGAGTAATCACAAGTCACATTCTTTCCCAAGAACTAGAGATTGTTTCTAATGTCTCTACTCTGCATACACCTGCTCTTCCATTTCTTGTGAGTTCCCTCACTTCCTTCTATTGCTGATCTTCAAGCAGGCTAAGTGTATCCTCATCTCTGTCACCGACCCTCCCCTCTGCTAGACACACATCCCAGACATCTCTTGGCTTAGTCCTTCAGATGCCTTACTCTCTTCAGATTTTGCCTTAACTCTGCCTTCTTGGGAAAAGCCATTTCTTAAGAAGGGTTCAGTGATAAAGAATTTGCCTTGTTTGGGGCCCTTGGGTTCACTCTTCAGTGCTGGAAACCAAACCAAACCAAACCAAACCAAACCAAACCAAACCAAACCAAACCAAACCAAGCCAAGCCAAGCCAAGCCAAACCAAACCAAACCAAACCAAGCCAAACCAAACCAAACCAAACCAAACCAAACCAAACCAAACCAAACCAAACCAAGCCAAGCCAAACCAAACCAAACCAAACCAAACCAAACCAAGCCAAACCTCCCAAAGCTATTACCTTATCTTAAAGATGACCTGGCCACTCTCAATTCAGGATGTTTCATTTTACATCCAAACACAAGGCCCTACCTGACATTTTTCCACAAACTTTATGCACTTGATACTGTCTGGGTCTTTAATTAGAACTTAAAAGATGGAATGTTTGGGTCTATTTTTGGAATTCTCTGTGTTTTTGTTTGTTTTGTTTTTCTCTCACTGTTCTGTGAGATGCTATCTATATAGAAAGTACCATTTAGCTGGGCCTTGGTTGTGCCCACCACGCCTTTAATCCCATCATTCAGGAGGCAGAAGCAGGCAGATCTCAGATTTTGAGGCCAGCCTGGTGTACAGAGTGAGTTCCAGGAAACCATGGCTGTACAGAAAAACCCTGTTTCGAATCTCCCTCCCCAGGCAGAATTGTAGAAAAGGATCCCGAGTTCAGCAGTTCCTAAATAGCTATAATTGCTGTCCTCATCCATGGTTTCAGTATGGTAGATGAATATTTATCGCTGATCGCCAACAAGTAACTCCCTTGGAACCCTTGCCACTTGATGACAGCACTAGGCACTAGACTGGAAGGATTTCCTATATACTGGAATCTCCCTCTCTTTCCCCCTCTTCCTTCTTTCTTCCCTCTGTCCCTCCCTCACTTTCTCCTCCCCTCCTTTATTGTTTTAGTCATGTGTAACAGATAACAGCCTAGTGTCAGACATAAGACTGTCTTCCCTGGGCTCCTACATGGACACATGTAGTTCATAGTTCATAAGATACCTACACAGATGCCTCATTCCACATTACTGGGCTCCAGTGGTCACCCCTGCTTTGTCCCAGCCCTTCCAGATGTGCAGTCTCACTTGGAACTCCATCCTGTGGGTGAAAGGCACCATTGTGGACTTTAAGCAGAGGGCTGATTTTCAAAGATTAAACATAGAAGGATGAGATTATACTAGAAAATACAGGGATACATGTGTTCCTCTTAGCAGAGGCATAGCCTTGGAGAAATCACCCAATCCTATCCACTCTTAGTCTCTTTGGTCTTTAATACAAAGGGGAGGGGGTAATGATAGTTATGTATTTCATGACTATTACTTGAATTCATTCAAAAGACGCATGCATAAGAAGGTGATTGTTGTGCCTGGCATTGGGGGTGTTCAACAATGATATCATAGCTCCTTTCTTTGTGACACTTGACACTTTGTAGAAGGACATAGGAGTTACAGGATCGGTGCAGGAGGACATAGGAGTTATAGGGTCTGTGCTCCTGAGGGTCATGATAAGGTAGCTCTGCTACAGATGTCCTCCGGGCTAAATGGAACCAATCACTTTCTCCCCAGAGTCCCTAGTCTTTGATTACTTACTTAGTTTTGGTTAGGGGGAGGTCTTCTCAGGCCATGGGCTCCTGTTTCTCATTTAGCATTTGAAAATCCATTCTGGGAGGATTTTCCCAGCTAGGTCTAAAGTAGGGACCCAGAGCCTTGAAGCACAGGGGAATCTGGATACTCCGAACCCAGTAATTCCATCGCCACAAATTCTAGCTAAAGCCCTGTTCTTGGCCTGGCCCCACCTGCCCAGCTGTAATTAAGGTCGTGTCTACAGCTTCATAGATTAGAAGGAAGGAGTAAGGGGGGTGTCATCAAGTCATAATTTCCAGAGTCAAAGCTCTCCCCCCATCATGTTTTCCCCCCTCTTTATTTTGGAATTGGCAGTAGATTTCCCTAAAAGTAGGCCATGGTGTCCTTTCCTAAAGTTCATTACAAGTGGGCAGGGAGGCCCCGCCCAGGCTGCCAAGGCTTGGATGCTGGTGCTCTCCGGAGGCGTTTCCTGCGCGCATGCTTCTGGCCAGGAGGCAAGGGTTTGTCATGGAAGGGTTTTTGCTCCCTCCTGAACCAGAGTGTTTAGTAAATAAGGGGCCGTTTGCACACATTTGCACAGCCCGCACCACGTTATTTTTAATTGTGTGCTGTCTGTGCACTCGTGCGTTCTTGGTGTAGGAAATTGTTACAGACGTCAAAGTTGTTTTATTTTGGGGTCTTGGGGTTTGACGACTGCTTTGGAACTGCCAGTCTCAGCCTTTTTTTTTTTCCAGAGTTCACGGAGCGGAGCGAGACTGTCGTCTGTACCTCAACTGTTAACATTGCTTTCTTTTGAATAATCATGGGCCTGGCCCGGCAGTTGGACGCAGAGGATTGTGTCCTTGAAGACACCCCAGTCAAGAGAAAGACTCTCTACGGAATCCCAAATAGGTTAAGGAAAGAAAGCCGTGTCCCTTACACTCACTATGCTTTCCCGATGACCACTGGATAAAGACTCAGTCTAAACATAAACACGACGGGGCAATTTTGAGAAGAATTTGCATAGCAAATACCCATCACTTGGATCGTGAAGGACCCCATTGATTGGACCAGCACAGAGTAACTTAGCAGCAGAGCCAGGAAGTAGGTCCAGGAAATGAAGCTGCTGCAGCTTTTGCCTCTTGATGTCTGGGACCTTGCCCTCTGTTCTCTACACCCCACCCTCCTGGCCTGCAGGCTTACTGTTTACAGGTGTCAGCATGGCTTTGAGTCCTGAGAGCCTCCACTGGCTAATGAGAACTATACAAGTGGAATTTAATTTGATTTGACTTGAATTGGGAAATAAATTCTCTTATGTCGTTTTAAGTTCTATGTAAGCAGTTCTGTGAAAGGTCACAGTTTTGACCAAATTAGCCCTCTCGTAGGCATTCTCCAGAAGAATATTCTGGAACATCATCTGATAAAAGACTAGGGAGCTTGGCTGAATCGTGACATTAACCAGAACCACTGGAGTTTAGTTGCCCAAAACGTAACCCATAAGGAGAGTTAGGGAGGTACTGTGAGGGAGCCCACATCTGGGCTGATCTTACCCAGTCCCTGCTGGTGGTGCAGAGAAGTGCCCTTAAATAAGTTTATTTGGTATTTTGGGCCAGGGGGTAGGCAGGCTGACTACTCTGCCTGCCAGGAAGGGGGTTAGATTGGTCATGAACACTCTATCAAGACCTCATGGCAACCACACTTCAGTTTCCTCGGGTTCTGTGCCAGCCTGTGCCTCTGCCCTTCTTGCCTGAAAACTTGTTTTCTAGGCCCCAAGTGGAGCAAAATCACGACAGGATTCTTCTCCAAGAGTGGAGAGAACACACTGCTTCCTTCTTTCCAGCATCCTGATGTGTGAGGGGCACCAACTGGCATCCAGACCTTGAGCCACCAGGCAAACATACACGTTCTCATGTCTGCTTAGCCAGTAAGAAGACAGCAAAGTTCCTTGCCAGCTACAGACTTGTGTGTGAAGGAAGAGGCTGCAAGACAGAGAGACGGGACAGATGTTAACTGACAGCGGTGTGCCTGCTGGCACACGGCTGGTTATTGATTTGTATGTTGAGTCTTTTGTTTTGACTTTTAAACAACAATCAATTCTTTTGCCAACACCCTAGTTTCAAGAAGGTAGATGAAAGTTAAAAACAAAAACAAACAAACAAACAAACAAACAACTCCCCCAAACAATAAAACATAAGAAGCCTTTAGGTATTTGTTTCCTAAGTCTCAGTGATTTTTTTTAAATCTCTCTCCGTCTCTCTCAGTCTGTCTCTCTCTGTCTCTGTTGTCCACCTGTCTCTCTGTCTCTCTCTGTCTCTCTCTGTCTCTCTTTGTCTCTCTCTGTCTCTCTCTGTCTCTGTCTGTCTGTCCATCTGCCTGTCTCTCTGTTTTTCTCTGTCTCTCTGTATCTGTCTGTCTCTCTCTGTCTCTGTCTCTCTCTGTCTCTCTCTGTCTCTCTCTCTCTGTGTGGATGTGTGTGTGTAGGTGGAAGTCAGGGGACAATCTCAGGTGTCACTCTACACCTTCCACCTTGTTTGGGACAGGGTGTCTTATTGTTCTCTGTTCCCTACACTAGTTGGGCTGTGAGTTTGCAGTAATTCTTCTATCGCCACCTCCCATCTCTTGGGAGGAGTCTCCTAGGAGCACAGACATGTGCAAAACTGCATCTGACTTGTGTGTGGGTTATGGGAATCTGAACTCAAGTCATCCGGCTTGTGTAGCAAGTGCATTACCCACTCAAATAGCTCTCTAGGCCCCCACTCCCCAATCTTAGATGAATATTGGAACCACACAGAAGACTTTAAAAATATTTTTTTCTCTATGCATTTAGGAGCATCATAGAATTAGGCTCTCCCCTATGACTTCAGCAGCCACAGGTTTTTGGCTCAATTAATGTTAGCAGGTATGAGTTCTGTCTTGTGAAGTGGGCCTTAAATCCAATTTAAAAACTGTTGGTCACTCCATAGTATTCCTGCTGCTGTGGTAGAGGTGGTTATATGATTCCAGGCCTGACAGTGTTACCATAGTTGTCAGGGTCACAGGTGGGTAAGACCATTGTTTATAAACTCTTCCTGTGTCCTCACTCTTACGTTTTTAGAAGAGGGCGTCTTCTGCATCCACTAGAGAAACTCCTGTTTGCAGTAGATGCTGACTCATACAGAGGAAAAAGGGCCAGTGAGCAGAGACTAGGAGACTCTAAGGTGCTCAGTTTGAAAGGGGACATCTATATGACAGCCCTTGCCCTCATTATTTGAGAAGAAGATGTGGGAAGACGGTAAGAGCCAGAGATGCTTGGTGAGGACCACTGAATGGTGTTCTCCAGACACAGCAGGGCAACTGCACAAACGAATGCAGAGCGGTTGTGTCTCTAAGCTCAGGACCCATGCAAGATAAAAGCCACCAAACTGCAGCACAGAAAGGGAAGGAGCTCTGAGTCCCATTCCTAGCTGAAGTGTGACTGCCAGTTGATGGTGCATTGCAGTTAAACCGCTTTTCATTTGTAACACAAATGACTCACAAATTAGGGTCAATACTGGGGAGACTCCTGGGATGGATTACCCTTTTTAGTATACTGGTCCTCAAACTTTTGTCGGCATCAGTTTCCCAGAGGGCCTGTTAAAGTTCAGATTGTTGGGACATTCATACCCTCAAGTTTGTTGATGTGGTAACAATTGGTAGAAGCAAGAATTTTTAACAGCTTTCCAGTCAAGGCTGACCAACTGGGTCCAAGCACTGTATTTAGAGACCACAAGTTTTGATAAAGGTTCGGGATGGTTTTGTGTATTTCGGAAGTGTCATTTGGCCGAATTTCTCTTGAGTTGGTTGGTACAGAGAGAAGTATAGTTATTTGCAGGGTTCTGGTGCTTCCCTTCACCCCTCTGTCTTTCTGCTGGGGCTGAGGTGTGCAGTTGGATGGACAGGCAGCGTGGCTCTCTCTGTGCACGTCCTGTGCATTCCAAGGTGAGCTCAGATTCCATTACAATGATTGAGGTCAGGGTATGATCACAAGCAGCCAACAGCAGGGCTTTGTGGGAACTGTTGCTGTTTGGGTTAGGTCTTGAGAAACCAACATGGGGGCGTTGACAAGCAACTGCTCAGACACGTCTGTTCATATTTTCTGTTGCTGTGCACAGTAAAGGTGGGGTGCAGCCTGGCCAGGTGGAGATAATGAATCGATGCGGGTCAAGCCAAGACCAGCTTTATTTTTTTGTACGAGGCTCAAGCCAGACTGTGGAAGAATTGTTCACATTTTGGACGTTAAATAGCTTTCACATTGCCAACAAGACTTGCGTTGTTGTTGTTGTTTCTTCTTTCTTCTCTGTTCCTGGTCCCTGATTATTCTCTTTACTCAACCTGTGGTTCTGTGGCCAATTCTAACCTGACTAGAATTGGAGTTAGGGTGTTGGTTTAACCTTGGATACACTGGGGTTTGGAATGGCTCAAGACTGCCAGTGAAGAGACCTTCTGTTGCCTTGCACCAATGGTGAGTGTGTAAAAGAGCAGCAGCTGGTGGGCTAGCCTTGAGTTGCCAACAGAAGCTTTGCACTTTAGTAATATATGAACATGTTCAGGGTACTCAGAATGGTCCTGACCTCTATTTTGAAAACATCTTTAGGAGATGCATATGTGACCTTCTATACTACTGAACAAGCTCTGTCATGTCCTTTTTGAGAAGAAATATTATAGTAGATACATTGTATTATCTTCTTACACTTTCCTCACAGGGTGGGTCCAGCCTTCAGAACCACATTAAGTTGTGGCTGGTATTTAAAGTAAATGACATTCTCATTGTGGTGGTTTATTTAGATTTAGGGACTATTTGTTACAAAGCAGGACGTACCTACAAGGAGCTGACAAACACAGATGCAGAGCCAAAGCATTGTCTTGTTCTATTCCAGATTTCCGAGGAGGAGAAACTTGTATTATTGTTTTAAAAACATATATCAGAGATCACTCTGTATAAATGTGACTTAAGTACAAGGAGAGAAAAACGGAAGAGAAAGAATAGAACACATGTTAGACTTAGCAGCAGCAAACATTTTTATCAAAAAAACATAAAAGATTGATAAGTTGAGCAAATGAAACGAGAACTTTGATGTAACATGGGAACACAAAACTAAAATAGGTTCAGGACACTGAAACATTTCATATATATGAAATCAGACTACATAACAAACTGCCTCAGATCAGTGACATGACAAACATTGTCTTCTAGTTTCATTTCTGTTCCTGTGATTAAAAAAATACACTGATAAAAAGCAACATAGAGAAGGGACGGGTTTATTTTGTTTATAGTTTCAGGTAACAGTGAATCGTCACGGAGGGAAAGTCAAAATAAGAGCTCAAGCAGCTAGTCACATCATGTCCACAGTCAGGGGCAGAGAGGAATGAAGGTATGCATGCATACTTGCTTACTTGATTGCTTGCTCTTTCTCTTCTCTTATTCAGGGGACTACGACCGTCCCGTAGGCTTCTACCACAGCAGCAGGAATACTATGGGCTTCCTTAAGGAAGCCTAGAGAATGGTGTTTCCCACGGTGGGATGGGTCTTTCTCCATCAATGAACTAGCAAGACACTCTCCTGAATATATGCCCGTAGGCCAACCTGATCAAGATAATCTCTTATGAAGACTGTCTTCACAGGTGAGTCCAGGTTGTGTCAGATTGACAGTTCAAACTAACCAGCACACAAAGCAGTAGGAAAAAGAACAAGGGTACTGTTAGAACTTTATGGACGAGGAAACCAGAATGGTTAAAATCCATGCGTAATATCTTTAATATGAACTCAACTACACTAATATGATTTACAGAATTTAAGACATTCAACAGACTGAGTGTTGGTAAGAACTCTGGGCCAATGCTAGGAGTGAATACGACCCAGCTTTGATCTCGAGGGGCTGAGCAGTGGAGAGAGCAGATATCTGGAGTTGCTGCAGCAGCCCAGAGGGTTGCAGTGATCGGGTGTTCTAGCAGGATGGAGGATCTGGAGGAAATCCTGTTCACCAAGCACACAGGAGCCAAGGAAGCCTTCACAGAAGAAACGATTTGAAAGGATAATTCCAGGAAAAGGCGATCTGGACAGCAATGTAGGAACTTGAGAGGGGACAGATTGAATTAGGCATGAAATTGAAAAGTGTACAAAAGAGATACATTTCGCCAGAAGGAAGTTTGTGAGAAGGAAGGAAACAATTCTCATGAACGCGTACCATACAAATGAGAATCAAAATGCTTGATTGACCACTTCAGAATGGGTGTGAGTATCTTAAAACTGTGTGCAGGGCTGTAAAATGCCGTCCTTTAGGCTCAGTGAGAGCTGGACAGTCACTAAAACAGCAGTGGTGGTCATCTGCCCCAGGACCACACAAGGTTGGCCTTATAGGCAATCAGCTAAGGAATGGGGAGGGGCTGCAGATCTCGTCCTTCTCTTCTAAACTATTGACTACTGATAGATTCTGGGACTGGGGAATCACTGCCCTTGGTTGTGTACCTGTCTCTGAGCTAACTAGGCTTCACCAGATAGTTTCATATCCATTATTACACAGATGCTTCTGGTTAAACGTAGTGGGTCACAAAACAAAACATAAACGTGTTGGGGGTTTGATGAGGGGAGAGGGGTTGGAGAATGGATGGAGAGGGAGATGGGAGTACGGTCAGAATGTGTTGTGCACACATGTTAATTAACAGTAACAAAGTTAATTAAAAATAAAATTTAAGGGGTTGGGGATTTAGCTCAGTGGTAGAGCGCTTGCCTAGGAAGCGCAAGGCCCTGGGTTCGGTCCCCAGCTCCGAAAAAAAGAACCAAAAAAAAAAATAAAATAAAATTTAAAAAACAATAGACAGCCTTTGAGAGGAAGAAGGGTTAGAAAAGTTCCATTTTGCAATTCTGTAACCAGAGTAATCAAAACAGTCTCAAATCACAAAACAAGGGAACAACTGACTTTTAGGGATACACTGTTTTTTAAAGCAGAACCAAAGGCTTTTTTGTAGTTTGTAAATTTATTTTTATTTTTTAATTATATATTTGAACATTTGTTTTTAAAAGATTAAGGGAATGCAGAGCATAAAGCAAATTGTAGGACACTGCGCTATTACTACTGAGAAATAGCACCGTGGACATTTGTAATGTTGCTTTATTTTAACATTTCTAATTGCTTTCTGTGCAAGCAGAATTCATGATATATGTATGTTTACATGTGTACAAACTGATCATATATGTACATCTGTGTGATTTTATGTTTAAGTAAACTTGTGTTCATACATCTGCATACTTGTATGAACAGTTTGTTCTTATACTGAGTTCTTAAATTCCTACAGAAATAAAAGACCAAGGGTGTAACAAAAAAAAATGGGGGGCTGGAGAGATGGCTCAGCGGTTAAGAGCACCCGACTGCTCTTCCAGAGGTCATGAGTTCAATTCCCAGCAACCACATGGTGGCTCACAACCATCTGTAAAGAGATCTGATGCCCTCTTCTGGTGTATCTGAAGACAGCTACAGTGTACTTATATATAATAAATAAATAAATCTTTAATAAAAAAAAATGTAAGTGCTTGAAGTTTTAACACTTAGGTTTTGTGTGTGTGTGTGTGTGTGTGTGTGTGTGTGTGTGTGTGTGTGTGTGTTGCATGCAGGCATGAATGTGGAGTTCAGAGGCCAACTTGGGTATTGTTGGTTCCTCCGGTGCTCTCCATATTGTCGTTTGAGGTAGGCTCTCAAAGGCTGGAAGTCACCGAACCCTAAGGACCCTCAGGTTTTTACCTCTTTGGTGCTGGGATTCCAAGTACAGGGTATCACACCCATTTTTTAAATATGGGTCTGGGGGATAAGAACCCAGGTCCTCCTGCTTGCAAGGTAAGCACTTTACCAACAGAACTATCTTCCCAGCCACACTTTTAGCTATTTTTGAAAGCTTTGTTATTTCGGTCGTGATAGCACTAACAATGCTGACTTTGCAGTTTGCTTTCCTACTCAAATCATTATTTTTAACAACAACAAAAAAATTAAGCTAACGTTCTATGCTCTGTCCTCTTTTATTTTTTTCCATGAAAGTTTGTACATTTTATTGCGCAGATTCGGGACACACTTCCACACGGCCATTTTATTGGTCTACATCTGAGACACGAATCTCTGGTTTTCCTCTGCCGCGGTCAGAGGCCTTAACAGACTTTTCCTTTTTGGAATGTTTTGAGGTTTTCTTCAAGGCCTACTTATATAATCATATTTTTGTAAATGTTCTCAGGGCCTGGAAAAGAAAGTACTTTTTTTTTTCCTTCTGTCTTTAAAGTACAGTGTCTTTACTCATACTTGGCATCTCTGGGCTTTCTTGATACGTGCAAACGTAAGAGTTATAAATGAATCTGTGACCTCACACATTCAATGGCCAGAGATGCTGCCCATCTTTCCACACACTGTTCAGTCTCTCCTGTTTCTACCTCCTTGAATTCTAGGGTCTAGCCTCTGCCCTTTGTCTACTGCCTTACGCCTTTCTTGTTAGTGATTTGTATTTTCCTATTGCAAAAGTTGGTGATAAAACCTGAATGTTTGGAGCATCTCTTTTCTATTATTATTATTATTATTATTATTATTATTATTATTATTATTATTACTATTATTATTATTATTACTTTTGGCAGAAAATGGCATTTTGTTCTATTTTTCTATTGTCTTTTATACATCCTTCGTTTGAGGAAAATCTTCCCTTCTTCAGGATTGGAATATTGGCTTATATTTTTGTTCTGAAGGTCTTTAATATTTTGATTCCTACAGTTAAAATTTAATGCATACAGAATTTGCGTGTGTGAGTGCATGTGTGAGTGTGTGTGTGTGTGTGTGTGAGTGCATATGTGTGTGTGTGTGTAGTGCGAGGTAGGGATTTTCCTTACTCCTTTAGTTTTAAAGTTTGGGTGGCCATTTACAACATCACTAAATTAAATCCCTTCTTCTCGAGTTTTTTTCATTTTTTTAAGTGCCACCCCATGTTGGTAGACATGTCCTAGAGAAGCCTGCCTGTGGGCAGCTGAGTTCTGTAGGTCACTTTATCTTTGTGCGTGTCGGTTTTAACTCCGTAGGCTCCAGCGTCCTTCTGGTCGAGTGCTGGGCAGGGCGGCCATTCATATTCTTTAACATTGTCTTGTTTAATATGAGCACTTTCCTCTTCCTTATGAATTTTAACATCAGCTCATCAGCTGCTGGGGAAAGCCTCTTATGATTTTATTTGAAACATTTATTCATATATGAATCTTGAAGTTATTGCCTTTTTTTTAAACCATTGAGTCCCTTTATCCGGCCCTTTATCTACTTTGTATTTGGAATTTATCTTACATTCTTAAGTATTATGTAAAGAAAAAATAAAATAAATTTCTTCTCTTTTTGAATTTCCCTTCTTAGAGATTTAAGTAAATCTTAAGTATCTTGTAACTTATGATACTTTTAAGAATGGACTTTTAATTTTATTGGGGTTTTCAATTCTCATAGGAATGATTCTGACTCTAGCATATGCCTTACATCCAACAATGGCACTAAACAATTTTATCCATTGTGATAATTTTGTATGTCACCTTACATCTCACTGTCAGATGTGACCAACATACCATGTTTTCCTTTTGAATCCTACGCATCTTTTACCTGCCTGCAGTCCGTGGGATCTTCCATACTCTGCTGAGCAGGGGCCGCGCCAAGAGTCCCTTTGTCCTCATTAAGAGAGAGAGAGCCTGCAGCACCCTCACCGTCCCATGCGAGGAGTGCACAGGGGCCTTTCAGTGAGCTGCACTGTCAGGAGGCAGCTGGCTTTCCGGGGCTGCTAAGACCATTGCTTGATGCACTTTTTATTAAACCAAGAAAGGTTATGGAATTTCATAAGAATCTTTTTTGGACATCTTTTGAGATATGCATATGGTTTTATCCTTTAATATGTTAATGAGAAGAATTGAATTAATACATCTCAGTAATGTTTCATCACTATGACATTTTGGGTATAAATTTTTTTGGGAGCACTCTTTGTGCTCACACACACTCTGTCTCTCTCCTTCTCCACCCCCTCTCCCTTCCTCCTTTCCCTCTCTCCTCTTCCTTTCTCCTTTTCTTATGTCTCTGTCTCTCTTTGTCATTTTTGTCTCTCTCTCTTTCTCTCTCTCTCTCTCTCTCTCTCACACACACACACACTCACATGCACACACACACACACAGACTCATGCATACATATTGTTGAATTCAATTTGCAAATATTTTCCTCTATTGTATTTTGAAATGTAGAAGTGAATCTGGAGGAAGGAAACCATGCTAAGTGAAACAAGCCAGACAGAGAGAGACAGAAGCACAGGATCCTAAGCAACTTCTTGCCATCTTGGATGTCAGAGAGCAGAATAGTGAGTGCCAAAGGCTACAGAGAGGGAGTTGGGGGGGTGTTAAATTAAGACACAAAGTTTTAATTATAAATGGATCATTAATTAGGATGGATACATTCTGGAGTTTGCTTTTACAGCACGGTGACATCAGTTAATAACATGCCATGTATACTCGAATGTTGATAAGAGTGAAATATTTTTATTATAATGCCTACACTTACTTTTGAGAATTTCATGTGCACGGAGTATGTATCTTGATCATATTCACATTCATTCTTCCTCTTAGCCCCTCCCAGGTCCACTTACCTTTGCTTCATGTCCATCAACTTCATATATATATATATATGTATATATATATATATTTCAAGCAACCCATTGAATCTAATAAGTGCTGCACATACACACATGTGTGAGGCCATGTCCCTGAGCATTGTCAACCCCTCCCTTAGCAGCCACAAACTCCAATAGGTCTCCATCTAGGGCTGGGGACTCAGGAGACTCCGACTTCCCATGCGGGAATGTTGAGTAGCTTGATTTTGTGTAGGGAGTCACAGTTCCTGTAAGTTTGTGTATGTGACAGCTGTCTCATGTCTAAAGGACACTGTTTCACCCAGCTCTCCCGGTCCTTTGCATCTTCTGCCCCTCTTCCACAGTGTTCCCTGAGCCTTGGTGAGTGAGGAGGTTGTGATAAAGAAAACCACTTGTATATTCTACACTTTTTCAGATACATACACAAAGTGGTGGAGATGTAACAGCCTTGACTTAATTTCAAGTGTACATTGTACATATTAATTTTGTTTGGTTTTCACTTCATAAGTTTGTGGGAAATTCTACAAGTGAGCCTGTTTTCTAAGCCCCTCCCCCTTTATTACCTTCAAAAAATATTCCAAGTTTCCTTAGTCACTTATATTTTTTAAGCTGCCTCTTTCAGGTAATAAGCTAATACTTGCTAACTTTGCTATGTGTTGCATTTGATGGCTGAGCACAGTTATGCCCCCCTTTTTAAAAACTATATTGTGATTTTTGGTTCTGAACTCATCTTCAGCCACAATTGATTATTCTGTGACCATCCACTGTGTCTGTGTGGTGGAAACTTCCAGTCTGAATCTTTACCATGGTGCTAGGTGTTTTACGGGTGACTTTAGAAACCTAATATATTTTGGGGGTGGGGGTGGTTTGCTTTGTATGCGTTGCTGATCTCCTGTGACAGACCTGGCCTGTGTGTGAAGGCCCACATGCTCAGTGAAGCCCCAAAAACTTCCTGGGTCATTGCAGGAAGCCCTGAAAACTTCCTGGGTCATTGCTGTGCCTATTTCTACGTGTCTTTCTCTCAGGACCTTGTATTTCCCTATAACCTCAGGGCTTTTAGGGATTAAAAATCACGTGATCCCTGTGGGTTTCTGTCAGCTGTGGTGAGATGGGGTATCTCTTCAGAGCCCAAGGTTTGAAATCTCTTCGTTTTGATTTTAAATTTTATAATCACATTGTTTATCTTTGCAGTTTTTTTCTGATCTCAAATTACTTCCGTGCCTCACTGCAGTCTCTTTATAATACCGTAGTCTTTTGGCTCTTATAAACAGAGTGATACTGTTTCTTTTCCTTGCCCGGTCTTTATTAAATTCTTCTAATATCTATCACTTTAAAAAGATTTAAAGTCTTTTACATTTTAAACATGTTTTTATAGGATCATTCAGAATAGTGCTTCCCAACACACTGCTTCCAGAATTATCTTGATACCTTCTTATAACTGCTGATTTCTTGGGTTTCACTCTCTCAACCTAAAACATTAGAAGCAATATATTAGAATTTCTATTTTATACACCGTAGGGGCATTGCTGCTTAACGATGAGATCAGTCTTATTAATCCCTACCTAGGATTTGGGTAGCATTTCTCGTACACATCCTCATGTATTTCCGTACAAGTTTTAAGCTTAAATAAGAAGCACCTGGGTTCCTGACTCTGTTGTCGAGTTTATTAGGAGCTGGACTTAGAAACAAAAGAGGATCTAGGGGCAGAGTAGAGGTCTGGGCTCTCACCATAGAGGGCTTTCTCTATGACAGTAGGAATATTCAGAAATAAGCCAGATCAGTATCCGGCTCTCTGGGTTTACACAACTGCTGGAGGATGGATGAGACTCTGTGCAGTGGTAGGAACATAGAGCTGCTGCCCCCTAGTGGTAAGTTGGATTCGGCCCTTGGCTCCTCATTTGTACCCCTAGTTTGGTGTATACACTCACTGTTCGGCTTTAGAGGAAGTAGGTCCCATGATCCTTCTTTGTCTCCTTTCCATCTAGAATATTACTGGGAAGGTCCAGACTTTGGTCCTGTTGTTGGGTTGGAGACTCTTTCCATAGGGATCTGAGAAAGTAGAAGCTCTCATTGCTGTCTTCACGTATGCTCACGTGTTTCCGGGTCTATTTTCTTTGTTGTTTTCTGTCACGAGCACCGTGCTAAACAACACACATTTCTAATATAAATTGTTTCACAGTGGAGTGTGGGGTCATTAGGAAAGTTTCGCCTACTGTCCATAGTTTCTGCTCTCTCAAATTTTGGTAAAACTGAAATATCTATTCTTTCATATTTCTGCAGAGCAGAATTGGACACGCATAGCCATTTAGGAAAAATTTAAAGTGCATCAAAGTACATTCAGTTAAGTCATTTGTAGTTATTTTCTAGGGAAGACAGAAAATAATATTATTCTAAGATCAAATAAAAATGCCCAGGTTGTTTCGTGTCTGTAGAAACAGAGGCTATTAGACTATCAAGAAATTTCACCCATACAGGGATCAAAACCAAATACCACAGCTATTTTAAATTTCTCCAAATTTTCTATAGCTTTATTTCTTTTCTCATGCACTAACATTTCTGGATCTCTTTACTGCAGTTTAAAACAAATGATTTGACCTTTCAGCTCAAATCACCAACTCCCAAATTACACTTCTTCAAGGCTGTCGTCCGAGGAGCCCGTGCGTGCAAAAGAGGGCAAACGCCAGCCAGAGTGGACGTGGTTTTCGGTGTTGTTGTTGTTGGTCTTGTCCCTTTCATTTCCTTTGACAGCATCCCAAGTATCACTATGGCAGGAGGGGAGATGTCAAGTGGAGGTGAATTCCCTCTCAAGTCTGCTCCCCGATCCACACTCCCTGGTCTGGAGAGGGGAGGGGCACTTGGAAAGGAGAGCTGATACCTCAGCCATTTCTAAAAATGGAAAATGATAACAACCTCAGGAAGGCCAGCCGTACAAAATAGCCACGCCGGCCAGTGACCCTTGTGCCCAACCCGCATCAGCCCAGGTGGTATGGTGGCCTGGCTGGAAAGCAAGACCATCCCACAGAGAGTGGGCTTGTGCTTGAGCTCCATGCCCAGTGTTTACTTAGAGATTGGCGCCCAGAAAACCTGCAAAGTGGGCAGGCAGGGTTCCACAGAAAGGCAATCTTCAGAGCTACGCTGGCTAAGCTCCATCCCATGCCAGCTGAGAGCTTCTCCTCTTTCTTTTCAGGGACTTGGGTTCACTTGCTTGACAGCAGTGACCACCAAGACCTCCCCAGGTACCCTCTTCTTGATTTACCCCACGATGCTTGCAGTTAGGGATGGGCATATCCCCCTGAGAAAGGAGGAAAATGACACTTGACCAGGTAAGACCTAAAGCACGAAGCTTGTAGACCCCAGGGCCCAGATTAACAATATCTGATGCTAAACACCATAGCCTAGAACAAAACTACAAACTCTCTCTAGTATTTTCCTTTCTCTCTGACTTGGGCACTGTTAAGCCAAATGGTCTCTCTTTCTTCTTCTATCAACTCTTACCTTATATTTACAGGGGCACTTGTTGGGGCGGGGACTTTCCTCCAGTGCTGCAAACAGAATGGCAGATACTCTCGATTCATGGAACTTACTCGGGCAGAGAAGATAGCCGACAAGCACAGCAAACATTGAATGTGCTATTTCACCGTGTGTAAGTGCTATGTGGGTGGTGATGGGGGTGTGAAGGATGTTGAAGAGAGGCATGAGAGTTTTAGCTGGGGAGTACTCGAAGGTCATCAGATAGAGTGGTTTAAAGATGCTTGTCCCATAGGAAGTGGCACTATTAGGAGGTGTGGCCTTGTTGGAGGAAGTGCATCACTGTAGGGTGGTCTTTGAAGCCCCGCCCAATGTGGAAGAGTCAGTATTTTCCTGTTCACTTCCGGAGCAAAATGTAGAACTTTCAGCTCCTCCAATGCCATGGCTGCCTGGATGCTGCCATGCTCTCTGCTGTGATGATAATGGACTGAACCTCTGAACCTGTAAGCCAGCCCCAATTAAATGTTGTCCTTTATCAGAGTTGTCTTGGTCATGGAGTCTCTTTACAGCAATGAAAACCCTCACTGAGACATCAGATACGAGTATCTGTGGGCTGTTGTAAGAGAAGATACACAGAAAGACACGTTTGGATGGGCAGAGCGCTGTCCAATGGCATATGGAGGAGGGAAATCCAGCTCACATATGAGGGAGAGGAGCTCGTGAGAATCTGCCTTGACAGACTGGTGGCGTGAGACCAGGGCATGGAGCGGGAGGGTCATCGGGGAAAGAGTGACTCAGAGACAGATGGAAGCTGGTCCGGTGACAGTGAACCAGACAAGAGTGGGCATGACTCAGGGCCTTGGGGTGACACTAGGGACATTGTACTCAGTGTGTCTAGGCTGGGGGTGGCGAAGAAGAGTGCTCAAGCAGACAATGGGGCGTTGGGAGCATGAGGGGGAGGCCGGGTGGGGCAGGATGGTAATGATGCCAACAGTAGCAGTGATAAGAACAATAATAACAGTGGAAGTTGGAGGCACTTCCTATGGAGCTGGCAAGATGAGGGAGGGGCTGGGTCCATCTCACTTTCCTAGCGTAGGGCCCTTGTAGTGAGAAGCAACCTTTGTTTGCTAGAAGCAGAGGTCAGCTGCTACCAGAAGGGACAGGAAGGTGGAGGCTGAGGTGGAATAATTTCCAAAGACAGAAACCAAGGTAAATATAGGATATGGAATCTTTTATGCTGTTTGAGCTAAAACAAAAGGATGCAATAAAGACTTCACTTGCGTCTCAGGAGTCCCTTCAGCTGGCAGGAACCATGGACTGACCTCCTTAACCCTGGTTTCTCCTCTAAGCCTGTGTCCGAGGAAGAGCGGGTATTCGAATGAGGTCTTTTCTTGGGCTGTCAGAGCATGGTACAGATGGAGAGATTGATATGGGAAAATCAAAGGCACTCGCCCAAGTCGCCCATTGTAAGTGGAAAAGCACATTCAGGCTAGAGCTCTGCAGCTTTGGAGTCTGCCCCGTCATTGGAAGAGCTTTCCATGTTGGCAAACATCTTCTAGGAGACGTGTCTGTTGATCTGGGACCAGGATACATTTCCTCTGCTTTTTTTGGTACTCGGGTTCATGCACTGTACCATCTAATAGATACCCTATCATCCTCTTTTGCCCTTTCAAGGTATCTGCTACATTCGTGTTTATTATTTTGCCTGCTTCCTCCAGTAGAACATGTTTCATGAGCTTGAGGAGAGTACTTGTATTGCTGGCCTCACATCCTAACACCAAATGAAAGGCCCAGTAGGGGCGAAGGAGATCTCTCATCAAATGAGTGGCTTCTTGGCTACAAGAAAAGAGGCCTAATCAGAAGACCGAGGGGGCTCTGGAAAGCAAGGCAAGCAGTGTCCTTTCGCTCTGTCAGTCTGAAAGGCAGTGAGGGGGCTGGGCATCTGGAGTTGTGAAAGTGAAGAAGAAGAAGAGGAGGAGGAGGAGGGAGAGGAGGAGGAGAAGAGGAAGAAGAGAAAAAGGAGGACCCAAACTTCTATTTCTTTCTTATTTTAAATGTTTACTTATTTGTCTCTGTGTATGGTCTATGTGAGTGCATGTGCTTACATGTGTGTGCATGCATGTGAAATGTATATATGTGTGCATGTGGTGTGTGTGTGTGTTTGTGTGTGTGTAATATACATGTGTGTGCTCCTGTGTGTAAGTGTGCATACTGGACACATACTTGTGGAGGTCAAAGGCCATTGTTAGGGTCTCCCTCACAAGTTCTCTTACCTGAATTGGGGACTCACCAATTCATGAAGACTATGTAGCAAGCCAGCTCCAGGAATTCCCCTGTCTTATCCTTCCCATCGCTGGGATTAAAGTCATGTACACGTGGCTTTTTATATAGGTGCCGTGTATTAGATCTGAGGTCCTCATGTTTGTGTGACTGTTTCTCTCAGCAAAGAAGAGTAAAACTACATATGAGATGATGTAGGTACAATGACACATGTTGTAGAATTTTTAATCCCAATCTGGAAATTGTACCCCACTTTAATCATTCGGTTCCCAGATAAGAGACACATAACTATTATTTACAGTAAGCCTTAAACAGCACAATAGCTGGGCAGATATCTACCCTCTATACTATTAGAACCTACTTTCCTTTAGATAACCCCAAGTTATTACTTATTATGTTTTATCTGGGCTGCTCTTAACTCCAATTGGCCATCCCTCAGGGCCTGTTTTTTTTTAACTCCTAACCCATGGCAACTACCTCCTCCTCTTCATCCTCTTCCTCCTCCTCTTCATCCTCTTCATCCTCTTCCTCCTCCTCTTCATCCTCTTCTTCCTCCTCCTCTTCCTCTTCATCCTCTTCCTCCTCCTCCTCTTCCTCTTCATCCTCTTCCTCCTCCTCTCTCTCTCATGGTTCTCCACTAATTTCCCCAGGCCTGGGAACACTAAACTCCACCTATGTCTCTTCTACCCAGCTATTGGCTGTAGGCATCTTTATTTACTAATCAGAAATAAGTTGGGGGCAAGGTCACTTAGTGTCACTTGGGTCTATATTCTGACTCTCTCATCTCTGGGGCAACCAGGTCTTGGGGACCTACATTTAGCATTAAAATACACAGCAGAAGAGCAAACCTGGACAGACATGGGTCCCCCTTATAGCAGGGTTGAGGAACAGAATGATGGGGTCATCACTTGATATGTATCCTTGACGACAGCAGGCACCTGATTTATAGACTTGTCTCATTTGCTCCCTACAATGCTCCAAAGTAAGGGTGTCCTCCTGATTTCTACTCTGTTTCAGACAATGAAATAGAGTCTCGAGGAGGAGGGTCAAGAACACCGTCATAGTGTGCTGTCAGTGGATAGAGGAGTTTATCTTAGAAATGTTGAGGTCTACTACCTTTCCTTATTGTTAGTCTAGTGACTTAAGATGACTACTCCTAAGATGCCCTCCTACTCCTTCTTCTCTGCCTATTATGGGTGTGGTTTTATGGAGATCACATTTCTGTGCCTTAGTTTTATTACCTTAAAAATGCAAGGCACTATTACTGTCTACTTTACAAGGTCTAAATAGATACTACTACTCAGATGAAGAACTCGGAATAGTATTCAGCATGACCACATAGCATTTTAGCATCATCATCACCACTTATTGGCCTCAGTATTTCCTATACATACGTTTGTACTTAATGATGATTAATACTACATTAATGTTAATTTAAGTAGGCAAAGGGATATCCAGTAAGCTGGTAAAACATTATTTATGAGTGTATCTTATTAAATAGATTAGCACTTTACTCGCAAGTGCGAGTAAAGGTCATTGTCACCAAGACAGGTGGCAGCATCTCTTTGCTGAGGCCAGGAAAAGAACAGGAAGACAGAGGAAGGGCAAGCTTGCTCTCTGCTCTTTCCTGCTTTTAGAGCTTGGTGCTCCTCATTCTTGGACTTTTCAACTTGGACTTGGTCATTCATTCCTCTGGTTCCCAGGCTAGAGCTTGTGATGGCAGACTATGTGATTTCTCCAGTCCTTCACAGTAAATCTCCTTTGGTTTCTGTCCTGTGGCATGTACGTGTACTTTGGCATATCCTCTGGATTCTGTTTCTTTGAGGAACCCTGACTAGAATGCTCCTCCTGGACTGAGGTGTGCAAAGACTCCAAGTGACTAGGAAAGGAAACCACTTAGAAGGTGCGAAGGTAGGATCTGACTTGAAGCACTTAGAGCAGTGATTTTCAACCTTCCCAATGCTGCAAGCCTCTAATAGATTTCCTCATGTTGTGGTGACCCCCAATCACGAAATTATTTTCATTGCTGCTTCATAACTATGATTTTGCTACTGTTATGAATCATGATATAAATATCCATGCTTTCTGATGGTCTTAGGGGACCCCTGTGAAAGACTCATTTGATTCCCCAAAGGGGTCTTGACCCTCAGGTTGAAAATCACTGCCTTAGAGTAACAAGAATCACATCTTATCTGGTTCTTGTGGCAATGATCTCTTTCCTGTGCTGCTGCTTTCAAAGGCTAAGAGGTTCTATTTCAGGTTTCCTGAGTTTCTCCACAGTGCTCATGACCTTTCCTTCCTTTTAGATTTTCCTTATGGTGGAAAGAGAGAGTAATGAGAGGAGGGCTTGGTTAGGAAATGAACACATCAAAGTGACAGTGTTTGGGTCGGCAAGATAGCACATTAGTAAGGCTTTGGGGGATGCCACAAAAACTAGCCATGAATGGGCAGACTGGAGCCAGGTACTAAGCTCAAGTATGAAAATGTCAGGCTGATCTTTTTTGCAGCATCTAGGATCTTTGAGGGGGTGGATTAAAGAATAGGGTGCTATGTGAGAGACGGGACTTGTAGATATGAATTTAAAAAGGAGGTCTTTGAAAACATAGTGCCTTATACCATCTGTTGGCTTTGTGGCTATTCCTGACCAGATAAACAGTGCTGTTTATCATCATGTTAGTTGGCTAGACATGTAGAATTTATATTGGAACATGACTCAGGATTCCATAGTGGATGGTTCTTGGGGCTTGGGGCACATCCATTGATTTTGCCTGAAACAGGAGGATTATTTTAGGAGCTTCTACTTTATCATGCTCATTTCTCTCTGGAGTCCCCCATACAACTTCATTAAAATGTTCCCACTAGCTTGTAAATACCATGAGTACCATAACCAAAAGTCTGAGGACTCAGGGGTCCTGTTTTTTTTGTTGTCATCCACAGTTTTTCCTTTGTGATGCTGAGTCTATGACTGGAAACCAATTTTTTACACTTGTTTCAAATTCCCCTCTCTTTTATCATATGACTCAAGCTCTAGATTTATAATTTAATCATACTGGTGAAATGTCATTTATGGGTAAGGTTACATACTGAGGTACAAAGAATTAGCATGTGGGCGTATTTTCTGAAGACATTCTCAACCCAATATAGGAGTTCAGCAGAGATGGCACCCTGGTATTTTGAGAGGAAACACATAGTCTTGTCTGCTGTCCCTGAACCCTCTAAACTTTGGAAGTTCAGAGGATAGTGTACCATCTCCAAAGACAAACTCAAATTTGAAAATTCCCAATATCTGCCTTTGGAAGAATCTAATTTTGTGCCCTTTGGATAGTTTTTCTCTTCAGACCCTCGAAGGGCATCAATAGTGAGACCTTTTTGGTGTCTGAGCGGGAAGATTTTTGAGGACAAGACCCAGAATTTCTGGAATTCTTGGGATGCCAGTAAGAACTTTCTGTGGTAAGTAAGTCCACAAGGGTCCTTTGGCTGTGCCCAAGGGATAGAAACCAGATCCTTCTGAAGTAGACTCAAGCATGAAACTTCAAAGCTCTAGGCAGGCACCACAGTTACCTGGCCTAGTGACTCTCCAAATACAGTGATAGAGGAATCACTTGGAATGGTTGCTCAACAAACCCCTAGACTTGGCCTACAGAGAGATGCCAACTCAGCAGATCTTGTGGAGTCTGAGGTTTTGCTTGTCTTAGCGCCTTACAAGTGACTTTAGGCAACCGTAGTAGAACAAAATATATACTCAATCGCTCATGTGTGCATGGATCATAGCCAATGGTAGACTAAAAAAAAAACATTTCAAAGAAATTCTCATTTGGACTTCCATTTCTCAAGGAATATGAAAACAGAACTCGAATCCAAAAGCTGGATGAATAGGTCTCCAAACCCTTTCTTTACCTTCCCAGTTTTGTCAATCCCCGTGGAAGACTGTACAAGCTCCAAACCCTTTGTCGTTGAGTGCTGAGCCTTTCTCTTTCTCCTTTCATCTCCTCTTAAGTATTCTGACTCCTAGTCCCGATCCTACAGTCTAGACTATTAAAAGGAAAATTCTCCAGAGTGAGAGATGGAGGGCAGAGGAGGGATGACAGACAGCAGTCCCATGTTGATAAATCTTGTCTGTCTCCAACATTAATATTTCACATCTAAACTCTAAAGGGAAACCTCACTGATCCATAGTGACCTGCAACCACTCAAGAGAACGTTTCTTTTCTAAATAATTTAACTTTTTTATGGTAGAAAAGCAAGGGAACAGTGTCCCAAGTAGTTCCATTAACCTATAATTCGTGTAGTTACTTTTTTAACGTGGGCCACAGTTAACCTTGTTGATGTTTCATTTGAATCTCTTTATTCACTCCGATTTTAGGCAATGCGCAGAAAGAGGTACTTTAAATTCTTCTATTAAAACCATGCTCTGGTCAAGTTATCTTTGCATATTTTGAGCTACAAGCCTTATGTGATGGGCTCTTATATTGTTTAGAGCATACATGTTTAGCACTGCTGAAGAAGAGGGCTTGCTAGACATCCATTTCATTTCATCCCTTTTTATATGAAGCAAAAGTCAGAAATACTTTTTAAACAAATAAAATCCGTTTCTCAAAGCACATGTCAAGCAAAACCTTAGTGAACAGAAACATGCTGCTTAGATGCCTGGTCCAGTCTCTCTTAAACATGTTGTGCAAAAAGAAGTATTATTTGAGGGCTTATTGCTCAGGGTCTCCTTAAGATGGCCTACTGTGAAGGTTTTGGGGGTACAAGGGCTCTGCTAGAATATTCCTGGACTCTTTAATCTATTAGTTTGGCTCTCCTGGGTTGAGAAAGACTGGGAATTTAGTGAGCTGGTAGAGGAGAAGTGTTTTCAGCAAACAAACCTTCTTTTGCATCTTGCACATGGGTGGCTAGTCTCAAATGCCGATGGCTAATGGGATTATGAGCAGCATATTGCCACCAAGGAAAGGACAGCTGGCAGTGTGACCCCAGCTATAGGCATCCCGAGGTGATTGGGGAGAAGTTGTACAGTCATAGGAATTCATGAAATGAGGCAGAGGAACTAAACAGGTGTTTTCCTGTTGTGCCGAAGCATTCTTCACACCTTTCCCATCACTATGCCTTAAAATGACACAAGTGATTTGTCTTGGTGGCCTCTGTTTGCTTCATTCTGGCCAGGCCCTGACTAGAAAAGGAAGGTATGCTTAAATGAATGAGCATATCTACATTGGCTCCTCAATTAGAAAAGGAGATGAGAACAGAGAGAAGAGATGGGTAGCTGTGGTGGTCAAAATGAGAACCGTCTCTCAGAGTTTCATTATTTGAATACTCAGTTCCCACTTGGTGGTGCTATGTGGGGAGGTTTAGGATGTGTGCCCCTGTTGGAGGAAGTATGTGTCTGGGAGCTGGCTCTGAGAGCTTCAGGTCTCATCCTCTTCCAAGTTTGTGCTACCTGCTTCGGGTTTGTAGTAAAGGAGGCGAGCTTAGCTTCTTGTTCTCTCTGCCATGCCCTTACCTTCTTCTCTGCCATTATGGACTCACCTCCTAGAAGCATAAGTCAAAATAAATTCTTTCTTTTAAAAAAATTGCCTCAGTCCCATTGATGTCAGACAAGGCCATCCTCTGCTACAGAGGTATCTGGAACTATAGATCCCTCCCTATACACTCCTTGGTACGTTGTCTAGTCCCTGGGAGCACTAGGTGATGAGGCCAGTGGTCTTGTGGTGGTTTGATGCCTCAGCATAGAGGGATGCTGGAATAGTTGGGTGGGAGAGGGTGGGTGGGGGAGCACCCTCATAGAGGCAAAGGGGAGGGAGAAGAGGGCAAAAAGGATAGATGTGGGATAGGGGGGTTGTGGAGGGGTAATGAGGAAGTGGGATATTATTTGAGATATAAATAACTGGAATTATTAGTAAACATAATAATCATTACCTCAGTCATGGTGCTTTGTCACAGTAGAAAAGTAGCTAATACAGTAAGAATGTTGCTTGCAAAATCAATGGCTGCTTATGTCCAAGAAGCATTCTGTTCCAAGCATTATTTCTAGTTCTTTGGCTTCAAAAATCTCATTCAGTCTTTATTAAAAATCATTTATATTCTCCTTGTGCCCCTTTTTACTGGTGAATAAACAGAGGCACGATGACCTTCAACAGCTTTCTCATGTACTTCTTTCTATTTGAAAATTTATGCTGACACAAACTAGTGAGTAAAAAAATAAAAGGAAGAAGGAAAGAAAGAGAAAGAAAGAAAGAAGGAAGGAAGGAAGGAAAGAAAGAAAGAAAGAAAGAAAGAAAGAAAGAAAGAAAAGGAAAGAGTCACCCAGAAGGAATTTCTAAAGAACTATTCCAATCTGGAGCTAAGGAGAAATAACTACGGTGAGAAATTGGCTATGGAGGGAGGCCTAGAGTCAGATGTTGTCCCCCAGTAGAAGCTTCAGCATCTCCAGAACTAGAATTCAGACTGTGGCTGGTCTCTCCTTGTTTCTGCTGCACCCTCCACGTCTGGGATGCTCTCTTTGTTGTTTACATGTGGGTGAAGGCTTACATGACTATAGAGGAAAGTGGCGACTCCACAGCTGAAGTGCTATCACAGGTAACTACAGAGACAGATCTGTGAGTAAGAAATGTTGGAACCATAAGATAGGTGGTGATAAGACCCACTTAAAACTTGAAGAGAAGGATGGATGAATCTTGTCTGAGGTGACCACAGGAATTGGTGGTGTTACCTCACAGAACTTTTAGCCCATCTCTGCTTGCTTGTACTTGGTGATGGCTGGCCTTGTTGGATGTCTTCACTGATAGAGCAAGGCCTTGTTGAGAAATATGGTACTCCCTAACTACAGCATCAGGGTTATTCTCATTGAAGAAATATAATTCATGTGCTAGAGGCATGATGCTTCCCTGTAATTGGCAAAATAAAATATAGAACTGAAGTGAGCTCAGTTTGGGATACTGGAGTGGGGTGAGTAGTCCCTTTTGCTAATCCTTGAATGTAGAGTTGTCAAGAGTCTTCCCATGAAAGGGGGAGTGGAGTAAGAAGAAACAGATGGTTGAAGTCATGTCTGCTTTGTTTCATAGGTGAACATGGTACCTGGCTTTATGTCCTTAGTCCATAATTACGAACATGAATCCTTGTGCTCATGAGCCCAGTTAGTTACTTGTACTATTTCTAGGATGGATCTATTGTGGCTTGTGGCCTGAGGGTACAGTTTATGGTGGAACAGGCATGACAGAAACTGCTCACAGCCATGGTGTAAAGAGTATAAGGGTGCTTGATCACAGTTAGGGAACCCAGAGAGAAATGCTGGAGATTGGCTGGCTGTATTATTCCCTAGGTCATGGGCTGGTGCTGCCCACATTCATAGGAAACTTTCCTCTATCAGTAAGTGTTTTCTGAAAAGGCCCACATAGACATACCCCCAAAGTAGCTCACTAATGAACCAGGTGTTTCTTAATCCAATCAAATGGGCAGAAGTTAACTATCATATGATCATTCTCCAATGAGATGTAGATTAACTTCACATATGCAAAGAATTGACATGTTTCTTGTGTGTGTATGTATCCCCATCCATGTGCATTGCATATGCATATTTTCTGACCCCTGTGTGTGTGTCCATCCATGTGTGTGGCGTATGCATAACTTCTTACCCATGTATGTGTGTCCATTCATGTGTGTAGTATATACATATCTTCTTGTGTGTGTGTGTGTGTGTGTGTGTGTGTGTGTGTGTGTGTGTACAGACCAGGGGCTGATGCTGGGAGTCTTCTATGTTTTTCCATCTATTTATTTTTGGAGAAAGGATCTTTCTGAGCCTGCAAGGCATCATTTCTCCTAGCTTAGAAAGCTAATGCGCTCCTGAATTTACCTGTCTCTGCACTATACTCTCTACCCTCACCCCACACCAGCTTTGAGGTTACAGATGTGTGTTTCTAAGCCTGGAATTTTAAAAAGATGGATGCTTGAGACCTGAATTCAAGTCCTTATTCTTACACATCAGAATTTCATTTAAAATATTAAATTACTTTTAAAAGTCCAAGTTGCATTCCATTGCTCTAATACTTTCTCATTCTTATAAATGCATGCACAGGCTATGTTGTCTGCAATGTCAACCTCAGAAGTATAGTTATTTTAGATGGAATAGGTTACTGGTTTCTTTTTGCTCATACATTGAGTCATGGTTGTTACTGGCTCTTCTAATGAAAGGAGGAATCCAAAGGGAGGAAGAGGATGGCCAAAGCCAAGCCCTCTGTTTTCAATAGGGCAATCACCAATCTCCCCTATCTTTCTAATATCCAATATTTTTGAATATGCACACCACACTCCAAAGCTGGTGAACACATGCCCACATCGTCTTATATGCCTGTCTCAACCTCTGCCCAAGGACTTTTTGTGACTATGCTCAAAGCCAGTTGAAGCTACTAGAATTCATTCCCAGGAGATCTACCACCAGACATGGGCAAGAATTCTTGGTCAGATATCCAGCTTCTGGTATTTCAGTGGAACACCTCTGAGGCATATTCCATATATGTTCCTCACCGAGGACCATGTGCTGGTAACCCCTCAGTGCTCTTTGTCTAGCCTTTACCAGTTTTCTTCCTGCTCTACCTCCATGAAAGACGTGCTTCCTGCCCTCAAATGACCAGTCCTATCCAAGCTCTCAAACTACCTTAGGAGGATTCAAGTCTCCTAAGACAGTATATACCACAGACAGCCTCTGTGTACATCTACCAAATTTGGTGAAAAACACCAGAGTGATTTTTTAAAGTAATCACAGAAATGTCTATATTTTACCTATACATCTCCTCCATGTTATGTAAATGTTAGATTTACCCATATTTCCATTAAGAGTGCTTATAACAAAATAATTGGACAATAATTTCTGTGGTCAATTTCTATTATTTACAAGTTGAGTCTTATGGATTTTCAGTCACTTTCTGTGAAATTTCACCCTTTCCCCTTTCTTTGGCTCCAGGCTCTGCTTACCTTGTATAGTAAATGCATGCACAGCACTGGGTGGAGAGCGACTGCTTTTGAGTTATTTTTCTGGACATTTACTGTTTAGACAATTCCTCCTGGGGGAGGGGGTTAAGTGTGGGGAGAACATTGTTTTAGAAATACTATCTTAGGCGATGATATTGTCTTGCCTGTTGATTCTGCCCCTGAGAACATACTTGCTCCTGAGCAAATGCTAATTAATAATAACCTAATAAAAATGGATTTAGGGCAAACAAATGCCATACATAGTGACGTGCTAGATTTTTTTCAAATAACTTTCATTACGTTTATTTTACTTTTCTCAAACCTAAGCCAGTGTTTCAAGTCAGTTCAGTAGAAAAGAGGAGGCTAATGCTGGGTTAACCTTTTTCAGAATGTTTCAGTCTGTAGGTAGTTGGAGCTTCTAAACCTAGATAAAGCAGCTGGAGCCTCTTGGATTTCAAGTACCACCTAGGACATGGTGTCATCCTGAGAAGGGTAAAAGTTTTATCTAGTTGAAAACATCGTTGGAGCCTTGGCCTGTTTGGAATCTGTGTCATGAACAAGATCAGGATTTAAAGAAGAGAGTGTGTGTGGTGATGACAGATTCCCATCAATCATGATTTCAGTTTTGACTTGACTCATTCCAACTTTCACATAGAGACCATCGAAAGTCCTGCACCCTGTCCCCATGCATCTTACTTCTTAGCTCTGCCCACCTCTGTCTTTCTACACCCATTCCTAGAATGAACGAACGCAGAATGTAGCATACTCATGTGGAGAAACAGTCTTTAGCCTTAACGAAGAAGACCGTCCTGTGCAAAACCATGAATAACTTGACAGTGTGTTAAGCGAAGTAAGCTGGGCATAAAGGAACAGAGAGTACACGATTCCACTACCCGAAATGTGTAGAAGAGTCAAGAACACAGCAGCACATAGAATGTAGCAGTTTAACAGTGATTGCCGGGGTGGCAGAGGAAGTTATGGAAAATTATGGCTTAAGAGCAAAATGACCAAGTTCTAGAGGCCTTTTACCCAGCACTGTATTTATAGCTAATGATACCTTGGACATTTAAACACTCTCAGAAGCCTATCTCACATTTAGTACTCTTGCCACAATCAAAAGATTAAAAGTAATTGAAGGTAACACTTATATTCTAAAATCCACCATGTTCTTCTCTGAGCTTTTGCTCAATTCTCTGGAAACAGAGGTAAAGGCCACAGTTTTACCATCAATGTGATGTTCACTGGAAGTCAGTTGTTTTTTTTTTTTGTTTTTTGTTTTTTGTTTTCCTGTCGGAGGGGTGAGTGTGGCTGAGTCCTGAGCCTCCACTTTAGAGTCTGTGAGTCAGAGTTTTCTCTTTGCTACCTGCTGGCTGAGTGATTTAGTCTTACCTTCTCTGTCTCTACCTCAGTTTCTCCAGGCACTAAATAGGAACATATAGGTTTGCTCTGAGAGCTAAAGAAAGCAGTGTATATAAAATGCTTAATAGGTGCTGGCTGTATTATTATTTTATTATTATTGGTTTCCTGGGGGAAACGACTAGCTCCCTTTCATTAGACTTTAATTCAGTTCCATTATTCTATTATTCTTCCTTCGTAGGTGGGAAAAAAAATGGGTGCTTATTGCTAAAGTTACTAAGGAAAATGCTGATCTCCAAAAATAGCTATTGAGCAGTCATTTCCAAAATACATAGTAAACCCAAGCTCTACATGAAAGGCTGTTAAAGTAGGTCATTGCCACAGGGCTGCTTGGAGAGGGTGCCGCCGGGGTGATTTATGTCTGGGGGGATTATTAATTAAACAAAAGAGGGTCTGTGTTTTTGAAAAATGCCGATGCCAGAGAAGAGCCATGCATGAAGAGACATAAAGGAAAAGATATGATTAAAGGGTGCATCTCCACCTGTCTGTATATTCAAAAGATTACGAGCCGAACAGATTTTGTTTCTGCATTTCACACTTTGGAAATTTTCACAGATCTTTCTGTGGGGTGTGGGTTTCTTTGGTGAACTCGACGCGGAGGAAATGATTTGGGCACATGAAATGTTGTCTCAATAGAGAGCAGACATGGAATCACTGTCTCAGGAGAGGATAGGCCTTTGTTTTCAGAGAATAGACGGGGGGCCTCAGATAGCATGGCGGATAGGTGCAGCTCAGTGCTGAGGGTGTAGACAATGGGTATTTTCTTTTATTTAAATCTGTTTGGTCGAGAATTTCATATGTGATTACTGTATTTATATCATTCCTTCTCTTTGTGCTCCAATTCCTTCTGTGCCCCCTTCTACACTTCAAATTCATGGTTTCTTATTCTTTAATTATAATTGTTATCATACATATACACATGAATTTATAGGTACCACCTACTGAGCCTACCTAGCACCACTTATATATATATGCAGGTTTAAGGCTGGTTACTTGGAATCAGATATCCTGTGGAGGGGCTCATCCCTGAAGGACTGATTTTCCTTCTCTCAGCAACCACTTGGGAGAGTACCCTGGTCCAGGCTTGCATGTGAATCGGTGTTGCCAGTTTTCAGGTCTTGCATGGGCAACCATACTGTTGCAATTTCGTGGGTGCAGCTTCCCCGAGTCACCGAGAAGACACCATCTCAGCAGTAGACATCTTGGTCCTCTGGTTCTTAAAATCTTTCCTCTTGCTCTCCAATGGCGAGAGCCCAGGTTGCAGTGTTGAAGTTACTTTTTTGGCAACTTGCCAAGAACAAGGACTTAGAGGCGAGTCTGTGAGCCATGAAAGCCTCTTGTAGGCTGTCACGGCTGCTTCTATATCTGCCCCTTAATCTTCCTCGCATCAAGAAACTCTTTCTCATAGTCTCAGGTTTTGTTTTTTTTCTCTGAGCACCATTACCTCAGACATTGTTTTTTAAAATTTTTTTTCAGTCAAAAAACATCCTTATTTGCTTTTCTTTTCTGATTATAAAATTAGGCATAAGTGTAAAACTCTAAATGGTTCAGATATGTAAAGTAATCGCACCTAAAACAATGAGCACCGCCAGTGTCTAGGGCTGTAGTCTCCCATTCATCTCCAGTCTGTGTGTGTGCATGTACACACATGAGGATGTATTATTTCACGCTAGTGCATGCTCATGTTCATCTGTCTGAAAAGTTCCGAGGCAGTTTTTAAATGATTTGCGATATTTTGTGTGTGTGTGTGTGTGTGCGTGCACGCACATGCGTGTATACAGAAAATGACTGTTAAGTGCATGTGTTCTTGAGCCCACACATGAAAGCCAGAGCAGGATGTTGGATGTCTTCTCCTATTGTCCTTCACTGTACTCCTTTGAGACAGGATCTCTCACTGAACTAATAGCTGGTATTTCTCTGTCTCTGTCCATCTCTCTGTTTCTGTTTTTCTCTCTGTCTCTGTCTGTCTGTCTCTCTCTCTGTCTCTCCCTCTGTTTCTTTGTCATGATGGCTGGCTGACAAGCTCTCTTCTCTTCCCAGTGCTGCCGTCTAAGGCCCATGCGGCCACACCCAGCATTTCACAGGCCAGGAATTCCAACCTCTGTTCTCAGGCTTTCAGCTCGACAGCACCTCCCCATTGACCAGTCCCCCCAGTCACCATCTAATGAATGTCTTTTGAATGTCATAAGTGATTTGCCACTTCTACAAGTGGACCTCTGAGACTTCCCCCAATTTTGCTACTTGATACAAACCTGCTATCAATAGCGTGTACTTCTTTCTACGGTTGCCTGGTGACTCCATTTGAATGAAGTCCGTCCAGTTAATGTCTGGAGATGATCATTTAATTATGATTCCTGTTGGTAAACTGTCTTCCCTAAAGGTGGATCAAGAGAAAATTCCCGCAATTGAGATGCATGTTTCCCTGCACCCTTAATAATCAAAAGAAATGCTAATTATTTTACTATTTGTAAACTTAATAGGTTTGGAAAGACACATTCTTGTCCAAATTGTTCTTTTAAAAATGGATTTACATGGTTTCTGTTGATTAAGATCGTTAGCCATTTTCATATCACATATATAAAATAATTTCACAAGGATTTGCTTAGAGTTTTATCTTTATCTACAGAATCTTTGCACATATAACATATTTTGCAGACACGTTTTTTTTTCTTTTTTCTTTTTTTTCGGAGCTGGGGACCGAACCCAGGGCCTTGCGCTCGCTAGGCAAGTGCTCTACCGCTGAGCTAAATCCCCAACCCCTTGCGGACACGTTTTTTTTTTTTTTTTTTTTTTTCGTTTTTTTTTTCTTTTTTTTTTTTTTCAGAGCTGGGGACCAAACTCAGGGCCCTGCGCTTGCTAGGCAAGCGCTCTACCACTGAGCTAAATCCCCAACCCCGCGGACACGTTTTTAAATCTACTTCTAATCTAAAAATCGCCATCACCATCCTGTGATGGTTTAGTTGAACAGTGTAAAGCTGTGACATTTTGTATATAAGGCAGATGCAAAGTTGATCCTCACAAAAGCAGTGTGAGGTCAAGGCCATTTGGTAGGATCATCTGGAAAGCTACCATCAGCCTCTCATCAATTGCCAGAGTTCTCTCAGCCCAAGGGGCACTAGAGAGCATAAAGGCAGGGGTCAAAGGTAGGTTTCCATTCTGGAGGTTGGGATGTCATCACCTCCAGAAATTTCTTTCCAAGTGTGGTGAAGAAGCTCAACCACGTGGTCATGAGAAACTTGATTAAAAGATACCTGAGGGACTTTGCAGCAAAGAAATGACTCTTTGAGAGCATGATCATTAATTATGGATGATTTATTACATGGATCACAGATAAGATTGACTCTTGGTTTCTTCCCAGGATACAAACCAATAAGCACAGCATGCAGACAGACTTCTAGTCAATGTAAGGTGAGCCTTTCTAACCATCAGAGTTCCTCCTAGGTAGGGCTGGATGGCATCAGTCCTTTGGCATTAGGTACATTTCTGTTTGAATTGTCTCTGGGGTATACCACCAATACAACATCATTAACTACAAAGACTCTTGATAGTAGACACGATCTGTTTATTTATTTATTTTTTTATGATTCCTTTCACTCTTATCTGAAGCAACAAAGGTTAACATAGGCTCTGAAGCCTACACACTGTGAGGAAGAATATTTACTATTTTATTATACTTGGAATAAAAAAATACAATTACCCTTTGATTCAGGAAGTGACCCTGATATTTTGTAGAGGTAAACTATGATTTCTGCATCATAGTGGAGAAACCCTAAATATTCATCAACATGGGATTGGCTCACAACCTTCAAGTATAATTGTATAATCCATATGGTACAGTTGTGAGAAAGCATAGTTGGTTTATAGTATAGAAATGAAAGCTCTAATTGGATGATAGTAACGTGCAAACACATGTATCACTGAGTTTATGAAGTTTATGTTAATACGAAGCATTTGAGTATTTGGGTGTGAGATGTTTCCAAAGATAGGCACGATCTGATTAGATGTGAGCACGGTAAGGAGAGAGCTGGTATCTGAGGATGGAAGGAGAGAGACATTTTACTCATCTTCTTTGGGTAAAATATTTGTTTCACTTTTTAAGCTATAGATAAATTTTGTGGCAGCCATGAAACTGCAGCATTCAATTTTGCCTTTAAGAAAACCACAGCAAAGGAAACTGGGAGCCTGGAGAGTTTGACCATGGTCACACCATAGTGTTTGTGCTGAGCCCTGAGGTCCTGGGGTCCTCTCAGCCAGAGAACAAGTAGAGAGGGCTGAACAAGTTGACCTGGTCCTCACCAACATGGCCCTTTTCTGATGAGGATCCCTCACTGTGGAGCTGCCCCGTCAAGACTGTCAGAGTGGTAGTGTGAAACTTCTCTCTTCCTCTATCCTTTCTTCTCTCTTCCTTTCTCCAGTTCTCAGTCCTGGGTGGCAATCTGAAGACTCTATTGAGTGCTATCCAGTCTTGCTCTCTCCTGTCTTTCATAGATGCCTCCTCTAGCCACTCTCTTGCAATTAATTCTGTCTCGGTGTCTTCTTTCTAGAGGACCCGAACCAGTACTATGGACACCAAGAGTAGGACAGCCCAGTAAGCCACATGATGATGTGTTGAGAATGGGTGACTCACAACAGTCTTCCAATGAGTACCTCAAATGGAATGAGAGGGGTGACAGTCCCTGTAACAAGAAGGTGACCCCCACACCACCTAAGATTGCATGTATGAGTCTGAAAAGGGTAATTCAGTTTCAAAACTGTGAGCTTCCAAAGCCCATTCTTGCTGTGTGGCTGTACGTGCCTGAAAAATGTAGCATTAGAGACAGTGGTGGAGACAAGGGTATCCTGAGAGCACTCGGGACAGTGGAAGGAGTGAGCTTAAGTGTCTATGAGAGACTGTACACTACAGATGTGTGGGCAAATGGGTGTTATGAAGAGCAGAGCACAACATGGGTGCTTTCTTCAATAAACCTATGTGATGTAACACACACACACATGATAATAATGCTGCTAATATTAAAATATGATGATGGTGATGAGGACGAGGAGACAGAAGAGAAGGATGAGGAGGCAAAGGAGGAGGAGGAGGAGGAGGAGGAGGAAGAGGAGGAGGAGGAGGAGGAGGAGGAGGAGGAGGAGGAGGAGGAATCTGGTGATAGCCCGATTCAGCACAGTAGCTCTGCTGTGCTCTGAGCTCCTACTGAAACACTAGCCATTTTTTATGTTTTTAGGGGAACATCAGTCTCGGGGCATGGTAAACGACGCTGTGCTCACCTTCATGTTTCCCCTGTGATTAAACACAAATGCTTAAGAGGAACTATTTGTGAGGAGGAAGAGGGCCAGAGACAAGGCAGAGAGGGAAACCAGAGGAAGACCAGGGAGTTGATAAGATCAAAGCACACTGTATATAAGCATGAAGATATCACAATGAGGACTACTACTCTATGCAATCAACATAAGTAAATAAAACAGTAAAACACACTAATACCTACAGAAAATAAAAAGATATATGCTTATATATTTTATACATAAAGTACTTTTTAAAAGATAAAGAGAAAGAAAAAACAAAAAGGGGGAGGTAGAGAGATGACATATTTCTCTTTGAGATAACCACATTTCTCCCCTCCCCCATCATTCACTCATTATTGGGCTTCTTCAGTGTGATTTGGGTACATTGCTTTTTTCTTCTCAATCAAGCAGAGGAAGTGAGCTATCCATAGGAGACCCCCCTCTACCCAAGTGTCTGGGCCTACCTGCATGCTGCATCATGGGTAATTTGGGTTAAAGATAATTGTAAATATGCTATTGATATTAACTGATGTTTTCCCAACATTGCAATAATGGTTGTTTTGTTTGTTGGTGAGTTTATTACTTTTTGATCAATAGAATGTGAGATTTGTGGGTGAAATTAGCATAGTGAATAACAATTAGGCAAAAAAAATCAATAACATTCAGACAAATGCAGGACTTGTAAAAGTCTCAAAGGCACACCAGTATTCATATACACATGTAAACACACACACACATACACACACACACACACACACACACACACACACACACACACACACACCTGAAATACTCCTTATTTATAATTTCAAAGCACGGGAGGGAATAGGAGGGGGAAGATGAGGAGTATATGAGTTTCTTTTAAAGAAAATATGGGAGATAAAAAGAAATCACCCACAGATTCTGTTTTTATAGAACCTAAGATCTTTGAATTTGGAAAAGCCCTAGACATCAATATCTATTAATTCCATTTAGACTCTTTTTATTTTTAGTTTAAATAAGTGTTAGGGGATCTTTTTCATAGTGTCTTGGAGACAAGAAACTTAGAAGATAGAACCTTAGGCTCGCCCCTCCCCAGGTAGTTGTATCCTGTTTTGCTATTGCTGTACCTTAAAACACAGATACAAACAGCAGTGCATAGAGCATAGAAGATCTTGTTCCTTCTGGTTTATAGTTCTAGAGGGAGAGTCTGTGATGGTGGATAGGCTACGGAAGCCAGCAGGCAGAGCAGGAAGATGAGAGATCACATCTCAATCCACACTTTTGAAGCAAAACGGGAACTCTAAGTAGGGTGGGGCTGTGAACTCTCAGAGATCACCTTAACTGATGTACTTCCTCCAGCAAAGCCACACTTCCTTAACCTCACCAACCACTAACACCACCTACAGACCAAGTGTTCAAATACCGGAGCAGGGCAGGGTGGGGCGTAGTATAGTAGTCCACTGTGACGTGGGTAGAATATAATCACAGTACTTGTACCACCTTAAGCCTCTTTCCTTGGACCTGGTTTCATGTCTGGGGTCAGAAAAACAGAAGAAAGCAGAAAATAGAGTCTTTCATCTTGTAAGGTACAAGCCGTCTCATGTATTATTCTTTAGGAAAAATGACCGAGCCCTTAAGAAAACACGTTTTTAAGTCTCACTGAATGCCAGGTACTGGGTTAAGTATTTTGCACATGTATGTTACTTTAGCCACTCTTTCCACAAATTCATGGAGTAATTTTTATTTGATTGATATGTCCCCTTGCCCATAGGGTGAGATCCCAATCTAATCCCAGAATATCTGATCCCAGAGCTGGCTCTTCTACTGATCATCATGAGCCTGTTGCCTTCAGCACAGGAAGCATGTGTACATGTAAAGATCAAACCCTTTGTGGTTTATGACCTTGCCAAGATTTCCTCTGCATGTTGTGTATGGGATAGACAGTCTGAGGGGGATCCACACCGAAACAGCTCGACTTGTAGTCCCTTCTGCTTGTTAGACAGAAGCATGGGGGATAGAGCGGGAGAAGAGTTCACTTTTCTTTCACAGGTTTCTTTTCCTCAGGGGTGTAGAGTCACGCCATTATTCACAGCTCTGAATAATGTTAAAATTGTTCCTGCAGTCCTGTGACGGTTTGCTACCCCAGAGAGGCATGGTTGTTCACGGATGTTATCCCATGTCTTGGGGGATAATGTTAGGGAGATGGGAGGTCAAAGCTAGTCTGGGCTACACGGGGAGAGCCTGCTCAAACACAAAGTAGTCCTTGTTTTCCTTCTCGCATGTTACGTCTCCTCACCCAGTACCCACACCTTAGCTCCTCATTCCTTTCAAGACGAGAGTATTTCCACACTTAGTCAAGAAACACACCAAGTGAGTGTGAGCGTCTTGAAGCTGCATTTCTTTTTGTCTCCAGAGACTCCAGCAAATGCACTCCAGAGGAATTACCAAGTACATGTTTGTTTGATTAAATACAATGGTGGGAATACAATACCATTCTCAGCTCTTACATTTTTTTGTGATGTGCCTAAAAATTATTCCCTGAGAATATTGGTAAAGTCTATTTACAGCATTACCCTGTCTCCCAGCAGACTCTGTCATCTGTGTATTGTGGTGTTTAAGGATTCCGTGGGGTTCGTTGCCACATCTGAGAATCTTCACCATGTATCATCCTACCTGATAATTCCTCATGGAATCCCTCTGCAGCTGAGAGTTTCCTTCCCCTGAATGCTGTTCAGAAATCAATGTTTAGAATAATGGTCCTGCTTGGCTCTGAATTGGGCTGGTTAATAACCATTGCCGAGGAAATCAATCAAGTCTATGATATCTTATTACTTACACTAATTTAATCACAGGGAACGGATTACTGTTCCAGTTCAAAGGGCAAAGAGAGTGTGTGTCCACCTCTCTCTCTCTCTCTCTCTCTCTCTCTGTGTGTGTGTGTGTGTGTGTGTGTGTGAGAGAGAGAGAGAGAGAGAGAGAGAGAGAGAGAGAGAGGAGAGAGGGAGAGAGAGAGAGAGAGAGGGAGAGAGAGAGGGGGGGGAGGGAGAGAGAGACTCATAAGGTAGTGGAAGACTACAGAGGAGTGACCGAATACTGTAAGCCTCAATGCCTCAATAACACAATTTTATAGCTAATATTCAGTTGATCACTACCTAGCAGCAGGCCAGTTTTGTTCCAAATTTATTACAAGAATACTCTGTGTTCTGAGAAGTTATTGAGTTCAGAGAAGGTGATTGCTAGCTTACTAACAAATACAATTAACTGGGTTTGATGTTTTTCTGTTGCTGGTATGTGGTAACCACAGCCAACCCAGAGGCTCCGTTCTAGGCAAATGGTTAGAATGTATGTGGGCAGGGTCGTGCATGTGAGGGATCCATGATGGCGGGTCTCTCCATGTACACTGCTTAGCATCCTCCTTCCCCCCTTCTTCCTGTTACTTTTCTCCATCCTGACCTGCAGTGCCTCAGCCTCCATGACATCTTTTCCAAGGCTTTTATCTGGGTGACAGCTCTTTGTCCTCCAAGCTCTACTTAGCCCTGTGCTTCTGGGTTGTGCAGTAATTCTCCCTTCTACCTTAGCTGTGGTGTAGCCATATTTTCTAGGTTAGACATCAGTGTCTTGACTTAGAGCAGTTACCATCAACCACCCGGGACCATCGTGAGGCTTCCAAGAATTGAGCCCTAGACTTAGCAGTCTTCAGAAAATCCTTACAAACTTCACACTGACATTTTGAGGTTGTATATAAGTAAAAAAAATTGACTGGAGTGAGCTAATTGGCTACCAATCCTTGGTCATACTGAGGCGGGACTTCCCAAGGCATAGAACTGTCTTTGAGTCTCTTATGCTTCTGAAAGAAATCTCAGGAAACTCGTTGTTTCATCAAGTGGGGACTTGGGTAGAATCCTTTTTTTTTTTTTTTTGGTCTCTCTTTTGCATTTTTTTTTTCGGAGCCGAGGACCGAACCCAGGACCTTACGCTTGCTAAGCAAGCGCACTACCGCTGAGCTAAATCCCCAACCCCTTTTTTGGTCTCTCGATGATTTTTCTGGGGTGAACAGATATTTTGAAATATCTCCTCAGGAAAAGTCATGTGATAGTGTGTATTTTTGTTTGGAAATATCTCTTCTGTTCAGTAGGTATTTTGGTAGTTAGAAATAATTTTCAATTTTGGTATGTGTGTGTATGTGCAGGATATGTACATGTCTATATGTTTGTGTGACCTTGTGCAGACAGGTCCATGTTCACATGTACATGTATGTGTATGAAGGCTAGAGGTTGATATTGAACATCCTCCTTTTTCCTTCTGTGCTTGTTAGTATGTCAGCAAGACACAAGCTAAAGTCATCAGATAAGAGGGAGCCTTGCCGGAGAAAATGCTTCCATAAGACCCAGTCGTATGCCATTTTCTTAATTAGTGATTGACTGGGGAGGATCCAGTCCATTGTGGGTGGTGCAATCCCTGGGTTGGTGGTCCTGGGTTCTACAAGAAAGCAGTCTGAGCAAGCCATAGGCCAAGCCAGTAAGTGGCATCCCTCCATGGCCTCTGCATCAGCTCCTATCTCCAGATTTTTTGCCGTGTTTGAGTTTCTGCCCAGACTTCCTTTATTGATGAACAGTGATATGGAAGTGTAATCCACATAAACTCTTTCCTCCCCAAGTTGTTTTTGTTGTGGTGGTTCATCATAGCAATAGAAACCTTAACTAAGATAAATCCATACCAGGACAGTGGGATACTGCAGTGATAGACCTGATCGTGTTGTTTTGCAGAAGATTACAGAATAATTTTGGAACTTTAGCTAGCCCAGAAAAGCCACTGAGTGTTGAGAACTGACTGAACTCTTTTGTTGTAGGATATTGGGAAATAAGTGTATTGAGAGCAATGCAGGGAAGCAGGCCCGGATTGTGAAGTTTTTTTTTTTTTTTTTTTTTTGGTTCTTTTTTTTCCGGAGCTGAGGACCGAACCCAGGGCCTTGTGCTTCCTAGGCAAGTGCTCTACCACTGAGCTAAATCCCCAACCCCGATTGTGAAGTTTTAGAGGGAAGAAATACCTCGTCCAGGACCTTCGTGTGAAGAATCTATGGTGTAGTTAGCTGGAGCAGATGAATTGACTTTGATTAACAAGAGACCAGAACCACTAAAGTGAAGACTTTGTTTTGCTGGGGAAATGGATGCTGGTCAGCTGGGACTGAGATTAAGAAGAGACTAGCATCATTGATGTGAAGTCTTTTGGGAAGTGTTTCCTCCTGGTCAGCACATAGAATCTGTGTTCCAGAGGCATCCACGGTTGTACCTCATGCCGGCAGCTGAACTTGGTGGTGTTAAGAGTCACTCAGACAAATACTGGTTTTGAAGGCATGAAGGGATCCTGGAGAGTTGCTGAGGCTTGGCCCTGTGGCAGAGCTTGGAATCCCCGAAGGGAGCCTAGCAGAAGCTATTGGTGAAAGCAGCCCAGTTGAACCGAGGAGCCCAGCAACTCTGGATTTGTATCATGGGATGGCCATCGAGAACAGCAGCAGGTGTGGAACAGAGCCAGTCTGAGCCTAGGAGACAAGCTGTATATGTTGCAGAGGGTGAGCCAGAGACGTGACCTAAGCCCTCTGGGGGAGCCCTGAAGACCATGAGTAAATCCCAGATATTAGGCTTGGAGTTATTTACACTGTTGGAATTAGGTTTTGCTTCATCTACATTGTGACTGTGCCCTGCCCTGGTCTTCTCCATTGTAAGTATTTAAGTTAATTATGATTTCTCACAGGAGCCCACAGTTGGGATATTTTGAACTGTTAAAAGAGACTTTTGCTTTAAAAAGAGTAGATTTTTAAAGGGACTGAACTTTTAGTGTTTGAATTTCTAAAGACTGGGACTTTCAGAATTATTTGTTTTATGTTACATTGATATTAGTGTACCATCTTGGGGATAAGTGAGAAAGGGGAGGTTCTAATTGAAATGTGATATGTTTGTGTGTCAAATTAACAAGGGGCCAGTTATGCTGGCTAGTTTTAATCAACTTGACATAAGCTAAAAAGGGAGTCTCAATTGAGAAAATGCCTCCATGAGACCTGGCTGTATGGCATTTTCTTAATTAGTGATTGATTGGGGAGGGCTTATCCCATTGTGCGTGATGCTATCCCTGGGCTGCTGGTTCTGGGTTCTATACGAAAGTAAGCTGAGCAAGCCATGCTGAACAAGGCAGTAAGCAGCACCCCTCCATGCTTCTGCACCCACTCATGCCTCTAGGTTCTTGCCATGTTTCAGTTCCTGTCCTTACTTCCTTTGATGATGAACAGTGATATGGAAGTGTAAGCCAAATTAACTCTTTCCTCCCCAAGCTGCTTTCGTCATAGTGCTTTGATCCCAGCAATAGAAACCCTAATTAATTCACCTTTTCAACTTTAGTCCTTGAGACAGGGTCTCTCACTGAACCTGGAAGTCATAATCCAGCTAGGCTGGGTGGCCAGTGAGCTCCAGAGTCTCAACTGTCTTAGCTGGGGTACAGACATGCACTGTGGCACCCAGGTTTTCTCTGTGTGCTGCGGATCTGAACTAAGTCTTCATGCTTTCCCAGTGTTTTAACTACCGACCCATCTTCCCAGTTTCCAATCTCCCGTTCATTTGTCCAAGATGGGCCAGAAGAGGATAGCATCCTCTTAGACATGAACATTGTGCTAGACTGTGACAAGCAGGACCTTCTCTGAGTGAGCATATGGAGTTCAGGAGAGGAGACACTCCTAAGATTGCAAATGTCAAAGACTAGGATGGAGTTTACTTTATAGCACCCTTAATGTTTTTGTATAACTCTGCCTCAGTCATCCCTTATGATTTATGGAACATCCTAGTCTCTGTTCATTGATTCTGAGTCAGATAATGGCAACTTTTACCTCAGGATCCATGTCTGACTGATTGGCAGTGGCTACTAGAGTGGTGTCAAGAAAAAACATAATGTCATGTATGGGGTCATTAAGAAAGAGATCTGTGATCAATTAGTTATGTCTGGCACGGGGACAGACATAGCTAGAAACACAGCAGGTGTTTTGCTGTCCTTTACTTAGTGACATATGCTATTTCCTCCTAGTGATTAGTGTGGGTCTTGGGCTTTGGTAGTAAGTTATTTCCATCATTTGTCACATTTGTCACCAGGAGAGTCAGAGTGGCCACCTTAGGCACCTGGCCAAGCAGAGATTTGCCCTTCAGATTTTGAAATTAGTTCTTTGGGCACTAAAGGGCCAAAGTCAGTCAGGAGGATAAATGATAGAAAAGAGAATATATCCAAGCAGGGCATAGACATAGAGAGTGGAAGGAGATTCCTACTACAGCTGTACTGATAAATTCATGGAGTGTGTGCTACAGGCCAAGAAGCCCAGGGTGTTGTCAGAACAGATCATGAAGTAAACCCACTGAAATTAGATTAACAGTTTTATTTTCAATAAGTTATTTGGCACCAACTCAGTCTACAATGATTTTTCTCTGTTCGTACATAGTCATGGACCACACATGCTTTCTTGGGCATTGTTTTCCCTGTGCCTAGTATGTCATACATGTGTGATACTGTCCACTCAAAAACGAGGAAATGAATAAGTTAGAAAATAGAAAAACTTCCCATTTTTTTTACCAGGAGTCAAAAACAGATAACTGATATTTATGGAATATTGTCTAAACTGAAGTAGAACTAACTATAAAAGATTCATTCTATGTTTTTTTCTTTTTTCTTTTTGTATACAGGATGCAAATTGTTATAATTTGGTGGTGGGCAGAATGCTTGGGACAGAGGAGGAGAGAGAGAGAGAGGATCAGGAGTCTCCCAGTTTTATGATTGAAGGAACTGAGTAGAAGATGGCGGCAGGCAAGCTTGTCTCTATGAGTAATACCCTCGCGGTCTATTTTTTACCACTGGTTATTTCTATGTCATCTTTGTTAACCAGTGGCTGCTTTTGGGAGGTCCCCTGCCCTAGTCACATTTCTATCACTTTGATAAGACATCATGACCAAGGCAAATTATAGAAGTAAACGCTTAAGCTCATGGTCGCAGAGGATTACAATCCATGGCCATCACTGTGGGGAGCATGTCAGCAGGGAGGTGGGCATGGTGCTAGAGTAGTAGTTGAAAGTAGTTGAAAGTCTTGATATGCAATCATGAGACTGAAAGGCAAAAAGAACTAATTGAGAATGGGGTGGGTTTTTGAATCCTTAAAACTCACCACAGTGACACACCTCCTCCTATCAATAAAGCCATTCTTCCAACAAGGTCACATTTCACATTCCCCTTCCCCCAAAATAGTTCTACTAACTGGGAGCTAAATATATTACCCTACAGGGGCCGTTGTTATTCAAACCACCACATACTGTCTTTCTTACCTTTTTACTCTTCTCATCTTCATAACCTAACAATGTTAGCACCCAAGGTCTGCAATAAACTCTGAGGATAAGGATTGGCTGGCATGACGTGCCCACTGATAAGGAAAGGCTGTTTAAACAATGTACCGAATGACACTGGATATCTACTGATGCTGGCAGGGAAACATGATACTCAAAAGCAATGACTACCTCATGAAGGGGATAAACATATGCATCTTACTTCGTTCATTTCGGAACTGTTGCCTGGCCTACCAGAGGCCCACCAATCTTCAAGTGGGATTGAAAGACAAGTTTTGCATGAACTTCAATTACTGAAGGCCTGTATGGGCTTTATGAGGCTTAACCCATAGCTGGTTCCTGTTCACAGTCAAAGGCCAATGAGTGGTCAATAAAACCTGCAAACAGCTTTCCATTACTCCTGATGGATTTCTCTGTGAGATGACAGGGTGTAACAATGATCAATAGTGGAACAGCCATTCCTGGAGACCTCTTGCACCAGCTGTAATGTAATGAGGAAAAAGGGGCCAGTATGAGGCTTTGGTCGGTCTATCAGTCAGTAGTTTGGGGTAAATAGGGGAAATCTGTACTTGTAAAGAAGATGGACTGGCTGCTTCTACTGGAGCCTGGCATCCGTTGGCAAGTCACTGCATGTGACCGTAAGGGTCCTTTTGAGCATAAGAGGCATGTGCTGAACTGGCAAAGGGGAGCATGTTTATGAGCATCAAAGCCCACACGGCTGGGTTCTTTGCTGCCCTATAAATTAGCAGAAAGGGCATTTTTGACTTGCCGAATGGTGATGTAGCTCCCTTTGTATTAATTTAAAAATAATTCTCGGTGCTTCCTGGCCTTGTCTGACCTTTGGAGACTCAGAATCGAAATGTTTAATAGGGATTCTGCTAAACATTGCAGGGTGTAATGGTCTGCCTACTCTTGGTCAGGGCAATCAATCACTATCCAATGCACAAACTTTATTGATATGTGGTTTGAATCTGAGATGTCCCCCGTAGGTCCAGGTGTTGGAACATGTGGTGCCCAGAAGGCAGCACTGTTTAGAGGGCACTGTGGAACCTTTAGGAGACAGAACCTGGCAATGAAGGTGGCTCACTGAAAGCGGCCTCCCCCAATATATACTACTGCTCATCTGTATTTCCCATGCCATAGTGCTCTGGAAGTAAGCACAGGTAAGTCTTCCCTTCCTTAAGTGGCTTTTGTTAAATCACTGTTAGTGACCCTTACGTCAAAGCCAGGATCGTTGGACAGTGACATGCGGTCCTGGCTGCATATTAGAATAAGCCAGGCAATCTCAAATATTACAGTCATATGCAGGTGGGACCCTCATTTTAGAAAAAAGATCTTTGTGGGTGAATTGGGAATCTGGTTGATGCATATGTGTATATGCATGTACACACACACACACACACACACACACACACACACACACGAGTAGAGTTTTTCATGTCACTGAAATGCACAATCAGAGTTGAAAACCACTTGCTTATCTCAGTAGGGAAATCATGAAGTTCATCAGATACTTTTAATCTTTCTGCCTTATTGATGAACAGCCCATTAACTAAGTGATAGATTACACGGGGTAGAATGTGATGTTTTGAAATATGTATACTCTGTGAAATGTTAGCCATGGTCAAACTGGTCAACATACCCCTAACTTCAGATGGTTGCCATTGGTATACATGAGCATTGCTGTCTTACTTCTTGGTAAATTTTCAACACAGAGCACAGTGCTATTAACTGTGGTCACCATGTTGTCTGTTAGATCCTCAGAACCTGTTCATTCTACATATCAGAAATATTTCCCCTTCGACAAATATCTTCCCATTTCTCCCATACCACAGTCCCTGGATTCTATGCTAATATTAGCAGCTTTTGTGTTGCTATAGCCGGAATACCTGGCAAAACAACTGAAGGAAGAAAGAAAAAGATGTTATTTTATTTTGTGTGCAAGGAGGAGTGAGTCAGCATTTTGTGACGAGTGCCCACAATGGCCCAGGATGTGCAGCAGGTGTTTCCGCATTTAGTAACCCCGGAACCTGTCTGACACCCGAAGAGGAAGAAAGATGAACACGTGACCTGGGCAGTCAATGGGCTAGTGCCAACAGAGCGAGACAAGCAGTTACCGACCAAGCGGACATGGCAGAGGGTCTAAAGGCACTCTCTGCTATAACAATAAAAGAGTCTGCTTCTGCTTCTTCTTCTGCTTCTAATCTGGCTCTCGGAATCTGTGTTGTCGATTCTGTGTCTTCTTATTCCCTACCAAGGAACATCTTTGGGGTGAGTGCTAGGGCAACATATGGGTATTTTGTCTGCATGTGTGTTTTCGTACCCTGTGCATGCAGTGCCCTCCATGGCCAGAAGAGGGCAATAGATTCCCCTGGAACTGAAGTTATAGATAGTTGTGAGTCACTGTGAGGATACTGAGAATGGAGCCTGCTAGGTCCCCTGGAGGTATAGATAGTGCTCTTCACTGTTGATTGATCTCTCCAGCCTGGAAAAAAGAATACTTACCCATTGTTTTGGAGAAATTTCAGTCCTTCACAGTAGGGGAGGCTTGGGAGAGATCATGGTAGCGGGAACGTGTGGCAGAGATCCCTCACTCCCTGGCGGGCCAAGTAGCAAAGCTACCTGATCATAGTCTAACATAAGACTGTGGGGATTACTGAGGATTAAAATCCCGACAGTCGCCATTTTCTTTTCCTGTTAATTCAGCTTTTTATAAATCCACATAAAAGTGTGATTGTATAAGACATGTCCCGTGTGTGGGCTTATTTCACTTAGCGTGCACTCTCAAGACCTTCCTGTGCTTTATTTGGCACTTTTTTTGAGGGAGAAAACATCTTTTTTTTAATTTCATGATTAACTGGGTAGCGAATTTCTTCAAATTGCATCTGAAACATCTTTGGAATTAAGTATTGTTTACTAGATAGGATGTAGCAAACTTGTCTTGTTCCTTTTCCAGACTGTTGCGAATCACTACCTAGAAGTTTTAAGTGTTGAGGAAAATGCATATTTGGTGCTTAAACGATATCATAGCTAGCTTTAATTGTCAACTCCGTCTAGGCTAGAGTTGTCCGAGAGGAAAGCCCAAACTAAAGAATTGCCTAGAACAGAGTGGCCTGAGGCATGACTGTGGGGGCTTGTCTTGACTGTTACCTGATGCATGAGGTCCAGCTCACTGTGGGCGGCACCATCCTTAGGCAGGTAATCCTGTATGGTATGTGAGAGCTAGCTATGCATATGTCTATGAGTGAGTGAGTGAGCCGGTAAGCTTCATTCCTCCATGATTTCTGCTTCAAGTTCTTAGTTGAGTTATGGCTGTGACTTCTTCCCTCAATGACAGACTGTGACCTACAAGTCTAAGTCACTTTCCTTTTCTAAGTTGCTTTTGGTCATAGTATTTTTGTCAAAGTAACACAGAGAGAACTAGAACAATGAGAGTGCTTCAGATTTACGGAGAGTGGCTCTAAGAATGTAGTCCCTTTGGGTCTTCTATCCTAGGCGACATAGAGGAAGGCTATGCTGCTCCTTAGATATAAGAATGAGAGGTAGTTTCTGAATCAGAGATTCAGGACTCAAAAAGCAACCAAAGGGGCGACCCTCAAAGTCCCTGATCCTTTTGAATCAAAAGGAGAAAAGTTGGGTGGAAGAAAATAGCTTATGTTGAATGGTGTACACAGGGTAAGGGAAAAAGGCAATCTCATTACATACTAACTGAATAGTAAATCTTTCAGAACTGCAGCTGTCAGTAGAAATCACTCAGGTCTATTAACAGACATGACTTGATGTTGTGGGCAGCCACAAACAAAATGGTCCTAAGTCCTTTGCTGTGTGGTCAAGATGACTTATGGTCATATGCAAAAGCAAATAGAAAATCCAAGTGTATATATATTTCTGTTAAAAACCATGCCCTGTGTATCCACAACCATGTGTATATGGGTGGGATCATGACTTTTACTGGCCCATCAGAATTGTTAGTTCATTTTCTTAATTTGACCAGTGAATTCACCAAGACTTGGAAGAAGCCACCAGAGACATATAAAATAACACAGAAATTGAGGCAATGCCTTTTCCATGGTGAAGTCTTTTCAGGGGCTAGAATAAAAGATAGAATTCTATTGCTTGGGGAATCTCCATGAAGATTCAATGCCTCCCTAGACTAACAGAGACATACTGAAGAATTCTCATCAACCATTCTCCAGATCTCAGTGGTCCTGAGGCTCTTCAGCTCTGAAGCCGGGCTTTATGGGGCTACTACCTGCTTCCTGTTGTGTCTTTCTATACAGGAAGAGGAAGTGACAGAAGGCAGATCAATGGAGCAGAAAAGGAGTCATGAGTATTGGGAATGCCCAGAGTGGTAGTTGCTAGTAGGCTGATGGGCTCAGCTGGAAGACCGAGCTATTCAAAGCACTCCCCCAGTCATCCAGACTGCCTATGCTCAGGTTTGCACTCACCTATGGCTATATCTTCTCAGTTGTCAGTTTACCCACTTGAAAGAGAATGACACTCAACCCTATATAGGACTATTCTGAGAGTAAAATGAGAGATTATATGAAGTGGGAATTTCTGGTTTCATGTGGCATTTATCTGGAAGCCATCTTATGAAAAGATGTTCTGTTGAAGCAGACACAAGAGAGGATATTTTGCTGAGGACAGACCCACGGTGTTTTTCTGGAAGCTGCCTAGTGAAATTGCATGTGATGTCTTGCTGGAGCAGATGCTTGAGGGGATGTGTGATGTTTAGAAAGAGTCTAAGTATAACCCAACAAAGAGTGGATGATGCTCTGGTCTTCATTGGACTTCACCTCGTTGGTCTTCACTGACAAATCGTTGACATTGGTTTGCCTTGCCAGATCTTTGCTGATCTTTACTAGTTGTGACTTCATAGAATGAAATGCACCAAAGAATTTCTGGCAGTGTTCCAACTTGAGACCCACCCCATGGGCAAGCACCAATCCCTGACACTATTAATGACACTGTAGTATGCTTGCAGACAGGACTCTAGCACAGCTCTGGGAAGCTCTACCCATCAGGTGTCTCAGACAGATGCAGACACCCACAGCCAAACAGTGGATTGAGCTTGGGGACTCTTGTAGAAGAATAGGAGGAGGATTGCAGGCCCAGAAGGGATAGGAACTCCACAGAAAGACCAACAGTCAACTAACCTGGACCCTTGGGGCTCTCAGAGACTGAACTACCAACCAAAGAACATACATGGACTGGACCTAGGCCTCCCCATACATACATAGCAGATGAGTGGCGTTGTCTTCATGTGGGTCTTGAACAACTGGAGCAGAGGCTATCCCAAAAGCTCTTGCCTGTCTGTGGGATATGTTCTAGCTGGGCTGCCTTGTTTGTCCTCAATGGGAGAGGACATCTAACCTCACAGAGTCTTGAAGTGCCAGGTTGATATCCAGGGGGCCCTCACCTGCTCAGAGGATAAAGGGGGCGAAGGGAGAAGGATTGTGGGACGATCAAAGGAATGATCAGGAGGGGAGCAGTGTGTGAGATGTAAAGTGAATGAGTAAAAAATAAAGAAGAAGAAAAAAGAATAAAAGACTATAATTCCCAGTCATTCTAAGTTCAGACAAATATCATATCCACAGAGTCATACCATTGGGCCAGAGCTTTTGTGGCATCTCCTATTATGACAGTCACAGCACATTACACACACAGAGGCAGAATTGTGGGGGGCAGTGAGGGTGGTAGAACATCACTTCAGGCCTTTCCTTTCTACACAGTCTAGAAGTAAGGTGAGGTGTGATTTCTTAATAATGACACATTGAACTCAAGTTTTTAATTTCAGTTAGTAGAAAATAAGGCTGGTTTCTTTCTTTCTTTCACAACCCCCTAGGCCTTATACATCAAGCATTCAGCTTCTACAGGTCCTGGAGAGGCTTCACCTGCTGAGTGATGCTGATCTTAGTTTCTCTCCTGAGGCTTCCTAGGGACTAGGCTAAAGGTTCTGAGTGCAGGTAGCTTCTTGGGGGAAGTGACTGTGTTTGCAGACGATTTTATATTCTAATTGACTACAGAGCTGGGCTGATCCTGATTCAGTACTATCATTTTGCATAAGAAATGTCTTAAAATCAGAAGATACTATATTTTCTTTATTGTTTCCTCAGCTTTATTCCTTTCTTAGCGAAAATATGTCTACTAAGAATCATTTTTTCTGAATTGCTTAAATGTTATTCATATGCTAAGAAACTTTATACAAAAATTTAAACTTACCACATTCGAAGTACAAGGGAAGATTTGAAAAGGAGCAAAAACAATCCCATTACATAAGGCATATTTATATTTGATTTTATTATTCCAATAAAGTTGAAGTTCCTTAAAAAGAATCATCATTACTACCACCATTATAATTGTTAGCTGTCATCAGAGTCAGTATCACTGTCACCTTCATTGGTATCATCATCTTCATGACCGTCATCATCATGACCATCATCATAGTCAACAGCACTGTCATCATCATCACCATCACCATTTTTATAACCATCATCATCTTGGTCATCATCATAGTCAACAGCACTATCATCATCATCACCATCACCATTTTTATAACCATCATCATCTTGGTCATCATCATAGTCAACATTGTCACCATCACCATTATAACCACATCATCTTAGCCATCATCCCAGTCAACGTCAATATTGCTATGGCCTTATTATAATCACCATTATGACATTCATCATCATGAGAAACAGCCCTCATTATCATGATGCCAAAATTCACTATCATGGTGGTTAGCACTGTGCTAGTCCAGTGCTTTTTTTTTTTTTTTTTTTTGGTTCTTTTTTTCGGAGCTGGGGACCGAACCCAGGGCCTTGCGCTTCCTAGGCAAGCGCTCTACCACTGAGCTAAATCCCCAGTCCTTAGTCCAGTGCTTCTTAAAGTGCAACTTCACCAGTGATGCTAGCCCCACCTGGGAAATTGTTAGAAATGCAAACTCTCAAAAGCCTGTATTAGACTCAATAAATCATAGCTCTGGAGTCGGATCCAAAAATAAGCATTTCAATAATCCCTCCAGGTTTTCCTGAGCTAAAATTTGAGTCCCATTGTTTAGGCTGTGCTGGAGTTTTTTTTTTTTAAACGTTTTATTCCACTTATTTTATTCTTTTCTGTGATAAGTATCAATATGTCAATTCTGAGAAAACATCATGAGATTAAATGACTTGGTCAAGGTCACACAGGAATGTAGCTAGACCCTAGAATGAACACCTTTTTACACTACATTGTGCTTTCCACGAAGGCTATAACTCTTTCTCTGCTTATCCAAACAAATTCCCTAGGCTAAAATAAATAAGTAAGTAAGTAAATAAATAAACAAATAAATAAATGTAGCATGTTTGCATTCATCCCCATGTGTTGTGAAATTAGAAATTATTTTCACTAAGTTCCATTTTCTGTAATCTAGAAATAGTATATGAGATGTTAGGATCTGTGGCGGGGGAAAGGAATGGGCAGAGAGAGGTGGACACAGCTGCAGAATAGTTGCTAAGTAGGGAGACGGGGGTGAGCTGTCGTAAAAACAGAATAAAAACGTGAGAAGATGTGGGAACCACTGTTCTATAAAACAGTAGAAGGATACCAATAGGACAAATGCACACCCAAGGAAGGCATGCGACAGTGTGGAAAACCCTCCCGGGAAGTGATGTGAGATTTGACATTGGTGCTTTTGACCCCAAATTTTGGTGCTTATTCTACTGTAGGTAACGGGAGCAACTGAATGAAACATAGATAGGTTATGAAAATACATACACTCATCAGGGACAGGGTTACCCTCTTTGAGGACCACAGTGACCTCCAGGAGATTAGTGGGCCTACTGAAACCAAGTGCAAAGATACAGTGTTCTGCTGTGTAAATATGAATTTAAGGCACACCACACCTCTTAAGTGTTTCTAAATCTGGGTTGTGGTTCTGCAGAGAAAACAATCAAGAGAAGTGTGTGTGCATTTGTGCTTGTGTGTGTGTGTGTGTGTGTGTGTTAGGTGTGTCTGTATTTGAGTGTATATGTGTGTTTGTGCATTGTGTGCATCTGTGTTTGGGTGTGTGTGAACATGCACATGTGAGTATGTATGTATATAAAGGATGGATCATATATTGTAACAGAGGTTGAGGATTCTCAGTGCTCTGCTCTCCACAGGCTGGAAACCAAGGCTAGTCAACAGTCTTGTCCTATTCCAAAGGCCAGAGAAGCAGAACTGGTGTTAGTTCCAGTCTGATTGCTGGAGGAGACTGATGTTCTACCTCAAAAGCTGGCAGAGAGAGAGAGAGAGAGCGAATTACTTCTGACCCTGCTTTGTTCTATTCAGGATTCTGATTGGTTGAATCAAGATCCCAATTAAAGTGTTCATCTTATCTAGAAGCATTCCTGCAGAGACTCCCAGAAATGCTCTTAACGAATGCCTGTACATCCCTTGGTTTAATTTACTTTACACATATAATTAACCACCCATCTCTCTTTCTCTTCAATGATGGGATAAAGAAACAGAAAGAAGCAGACAGAAAGAAAAGTAGGGAGAAGAGGAATAGGGAAGGAGATAGAGAGAGGAGCAGACAGGAAGGGAGAGAAAGGAGGGGGAGATCTATTTCCCTTCCTGCTTCTAATATGGGTTTTGTGGTAATTTGTATTTTCCAAAGATGGCTGTATTCATACCAACAACCCTATTACCTTATAAAAGATAGCTAACACTCTCCCGACTAAAAGGAGCAATCTATATATTTTCCCCTAGATCTGGACAAGGGCTCATGAGAGCTCCCGCTAATAGATAATGCAGTAAGTGATATCTACAAGAAGGATACAGTTTCTGCTTTCCTATATGATTGTCCTTGGACTTTAGCCAGAGTGCTATGAGGTAGTTTATTCTAGCCCATGTAGGGGATGTTGGGGCAGGAAGTGGTGTTTCCCTGCTAGAAGCCAGCATCAACAACCACATCATTAGATCTCAGGTGGTCTACCATGGATATTATGGATCTCCAGAGATTGTGAGGCCACCTTTACTACTTTGCATTTAGATTCTGGCCCATAGACTCTGAGGGCACAGGGCAAGGCTGCATTATGCTTCAATGTTTGGGGCATTGGTGCTTTGCTACAAAGCCTATAAACTAGATCATTGTTTCCAATTTTTTTCTACCTAGTCTTTCCACAATGATTATGTGGTCCTATCATTCCTCAGATCATGGCCTCTGTGGATCTGTTCAGCTCACAAGAGGATCTTTGCCTGTTTCCCAGGCTCAGAACATGTACTTAGAGACCCACAAAATACTGTCTAGGTTTACAGTGCTCTTGGGTGATAGTGTCTCTAGGGCCATTTGTCAAGAAGGCCACATGTTAGCAATATTTGTCAATGTAATTTTCATAGCTTTTTTTTCAGAAAAAGCAATGAGGAAAAAAAACTGGGGTTTATGTGGTAAGGTTTTCTAATTGTCAAATGAGATAAGGTTTTGGAACTATCCTTCCCCTTCCCTATTTTCTCTTCCCCTTCCTTTCCCTCTCTTCCCATCCTCTCCCATTCCTCTTCCTCCTCTCCCTCCTCCTCTCCTTCCTCCTCCTCTCCTTCCTCCTCCCACTCCTCCTCTCCCATTCCTCTTCCTCCTCTCTCTCCTCCTCTCCTTCCTCCTCCTCTTCTTCCTCCTCTCCCTCCTCCTCCTCTTCTTCTCCTCCCTAGCCTTTCTCTTACTGCTCCTAGCTATCCTTTCTTTTCTTTATGTTAACTAAAATTTATATATTTTTTTCTATTCTTTGGTCCTAAAATGTCCTTTCTTTAACAAAAGAATGAGAGTTGCTTGTTAGCTGTTTTGTAACTGCTCCTGTTATTAAAAATCCTTACTAGGAGAAATTAAAAAATTGACCACTAAATGCTAGTTTCTCACTTCTTAAAATTATACCACTTGAGATGAAAATCTTGGATCCTTATAATGAAGTCCAAGCAATTTCTCATGGCACTAAATACTCGTTGCTGTATTAATTGAACCCTATCCTAATTGTATGATAACAGAGCCCAGAGCTCACTCACAATGTGGTTCAACACGGTGCCTCCCAGGTAAGTTTTGAACTTCTTTGAAAACTGACAGAGCATTTTATATTGGTTGGACCAGATTTATTTTAAAGACACAGCCTACTGTGAGGGCACGTCTTACTACTGCATGAATAGCGCAAATGTTAGCTCGTTCTGATGTACATGTGGCACACATGTCCCACCCACGTAGCAGTCATTCCTTGGCTAATATTAACTTTATACACCCCCACTGGAGTGAAAAACAATCACACAGACAGACAGCCTATGGCTGGGCACAGAGCTTTATCTCTTGATTCAATAACATAAGCAAACTCCAGGACTCTTCTATGTCCTATATTCGAGAAAGGGCCAACATGTGCATTGCTTATGTCACTCATCTGTGTCCTTGATATGGGTTTGTCCCTAAATAGCTGGCTAACTTTAGGACCAGGAGGGGCATGCATCTGAGGCCTTTCTGCTGCTGGGAGCACTAGCATCTCCTCTGGACAAGTGACCACCTGGTTTCTCTGTAGTTAATCAGTTGCCTGCTCCCTAGCTGGGTTAGCAGTTTGCTTTAAGTTCCTCAAACATCCTTACCTGGTGTTTGGTGACTCAGAGACTGATTAAAGAAGACTCGTGAGTGTAGAACACATGATTAGTAATAGCTTCCTGGGCCCTTAAGCTTACTCGTATCTTTGCCTCTAGGGCTGGCCAACCTGAGGGGCATGCATATCAGTCTTTACACAATACAGATTTATTACTGGATTCTCAAAGTTTTCTCCCTTTAAATGACAAACCCTAGCAACCTAGGGTTGTCCATTTAAGATATCACCCAAGTCTCATACCTGACTGGAGGAAAAAAATTCAACTTAGAATAAATTGATTATTTCTGGGCAGAGCAAGAAATGAAATTATACCCCAAGGGAAGGCTCTACCTATAACCTGCTGGACTCCTGAGATATCTTGGGGCTGCCATTAAAGTTATTATTGAAGGTTGCAATATCTTGACCATGAGGCTTGTCTCTCACCTCTTCCAGCCTTATTACTCAAGAGCGTTGTTGGATATTTACCAATATGTGTGATAAATCAGCCTTTATCAGAGTAGAGTTTGGGACTGGAAAGCTGGTGGAGGTGTTTCCCCATGGCTTCATAGTCTTCTTCCTCTTCGAGGTGAGGTTTCATTAAGTAAGGATACATTGCCCACTCTTAGACATATTTAGCAATCTTTTGACATATCTGTTATCTTGTATCTAAGCCCCAGAAATTCTGTTTGGTTTATAGGTTTGTGTGTGTGTGTGTGTGTGTGTGTGTGTGTGTGTGTGTGTGTGTGTGTGTGTGTGTGTGTGTGTGTTCTGGTCCATCTCTAATAGCATAGGCAGGAAGACTTTATAAGCTTTTATTATACTGTAAGTTACTTGCATCTTTAAGAGCAGAAATAAGACTTTATATACCTATAATACTGAGGATTTCGTGGTAATAGAGTGTCTAGGATATTAGTAAATGAAAATGCTCTGAACAGTTGAGATGATGACTTCTTGCTTTAGGCTGAATGAAAGTGTAGAGAATGTTTTATTCCCAGAAGATCCTGGATACTCTCTGTGATTATTTTAATTTCTCTCTTCTCATGCATTACACCCATGAACTTCGTCTGATCTGTTGAGACAGAGACATGACTGTCCTCCATCCATTAGAGCTCACATACCCTTCTTCACCTTGGTTTTTTAGGAAATGATGACTTTGACACTATTCTAAGTGTGATGGTGTAGTGTCATTTTGGGGTCATTTTCAAAGTGCAACCCAGGATTACTTCATCACTTGCATTTAGCACTGACTACAGTACAGTGAACATGGCTTCTCAGCCTCTTTTACCACGCCTGTTCAGAGTTATAATACTGGGCACAGATTGCTGTCCCAGAGGATCTGAAGTCTGCCTTTCCTTTGAAAACGTTTCCTGGAGTGTGCCGACAAAGCAGAACTAGGTGCTTGGACGTGCTTGTTCCATGCAGCTCTGCCTCAGGTAAATGGTTCTGCATTGAGGTTCTGATAAGAAACAGATCCATTAAGCTTACAGTTAAGCCCATCTTAATGGGGCTGTAAAATGGTGTTTATTATAGCACACATTGTATTTTTTTGCAAAGACTTCTGGGAAAATTTTTTATCTGGTACCACTGCCATGAAAGGTTGGCTAATTTGGAGAGGAAAGTTTTATGAGCTACATAAATTTAGTATATATTTAGTTTGCAAGTGTAAACACACACGCGCGCACACACACACACACACACACACACACACACACACACACACACACACACCCTTCCCCTTTCTTGAAGACTCATTTTGAATATCTATCTTAAGAGGCAGCTTCTTTAACTGCTGCTATGCAGTTAGGAACTTCTGATTTGGACTCCTAAACCGCTTGGTTCTTTAGAGTTGTGGATTCACATTGTGGTAGGTGAATGGCTGCCACTCTCCTTTACCCTAGAGCATACAGCAGACTTTCTGAATAGTCCACAGAACCTAATAGAAGGCTAGGAACATTATTGTCCCAAAATTCTAGCTAAGATTCTGACAAGATTAATGAATTCCAAAGTTTTTTTGTAAGGTGTAAGTTCATAACATGGCATTATGAAAGGGAGAGGCATTTGTGGCAGGCACTTTTATGTTTTACTCAAGATCCTGCAATTTCATTTCTTCTTTCTGGATATATATATATTTATATACATATATATATATGTCTGTTTATATATGTAGATATATGTATAGATACATACACATATATATCTCACTATATATGCATATATATCACTATATATATACACATTATATAATACATATAATATATAATACATTTATACAATACATATTGTATATGTATAATATATATGTATAATATAAATATGTTTATTGTATAATTATATGTATCAACATATGTATGTAGTATACATAATATACATATAATATGTATTATATGTGCTATAGTTTTATATTTTATATATGTGTAGTTATGTTTGTGTATGTAAACATATACAGGTGTACATATAAATGTAAACTTCTCATATATATGAGAATTTATTAATGAAGGCATGTCATATCTTGGTGAATGTGAGGAAAAGAGTCTTTTGGCTTCTAAGTTAGATTTGACCCCACACCTCCTCACAGCAGCACTGCTCTGTGAACAAGGTGCTCTTTTGTGCTCTTTTCTTAATGATTCCATGACCAGCTCACCCTCATTTTTGGATCTCATAACAGGTATATTAGAGATAAAAAAACTCTACCTCTAAGATTTGCTTTCCAAAACACAATTGTTTGTTTGTTTGTTTCTCCTCCTCCTCTTTCTCCTCCTCTTCCTCCTCCTCTTTCTCCTTTGTTTCTGATTTGGTTTCAATTTTATTCTTAACTGTTTCCTTTTTTCTTTCTTGGAGCAATATGGAATTTAGACCTGTCATGAGGTTGAACTTTGGGGAATGGGAGCAGAAAGTTTGAGTCACAGTAACTGTATTCATCCCTTTAGTGGGTGATGAAGGGCAGAGACAGGTACAGTTTCCTGATTCTGTACCTGACACCTGTCTTACCCTGATGGAATGAACCATCAACACCCAAGACTGTGGGAGCTCCTCTGCACTCAGCAGAGTCACTGAGCACAATAAAAAGCAGGGTTGACCTGGGGCAATGGGACCAGCTTGCAACTCTGGGTCCTTCTGGATTTTTGAACCTCTGAAGTTTAAAAAAATTAGGGAAGAGGACAGTTGGGAAGGTCTGAATGCAAAATATGTGATTTCTTGCCCATGTTTTAGAGAATGCTCAAGTTAATTTTAGTTTGAATTGAAACATTTTATAGCAGATGAGAGTTTTCAGTTTTTTAAAGTAATATTTTGGTTAGAATAAAAAATAATTGGTTTTATTATGGCATTTTCATACATGCTTATCACTGTAGTTTGCTGATATTCACTAGTGCAGTCCCCTCTTTCCCTCTTGACCCACCCTGCTTGTCCATTTCCTTCCTCCAGATTGTTCTCCGTCAAGTTTCATGTTTTAAATTTCTATCTGTACAACATGTACATGTATATAAGTACAAACATATTTGTGTATGTATAGGTGTGCATAGGTACATACATAGATGCATATGTGTACATCTGTGTATATGTATGCATTAGTGTATATCTTCACATATGAATGAACTGTGCTTTTTTTCTTCTTCCCATCATCCTCTTTTTCCCTCCTCCCTCTAGAGCTCCTTTTTCACCCCCATTGTCCCTTTTCTACTTACTTTATATCACAGGTATTTATGTGTATCTCTAAAGCTGGATCCAACATATAAGGAAGACACGTAGAGTTTGTCTTCCTCAGTTGGGATCATTTTGGTAAACATGATACTCCATCCATTTCCCTGCAAGTGACATGATTGCATTCTGTATATCTCAAAGCTGTTGTGTGGCCTCCGCCCTGTTTCATTTATCTGTATATGAACATCTAGACTGATTTCTAGATACGAGTTCTGGGCCTCTCAAAATGAAATAAATTGCCTTGGTGATTTCTATGTTTTAAATGTGGGTAATTTTAATGAATACTTCACTGTATCCTCCATAGAAGGCAATATTGGATCGTCACATGCAGAAGGCAGAAGGTTGTCTTACTGTGTCTTCCCTTTCTTAAATGCATCCAATCCTTCTGATCACAGGGCGATAGTCACAGTTTCCTTGTCTCTCAAAGCCCCTATATCTTAATGCCATCACATGGACACACTTCCAGTTTGGAAGACATACATTTACACAGTCCAAAAGTTTGGAACTGTGCAAATTCTTGATTCTAATTGAACTTGAGCTCAAATTCTTATTCCCATGTGCACCGAGGTACTATTTTCTGTTATATTACATAAAATAGATCAAAGTACTCCCACATCACAGAGTTATTGCCAAGAATACACGAAACAGGTGGCCAGTCAGGTGGTTCAGCCGGTAGAGTATTTACCTTGCAGCCTGACCATCAGAGTCGGATCGCTGGAGCCCACATAAAGGTGGACAGAAAGAACAAAATCGACAAAGTTGTCTTTTGACCTCTCCAAGAGTCCCACAGTGCACATAAGCTCCACTGAACCCCACATATCACAAATAGAAAGAAAAATAGAATAAATGGATCATATTACATAGATAGTATATTTGAATATGCAGCAGCATATGACATATGTTCTTGCAAACTAGGGTCTTCAGCCTGTGATTTGTTTTTATAAATAAAGCTTTATTGAAACACAATCATGCCTGTTTATTACTTATTGTCTAAGACTGCTTGTCTGCTTATAAAGGAATATTCAGTACTTTTTAGTGATCATATGGCTTGGAAAGCCCTCAATATTTAGTGAATAAATCTTTAAGAAAAAATATTTAGGGTAAAAAAGAAATGTTTTTCAACCTCTAATTTAGTACATAATATTTTTTTGTAACTCTAAAAGCTCTTTTGTAGACAACAGAAAACTTTTAAAAATTAAAGTTACCATTTCAGTGAAATAATTATTTAAATTGGTATTCATATTTTACAGTAAAACCTGTTAATTTTAGTTTACAATTACTCACAGAGAAGAACTATATGAAAAGAAACAGAATCATGAAATTTGGTCATATTGGAGATTTTCCTTCCCAAAATTCCTTGTGTTTAACAAAACAATTCTACAACAGTAATCAACATTTCAGTTCAGGTTTCCTCTTGACCAATGGAGAAAAGCAATTCCTCCGTGGTGCAATCTGTGCTTCGGACCTGCTAGCTGCACATTGTTCTCGAAATTTACGTAAACACAGACCAAAGAGTGCAGTAAAATCCCCTGGCTTCCCTTTTGGACAGAGCCTTTCTGGGCTCATTATTAATGCAAAGTGAGGATCTTCTAGAAGTTTACTACAGGGGCATACAGAAATGCTGACTTTTCTGAAGACTTCCTATGGTGTTGGGACTATCTGATACAGGTAATGATTTGATTCCTGTTGAATATATACACATGTAATATCACACTTATAAAATGCACTGAGTGTGTGTGTGTGCGTGCGCGCGCGCGCGCGCGCGTGTGTGTGTGTGTGCATGCTTTCCCAAAGGAGACTTTTAGGCATCTAATTATCCCTTCCCTTGCATTGTTCCATGATATGGTTTACACCAAAGTAAAATGTCTCATTGATTCAATGCTAAGATTATCTACTAAGCCTATTTCCTTCTTGTTTTCATTAGCTTGGACCTCATTTTAGGCACAATTTCTAGTCTTTTCTCCTTGCAGGCATCAGAGTACTTCTTACCATTATTCCCTTCTACATTTTCTGCCTCATTTTCTCTCTCCTGTCCCTCTGCTCATCCAATTACGCATATGTTGGACTGCTTGATATCACTGCCCGAGCTCAACTGAACCTCAGAGGATTTCTTCCGGTTTCTTCAAATTAGATAATTCTTACAAATCTGTCTTCAAATATCTTCAAATTTAGTGACTCTCCTTTCTGCTCTCTCCAGTTTTCTGCTATGCCCATAAGACTAATTTTTCACTTCAGATGAGTTTTCTGATGTTAAATTTGATTTTATTCTCTTTTATAGTGTTTTTATTTCTTTACTTTCAGTATGACACACTTCATTTGTTCCCTCATTTTCCTTTAAGCTCTTGGTAATATTCTTCATGATTGTTCTAAAATCCCTTTAAATGCCATTTTCAGGATCTTAACCGGGGCATTTTGTGTGTATTAGTACCTTTCGTTTACATTTTTTCTATGTAAAGGAATTATATTGTTGATAATTACCGTTGGTAATTATTCATATCAAGAGGTTTAATAATAATTTTTTTCCTTAAAGAGGGTTGAAGTTTACTCTGATGATGGTTGATAATTGAGTGATTGACGTAAGTTATTAAGCAAGTTCAGAGTAGCAGTTGCTCTAGGGCAGGGCTACAGAACTTTTCTATTTATGATCCCTTTTCAGTTCATTTTTCTTACACACCCTTAGCTATATTGGTTTATAAAATGAGCATACAAGCCAAATATTTGCTGACAGTAAATTACAAAGAAGTTTATTCTAAACCATTTTTGATACACACATACTTTTAATATTAATTACGATGAAAGCAAATGTTCCCGCTAATGAGGCGGATATGCTTGTTTTTACATGAAGAGCAGAGTCTTGTCGAAATGGTTGCTATTATACAGCATGAAGCATCTTCAACTTTCAACTTTGTCAGTGCTAAAATGGCTTCTTCCCATGAATATGTCTTACAAAATGGCAGAACAGTAGTCCAGGATCAGTTCAGAAATTGTTGGAAATTCTGTCTCTATCCCAAGCCAAAATTCACTTAGTGATTTAGAAGAAAATTCAAGCCGGTAACTCATCAGGATTTTAAAAATCAGACACTAACACAATAGAGTTGGAGGACGTGCTATTCTGGTATTACATGCTGAGGAACGAGAGAAGAAGAATAGGAGGTATCTTTGTTTTCTCTAATTAAGCCATAGTGTTTCCATGAGAGCAGAAATCTGTATAGCAGAAATACCTCACTAGTAACAGAAAAGTCTGAAAGCTGAGTTGTGTGGTGTTTCAGTCAGTGTTGACTGTCATTGTGCAGATAGACAGTCCCTTTCAGTCAGTGCTGATTGTCATTGTGCAGATAGACAGTCCCTAAGTGTAGATAAACAGGCTGTGTATCTAGAACCAAGGTTACAGTGAGGTTACAGAATGCCACATGGGCAAGGTGCCTAGAAACAACTTAGACGTTTTGTGCATTTGATTCTGAATGGTTTTTGGCTGAGGCTTGTTCAGAAAATTTTCACCATCGCTCAGATTGTTGCTATTCCCACAAGGTATGAAACTTCACATGGGGTTTTAGAAGCTGAGCTCGGGTTGGAAAAGACGGTTCAGTGGATAAACTTCTTGAGTTCAGATCGCCAGCCACCATAAAAAATATTGGGTGTGGCTTTGCAAACCTATAAGCCCGGGGCTGGGAATAGGAGATTCAGATATAGGAGTTCCCTGAAGCTTGCAGACCAGCCAGCTTAGCTGAAATCCGTAGTCTAAAGGTCAGTGAGAGATTCTCAAGGGAATATGGCAGACACAGAGGAAGATATTTAACAACTTCACCTGGCTTACACACACACACACACACACACACACACACACGGGTTTGCACGCTCACATATACTACATACAACATATGCACCAGCGAGGAAGAGAGACAAAGTATGCGTGTGGGGATGGAGAGTAGGGAAAGAGATTGGGATTTAGGGTAGGAATGGCTAAGTATAGAGCCAGAAAAAAATATTTCAGATTTGACACAGCACGTGCTGTATTTGTCTTCATCCTCATTTTATTTTACAGCCCTATAAAAAGTATAAGATCCACTCTTAGCTTATGGGCTATACAAAATTCGGCCATATTCTAGCAGTCTTTCTGATGTCTCAGTTAAAGAACTAGAATACCCCATGTGTACTCCAGTCTCACCAGTCTGAAACATCCTCTTAAGCTACATGCTCCTGTTTTCATGCGATCCTGTTCTTTCTGCTGGGCCTCATGGAATCCTGCTCCTATTTAGCCAACAAAAGCCATGTGCAGAAACTACGTATCTGCCACCCTTTTCCAAGTGCTGGGTGACTCTCATTGTTTTTATAGAGCTCTACCCAATATAACTTCTTCAAAACATGAATGTCAGTGTGTGTCTCCCCATTCAGGACTCTCCCAGTCGACGTGAGCTCTAGACCTCCACATCTATAGGCAAAGATGATGCTAGATGGATTTAGGGACCCTCTCGTGTATTTCTCTCACTTATCATCCAATGTCTAAAAACAAGTGTACCAGATGTGCCTTAGCCCTGTGGCTTTTTTATGTCAAGAGGCTAAGCCTGGTACTGATCGCCATGTCATGCTCAGAGATGGGAATTCCACAGGAGTTTCTAAAGTAATCCTTCCGATTATATCTCTCACATCTTCAAACGACTCCTCAGCAGACACAGGAATTTTTTTTTAAAGCCTCATAAGTGTTGTGGTCAAGCTTTTGTGTAATCTGCCACTCTTTCGCCTTTGCTGCCTCCTCTCATCGCGAACCGTGTGCTTCGGTCCTACTGAACCGTTAGCTAAGGCTCAAGCACATCCTTCATGCGTCTATGAGTTCATTCCCGTTGTAATGTGTTAATACCCTTTGTTCATTTATCGCCTGACAGAACCTCTCTTATTCTTTACCCTCATGTCACTGCTTCTGAGCTCATGCCCTGATTGCCCCTGGGGAAAGCTGGCTACTAGACCTGTGTTTCCATACCTTACATTTTTACATCCTTATAATGCTTCTCAAGCTGCACAGGCTGCCAGTTCATACTCTTTCTGGTGACTCAGGAGACTGCATTATTTCACTCAGGTAGAAGACCACAGAATGTAATGGACCTACCTGGTCTATAGGACCACACAAACACACATACTGTCTAAAGTGAGTCCATGTTTGAACGAGTTGTTGATGTTTTGAATGAAGATCTATTGTCACATATGATGCTTCAAGAGAATCAAGGGAATATATGCTTCCTTTATCTTTTTAATTGTATGCACACACACACACACACACACACACACACACACACACACACACAAAACATCATGAAGGCCAAACAAACATTCTATAGCTGAACAGAATTTTCCAGCAAAAAAATTCAATCTATGCCCCAGAAAATGATTTGAAATGAAATTTCAATGTGATAATTTAAAAGACACAATACATTTAGAAAGTAAATGTAGCAATTTTTGCTATAAAGGATATTAAACAGTCCTGCTGTTCCTGGACTCACCCCACCCTAGCATCTCCGTGCTTGGAACTAGACCTGGGAAGAGACTTCATCCTTGCTTCAGCTTCTCAGCTCCTCTAGCTTTGACCCGCATTCCCCACTTATTTTAATGGACACTGTGTCCTAGACCCAGTAAGAGACCCTAGCAATGTCTTGGCACTTTGAGCTCTTTCTTCTGCCTCTAGATGTGTGATACTCGGTCACTTCATGTAGTTATCATGGCCTCAGATGCCAGAAGCCAACTGAAACAGATGCAGATACCCACAGCCAAACATTGGGTGGAGACGAGAGACCTTTATGGAAGAGTTAGGGTGGGAGACTGATAGCCCTGAAGAGGATAAAAACCCCACAGGAAGACCAACAGTGTCAACTAACCTGGACCTCTGGTAGACCTCAGAAACTGAGCCACTAACTAAAGAGTATATGTGGGCTGTACCGAAGTCCCCAGCACATATGTAACAGAAATCTACTTGACTTGCCTCAGTGGGAGAGAATGTGCTTAATCTTGCAGAGACTTGCAAGGGTGGAGGGATACAAAAGAAGGGATTCTGTGAGGGGGCATCTGGGAAGGGGTAGCATTTGGGATGTAAAAAACCCAACAACTGCAGACTCTAGAAACGGAATTATATTTGGATGATTAAGAGCAGCATAGCTGGAGAAGAAAAAAAAAACTAAGACAATATGCTCCCCATCAAAAAACTCAGAGTATTACTGTCCAAAGAACCCAAAAATTACACAAATAACCACTTGAAAGCATTTAGGAACAGAAATACACTAAAGTCCACACAAATCACAAGAAATAGTTCAATGAAATGTGGATGGTTCAGGTATGAAAATAATTCAATAGCAGTAGAAACACTAAAGAAAACATACTAAAATGAAGAAGGAGGTGAAAAACTTAGCAAATCTCAGAGGAAGCCTCTCAACGATCCTGAAATAGAGTGTCAAGTCTTGAAGACATTGTAGACAAATTGGGTCACTCATAAAATGATTTTTAAAAAACACACAGGCTTACAAGTTTCATGTACAAGAAATATAAGTCACCATGAGAAGGTCAAATCTACAAATTATGGACAAAGAAGGAGAATTATAGGTCAATGATATATCTAATACTTTCCATAAAAATCAAAGAAATGTCCAAAATCTAAAGTAAAAGGTGTCATCCAAGGACAAGAGGCATAGAAAACACCAAAGAGACAAGGCCTAAAAAGAAATTCCTCATGACATATTTAAAAACCTAAATCACACACTAAAGAAAAGCATATAAAACCATAGAAGAGAAGTTTCAGGTCACATATAAAGTATGTCTGTTAGACTAACAGCTGATAATTCTATGAAAAATTTCAAAGCTTCCGTATACCAAAAGCAGATATATTCACCAAGGCTAATCCAGACTATTATACCCAGCAAAACTATTTACGTTGAAAGAGAAATAAAATTTTTGCATGATATAAACAGACTAAAGGAATATCCAACTTCTAAGCCAACTTCTATAGAATATACTGGAAGAAGTACATTGGATTGAAGAGAAGGAAACTCAAAAGGCCATAAAGAAATAGTATAATACACTTCACCAAAATAATCTAAAAAATAAGTGAGAAAATCAACGAGTTGACAGGCATTAGTACCCACATTTTTTATAATAAATCTGAATGTTAACTATCTTGATGTTTTAGATGAAAGACTGATTATTATTATATTGAATTAGATAACAAGATTTATCTTATTCTACCTCAAAAAAACACAGACCATCCTCAAAGACATATGACATCTCAGGGGCTAGCAAATGGAACAGAGACAATTGAAAAGGAACAAATGAAAAGCAATGGAAAAGAGACAAAGAGGAACAGATATTCTAGTATTTGATAAGATGGACTCTAAGCCAAGGCTAGTAAAAGGAGGTATAGAAAGTGGATTCATATTTATTATGAGAGCATTCATCAAGACGATATTACATTTTAAATATATACACATGGAACAGAGGTGTAATCAATTTCATAAAGCCATGAATTAACCTCAGAAGATTAATAGTGGATTATTTCATTAGCCTACCCTCACTATTATACAAGTGATCCAGACAGAAAGTAAACAGAGAAATATTGGAGTTAAATGATAATATAAATCAAATGAGCCTATTAGACATCTATAGACCATTATACTCAAATGCTAAGTAATAAATATTCTTTTCAGCAGCCTATGAGATTTTCTTTAAAACAGACAACATATTAGGACACAAAGCAAATATGAAAAAAAAAAACAGAAACACCTGAAATAACATCTATCTTAGTTACTTTTCTATTGCCGTGGTAAGATACCATTACCAAGGCAACTTATTTAAAAACAAAACAAAACAAAAACACTTGTTTAGGGCTTAAAGTTTCAGAGGTCCATGACAACAGGTGGCCATGGTAGGGCACATGGCAACAGGCAGAAGGTAGCAGGCATTGTATTGGAGCAGTAGCTGAAACACAACCATGAAATAGAGAGACTGGGAATGGAATGGGCTTTTGAAACTTCTAGGACCACCTCCAGTGACACACATAACCCTACACGGCCATACCCACTAATCCTTCCTATGCAATTCCAGCAACATATGTGCTTATGGAAGCTGGTCTCATCCAAATGGCCACACCATTCTGTATTATGTTTGGCTACAATGGTATAAAGCATACAAATTAATGGAGATGAATGAAACAATATACTACTGAATGGTGAGAAAGTCACTGAAGAAATTGAGAAGGAAATTTAAGAATTACTAGAATTTAATGAAAATTAAAACTAAACATAACAAAGTCAGTCTTACAGGGAAATTTACATTGCTAATTTATAACAAAAAAAAAAAAGAAAAAACAGAGAGAGCTCAAGTAAGATCTTTCTGATGCATCCTAAGGTCTCAGAACATCAAGAATAAACAGATTTCCCAAACCAGAAATGAGGAGGAATAATTAATATCATCATAGACATGATTAAAATAGAAATAGAAAAATAAAAAATGAATGAAACACACATTAGGTTTTTGAAAGAAAAGAACATGGTTGACAAACCCTTTGCTAAGTTAATCAAAAGAGAAAAAAATAAAAATATTAGAGAGGAAAAGTGAAACATTAATTATAATAGATAACAGTGAAATCCAGAAAATCATGAGAACATATCCTCTAACTTTATTTTCCACAAAATTAGAAAGTCTAAAAGAAATGGGTGAATTCTAAATGCACATGATCTCCCTAAATTACACCAGGATGAAATAAATAACTTATAAAGCTCTGTAACCAGCAATGAGATTGAAGTTGTAATGAAGCTTAAGAAGAAGGAAGATCAAAATGTACATGCTTCGGTCCTTCTTAAAAGGGGGAACAAAATACTCAAGGGAGGAAATACAGAGACAAAGGCCATCCAGAGACTGCCCCACCTGGGGATCCATCCCATATACAGACACTAAATCCAGACACTATTGTGGATGCCAAAAAGTGCATGCTGACAGAAGCCTGATATATCTGTCTCCTCAGAGGCTCTGCCACAGCCTAACAAGTCCAGAGGCAGATGCTTGCAGCCAACCACTGGACTAAGAACAGAGTCCCCAATGGAGAAGTTAGAAAAACTTCTGAAGGAGCTGAAGGGGTTTGCAACCCCATAGGAAGAACAACAATATCAACTAACCAGGCCATCCAGAGCTCCCAGGGAGTAATCCACCAACTAAAGAGTGAGTACATATGGAGGCACCCGTGGCTCCAGCTACATATGTAGCAGAGGATGGCCTTGCCGGGCATCAGTGGGAAGAGAGGCCCTTGGTCCTGTGAAGGCTGGATGCTCCAGTGTAGGGGAATGTCAGGACGGGGAGGCAGGAGGGAATAGGTGAGTCGGGGAGCACCCTCATAGAAGCAGGTGGAGGGAGTTGGGATAGGGTTTTCCAGAGGGGAAACTGGGAAAGGGAGTAACATCTGAAATGGAAATAAATAAAACCTCCAAAATAAAAGTTGTCCAACTAAAACAAGTCCTGGACCAGAAGGATTCATTGCCGAATTCAGTGAGACGTTCGAAGATGAACTAACATTAATATTACTCAAATTATCCCATGAAATAAAATTGTGAGGAAGAGCTCCAGACTCTCTTCATGATCCAGTAGTGGCCTGATACCCAAATCAGGGAAAGAAACAAACCAACTAAAGGAAAATTACTGCTGCATATCCTTAATGTACACATAAAAGTTCTCAATAGAGGATTTACAAAATGAACTCAAGATCATGTCACAAAGGTAATTCTTTAATGACCAAGCCAGCTTCATTCCAGAGGTGGTTCAACATTCATAAATCAATAAATTCATCTTATAATTCATCACATAAATGTACCCCCAAATTACATGATTGTCTCAATAAACACAGAAAACTTTTTGACAAAATCTCTTCCTGTGTTATTTTCAGCATCTATTGACAGCCAAAAGTTCAGTGGGAAGGGTGAGGACCCTGTGTGCCCTTCCCCCATCCCTGACTGTTGTTGACTGTGCTCTTTTTGTCCAGGTCTGAATCATAGATGTTCTGAATTCACAACTGTAAGGGCTGAGTCGCACCAAGAGGATGACATTTTGTAGCCTTTCTCCATGTCTTCCAACTTCATTATCTTCAGTTCCACATCCATTGCTGAGGCCAGAAGCCCAAACTGATAGTCATATAGACTGTCCTGGTTAAATCCTCATATATCACAGCAGCAGCAGCAGCAGCAGCAGCAGCAGCAGCAGCAGCAGCAGCAGCAGCAGCAGCAGCAACAACAACAACAACAACAACAACAGACAAATCATTATGTGTCACTAAAGAAATAGGAATGAGAGAGAGACAGAGACACAGAAAGACACACGTGGAGACATGGAGACACAGCTCATTTTGTAGGGAAGCAAGGAGTCTCTAAATGTAGGAGAGAAGAGTAATCAGTTTGCATTATATGTGTGTGAAACTGTCAGAGAATGAATTTCATTAATAAAAAGCAAAATGAACAAACCAAAGCCAACCTTTAAAAACAGAACAGAACAAAAACAACAAACACCAAATCTAAACAACTCTAATAAAACCAAAAGCAAATACTTATCATTTCTTTCTTTTTTATTAGACATTTTCCTTATTTACATTTCAAATGATATCCCTTTTCCTTGTTTCCCCTCCAGAAACCCCCTATGCTATCCCCCCTTCCCCTGTTTCTAAGAGGGTGCTCCCCAACCCACCTACTCCCTCCTGCTTCCTTGCCCTGGCATTCTCCTGCACTGGGGCATCCAACCTTCACACACCAAGGGCCTCTCCTCCCATTGGTGTCCGGCTGCTACATATGCAGCTGGAGCCATGGGTCACTCCATGTGTACTCTTTGATTGGTGGATTTGTCCCTGGGAGCTCTTGAGTGTCTGGTTAGTTGATATTGTTGTTCTTCCTACGGGGTTGCAAACCCCTTCAGCTCCTTCAGTCCTTTTTCTAACTCCTCCACTGGGGACTCTGTTCTTAGTCCAGTGGTTGGCTGCAAGCATCCGCCTCTGGATTTGTCAGGCTCTGGCAGAGCCTCTGAGGGGACAGCTATATCAGGCTCCTGTCAGCATGCACTTCTTGGCATCCACAATACTGTCTGTGTTTAGTGACTGTATATGGGATGGATCCCCAGGTGGGGCCGTCTCTGGATGGCCTTTCCTTCGGTCTCTGCTCTACCCTTTGTCTCCATACTTCCTCCCTTGAGTATTTTGTTCCCCTTCTAAGAAGGACTGAAGCATCTACACTTTGGTCTTCCTTCTTGAGCTTCATGTCTGTAAATTGTATCTTGAGTATTCCGAACTTAAGTCTGTGCTGGTTAGGGGTTTTCATTTGTCTTCATTAGATACAACATGTAACTCTCCAAAACTAACTTTAGTTTATGTGTTCAAATAAGTTTGAAACTTGAAGGGGCCCGAGCAGACATTTTGATTCTGCCATGGTCACGTTCTTTTGTTCTCCACAATGTCCTAGAAAAATGACAACAGGCTTGGATTGTACATCTCACAGAGAAGAGCTCTGTACCATCAAGTGATTCAGTTCATTACCAAGCTCCTCACTATCTGAGCGCCTTCATTATATTAAACAAATCTAATCTCCCCGTTAAGTATTCCTATTGACCCCTCAGAATTCTATGGCGGTATCTAATTCCCCGCTTCCTGATGATGCTAGCGATTTTAATAAAGTCACCCCAAATATCTTCTGATCCAAAGTCTTACGAATTCCTTGCAAAAAGCAAAGAGTTCTCCTGTTCTTTACTTTTGTTGTAGTTTCCAGATGTGGCATCTACCCCAAACTGACTCTGGGTATTACAGTATAAGTGGAATTCTCTGGGAATTTATGGACAATGCAAGGTACAGATACCAAAGAAGTAGATACACAGTTATGGACACTGAATGTGTCATAAGGTTGAGTCCATCGCTCAGCTGCTGTCCCCCTGAACATCCTTAAGTGCACTGCTCACTTGCTTTCATTATTCGCCTGAGGTTTTCTTTAATCATGTTCGCTTACTCTATTCGTTCACAGCTGGTTTGCTGACTTAAGTGTAGGCATGCGTATTTCTTTCATCTCATTTTTTTTTTGGTATTATGTATGATCCAGTCTTCTAGTCTACTTAATGATTCTGCTCAATTTTAACTTATTTGTCCATTCGTTCAATCACCCAGCAAATACATTTCAAATATGCCTTCTGCAAGCATCAAGTTTTGGACCTATAAAGGAAAAGCTTCTTGGGGAGTAATTCTGCTTATTTATCACATTCATTGCACTTCAAACTTTCTATCACCCATGATTGTACTATTATTGTGATAATATGACAGGTATTATGACACGGTTTCTATGCCATGTAAGATGTTGATGATGTTGATTTGTGTCTCTACAGCTAACTCACTCATCTATTAGATATTATAATAAAAATACACTTAGGAAATAAATTGATAAAGTAATTCTCATTTTGTTTTTGTTAATAGTAAACCACCTATTTTTTACTCAGGAAAACCATTCTTTAACTTATTAGCATCTTTTAAAAAATAACAAGCATTATAACAGATGTGATGAATGAATGGAAATTTGGGGAGATGTTTCTTTTTAAAAAATTTTTAATTACTTAATTTTTTTACTTTACATCCTGACTGCAATCCCACCCACTTTTTCCCCCAGTCCTCACCCAATCCCATTCATTACTCCTTCTTTTCTCTTCTAAACAACGGAAGACTCCCGTGGATGTCAACCAGATCTGGCATGTCAAGTCTAAGGAAGACTTGGAGTACTTATCTTCTATTAAGGCTAGATGAGCCATCCCAGTAAGGGGAAAGGGTCTCAAAGGTCCCAAACAGAGTCAGAGACAGTTCCTGCTCCCGCTGTTAGGAGTCTCACAACACAACTTACATATGTGCAAAGGGCCTAGGTCAATTCCATGCATGCTCTCTGGTTGTCAGTTCAGTCTCTATAAGCACCTATGGACCCAGGTTAGTTTATTCTGTTATTTTTCTTCTGGTGTTCTTGACCCTTCTGGCTCCTACAGTCCTTCCTCCCTTTCTTCTAATAGATTCCCCAAGCTCCACCAAATGTTTGGCTGTGGGTCTCTGCTATCTGTTTCCATTGGTTTCTGATAGAATTCTCTCTCATGACAGTTATGGTAAGCTCTTGTCTGCAATTATAGCAGAATATCATTAAAAGTGTCAGCAGTGGGCTCCCTTTCATGACATGGGTCTCAAGCTAGACCAGTAATTGGTTGCCTCCTCCCTCAATTTCTGCTCTATCTTTACATCTGCATATCTTGAATGCAGGATAAATTGTAGGGCAAATGTTTTGTGGGTGGGTTAGTGACCCAAATTTGTCACTGTGAGTCTTGACTGGTTACAGGAGATGGCCAGTACAGGCTCTATATCCCCATTGCTAGGAGTCTTAGCTAGGGTCACCTTTGTAGATTACTAGGAGGTTCCATTGCCATAGGTTTCTAGCTCATCCAAGAGATTCTCCTACAGCATGATTCCAGTTATTTCTCCCAGTATACCTCCTCTCCATCCTTCCTAATCAGATCATACCTGTTTCCATATCCACTCCACTCCCATCCAATCTCCTACCCACTATCCACTCATGATGTGTATTCTATTTCCTCTTCTCAGTAAATTCACGTATCCCCAACTTGAGCCTTCCTTCTTACTTAGCTTCTTTGGGTCTCTGGATGGTTGCATGGTTACCCTTTATTTTGGGTCTGGGATACCTCATCCAGGATAATCTTCTCTAGTTCCTTCCACTTGCCTGCAAATTTCATGATATCATTGTTTTTAATATGTATATATGTAACACAATTTTTAACTATTCTTCAGCTGAGGGACTTGTAGGTTTTTTGTTTTGTTTTTTTTTTTTTTAGTTTCTGGCTATTATGAATAAAGCTGCTATGAATATAGTTGAACAAGTGTATTTGTAGTATGGTGGGACATCTTTTGGGCATATGCCCAGGAGTGGTATATCTGGACCTTGAGGTAGATCTATTCCCAATTTTCTGAGAAACTGCCAAATGGATTTCCAAAGTGACTGTACAGGGTTTGTGCTCCCGTCAGCAATGGAGGAGTGTTCCCCTCTCTTCATATCCTTCCCAGCATGAGTTTTCACTTGGTGGATGTAAGATAAACTCCCAGAGTCATTTTGATTTGCATTTTCCTTTTGGATAAGGACGTTGAACATTTCTTTAAGTGCTTCTTGGCCATTAGAAATTCCTCCGTTGAGAATCCTCTATTTAGATCTGTACTCCACTTTTTAATTGGGTTATTTTGTTTGTTCATGTCTAATTTCTTGAGTTCTTTATGTAAAGTAACCATGCAACCATCTTCAGACTCAAAGAAGCTAAGTAAGAAGGAAGGTTCAAGTTGGGGATATGTGAATCTTACTGAGAAGAGGAAATAGAAAAACACATTTCATATATATGTTTCATATATATATTTCATATATAACATATACATATACACATACAGATACACATAAATCATATACATATGCATCAGATACATATATCATATACATATACATCATATACATATACATAGATGTACGTATATACATGCACATACATATATATCATATACACATACATATGCATCAGATACACATACACATATACATACATGTACACATATACATACACATATACATCATATGCACATACGCATACACATATACATATATATGGATGTGGGGTTGGTGAAGATCTTTTCCCATTCTGTAGGCTGCAGTTTTGTCCCTTTGACAGTGTCCTTTGCCTTACAGAGATTTTCAGTTTCACAAGGCCCCATTTATTAATTGTTGATCTTAGTGTCTGAGCGATTGATGTTTTCTGCAGGAAGTTGTCTCCTGTGCCAACGCATCAAGGCTATCTCCCACTTTCTCTTCTCTCAGGCTTAGTGTTTCTGGTTTTATGTTGAGGTCTTTGATCCACTTGGACTTAAGTTTTGTGCAGGGCAATAGGTATGATCTTTTTGCATTCTTTTACATGTAGAGATCCAGTTAGACCAGCACCATTTGTTGAGGATGCTTTCATTTTTCCATTGTATAATTTTGGCTTCTTTGTAAAAAATCAAGTATCTATAGGTTGTGGAATCACTTCCGGGTCTTTGATTCAATTCCATTGATCTACTTGTCTGTCTTTGTGCCACTACCATTCAGTTTTTATTACTGTTGCTCTGTAGAACAGCGTGAAATCAGAGATGGCGATACCTCGGGAAGTTCTATTATCGTACAGGATAGTTTCAGATATCTTGTTTTTTTTTAAATATAAAGTTGAATCTTATTTTTAGGTCTATGAAGATTTGTGTTGGAATTTTGATAGGAATTTCATTGAGTCTGTAGATTGCTTTTGGTAAGATGGCCATTTTTACTATGTCAATCCTTCTGATTCATGAGCATGGGAGATATTTCAACCTTCTGATTGTTTATTTTCCTCAATCTTTTTTTCAAAGACTCAAAGTTCTTGTAATACAGATCTTGGTGAAAAAATCAGAAGGGTTACTGATTTTTGTTCTTGTTATTGTTGTTAATTTTGTATCCAGCCACTTTGCTGAAGGTATTTATCATCTTTAGCTCCCCGGTAGAATTTTGGGGGTTAGTCATTTATACTCTATCACCTACGAATAGGGTTCTTTTGCCTTCTCTCTTTCCAATTTGTATTTTTGTGATTTCCTTTAGTTGTCTTATTACTCTAGCTAAAACATCAAGTACTACATTGAATAGATACAGAGAGCATGGACAACCTTTTCTAGTCCCTGACATTAGTGGAATTGCCTTAAGTTTCTCTCCATTTAATTTGATGTTTGCTATTGGCTTGGTGTATTTTGCCATTATTATGTTTATGTATGTTCCTTGTATCCCTGATGTTTCCAGGGCTTTTATCAAGAAGGGGTGCTGGATTTTGTGAAAAGTTTTTCAGCATCTAATGAGATGATCCTGTGGGTTTTTTCTGTCAGTCAGTTTAATATGATGGATTACACTGATAGATTTTTGTATGTTATACCATCCCTACATCTCTGGGATAAATCCTACTTGATCATGGTAGATGATCTTTTTGGTATGTTTTTGGATTCTGTTTGTGAATATCTTATTAAGTACTTTTGCATCACTGTTCATGAGGGAAATTGTCTGAAACTTTCTTTGTTGAGTCTGTGTAGTTTAAGTATCAGGGTGACTGTATCCTCATAACATGAACTTGGCAATGTTCCCTCTGTTTTTACTTTGTGGAATAATTCGAGGAGTATTGGTATAAGCTCTTTGAAAGTCTGGTAGAATTATGAACTAAGACCATCTGACCCTGGGCTTATTTATTTATTTTGGTTGGGAGATTTTAATGCCTGATTCTGTTTCCTTGGAGGTTATCAATATACTTAAATTTTTTGTTTGAACTTGATTTAACTTTGGTAAGTGGTATCAAGAAAATTGTCAATTTCTTTTAGATTTTCCAATTTTGTGGAGTACAAATTTTTGAAGTAAGAGCTCATGATTTATTGGAGTTACTTGTTTTCTGTTGTTATATCTCTCTTTTCATTTATGATTTTGATAATTTGGATATTCTTTCTTTTAGTTAGTTTGAATATAGGTTTGTTTATCTTGTTGATTTTCTCAAGAACTTCAGGTCCCTGGGTGCTGGCTTGACCCCTGAGACAGCAGGAAGAGTTGTGGACCAGAAAATGGAGTCCAGGGAATGGGGTGCAGGTGAAGTTGTGAGCTGAAATATAGAGTCCAAGGAATGAGGTGCAGTATATAGCTCTTGAGTGTCTTTAAGAGGATTTGGTGGGCATAGGGTAGGATCTTACCTGGGATACTTGGTGCTAGTGTGGCCTCTGGGAAAACAAGCAGAATTGTGGACTAGAAAGTGGAATCCAGGGTATATGGTCCAGAGCCAATTTCTTTAAGACCAACTGAAGGGGCTCTGGTCAGCATGTGTCATGGTTTGAATATTCTTGGCCCAGGGAGTGGCACTATTTGGAGGTGTGGCTCTGTTGGAGTAGGTGTGTCACTATGGGAGTGGGCTTTAAAACCCTCATCCTAGCTGCCTAGAAGTCAGTATTCCACTAGCAGCCTTCAGATGAAGATGTAGAACTCTCAGCTTCTCTTACACCATTTTCCTACCTTGATGATATTGGACTGAGTCTCTGAACCTGTAAGCCAGCCCCAATTAATGTTTTCCTTCATAAGGCTTGCCTTTGTCATGGTGTCTCTTCACAGCAGTAAAAACCTGACTAAGACAGCATGGCACTGGCAGGCCTTGCCCTACTACCCCATTCCCTCTAGCTTGGTAAAAATTGTTAGTTTACATCCCTAAAGCCAGCCATCAAAGACTATTCCCTTGTTAGGCCACATTCTCCTCCTGAGGCTGACTACCACAGTCCAGCTATCAAAGTGCTGAAGCCCAGCAATTAAAAGCCCCCTTTAGATCACTGAGTTAGCACACCCAATCTAAACACACCCTAGCCTATTCTAACACAGTCATCCCCCTTTTTGTCTCCTTAAAAATTATACCTACAAGATCCTTTGCTGTTGTTTTTCTATCTGAGTCAAAAAATAACCAGTTTAATTTTTTCCTTGCCTAATAAATGATCTCCCTGTGAAAATAGGTGTTTGGCTGTGGTTTGTGTCAAATCCAGGGTCTGAAGAAGAACCCCCACTGTGTGTGGGTCCCCTGACACCAAGAACTAATAAGATTATCTTGTGAGCTTCAAGTAGAATCATAGTACAATGAAAAGAAAAAAATGAGATTCAAAGATTGAAAAGAAACTAAAAGGTCATTATTTTAAACAATGGAATTATTCATGTAGAAAATCTAATATGTGATTATAACCATTGCAATGAGAAACAGAGAACATTGAGGAAGCTGGCTATAAAACATTCGTACAAAAAATTTTAAGATTATGTGTATATCACTAACAATTAGAAACTGTGACATAAGACATATTATTATTGTGGTGTGACTTTTTCTGGAGGAATGACAGCAAATTTCCATTCACCTCTGGTAGGACACTGATGACTGTCCAAAGAAACAATTCTACACATCTAGCTAGGTGAACCAGTGGGTTTATTTGGGTTATTAACCAAGTGTGTGTAAAGGGTTATATTAAGTAGCATGTATGAGTCGAAGATATTTTATTACCCAAAAATCTACCCCAACAGTGGTGATGACTCATTAAATCTAAATTGTTGAAGTTTTCTGGAGAACTTGCAAGCAACTCTGCTGTCCTTTCTCTAGCAACTATTACTACTTACTGGTGAATCTTGTAAACTTCAGAAACTTCCTGAGAATTGTTGTTATTTACTGCCTTAGAGTAAGTTTCATTTGCTTCCCAAATTTTCATGATCCTCTCTCCAGGATGGAATGTTTCAACTTGGAAGAAATTTCTATATAACCATTATTTGTAATAATATCAAGAGTATAAAGTATCTTACGGATACTATAGATATTCTTTTATAGAAAAATATGAATTACTAAGAACCATAAAAGAAAATATAGGAGAGAAGATTATTGTGTTCATGGATGATAAAATATAGCATATAAGAAAGTGTCAGTTCTGGGAAAAACATTACAGGGTAACCAGTTATGTCACTCAAGAACTGTGTCATGTCCTAAAGAATCAGAGGTGGGGACCTCATAGACTAAGAATTCATTGTGGAGAAATGGCTTGATGCTGATGGAGGTAAACGGTCTATACACTAAAATTCTACAGAAGAAAAATGAGTAAGTGCAAAGTGATTTCAATTATGCAGACTTAAAATGTAAAGGAGTGACATATAAAAGCTGTCCTGTTGCTCCCATATATTTAGTCAGGTTCCTGTTAGGAAGCAGAGGACATATTCAAATGGAGGTGACAAGGAGAGTTTGAATAATGGTATATAGGGATGTGAGCAGGTTAAAGGGAGACCAAAATTGGTGAAGACACTGGGAACAAATGGTAGTAACTGGTGCAGCCTCTAGGAAAAAGATGGGATAGGGGAACAGCCATTAATGGAGACGTTTAAGACAACTCTTCTGCTGGCAATGCCAAGAGGCTGCAGTTGTGATTTCTAGTTGAGTAACACAAGTGTTAAACAATGGCTCACTGGGGAGGGATCTGGGCAATCAATATTGCAATTCTTAGCCCCCTCCCAAATTGCTATAGTTACTCACTGGGGCCTGCCATTGGTTAGTTCCCATTGGACTTCTGAAAAGCAGTGATCCTGCAAAGGCCAGCAGCACATTGTGTAAAGCAGGTGGAGAAGGGCTATGAGCAGAATTCAAGGGGCAAGGAAAGCATATCTGGATTACAAGGGCAGCTCTCCACACAGTTTCTACAAGAATAAGGCTTTCTTGCAGATTCCATTCAGAGGTGAGGATCGGTGTTGAGAACTAGAGGTGATAGAATCAGAGGAGAGCTCTCCGGGAAAGAGTCTTTTACTGAGATGGGTTGAGGAAAAAAAAAACTTATCTGAGAATAAGTTCCTTGGTGAATAAATGTGTATGCCTACGTATCGGTAGTATTGAGGTCCTCTTTAGCTACAGGGACTCCATCTTGTGTATAGTTTCCATTTTGTAAAAAAGCTAAATTCGAAGAAGCAATGGAATTCCTTACAAGAGCTTCTGGTCCCAGCTTGCCCTATGAACTTAAATCCCAGTGTCCCTACCCATGCCCTGTCCATTAGCACCCACTTAGAACTGAAACTCCATGGCTTCTCTGACTGGATGTCCTAGATCTGGGCTAGGTTATAAGGAAAGCCAACTGAGGTAGCTGACAAGCAGCAGCTCACTCAGGATGCGTGGTGTTGAGGACCCAGGACACACGTACCAGATAGGCTGCCCCTACTCTTGACCTTACCCTCCTACTTTGTGACTTTTTGCTTTAAAAAGTTGCTCTATCTTGCCCCTGGTTTACATGATTTGGATCCTGAACTCAGCCACCCCCTGATATATCAGCTTTTTGAATAAAGAACCTTTTGTTGGCTCAAACTCGGTTTTTCATGGTTCATTATTCTCAAATTCTCGAACCCTAACACTAGAGTAGCTATATGTTCTAATCACATCCTGCTACCTATATGTATAACCAGGTAACCTTAGTTACCAAGTGTCACTGAATTAGACCCACGCTTTACCCTCATTCCATTCTTCCTACTGTGGATTAACTATTGGGTGAGAAGGACCTCTGCACTGGTGTCTTCATCTGTAGCCCAGGAACATCATCATCAAACAAACATTGAGTGCCTTCTGTGTGCAAGACAGAGTGGGCACAATAGAAAGACAGCTGCCTAGGGCGTCTTTACTCTCTAGAGCCGCCATCTTGCCAATGGGGTAGGGGAAACACAAGAAGAAATCAAGGCTGAATTTCTTATCTTCTTTTCAAACCCTCTGTTTATGGACATTTGATTTCGTCTGCCCCCACTTCATTGTTCTTTTGTTACTTGAGTTTTCTTGACTGACTTTCTCTTGGGGGCTATCATTCTAGGATTATGGGCACTGGAAGCAAAGGTTTAAATAACATGTGGGTGTTTATTTAGAGACCTGCTTCTTAGCTATAGCATACTTTTGCGGGAGGGAGAGAGAGGGGGGGATTCAGCATGTGGACTCATTGCCTTGTTATTTAGTTTATGCTTGTTACTCCACACTGAGTGGCTTCATGCTGAGAAGTGCCATTATCAGAACAGAGAACCGAGCATATTTATAAAGTGTGATCAGTGTAACCCTTGGCACATTCTCTTGAGGACATATACCTTATGGCATTTAACCCTTGCAGACCTAGACTCAAGACAGTGCTTTTAGTCAGAGGCCAACTTTCTCTACCTTTAAACCTATAGAATCTACCTATGGAGAAAGAGAGAAAATGAGCTGACCCCATGGGGAGAGGACTTTTCTTTTTTGCAGTATGCTCAATCTTTCTTGAAGGCACCTATACATCAATATCCCCAAGGGCTATAAATGTGCCTTGTACTGTGTCAATTCTCTTGTCTCAGAACCTGCTTGCTATAGCAAACTACCTTAGCCACTACCATCCTCCACACCCCTCCATTCTCTGGTTTTTCCAGTTATGGTCACTAGTTTACCTACTCAGAACTCCAATCAATCAATCATCAACCTCCCATCAGATATAGGTTTATCTCAGATCAAGAAAGAGGACCAAGCTACAGAGGACCCACAGGACATAGCAAGTCTAGTCAGACATAGTTGTTTTGTCTGTTTTTACCATAAATATAGTGGCTACTGTAGACGGCTATGGGGCTCCATGTAGGGCCTTGGGTTCTAGTCTATCCTAACTGCTATCCTATTGGACAGCCTCCCTTAAAAGTAGTTTAAGGGGAGTTTGGAATATGAAAATTAGCATTTAAAATAAAACATAGAAGGAAAATATCTGAGCGAGTCTAAGTAGACAGACACTGTCTAGTCAAAGGGAGTCTGTATGATGGATATTCTGAACAGACATGGAAATTTACCAAAAAGAAAAGAGAAGGTGGATCAGATTGGTGCAGCCCACAATTTGTACACGTCTATGCTCACGTGCCACACCCATCCATCCTAGGGGACAAGCATAAGATGCTAGATATTCATGCTTCCAGAATATGAAAGTAGGTTCCCGATGACCATAGACATCTGCCGGAAACTGTAAGGCTTTTGGGTGAGTGGCTCTGAAATACACCCAGCACAGCCACTCCAAAGCTCCTGTACCTGTGTGAGCAGCCCCTACACTCTTTCAAGAGCCCCTTATTCTTGCCTGTATTGGGGAGCCATGGTGGCTCAGCACAGTCTGTATGAGGCAAATGTGAAATTCTGCTTTCAAGTATGGTTTGCATGGATGCCACTTGGACCATGGCTCCCATAGGCTCATGCAAGCATTTGCATCCGTTTTTCCACTTGGTTTGTTCCTTCAGGCCCAAAGCTGGAGTCTGGGGATTTCTATTTGGGCTCTACCTATAATGGGTTGTGTGACCTTGAAGCAGTTTTTTAACCTTGGGGTCTTGTTTCTTCAGCTGTAAAATGAGGGGCAGCAGCGGGTAGTCCCAACAGGCCTTCTAGCTCTGCTGTTCTGAATTTAACATTTTATGTTTCTTTTCTATATCTTAACACCCTTGGCTTGCCAACAAGAAGAGTATGAACCTTGGTTAAAAAAAATGTCGCTGTCTATAGAATAGCTCAACCTGGACACAGGAGAGTTAACGTTGGTCCAGTTCATGCTATTACTTGCACCTTGCTTCATTCTGGAGCTGAAATCCTCTCTTGTCAAACATCTGGAAGAAGTATACACATAATCAGACATCCACATGTGGAGTTGGCCCCGGGGAAGCCGTAGCCCTGAGCAGCTTTTACAGAATCAAGAATCAGGGCAAGGTCTGTTCTGAAGCCTCACTGCCAGCCCTACTTGATCATAGATGCTTAATCTTTAAGTCCAGGTTTGCTGGGTCATTTTGAGGGGCAAAGCAGATGCAAAATGGCCGTATTAGGAACAGCAATACGCTCAGGGTGACTTTGGATTATTCTCATCTCTGGTTCTCTGCTTTTCTAGCAGGGCTTTTGTGTGTGTGTGTGTGTGTGTGTGTGTGTGTGTGTGCGCGCGTGCGCGTGCAATGATACACAGCCAAGAGTTCAGTCCCTACAAGTATCCTGTGAGCACATCCTGGCATATTAGCCATGCTGATGTAGCGGTCTGTTTGCTACTGGGACTGTTCTTTTGTGCTGATCTTTCAGTATTGTTCTTCTTCAATTGTCTTTGTTTTTTTCTAACCTTTTTTTCTAGATTTACAGGCTAGTAGACATTGTTTTTAGTTTCTTGTATTGGCCAGATGCAGAGTGGGTTCTTGATGTAGAAATCAAGGAACTCAAATCACACAACTGGATTTTATTTGAGTCATTGAAAAGTGTCCTTGACAAAATAGACCTGTCTCTTGAGCCATCTTTTGTCATCCTGAAGTTCCTGTTCAATTGTGCCTTTGTTTTCTTCTCAGCAGGGAAAAGGGGAAGAGGGGGATGAGTCAAGAACTCTTCCTTTGCAGGCCAATGGTCCTGAAGTATCTGGTAGAGAAGACAGTGTAAGGTCTAAATCCTTGGATGCAAAGGAGGGGGACTGGATGCTTCCTGAATCCCCTTCTGCCCCAGCAAGCAGGTATGCACCACCCTTGTCTCCCAGCTACAACCTGCCAAGTGACTATTGACACATTGTGTGGTAATAAAGGTGGTGGGCGAGTAGCTGCTGATTCTAATGACAGCGTGGGTAGTAGAGGCGGGCCAGTCCCAGCAGAGTGACAGCTGTGGTACCCAACACTGTCAGTGCAGACACTGAAGGCCTCTGTTCCCCAAGTCTGCACACATTTGTGCACCCTGTCACTGCCTGGGGTGACAAGCCCAAACACAGGGGCCTCGCTTTCTTATGCTAATGCTTCAAAATGACAGCTTTCTCAGCCCACCAGGTGTGACAGCCACCACAGGCAGCTCCACCCCCCACTTCTGAACTTCCCACCCATGCCCTGGGCCCCACTCAGGATTGAGCCAGCAGGAGGACAGACTTCTCTTCTTCCAGCCAGGAACATCTGAGACCTATGGGAGCTAGCTCTGGTGGTGTGTATATTAAGTAAGACCTACACAGGATACCACTGGCTCTTGTACTTTTGTCTGACTCCATTTTCTTCCATTCTAGCCCTTGCCTTCTGACCATAGCCATCCAAGCACATTGCAATTGTTCACATCTCTGCCTGTGATGACTGTCATGGCTACTAGTCCAGGAGTGAAAGCAATAAAGAATCACCAACCTTGGAATTGGGGATTTAGCTCAGTGGTAGAGCACTTGCCTAGCAAGCGCAGGGCCCTGGGTTCGGTCCTCAGCTCCAGAAAAAAAAAATTACCAACCTGGGCTACCTTTCCTTTCCTTTTTGTTAAACTTCTATAACATCCTTCATACAGACTCCCAATCTATCCCAAGTAAGGCTAAGACCATACAGTGTCCACTTAGACTTGCTCGGATATTTTTCTTCTGTTTTATTTTTAAATGCTAATTCTCACATTCCAAGATCTTATATGTAGAGATAAGTATTATTCTCTGTAAATAAGTATGGGTCTGTCCTTGGACCATCAGTCTCACGCAAGAAACCATGTTCCAAAGGCACATAATAATCTCACAGAAGATGCCCAAAGGATTCTGTTGCCTCTGTTGAAGAGCTGGTGAAAGGCTCAGCCAATGACTGCTCTAATGCAGTCCTCTGGATTTTGTTTCCCCTCAGCGTGATCTGGCTGATTCTGTAGCCAGCTCTGGTTACTGGTAGTTAAATGTTTAACGCGTGTATCCCCAGGGTTGTTCCAGCCTGCAGGCTAGAGGTAAAAATCATTTTAGAAGTCTTGTTTTCTTTTTTGAAAACTTGTAAGGATTTCTCTTCCCCTTTAAAGTTTGGGAATTTCAGAAGATACCCTGGGTCCATATCTTTTTTCTTTAGATAACTCCAAGGCTGGGCGAACCCCTCCTTCCGGTCTGGAGGCTGGAGGAGTATCTATAGGGTCCCTGCATAGTGATTTTATATTTTGGGTCTTGCTTTTTTCCCATCCATGGTCTTTTCTCCTTTTAGTGTTGTTCTGGCCAGCAAGTCCCCTGGATTGATCCTATGTCTCTTAGGCATTATTTTTTGGTCTCCTTTTCCAAATTTACATCCTACGTATTATGTGTTTGTGTTAGGGGTGAATTTTAAGCTGTTTAAGTGGCTACCAACTCAGATCTCAGGAGTGGTTCTTCACCTTTTCCAATGTCCTATTAAAATTTTAAGTTCTTGGGGGTTGGGGATTTAGCTCAGTGGTAGAGCGCTTGCCTAGCAAGCACAAGGCCCTGGGTTCGGTCCTCAGCTCCAAAAAAAAAAAAAAAAGTTCTAAACTAAGCCCCTCTTCCCTTCCCACCAATGAGTTTTCTTTACTCATTGTGTCTTTTTGAGATGAGACAGTACTTTTCTACTAGGGGGATTTTCCTTTGTTTTTGTTTGGTTTTGGGTCTGCTTATTCTAATTCTTCTGCCTCAAAAGGATCCACTTCCAATTCTTTAGACCGACGTCCTCTTTCAAGTTCCTGAGTGTGTAAGCACCATGCATGTTTTTGTTTCCTTATATGTATAAATTCATACACTCATATCAGTGGGATAAGCAGGCTCTTGCTCTGGGGGTGGGGCATAAAGATTGGTGTTCCCTTCTGACCCAGTCTTGTCCCCTTTCCCCAACCCACTCTTTTCCAGATAGACTCTCCTAAAACTTAGATATCCTTGGGTCTCTCTTAATTCCATATACTCACCAGTTGTGTCAAGTATTTACACACTTACATATTAGGAAATGTCCACAGGCCAAGCAGCCAGCATCCTAGAATGCCCAGTGAAAACACTCAGGCCTCAGGAGAATCTCTCTTGGAGTCCCAGCAGTCCCCAGCCCAGTCCTTTCTTTTCTCAAAGGGGTGGTGATGCTTTAGTTAGCTTTTTCTTAGATAATGTCTGTGATAAGCATTTCAAACATTTTTTAAAAAGGTTTCTTTGGATTCACAGCAGTGAAGCTTACAGTCCATGGTCATTTAGCCCAGAGTCCATAACAGAACAAGCATTTTCACCTCATGGCCATGAAGCAAAAATAAGAGAAAGGGAACCCCCAAGAACTTCCCACAGGGCTTCTCTTAAATGCTCCACTACCTTCTTATAGCATTACCTTTGAGACCATGTTTTTAGCATTTAGATCTTTGGAGGATATTAACTATCTCCTCAGATGGCACCTCATGTGGCCTTAGTGACATTTAGATTTTCACCTGCAGTTTTCTCTGTCTCTGATGGTTCCCTCTCCTAGATGATCCTTCCATCTCTCTGCTGCTCATCTCTCCACACCCTTTACACCCACCTCAGCAGCTTTCTACGGGCAGCACAATCTTGCCACATGCTAACGGATCACAGGACAAGCCCCATGGAGCAAATAAGGACGCAGAGTAATAAACTTGTTCAACAAACATTCTTTTAGATATTTCAGTTAGAGTTTCTGTTACTGTAGTAAAGCTCCATGACAAAATCAACTTGGGAAGGAAAGCATTTGTATCTTGCAGGTACAAATCAAGAAGGGAAGCCAAGGCAGGAACTTGAAGCAGGAACTAAAGAAGACAGCGTAGAAAACTGCTGCTTACTGGTTTGTTCTGTGTGGCTTTCTCAGCTTGCTTACGTATACATTCTAAAAGCATTTACTCAAGGGTAGCACCACCCACAGTGGGAAAGGTCCTCATGAATCAGTGATTAATTTAAAAAAATGACCCACGGATATGCCCAGGGACTGATTTCAACTTCTTGTATTAATGTGCTTATGTGTACCCTCAAGTCAAGTCCACAAGACTGCAGAAAGAACAATGTCATTCAGAGCTAGCCTTTCCTGTGGGGCTTATGACTGTAGATGGGGTCAGGAAGTCTCTTTGCAGGCATCTTGGATGAGAGAATGAGCAAAGAAAAGGTGGTAGAATGTGGGGACAAGGATGGAGGTGAAGGATTTGGCGCTAAGTGAAATAAACCAGGTGGAGAAAGAGGTAGTGTCTGTCTCTCTCACGTGTGGAATCTGAAAATGCTGGTCATACACAAGCTGAGAATGGACCTGGGTTAGGAGAAGGACTGAGGGGAGTAGAAAGGAGTGAGAGATGGAGAAGTGGATGGCCAATGGCTGTTAAATTAATAATATATGGCTAACAAATTCTGCTGTGCCATTGAACAATAAGACGGCTCTGGATGACAGTAATGTTCTGTGTGTTTCAAATCACCAGGACTGATTTTTGAATTCCCACGATAAGAAAGTAATGTTTTCAGGCAGAGACATATTGATCATAACTTACGCACCACACAATGTCCATGCATATAAAAACATCACACAGTAGTATATGGATATGTACAATTTGGGTACCAATTAAAATAAGTTTCAATATAAAAAGAGCCCTATGTCAACTTAGGTGATTTTTCTCTTTTCTATTGGATATTTTGTTTTTAGGCATCTGAAAAAGCTGTGTTATACACATCATTGTAGAGAGGTTGCCTTGGTTTTTTTGGGTGTTGTAATTGGAATCAAGTTCTTCTTTGTTCCCAAGTAAACTTTTAGTGGTAAACATAGCATTGCCATGACAGGTTAGATGGGAATGTTACTGAGGGATCAGTGACAGGAACTGACTCCAAGAGATAAATAATCTTCATTTCACATGGCAACCTAATGACAGATGAGCACAGATGGTGACAGCCCTCCACCTGGAATTCTGCTCCAGTCAATCAATCACTAATCAGTCAATCAGCAACTATTTATTGATCTCCTGTTTTGGCTAAGAACACAGACCTTGGAATTAGATGCCTCAATTCTAAATCTAAGTTTTCCAAGCCCCAGTGGCTTATCCTTGGGAAAGTTCCCAGATCTTTCTTAGCTTTGATTCCCATTGTATGGAACTCTGTGGGTTGCATGGGGACAGATGGCATGTAAATGTAAGGGTGACAGTAAGGGTCTGCTGGTACTGCTGTCTCGTGGTTGTCACTACCACCATGGTCGCTATGGTGATTGTAGAAATGCAGGCCATCTCTGGGTGTTCCAAGTTTTGCACACATATACTTTTCCCTTGGCTGCTTGTATGGTGTGTAATGGATAAAACAAACTTGAAAGAAATGTCAAGGTGGCTGCTGTGGCTTGACTATGGAGTGTCCCCCCATAGCTTCAAGCATTGGGAATTTGGTTGGCAACTGATGGGCTTTGGCAAGACGTCAGATTTGGAGGGCTCCAACCTACACAATGGATGAATCTTGGTCACCTCAGCCTGTCATCCCAGTGCTTGGGAGGCAGAAACAGGTAGAACCCACAGAATCCGCAAGGTAACCAGTGCAGCCAATAAGTGACCTTCAGGTTCAGTGAGAGGTCCTGTCTCAAAAGTAATGGGGAGGTAGACTAAGGAAGACTCACCTGACATCTTCCCACCCCAGAGAAAACCACTGTCTCCAAAGTTAGCTAGTATAATTTCAACTATTATTGTCTCCAGGTATTATACAGAGCAGGAACTGTTTACCTACCATTAGTTCTTATCACCGTGAATTTCATCGTTATCCCTTTATTTCATGAGAAGCCTGTACAAAAGTAAGCTGTTGTCAATTTATTTTCACTTGGTCTCTTGAAAGGCTTACGATCATCTTTCTTTTATTTAGAAAAAACAAAGCACCCCTAAGCTTCTCCTTATTAGGAGAAAGTATCACCAAGTCCTTTCTTCCTATTGGCTGTCTCTTCCCATAGATTCCTCCTCACTAGAAGAATGTTGAACGTCGTCGCAATACTTTATTAAACCATCTATTTTCCCACTGCTCTTGCAGAACTCTCAACCACATTGGGGTAATCTTTCTCCCCCCTCATCCTTCATGGCTTTTGAGTTCACGCAGAACAACCCGCTTCTAAAGACAGTCTTTCCTTGCCTGTCTCTCCATCACTCCTCAGATGGTGCACTGCTCCTGCATAGAGAAGGACTCCTTAGAATTAAAAGTCCTCTGCATGGACTGGGATTGGCAGCTTCAGCCCAGGTCCTTAGTTTCATAGCAGCCAGCATCTGAATAAGGAGCGGTTGGCAAGTGAGTAACCCTCCCAGATGTTTCATTGGTTTGGGGGCACACACAGGGAATTGTGGGCGTCTGGACCTCGCTTTTGGGCTTTCTATGGGGCTGCCTGGGTCTTGCGCCATACAGGTTTTATTTTAACGTGGTCATAATTTATGAGTTCAGAATTTTCAACTCTATCCAAATCCATCAGAGTCTGAATCCACTCACCCTTGGCAAAACGTGAGTATGTGTTTTTAAAGCAAACGACTTGGAAAGTTTATTTTAAAAAAAAAATCTCAAAAGGCATTTTTGACATCAAATAACTCACAAACCCAATGTTTTTGTGATTTAAATGAATCAGAAACATATGGATTACATTTTCTTTAAATTGCTCTCAAGATTAAAAATCAAGGGAAAAAAGTGCCCAGGGCCAAATGTGTTTTGGGGGTTTTTCCAGGACAGAGTATGGTCAAAGCTGAGCTGGAGTGGTGAACAGTACGGGCCATGGTGCTGGGGTACCCAGACCTTGAAACATCCACAGGACCAGAGGCTTCATCCTGGGACATCTATTCTAACCCCAGAGGCCAGGCAACCACACAGGCCACCAAACACGACCCTAATAGCAAACACCAACGTCGAAAAATGTCTGCCCATTTGTAGTTAGCCAAAAACAAACAACACACTTCAAAGTTAAACTAAAGATGTCTCTTTTTAAGGTTCTCCCTGGAGGGTCTGAAAGTGGTTAAAGGGGGAATTACATTGGGAAACGGAGCTATTTCAAGCGTTATTTAAAAGTGGGCAGGGATGGATCCTCTAACAGCCAAGACACTGGAGCAGGAGTCCAGCTCTGGTTCTCTCCTGGGCTCGCATGTCAACCACAGTCCAGTTGTGCTTGCTCTAAAACAAGCCGAGGAGCAACCAATCTGGAAGACACTGGGGCGGGGTGTGTGAATGTGGGAGCTTAGTTCTATGCAAAAGAGGCCTGGATTTCAGTGCTGTACTCCTTGCTCTGTGGACTTTCCCAAGCGGGACAAAATCAGTCTGATGTACTGGGTGACCAAAACACATCTTCAAACAGGCGGCAGACTTCACTTGGGTTTGTCTCTTTCATCAGTTTTTAAATTCTGTTTTGATCAAAAGATTTGAATATCCAATTTTGCTTTTCAAATGTAAAATAATGGACTCGGGCCCCTTTTCTTACTTACATTCGCCAGTTCTCACTGTGACCAGGCCTTGGAGACAAAGAGGGTTTAGAAGAAAGAACTTGGTGCAAACTTGCTGGCTTTTTCAAATTTTTTTCTCACAGAAAATTTTCTCTCACAAGAAAATTCCACAGTGCCTTCTGTCCCTTCCCTGAGTTTTAATTTGATGACTAAGTTTAGGATTTTATTGTTTTATTTTATTATTAAAATGTACATTTATTTTTTACTTTGAGAATTGGATATATGTACATAATATATTTTTTTATCAAACCCAACATTTATTATCCCTTTATGTCAAGTTTCACATCAGATCTCTGAAACTGTTACAAATTTCTATAAGTCTAATTATTTGTTCAACAAATATTTATTGAGTTAATACTATGTACCGGGCATATATTTACTGAAGCTGTATCTGTAAACAAGACAGTTCAGACTGGGTGAGGACATGCTTGGACAAACAAGATAATTAGAGGTAGCAGTGAGGGCTATCTGGCATACAAAATGGGGTGCAGTGAGAATGTTGGTAAGCTCCGTAGAGTGACCGAGTTTGTGAGTGGGAAGGGAGGTGAGCAGAGGACAGAGAGACCCTAAGATGCAGTCAGAAAATGATGATCTCTGGCTCGTCTATATTGAAGCCCTTGTGGATAAAGAAATATTGGAGAAGTATAATGAAGACTGTGGCCTGGCATCTATGGTGCAAGGGACATGGTGTGCTGTGAGGCCAGAGGAATAAGCAGGTGCCAGTGCATAGCATTGCCAGCAATAGCACGCCTTCCTGTTTTATTTTAGACAAAGAAGCTTCCAGACATAATGGGAAGGACTTATTTGCATTCTATTTTTTATTTATTTAAAACTTACATTTATTTTTTACTTTGAGAATTGGATATATGTACATAATATATTTTTTTATCAAACCCAAGACTATACCTTACCCTCCAATTTATCTCCATCCCCCTACCACATTTTTTAAAATTCCACGTTTATTGTGTTGTTGTTGTTGACCATTAAGTCCACTTGGTGCTGCCAGTAGTGTGTGGGTGTAGGGTCATCCACTGGACTGTGGGCAGCCCTACTTACATTTTAAAGAGACTATTTAGACTCCACTGTAGATGGACTTTCAAGATGCAAGCTCTGTAACTAGAGAGACCTGTTGATTCCATGACACCCCATGCTTATACTTCTCTTGGTGGGGACACTTTGGAAATAATAGGTCTCTTTGGGTTGTCATTCCTAGAGTTGAGTTTTGCTGACTGGTATCTGAGGAGGGAGAGACTTCCTTCCAGAACCTTTTCCAGCTACTGAACATTGGGATAATGAGGCTTTCCTGAGTTCTTCATAATTAATAGGAGTTTGGTTTTAGATAAACTGAAACAGAGCAGTAGTCGAAGCAGTTCAGAAAAATTCCAGTTCCTATAAGATAAACTAAAATATCTTTCCAGAGGTGATTTCTGATTTAGGAGATGCTGATGCTTTGAAACGGGTGTGAGAGTGGTCTGTATAAGAATGTTGCAAGCTGCCAAGTCAATGTTAAGGGATGGGGAGATGGCTCAGTCAGTGAAGGGCTTGCCCAGTTTAATTCTCAGCACTTTTATAACAAACTACAGGCATTGTGGAGAGCATTCGTAAGCCCAATTCTGGGAAGGTGTGATTCCCCAACATTTCCAGAAGCAGTTAGTGGGGTTTTCTATGCATCTTTCGGTAGCGAAATAGTGTACTTCTTGAGTCAATGGAACTGGATAACTGGTCTTGTTACTATCTGGGGCTTTGTATTAGCTTCTTGGGGTAGACAAAATGAACTGGCACATGCCAGCTTAAGGCAGCTTAAGTTAACACAAACTGATTCTCTCATAGCACTGGAATTCAGAAGTCCAAAACCTAGTTGTCAGTAGGGCAGTTAATCCTCTGGAGTCTCTGGGGGAGAATCACTCTTACCTCAGCTTCTGGTAGCTACTAGCATTCCTTGGCTTATGGCTGGATCACTCTAGTCTTTATTTCTGTCTTCGTTTTGCCTTGGTGGGTATCAAGTCTCTCTCTCTCTCTCTGTATATATGTGATGGAGAATCATCTGCTCATCTGAGCATCCTTGGTTTAGTCAAACATGCAACATCTTTATAGTAAAGGGCAGCATTCACAGGTCCTAGGGATTAGGGCATGGGCATATCTTATCAACGCACTGCAGTCTTATAAAGAGAAATATACACAAAATTCTTCAAAAACAATTTTTGAAAAATTAAAAAGCCCATGTGGCATGTAATAGTGATATTTCAACTTGACCAAGGTACTTATAAAATAAAATACAAAGTTAACATTTTCTTTGGCAGGTCTGAACAAGGAGATCAGATAGGAAACAGACTATTGAATAAAGGCGATACGTGGCTCTGGCTTGCAGAAGACATTCTTTTCTTTCTAAACAATAATAGAGAGGATATTAAGATTCAATATAAAAAATAACTAAATAAGGAACGAGTCAATGAGAGCCAATAACTTGTCTGCATATCGGGGAAAACTGGCTGTAATTAAATATAACACGGAATGACATCTTGATAATAGGAGCTTTGTCAACATCCACAACCAGCATCATTACAAATGTTAACTTGGCACTTCAGCTGCACTCTCTTTTTACATAGTAATTAACAAGTTCCTCACCAGTTAGAAGATTCTAGAGACACATGTGACTTGTGCTAGAAAAAGTTACCAGATCAGGCAATATTTCTGCCCTTCTGCACTGACATTACCTGGAAAAGGGTCAGCATTAAGGGTCAAGTGGGAAGGTGTCCTTATCTGAGTGTTAGAGGTAGTGAGATAACTGAGTGAGGCTGATTCAAGGCACCTATTGATTGTCCTATTTCTCACTAAGGTGTATCTGACTGACAGTACCACCTAATAGCTCAAGTGACTGACACCTCTTATGACCTCTCGGAGTACATCTTTCATTTAATACAAGCTCTAGTCAATTTGCTTTAGTTTAGTTAGTCAGTTAGATAATCTTTGGTGGGTAGAAGAGCATTCTGGGTATGAAAACATCCCTGATCCTCACCATGGTCTCTAAAAACCAGAGCTCTCTCAATATTCTCTGAGCTATCATAACTCATAGTCTTAAGCTGTTAGAGGATATCCTTCAAGGGTCTTCTTAGTCCCTCCTCTCTGGACCAGTCTCTACCATGTGTTTCCCCGGACTTCTCCATGTGATCTTTTAAGGATGCAGCAGAGAAAGGTTTCAAGAAGCAACATGTCCAGTGCTTGTTTCTATTTCCTTAAGAACTGGGACTGCCAAACCTAGGTTGTATGGGTCACAAAGGCCATTCAGGGAGAAGCTTATTTACCCTGGACTACAATTTAACAGATGACTGATGGGCCTGTGAAGGCTGTTGGTTTTGGGAGACCTGTGCTCTCGATATTAGTATTTACTCTTTTTCCTTTCCCTTTCTCTTTAACTTCCAAAACAGTGTAGACATTCTCAGTGGGAGAATGATGCCCCGGAAGGAACTATGAGATGCAAAACAAGAAGCCACAGTTCCTCCATTTTGTGCACTATACCTTTGGAATTCAAGCCAGAGATTCTATCTCTTTTTCTCCTCTGAGGAAAGGGTGGTGAGCATCAGTGGTGGAGGAATGAGAAGTGCTTGTCACACCAAAGAAGACAGTTGTTAAGATATGCTGGAATTCGGTTTCTAGTCATCAGTCAGAAAAGGCAAGGAGACTCTGTGATAACAAACTAATTTTAAGACGAGTGAAGATGTAGGCATAATATTATTGTGCTCTGTGTAAAAATTATTCATATAATATTCAAATGCTGATTTATGGACCCCCATATATGGCTGCAATCCTTATTCTGGTAATCTCCTGTTTCAATGTTGTGTACATTATCCCCAGTTATTTTCTGATTGGTCAATAAATAAGCTGACTAGCCAGAGACAGGGCAGGGTTGAGAATAGAGCTGGACTTCCTCCCACCTAGGGGACAGGGAAGAGAGAGAGAGTTAGTGAGGATTCACCAAGGGGAGAGAGTCCAGTAGATATCATGAGAAAACACGTGGAGCCCAGAGAGCCATATCAGTATTGAAATATAACTATCATTGGGATTTTGGCTGGGAGGTAGCCAGATTATCTTAGACGATTAAAATAGTAATACTGCTCAGTTATTGTGCCTTTAAAGCTTATTTGATACATAAAAGTAATCCAGTCTCAATTATTTGGGAGCTAGCTGGATAAAGAGGAAAACTACAATAAACATTCATAAAGGGTCGCTAACAGAAAGATGCACTTCTTACTTGGATGGCAGGTTTAATATAGATCTGCAAATCATTTAGATTCTTGGCACTGATAGTTTCCAATATCTGCATTGATTGACCTCTGAAAACAAGAAGCAAGAAGAATATTAAAAAAGAATATATTGTAGGCCTTGGAGAGGTTCATGTCAGCTCTCAAACTTTGCTGTACCATACCTCATGGGGAAGTCTTTTCCTTTGTGTGCATGCGACTGTATGTTTGCATGTGTGAGAGCGGGCACATGTGTGGCATAGTGTGCCTATGGGAATCAGAGTGTCAGTTCTCACCTCCACTTTATTCAGGGTGAGTGTCTCGTTGTTCTCAACTGTGCAGTCCAGGCTAGCTGGCCTGTGAACTTCTGGGGATTTTTCTGTCTGCCTCCCATCTTGCTGCAATGAGTGCTGGGGTTACAGATACATGCTAACACATCTCTCTGTACATGGGTTTGGAATACATGTTCTTGTGCTTGCATAGCAAGCACTTTGCCCACTGAGCTTACCTTAAAGTGTTAAGGTGACAGCTATTTCCCCTATCAATTCAACTAGAATTTGAGGGCTGAGGCTCACGAGCATTAGTGTGATTTAAACTCCTCCTGTGACTCCATTTCTGTCACTTGTGCTCACATTTCATTAGAAAGACCTGGTCCTTTCTGTATCCAACATGGGTACTTCTTTATCCTTCTGACTTTAGAATGTAATCCCGACATGTACATATACCCTCCCACTGTAATAATATGAGACTAATTTTGGGCAGAGGTGCTAAAATGGGATGACTGACATTTCAAAGTCTTCTGATTTGTATTCTGATCCCACTGATATTTGGAATGAGTCTCCTGGTGAAGTAAATTTTTATTCTAAGAACAATTGAATAGCCCTAATCAAAGGGCCAGTTAGACCAGGTCTAATTGTACATGGTATCAGCAGTGATACGGGGTAAGTGTGTAAGGAATCAGGCCAGCTAGAAGGTCTCTGACATAGCAAGGTAGCTTGGCAACATGTTTGAAAGAAATTTAGGAGCTTGACACAATGAAACTGGGGAGCCTATCCTAGTGACTCTTCTGCTGCTGCACTAAAAATACCATGGCCAAGGCAACTTATAGAAGAGAGATTTAATTTGGCTTATGGTTTCAAGAGGTTAGCTTCATTATGATTGGGCCAGGATGTCAGCAGGTAGCAGGGCATATCAGCAGGAGCAGGAAGCTGAGAGCTCACATCTTGAACCATAAGCATGAAGCAGAGACAGTGAACTGGAAGAAGCCAGAGGAGCTTAACTTCCTCTATCAAGACTCCATCACCCAACCTTCCCCAAACAGCACCACTAGCTGGTGACTGACTGTCCAAATGTCTGAGACTATGGGGAACATTTTTATTTTTTATTTATTTTATTTATTTATGTGTATTCAAATCACCACAAAACCTAGTGGCGCACTGCACAGAATAGGTGAGAGCTATTCACAAGGACTGGTGAGTTTCTATTGGATCATTCAACTCTAGATGGGTGGAATGATGGTGGCAGACAGTGGAACCAAGTGTGATAGAGTATGAAGAAACAGAGATGGAAGGGGCATTTGAAGAGACAGAGCATGGAACTAAGCGTGACTGAGTATAAAGAAAAGAGAGATGTACCTGATACCCCTTGAAAGCCACACTCTTTTCCACACAGGAATATTGCCAGAGCATTTCTAGCTGACATCCACCCCATTCAGCCTCCTGGGAAAGTAAGTCCTATGTTGTCAGCAGTGGTAAATGCATCTTTTCAATTGCCTGCTCCAATTGGACTAACAAGTAATACCAACCCTTGACCTTTTTTTTTTAATACTCAACTCAATTTAATATAAAGTATGTGCACTGTGGACAAAAAGAGAAAAGGTCTCAACATGGTGGGGATGAAGGAGAAGAAGAGGACTGTTTTGTCAGTCAGTAATACCTCATGCATGCTGCTGGCTTCACTTCTACTCTTTGTGCATGGAAACTGTTTGTCTTGAGCAGAAAGTGAGTGCTGATATTTAGGCACTGAGGACTCTCTATATGGAGCTTGTGTATTTCCTGGCTAATCCACTCTCTCCACCAGCTGGATTTTAAAGTCTCCATCATGTGCCCGGGAAAAACCCTTGAAATTCTTTGATTTCCATCATGGCCCAAAGAAAGGTTGTATTCTGTGATTAAAAATGGAAGTTTGGAATTATTGATTCAAGGACGGACACACTTAGTTCCTTCTATTTCCTCTTCCTACATATATACCCTGACCCCACCAATCAGATTAAAAGTATAGGGCTTTTGTTCTCACTGATTAATAATCTGTTATAAAATAGATACTCAATGATTACTTTTGAGGAGTGAATGAATGAATGACCATGGCTTGCACTGAAGACCAGCTTTGAACTCTCCCTGCTATGGATGTTCCTCAGAGGCTTTTTTGGGTGTTCAGTAGACAGGGAAATGTAAGGTAGACTCATAATTGCTCAATCTCCATAATAAAAGGACAAATTTCTTCTACTCTACATTTAAAACGAGATATAATTCATATATAATTAAGGTAAAACTTTTTAGCACACAATTTAGTGATTTTCATCTATTTACTAGGTTATACAGGAGTCTAATCCAAGAATGTTGCTCCTGTGCCAAGAAGACCCCCTAACCCAATAGCAGTTGCTTCTAGTTCTCATTTTTTTCCCACAGTAGCAAACACTGCTCCATTTTCCTGTGGGTATGTGTCCTCTGAACATTTCATGCAAGCGCAATTAGACAATAAGCTGCCTTTGTTTCTAGCTTCTTTGACTTAGTCTGAGCTGGCAAATTCGCCCACATTAGAACATTCATCTCCATTTTATTCCCTTAATGATTGAGTGTTATTCGATTGTATACATACCATATTCTGTTTATTCTTATGTCATTTGGTGAGCTTAGGGACCATTACTACCTTTGGGCTATTATAAACTTCACTGTACAATTCTAATAGACTCAGCACATTGGAAAGAGTAACACATGCCCTTTACTTCCCAAGGATCAGAGGATATCTGAATTAACTCAACGAAGTCTGCTACCTACAGTGACTCCTCTTTCCCTTGATTTCCTTTATAAACCTACTTCTGGGTAGAAAGGCACATCAATGCAACAAAGCCTCACTTAAAATACAGTGAACTCTTCTTTCTCTAATCAACTTGTACTAAGGGGAAACTAGAACACATTTAATCAGGCTTCAGCTCATTTTGTGGACATCTGCAATAAAATTTTCTGTGTTTCCAGGCTTTCCTTGGCGGAGACAGGTGGGTAGGAAACTGCCCAACTCCAGTGGGAGGATCAGTTATTTATTTTTTTCATCAGGATACAGGAAGAAGGAAGAAAAAAATTGTTGATTGCACTAGTGACTTAATGTGGCATTTTGATTCCCCCATTCAGCCTCGTTTCTGCTTTCTCCCAATTCTCCAAAGCAAGTCACTCTGATAATAGAAATGGTTCCTTTCCTTATGTGAACATGTTTCCATATGGATCTTTTTCGCACCCAAACCATTAATGGTCAAGGTGCATTTCAACCCTGGACATGGCTTACCTGTTGCCAACTCAGGTTAATGTCCTATTTCCTTCCCTACTATACCAAGACATGTAAAGGTTTGTGTCATCAGTCCATGTATCATTATACAAACTCTGTCTTAGGTCACTCCATCTTTTCTCTTCCCAAGTTTGCAGTCTCTAGCTATACTTAAAGAATAGTGGGTGGACAGTGGGTCAGATAGTTGGAGTCAAAAGTGTATGGCTCCTGGCATGCATCACTTTTGCACATTGCCTGCCTGTCTGTGCAAGATTGCACAAGCGAGCCAAGCTGCCCACAACTGGCTAATTGCAGAGGCAATCATCGCCCCAGCTCCTTCCAAATGAGCAGGGAGCAGCTAATTGTGCTCACAATTGGCTGATTGAGCTCACAGTCAGAAAATTGCTGCTGCAACTGTTTGTGCATACAATTTTGCACCTGGGAGTAATCGTGGGCGATAGGGTCTAACGCACTTTGAAAGAACATGAAACAGTACAACATCTGAGAAATTCAACACCGTCTAGCCTGTTTGCAGAATTTGAGCTGGGGAGGGGAGACACACTTCTTCCCCTGGACTCGGAGAATTATGACTCCCCAGAGTCTATATTATTACTTACTACTCAGGTCACCCCATATCACATATCTTTTAACCTCGTAAGGAAAGCCAACTGGTCAACCTGAAAAACACTAGCGAATGGATTGTAGAGTGCTGCTTTTAGGAAATGGGCTCAGAATCTTGTATACGCTGGTTCAAGTTTGAATTTCTGTACTTCTTTGCTAGATAGCCCTTGATAAGGTTTGATTTTCCTTATCCATAAGATGGTGATGATGAGAAAAACTTGTGTGTGTCACATGACTAATAAACAAACAAACAAACAAACAAACAAATGAAAAACCAAAACTCATCTGTGGGGAAAAAAATCAAGTCATGACTTTTCACTCATTGGACTTACTCCACCCTTTTATTTTGAGATGGTCATTGTATATTAATGCTTATACCAGAGACGTTGTTTCCTCCTTACAGCTACTGGAAAATGGAGGTAAACTATTATCTCCTTCATAGAGCTGTTGTGTAAATTCAGTGAGACACAGATATTAGAAGGGCCAGCTTTTGGGGGACACCTGAATGTTTTCTCTGCTGTGATGAGTACTGATGGTCTTACAAAGATTGTGAGGAACAGTGTGGCTTTGAGTTCAAGTACCACTCTATAGCTAATGTCTGCAGTGTGACCTGCCCCTACCCTAGCATAATGCATCCCTTTTGACTGAGTAGAGGTGTGCGAGTCCTGCAGTCAGCTGCCATGCATGGGACCTTCCTGAATCTAAATGAGCAGAGACACAGGCATTGCTTCTTATGTTTGCCTTGCCCTGGCTCGTTTCTTGGTTCCTGATAGAGACAATTTTATAGGGTTCTTACTCTCAGCAAGAAGAAAGAGATAAGGACAAGCTTTGGCAGGATCCGGAAATTAATCCAGGGGAGGCAGACATCATGTCTCTAAATGTAATTGAATCTTCCTGGAGTCTGATGGAGGCGGGGGACGGAGCCCAGACCTTCTGACTTTCAAATCTGTAGGGAAGCATGGGGGTGGGGTTGTACCTCAGAAAGCTATTCAAGTACTTGATGCTACCAGTGAAGCCAACCTCCTTCCTTTTTCCCTTTAGGACTGTCTCCACTTATCTTGTCCTGTTAGATGTTTCTGGCACCTGCCATTGCCACAGTGTAGGGTGCACACTACCCCTCCTTTGCTGTTCATGAATTTGAGCCCAGGGCTATCGGTTAAATGGGTTTAAATGTTGATGTTCAGACGAATGTAGGAAGGGAAAATCGTATGGGTTTTGCAGGCTTAGAGTTCTTTCCATTGTTGCTCTTGGTTCCAAATATTATATAGCAGTATGTGTATTTGCTAGGGCTATTTATTACCACATATCACAGCCTGGGAAGCTTACAATAGCATGTAAGTTTGCTAGGGTTTTTATAACCACATTGCACAGCCTAGGTGGCTACAGCAGCTGTAATGCAGTCTTTGCGGTGCTGGAGGCTGCAAGTCCAAGAACGAGGTTTACCATGGGGTTGCTTTCACGTGAGATCTCTTCCAGGCTTATGAGTGAGTACTTTCTCAGGGAGCTCTCACAGGCTACTCCTTTGTGTGTATGTACTGTACCTCTTCTTATAAGGGCACCTGTCATACTGGACCAGGCAACATCCCAAATGCTTCATTTTAACCTGGTCACCTGTGAATACCTCATCTTCAATGCTGCTATAGTCCACCTCTGGGGGGGGGGTGTTGGGACTTCAATTTGCTTGTAAGACCTGACATCTCAGAACTTCAAAGAAATATTCTCTCCTCATATATGAAACCAAATGGACCCAGCCCCCATATCATTCACTGACTAATTCTATGGAGTAAGGCGAAACACATAACTAGGTGGTCACATATGTTGATGTGTGTATGACTACTCTGTTTATAACTTGTGCTCCTGTAATTACTTGGAGCACTTCTTTTAGCCTTGAATGTGTGATGATTTAGATGATACATTTTGTGGTGACTATTTACTAATGTATGAGTTGTGAAAAATCAAAGGCAGAATTGTTAATCAAATACAAGTTCAGAGTTTACAGGGGATGTGCATCAAATGTGTATCCTTCCACGTGATGCTTTGTGTGATAACTTTTCATTGTTTCAATTCAGTATATTTTTTTTACATCAGTGTACAGTTTTTCTTTTCTTCTGTTTTTACACAAGCCACACGTTTAACTTTCCCAACATCATCTGGGTATCTCACAAGCCAAGTCAATTTAGGGTTAGCCCAAGACCAAAAGAAAGGGCTCGGTTCCCCATTTTCTATGCTAGTTTTAATGTCCACAATGCCCTGTCCTTCCAATCAACTACCTAGAAATGTTGGATTGCTAGGACTCCTCTCTGGCTTAGTAATTTACTAGAACAACTCACAGAATCCAGGATAATAGTTTGCTTTGTATTACTCATTTATTAAAAAGGAGTAATTCTGGAGGAGTGAGTGAGGAGGGGTGGATCAGACTAGACACAGACAGGCTCTCAGAAATTTAATAATCATCTAGTTATATGCTTTGCATAATACTCTCTCTCTCCATATATATATATATATTATCCATGTATTGCATGATTGGTCAACTTACTGGCCATTGATGATCATCTCAATCTCCCATTTCTCAAGCAGAGTTTAAGGAATGGTGCTGAAACTTCAGACTTTCTCATGGTTGATTACTCTGTCCTCTGAACCTATCCTGAAGCTATGGAGTTATGCACTGAGAGAGTCCTTTTATTAGCATAAACCTTGATGGATATGAAAGGGACTTCCTGTGATTGACACAGTCTCTACACAGTCTCTGTGATTGACCTCTGCATCTCAATTGCTTAGGAAATACCAAGGCTTCCATTTTAATGAAAGCATTTAGAAGTTCTGTGTCAGAATCTGGGACAAAGATTAAAGCCACATTGCCTATGGTCACATGCTTATTTGATCTGTGTTTTCCTATTTCCAACTACAGTTCTCTTGGTTAGGCAGGGCTGTTTTTCATGGGAAACATGTTATTCAACCTCCGACCAGGGAAGAGGCCGGAATAGAATGGTTAGCCCTCACCTGAGTCTACCTGTGCTGCATGAAATGGCATTGTAAGGAATGAAGTGTAGAAAGTTTAAAGGTAAAGTGTGTTCATAAAAGAAAAGAAAATAATGTCTCAAAACTCAGAGGAAAAAAGAGATTGGGGAAGCTAATACATCTTTGATTCAGAAACATATGGAAGTTAAATTTTTGAGGCAGAGAACACTAAAACATATAACCAGAAACAGCAAATAAAAAATAGTCTGTACCCTATCAGGAATTAACAGCACTTACTTGTCACGCTATTTTTGATTCTGGTAATGTAAGTGTACCATGGGGTGTGTGCGCGTGTGTGTGTCTGTGTGTGTGTGTGTGTGTGTGTGCGTGCATACACACGTGCACGTGCAGTTCAGAGGAAAACTATGTAGAATTGATTCTGTGTTTTTACCTCTACATGGGTCCTGGGGTTTAAAGTCAGGCCATCAGACTTGCATGCCAAACATATTTACCCACTGAAGAACCTGCTGGCCTGGTTTGACCTTTTCTTTTGTCTTTTTCTTTTTGTTCTTGGCTTGCCATGCTAAATAAATGAAGCAAAATCAATTTCATGTCCTCTCGGTACTAGTCTCATTTCCTCCTCTTAGTCCAGAGGTGACTGTCACTAAGGGCTGTGGGAATGCACAGATTTCTGGGGTTTCGAATTTACAAGCACCTCTGTCACTAGGGTGGATGTCAATCTCTGGCTTGGCTCATCTGCCAGCAGAGCTCGCTCTCCAGGACCCACTTTCCTGGAGAGTATCTGAAAGGCATGGTGGTATGACATGCTCTCAGATCCCATTATGACTTTGATGGACCCCTGTTCATTTTGCCTTCATGGTCCTTTTTTTTCCTATATAAAGAGAGAATTAAAAAGGATTTCATGATTGTATTGATGCTTAAAAGTTGAATATATCCCAACCTGGATTCCATATTTTTCTCCTGACTTTCATAGAAATAAAAAATACCTCAGTAAGTCTCTGAAAGCATTGTTAGCCAAGGCATAGTTGCTTATTGTGGCTAGATGGTGGACATTCCTACTCTTGGGTTTCCTGAGGGAAGACACAGAGCCCATTCTAAGAGGTTCACATGAAGAAACCTTCCATGACAAAGTAGGAATAAGGAGATAAAATCAGAATGTTTTCACTGCAAACCTTTTGGTATTGCATAACAGTCTGAATCTAAGATCAAGAGGTAGACACAGATCTACCAGATCAAGTCCCAGCTTTCCCTTGAAGCCCCCTGTATTCTTCTTTTAAACATCTTCTGCCCTTGGGTCAACCTCATGGAGAAAGTAACCAAGAGAATGAGTACGAGTTGTGAACAAGGATTTATGACAGGGCCTTGGTAGTCTAATAGCGGCTGTGGTATACATGATGGAGACCCTCAGAGCTGCTGGTGTTTAATTCGCCCTGGAGGCTGAAGAATTGGAATCAAATTGCCGAAGGATGGCAACAGTAGTAGCAGTAGTAGAACGATGCATTCACCAGCACGGGATGAAGGCGTGCAGGCAAAAGCAGCAGCTTCCCCTTTAGCATCCTTTATCTGGACTAACACTAGAAGGAATTGGAAGAATTCTCTGGAAGAAGGCCTTTTTTTCACTCACTTAATTTTTCTTTGAAAGACCCTCCTAGTCCCACCTAGAGGCCTGTCCTCTAGATTCCAGACCCAACAAAGTGACAACCAAGAGTAACTATCACATATTGCTCTGCTCACTGAAGAAGTGAATGTTACAAACCCCTTCAGCTCCTTCAGTCCTTTCTCTAACTTCTCTATTTGGGTCCCCGTGCTCAGTCCGATGGTTACCTGCAAGCATCCTCATCTGTATCAGTAAGGCTCTGGCAGAGTCTCTCAGGAGATATCCATATCAGGTTCCCGTCAGCAAGCACTTCTTGACATCAGCAATAGTGACTGGGTTTGGTAGCTGAATATGGGATGGGTCCCCAGGTGGTGCAGTCTCTGGATGGCCTTTCCTTCAGTCTCTGTCCCATTCTTTGTCCCTGTATTTCCACCCATGTGTATTTTGTTTCCCTTTCTAAGAAGGGCTAAAACATCCACATTTTGGTCTTTCTTATTCTTGAGCTCCATATGGTCTCTGAATTGTATATTGGGCAATTTGAGCTTTGGGGCTAATATCCTCTTATCAGTAAATACATACCATGTGTGTTCTTTTGTGACTGGGTTACCTCACTCAGGATTCTATTTTCTAGTTCCATCCATTTGCTTAAGAATTTCATGTAGTCATTGTTTTTAATAGCTGAGTAGATCCATTGTGTAGATGTACCACATTTTCTTTATCCATTCCTCTGTTGAGGGACATCTGGGTTCTTTCCAGCTTCTGCCTATTATAAATAAGCCTGCTATGAACATAGTGGAACATGTGTTCTTGTTATATGTTGGAGCATCTTCTGGGTATACGCCCAGGGGTGGTATAGCTGGGTCCTCAGGTAGCACTAGGTCCAACAATATCAACCAACTAGACACCCCCCCCAGCCACCAATTAAAGAGTACACATGGAGGGACCCTTGGCTCCAGCTGCATTTGTAGCAGATGATGGTATTGTCTGCCATCAATAGGAGAAGCCCTTGGTCCTGTGAAGGTTTGTTTCCCCAGTGTAGGGGAATGCCAGGGTGGTGAGGTGGGAGTGGGTGGGTGGGAGGGGAGGCATCCTCATAGAAGCAGGGGGAGGGAGGATGAGAAAGGGGCGAACCGCAAAGGGGATAACATTTGAAATGTAAATACATAAAATATCTAATAATAAAGAAGTGAGTGTTTCAGGTATCCTGTTTACTCTTTTAGAATTCAGAGCTGCATGACATCATGCTGTACTCTGAGGGATAGCATAGTGTCAAGCAGTGTCTCATAGGTGTGCATGGAGCACAACAGAATGAGAACCTGGGGGCTGCTGCAGCTACAGGACATCCTTCTTTCCATGTCACAAAGCGTTCTGACCACTGCTGTTCCCTCGGGCCAGCCATGCCTCAATTCATCTACGCAAGGCCATTTCCTGAGACTTGGCCTATATTTCTTTACTTCTTGTTCATCAAGCCATAAATCATATCTCATCAATTCCACGATGCACATATTTTAAAAAGCCATTTAACATATGTTAAAACAGGCAATGATTGATTGCCTTTTACAAACACTGTTGGCCTGGTGGCAGTTGTGACAGAGCTGTCATTGCCTCCACATTCATGAACTTGTTCTGTAAACTCCTCGTTGATACTTTCTGATAAGACCAAAAGAATTTCTGCAAATAACTTGCAAAGAAAGGGTCAACAATCCGGAAGAACACCCCTGGAGACTTCGGCTCCTAACCAGTATTATTTCACGTAATTTTTTTATGTCTGCCAAGAGTGATAAAAATAAACCTGAAAGAGCTTTTTAATAATTAGAAAATAAAATTTCCAAGGCTTAAGGAAATGGTGTAAGGATTTAATTTGTAGCAATTTTTTTCTTTCTTAGTGCATAAAATAATTATGCCTTTAATCAAGGATGATTTAGATTTGATAAAATAAGTTGAACATAGAAGACTCATGGTGACTGCACGGGGATAGAGATCACCATATTTTCAACATAAAGTGCATAGCTGACATGTAGTAGAGACTTGGTACATCCTGCCAATTAGCTGACATTAGTTAAAACAATACACACAAGGATTCAGAGTAGAAATAACAACTCACTATTAATAAACTAGAATCTTTCCTATTCCTGGTACTATGACTTTAGTGTATCACATGGAATTTTTTTTTTTTTTTGAGTAAGGCCTGGTGATTTTTTTCCTGTGAAAAATTAGGGAGGAAATATTTTAGGATCGAAAGGCATGTGGTCTCGCCTCTGTACTCAACTGTTTTAAAATAACATGAGCAAATAGCAAATATGAACAAACACCAATAGCATGGCTGAGCTCCCAGAATGCTTTGGTGACTAAAAGAAACAATGGTGGGATGTGTCCCATGGGCTCCAGCGTGCCATCTTTCCAAAGTAGTAATTTCAAAGCTGACTGTATCAGTTACTGTCTGTTGCTGGGATGAGGGCCAGATGCCCATATGGGTGGGACCAAGAAGCTGGGTAGGGCAATAAATCCTCAAGGCCCACCCACCTCTTTATGAAATATTTGCTTAAGCAAGGCTTTACCTGGTCATTCCATCACAGTAGCAGCAACTCTAGACCAAATATTCAAATACTAGAACTCATGGAGGTCATTTCTCATTCAAACCATCCCATTGGATATGTATGATAATGATTTGGTGAATTATTAAATTTTAGGGTCTGGGCTGGTAAGATGACTCAGCACACGGGACTGCTTTCTTTGAAAGCCTGATGACCTGAGTTTGATCTGTGGCTCCTAAAAGTTGTCTTCTGATCTACAAATGCATGCTGTGGCACCCATGTGTACCTACAATCATGTACATATCATACATATATACTAATAATATAACATTTTAGTTCCTGATCCCTTTTCCAGATGAGTTTAGCAAAGTTGCTGAGCCAGGGTTGAGATTCACTTCTGTAAGGCCTTGATTAATTAATTATTTTTGGTAGATCTCTCTAATTCTTACCAAAACTGTCCCTAGAGTATGTGGCAGGATCCTGAAGTAGCAGGGCCAAGATCCTCGTTATGTTTAATTTTCTGTTTCTTCTTTATTTTTATGGTGTCTGGGGACAGCAATATGTTACTAGGGTGGAGATTAAAAGGGAGGTGTAGACAGTATTTTTTAAGGACTAAGGATTGTCCTATTGCCAACCCAGAGTGAAGGGAAAATGGTTCAAAATTGAAATTATAGCCCTTCAATTTTATGGTCAAGAGAAGAGTCTTCTCTTTAATGGGCCACAGGGGTTGTGTCCATAGGAGATGTACTTTGAGCCAATCCTTGTCTACCAATGCCAGTGTCTGATGTGGCCACCAAATGTGCAGCAGACCCACATCAGGAAAATACCAGATTCCAAGGAGCTAGTGAGGTATTCCCCTCACAGAACTGTTAGGGTGGTCCTCTCCATAGGACGGCTCTCCTCCTTTATAGCATATGAAGTCACCTTAGGTTTGTCTATCTCTTTAAAAGTCAAGCACATGGTTTTGAATGCCTGTGAGATTTCCACCCAATGAACTCTAAGTACTTCTTGCTCTGTAAGCCTGTTTACTATGTTGCTGTTATTACTGGTGGTCTGGTCAGCTAATGCAGAGTGAGAGATTGTTGGAGAATATAATACTGACCACGTCTGTCCCTTGGTTAAATCTTCTTGTCTACGTTCTTCACAGCAGTGTCCAACCAGGTAGGTGGGAAGAAAACACAGTCATGTTGCTAGGCCTTGCCTAAAACCCCATGGGTCCTAGCATCTTAAGAGTTCTTGGTTCCACCAGGAAATTCTATGATATTTCTCCCAAGTTAATGTACTCATCCATCCTCAAAATGGTGTTTTTCACTTCTTCCTTTCCTTGTGTAACTTAGGCATCTCTTTCTATATCTACATTTGCTGAAGAAATGAAAGCCACCGAGAAAGAGGTTCTATGTTTTCTGGCCACAAAATCCTGTCAGCTGTAATATATCTCCCTCACTCACCTGAGTGTCACCATAACCATGACACTGTGCCAGGTCATTTTCTCTTCCACTTGGGCCTCAGAGCCTGACCTGTTTTACCCACTGAAGGATGTCATTCAGTAACTATACTTCCTTCTTGTGTTTTTTTTCATCTTGTTTCATTTTTATAACAGTCTCATGTGGTTGAGATTGGCCTTGGCCTCCTCCTACTCCTGCCTCTACTTCCCAACTGCTGGGAGTATAGGCAGGAACCACTGTGCCTGGTTTCTATTATCATGTTGTAACATCTTCAGCTGTAAGAAAATCTTAGCCTTTGAACCCACGTTTCCTTCCAGTCCTGGACTGCTCCTCTGTTTAAGAGATTGCCCAAAAGTAATTGTCTACAATCCCAGTCCTTTCTTTTCGCTCTTGCTCTCAGAAAACCCATCCCTCAAATCCAGGACACCATTGTTGCATAGTTGTCCGTGATTGTAATTCTGCAAAGTCTAGTGTACAATTCTAACTCTCCCGTTTCTGGACCAAATTACTGCACTTACATTTGTCCCTTTGTCCTCCTAGGTGTAAGACACCACAGTCAGCAGCATCTACTCCTTTCTCCCTGGTTGAGATTTTCAGCATTTTTGTTTTGGTTTGTGTTGAAAGAGAGCCTCACTAGTCTAGGCTGGCCTGGAAGTCACTGCGATGTGGTTAAGGCTATCCTTGGAGTCTTGATCTTCCTGTTTCTATCCCCCAATTGCAGAGATTATGCCATGGTATTTGGCTTCCCTTTAGCTCTTTTGTTGAACATTTTATTTTCAACCTCTTGTTTTAGATTCTCCCAGACTCTACTGAAAGAAACCCTTTCTTCTTCATCGTACAGAGACCCCAAGGCAAGGCAAATGGCTCATCTATAGGTTTTTCCACTCTCACCTCTTTCTTGACTTTAGTTAGAAGCTTCAGGGGAGTAGCCATGAGCTTAGTGGTTTCACTCATGGGCTGCAGATGAGGCTATCCACAACTTCCTCAGAAGGACATTACCATCAGGATAAAGGAGAAAATCTTAATTCCAGTACCAAGGAAGAAGAGTGGACTGGCTGCCTAGGGGCTATGTGACAGACAGCAGTGTGTGTGATGGCAATTTGTTTCTATTATGATCTCAGGCACCACATTTAGAACAATAGAGAAGGAAAACTAGATATCAAGTTCTGGGGCGAGTATGGAGTGGCTGGAGATCCCCTGCTTGGCTGGGAGAAGGACAGCTTGATACAGCTGTAATGGTCAGTTCCTTAGAACTTACAATTACCACAGCACCCAAGAACCCCATGATTGACCCAAGAGCCAAGGAAACTCACACTGGCACAAAAACCTTGGTGTAAATATTTATAGCAGCCATACTATTATCTATATTAAATTAGAAAAGACAGATATGCACTCCAATTGGAGGAAGAATCAACAAGCCTGTCTTATCTATACAATTAAATTTTTATCCAGAAATACAATAGGCTGAATAGTTGATATATAGCACAACAGAGAAGGACACAAATATGTTCTTGTAAGTGGAAGAAAATTAGACTCAGGGGCAATGTCTCATGCGATTCTGTTTGTGTGGTGGTCTGCTAAAGGCAAAAGTATGACACTGAGAACAGATCAGTGGTTTCCCTGAACTGGGGGTAGAGTTGTTCATAAAGACACAGGAGGGAATTCTTTGTAACAATGGAAGAGTTACATGCCTTGATTGTGGTAGTATTGCTTATATGGTTATATATTTGTCAAATTTAATAGAATCATACACTAAACATGCATTTTCGTGTATAAATTGTATCTTATTAAATTTGACTGAAATGAAATCTGTGGCAGAAGCCAAGCTACAAGATGAGACATTGTGTCCTGAGCTGTAAACTGAAGGCTTTGTGTGGAGAAAGACATGTGTATATTTAGGAGAAGGGATGTGGGTCCCTCATGACTCACAGTGGATCCAAGATACATCCTCACAGCCATACATCCTCATGCGCCATGGAGGCCTGGGTCCATGGAAACATAATGGAGTCTGTGTATCACCTATGGCTAGTAGAAGCCATGGTTCAGGAATAGTAAAGGGCTGTGTCTACTGATGGATCATGGGAGAAAAATCTCTCTGACGCAATTGAAGGGAAGTCTTGAATCAGACTCTAAGTTCTAAACAAGGACTCATATGACTCAAACTCCCAAGTATGAATCCTAAAAGAAATTGCTTTATTCTAGGGCATGGAGATGCTTCAGTTATTCCAGAAGAGGAGTGATTTAGGTGTGAGCTCTTCTTCTGGGGCAATATTTCTAGAGGCCAAGCAAGCATGACCATTTCTAAATAGGAAAGTGCCTTCCGATAATAAACTATCTCCTGTACATTCCATTCAGTGAACTTGTTTCTTCTTTGTTAGTTAAATACTTACCAGTTTCTCTTCCCCAGTACCCAACAAGGATCTATTTTGCCTCCAGTCCATGTGTGAGGTGAGAGTTTTAGGAGGCTGATAGTGGTGTCAGTGGGATCTGATCTTGGCATTGCCATGACTCAAGTTCTTGATTGCCATTCCTATTACTGCAGGGCTTCAGGCTAACCTTCTCACCTCGGTTTCCCCCAGTGCAAAATAAATAGAAAGTTCTTTACTTATTTATGATGGGCTCTGTTAGTTATATGAGAGACGTTCTCGTGTAAGTATTATTACAAGGCCCAATTTACTGTCCAGAGAGAACCAATCCTGATAGAAATCTTTCATTTAATTAAAATTGATTTTAAAATTGCCTGATCAATAGTGAGTTAAAAATTCATCCTGGCTCAGTGGGGCCTCTGATCAGTTCTAAGTGGAGTGGTTTTGGCTCAGGAATTGGACCAGGCCTTGCTGGTTCTGCTTCTGTAGCCAAAGTCTGATGGTTTCTCTTGTGGTCCAGATGGCCAAGGCCTCCCTGAAGGAGGGAAGACACACAGAGGAATGAATTCCTATTCCTGACATTTGGAGCAGAAAAGACTGTGAGCCACAGCTGGCCTTGCTAGTCCCACTTGAGCCATTTATTTTACTAGCGATAAGTAAAAGTCTTTTTCTTCTGTGGGAAGAGTTGGAGATCCCTTTCCTTCAAAGACACCCCCTTGGCTATGTAGGAGACCTTATCTCTGTGCTTTCACTTTGGGTAGCAAGCTGGAAATGACTTTCCATTCTCCTGAAGATTCCACCCCAAGAGTCATCATTTGTTAAATGCTGTTGCTTCAATTCCTGCGACAGCTACATTTTACCATTCCCTACAGTTCCTGCCCTTGGTCAAGCTGTCTTTACCTGTTTCCTGTAGTTTGCTGGGTTCACTGGGTTTAACCATCTATTTGCTTAATCCATCCTCCGTGCCCTTCTTACCTGAGAGATTTTCTTAAAAGTGTAGGGCATCTTGGGTTACTGCTCCTCAAAAATCATCGAGACCCTTCTTTAATACAGAGCCAAGTTCAAACATTTGGTTTGGGATTCTATGGCATCATAAGCAGGGAGTTTAGCAATAGGTAACCATCTCCTCTCTGTCTCCTGTCTCCCAAAGAGTATCAGTTGCCTCTCTCCTTCCTCGTTATGCTACTCAGTTCTCTGAGAACTCCAGTGCTCTCATGGGCGTTCCGAGCTCTCATGGCTATCCATGGCTGGACTCATACTGTTTTGTTGATTAAAACATGTATTCATCTGAGCTGTGTAACGTGTCTAGCTTTGTGCCATGTGAGAGTGGGAGGTGAGGGTGGTAGTGGTGTATTCGTCTCTCTCAAAGTTGACATTCCAATGAGGGAAGTAGGTTATTAATTTTAAAAGCCAACAGTCAAGGAAGCAAAAGTATGTAGATATGTTTATAGTGTGAAAAGTCAATGGACCCTGAGTTGAAGAAAGATAAAGTAGTCATGGTAGGAGGATCCTACCCAGAAGATAGGTGGTCTTTCATAAAGAGTTATCTAAGCCAAGGCAAAGATGGAGAAAGGGTGTTATGGGAGATAGAGGGGAGGGGTAAGGGATTCTAAGAAGGCAAATCAGAGAAACTTTGGTATGTTCGAGGGAGGTCAATACCATGAAGCTCCGTGAGTTGATTTTACAAAAACCTTGTGATATAACAGTGAATGTCAATGTCAGCTCACAATGTGGTTCTGTGGTCATGAAACAGGATCAAACTATGATGCAAGGGTATTTGTGTTTTAGGTCTGTTGCAGCCAAGCACCGCCATATCGGGTGCTTAAAACATCAGTTTTGAAGGCGAGAAGCCCCAAATCAAGGCATGGTAGGCTCATTCTCTAAAGTCCTGTAGGAGTCCCGTTTCCCCCTCTCAAAACTTTTGGTTTCGCACTGCAATTTCTCGTTTAGTCATGTTGGATGAAGGGCCAGATTCCTGACCTTGTAACCTGATTGGCAAAAATCAAAAACAAAAACAAAAAAAAACAAACCCCGAAAAACAAAAACAAAAAAAACAAAAATACCCCAAAACAACAACAACAACCAAACAAACCTGTTTGTAATGGTGTCATATTTACAGGCACAGGTTGTTAAAACATCGTTAACATGTCTTTTGGGACTTGTCACAACACAACCCTTAAAAACATCTCTTGAAGGATCCAAGGAGTTGGAACATATTGCCTATTTTACTTGGAAATAATCTGTTCAGCTCTGGTGACAATGGAGTGAAGGGGTCCGATGGAACCTGGAGATCAATCTTGCGGGTATGAGAGGATGGTAGGTGCTGAGTGAGTGGCTGTACAGATGTGCTCTGTCACGGAAGACAGAAGGTCGCTACACGTCTGCATCGTAAAGGAAATTGATATCCCACACTCTCCACGGTACACTGCTAGTCGTTCATTTTCTTTGTGCGTCCATATTCCTTGGAGCATGGCTCTATGTGGCCTGTGTTTAACCCTGTTGTAAAATTGTTCCTAGAGCAGGACTGTCAGCCTCCATCAATCGGACACATTAGCAGGAGGGCTTTTGACTAAAACACATAGAGGAATGGGATGGCATATACATCTAGGGTGAAGAGGGACCGAAGAAAAATCAATGTAGAGATGTCACAAGGACTTTCTGGGTTCTGGTAGATTCCATAGTTGGTGAAGGCCTACCCTTTACTTCTTCATAGAAGGCTTCTTCTTGGTGTGTCTACATATTGGGATAAATATTCTCCCTGGGGGTTACTTTATCTGATTAATAATTCCACCTAGATGGAATTTACCTTCATAACCTTAGCACTTTACCCTGCTTCATATCACTGTCCCATTGATGATTACATTTCAATCTATAAATATTGGTGGGAGATAAATGCTTGTTCTGTAGCAGGAACCAATACCTCTTTCTGCCCTCAAGTGTAGGACTATGTTCCTTGAATCCTAACTCGCCAATCTCAGGTTCTGATTTCTATAAAGCTAACAGATTCCCTCCACCCTCTCACCTCAGTGCCTGGAGCGGTATGGAGGTTGCTGAATACAAATGGATCCCAAAAGATCATTGGCCAGCCAGTGTATCTGAATAGATGAGCTCCAGGTTCAATGAGACGTTGTCTCAAAAAATAGGGTGGAGAGCAACTGGAGAAATCACCTGATGTCAAACTATGACTTCCACACATGTATACATGTATATATGTGTGTATTTGAAAATACAAGCACACACGCACGTGAACACACACATGCATACACACACAAAGACAGAGAGACAGAGACAGATAGAGGCAGAGATGGAGACACAAAAGAGAAACAGAATAACAGACTCAGAATAAATTTGAATTTACAAACATGAACTATTATTCCTTGCATGCTTAAATTGTGAGAGTAAAATTAATATTCAGGAGTTTAATAAATTAATTCAAACATAAAAAATTTGAAAAGGTAATTTAGGTAGACCCCAGTCCTTTTATGACTGACACTCGTCATACATCTGGTGTGCCTGAAGATAAGTGTTCCGAGGAAGGTGCCTACTATTCACTGAAAATAGGCCCTAAATATGCAGGACATATCTAGAATCTCATTAACTAATGAGGCCATGAGTATTTGAGAATGGTTTTAGGTTTATCCGGAAACCAGGCTTCCTCAGAAGGAGGCTCTGTCGCCAGGTATGGACTTTGGTTACTCACCTGGCATGTTGTGCGATTTATGTTTTCTGGCTTAAGCAGAGGCCACAATTGCCTCAAATTCTAGAAAAAAAAAGACATTTTCAGCTCCCAATGGACAGAGGGGAACTCAGTGCTCATTTTCAGGCCTCCCTGTTGGCAGTCTGCTGTGTGACTCCAAGACTAGGTAAGGGAGTGAGAGTACATGTTCAATGTGTCAGTGGTTCAAACACAAGGGCTGTGATGGGGGCATAGACACAGAAACAGATAACAGAATGGCACCAGATGTGGGGCTAACATATTTGGGCATGATTGCTGGCTCCATTGGGAGAGCTGTGCACATTAGGTCATTATCTGAGCCCTCTGAACCTCTCCACCCATAGATACGTTAAGATATGGGAGATACATTAAGGCACTTGTCTGAATGTATACCAGTGAGGACTTGGCAGCATAGATTCTAGCTTATATGTGCCTGATTTATTATTTATTCATAGAAGTATCTGTTGGGTGGCCAGATGTGGGAGACTTGAGCTGAGACTGATTCACGAGGGTTAGAGAAGTTAAATAATGAGTGTGGTTACTCATTATTAATAGCTGTAGGGAAGCAGAGGGTGTCTATTGGAAGGATATGGGAGAGGAGCAAATGTGAATCAAAATGGTACATCCAAAGCCTTGCCTAAGGTTTACTCTTCTATCTCTCATTGTCTAATTTGGAGAGAGTTTCTGCATGAAGTTATTACAGTTGTTTATAATAGGAAACTGGAAATGGCTTAAGTTTCCAACTATGGGAGGCTAGTTAAATAAATAATTTCCAATTATTAAAGTATACGCTAGTGTTGCCTAAGTGATAATTATCATGCTTATGGTAACAAGAGGAAATATTCATTACATGGAAATGTGTGAAAAACATCAGGTCTGGGGTATTTTTTAGTATGGCACCATATATATTTGGGGCATGGCAGGGAAAGAGTGTTTGAGTGGCAGAGGAAGTTACAGATAATTATTTTTATTATTTATTTTATTTTCATACAGAGAATTTAATAATTCTCTGGAAAGACAAGGGAGAATAGTAAATAAAAACTCATGAAATATGCATACTTTTTAAAAACATTTGCTTCAACATTAAAATTTACATGGAACTAATGAATGGGCATAAGGCATGTTCAAGATTCATTTAGTCTTCTTATGACATCAAAATAAATAAGGGTTGCTATTGAAAATAAAATGATACTAAAAATAATATTCCATTCAATTCATTGACTAGTAGGAAACTAGCAACTCTCCTTAAATGATCGTTTGCTTTACCATGTGTCCCCTGCAAATACTTCACAATCTCATCTCGTAGGTTGGACAGAAACTATTCCAGTTTTGTGAATGGGATAATTAAAGTCCAGAGTGTTAAGTAAGTCATCTGAGTCATATAGCCACTAAGTAATAGTGTATGCACCCAAGTCACACTTGCTTTATATCAGAGGTTGGTGATGTTAGTTACTTCTGTGTCACTACAACCAAATAGCTGAGAGAAAGGGACAAATTCCAATATTGTTTTTGGCCATGACTTGAATTGTGCTGCCTTGAATAGCTTTCTAACAAAGAGGGAGGTGGAAATGTGGTCTTACCCAATGATAGACATCAGGGGCTGGGCAGATGGCTGTTAGTGAAGTAAGTGGTTGTCACACAGCATTAGGACCTGGGTTTGAATCTCCAGCACTGACGTAAAAGCTGGACATGGAGGTATGTATTCATAAACTCAGGGATGGAGGGTGGATAGGGGTGGAGATTGTTTCACAGAGCTCTCTGGGCAGCCAGTGAAGCCACAGCCTCACTGACCTTGTTTCAAAAAGTAAAGTAGAGAGGCTGGGCAGATAGTGCAGTGGATAGGAGTGTTTGCTCTCAGTACCCATGTGAAACATAAGGCAAGTCTGCCCCAAACCCTAACTTTATCATTGGGCATCAGGCAGATTTTGAAAACTTATTGGCCAGAAAACCTATCGCAAATGGTGGGTTTCTCTAGTTCAGTGACAGACCCATTATCAAGTCACCTATATTCTTTGCTTGCATGTACCACACATACACATACAACTCATACATCGAAACGCACACATATACACATACATACAACCCCTCACACCTTATGTACAGAAACACACACTGACCACATACAACTCTCTCACATTCATATTTATTGTATACATGTACACTTATCATATACACAAAACACAAATACTTTCTCACTATACACACAGAACTCACACATATACTCACCATACACACACAACACATACTCATGACACACTTATCATACATATACACATACCATACAATTCATACATACATACTCACCAAATGTATATATACACATTCAACATATATACATACATTCTTCATACACATGCACACTCACACAGAAACATAGAAACAAACATGCACACAACAAACATAGAAACACACATACTCATCATAAATGCAATATATATACACACGAACACACATACCATACACAACTTTTTCACACACACACTTACCTTATAAACACAATATGCATACATACTCATAACACATAAACACAATGCAAACACACTCCATGCACACTTTCATACACACAGACATGCACACATTTATACACACACACCCACACACATACAGAGACACACAGTCACATACACACAGACATACTCACATACAACACAGAGATACACCCATACACACAAGGTAGGATTTATATAGTCAAAGGAACCCCAGAATGTAGAACACAGGAAATTCATATCAGGTACCTTTTGAGTATTTTTGAGTTCTTCCCTGAGATGGAAACAAGGAGAGATGGATAGCGCTGTCCCTGCCTCCAGACATGCTCATTCCATCAGTGTTTACGGGCTTCTGCATAGGTTTCACACTGTAGCCAAGAAGAGGAATGACGTATTCTCATGATAATAACACTCAACCTTACGCTAAGGAATCTAAGAAGGGACTGATATATCCAATCAGAGAAAGTGACATGTTCACAGAAGTAAGTGACAGTAGTGTGTGCTTACGTGTACAGCAGAAAGAGTGTGGGCACTGTCAAACGCCGACACCCAAGTTGGCTCTGGACATTGGAGCTACTGTGACAGATGACTCTTAAGAATAGAGCAAAGTGCTGTGAATTAGAACTTGCTCCGCCAGGCACTTTGCAGTCCTTCACAGAAGTTTCTATTTCCTAGTTTATAATACAGGACGGCAGTATCCATCCTGTGGTTTATTCAACAAATACAGTGGGGTAGAGGAATAGTCTCGCAGATGACCAGATTAAAAATTGGCTATGTTAATTCTTTTTATGTTACCATGACCAAATACCTGAGAGAAATAACTAAGGGAGAAGTTAGAATATTGATTTTGGCCATGACTTCAGGGGCTCATTCTATTAGAGTGGGGTGGGAATGGCAGAGTAGAACAGTACATGTTGTATTAGGCCTGAGAAAAAAAGGAGGCCTGGCACGTTTAGATAGGAAGTCAAATGAAAGTGATTTGGTGAGTTTGGCATAAGCAGATCCAGCATTGGAATGAGGAACTGTACTGAGACTTCGCCAGCATCTCCAGATTTGGGGAACAGGTCCTATTGCAGCATGCTGGATACCTTCAAAGACTCATGTTTTCTTGCTCTTAGCATAGAATATGGGAAACTTCTCAGCTGTCCAACATGTGTGACTCTCCCCACTCTAGACCCCATGTTTCTGGTGATAGCCATAGTTATAGGCAACTGGTTTCCCAGGAGCTGTGAGGGAAATCCCTATAGGGGCTGTGAATCCTGTCTAGATATGTTCAGGTCTTCCCATGATGCTGGAAGGATGATACATCTATTTTTTTCCAGAGTTGGAAAAACATCATTTGCAGTAGAAGAACATGAGCAGAACACATGGAGAAAAGCAGACGTAGAGAATGGAGAGGCTGACTAAAATGACTACATTCCTCAAGCATCCTGAGGCTGCTATGCCTAAGCTTCTGGGATCCATTTCTTATTCTCTGTCTCAGGCCCTCAGCTTAACTCTTCCCCTGTTAAGCTACTTTGAGTGACAATTCTAAGAGCTCTGATGGACAGGGTTTTTCTATACAGGTGCCCAAAATGGTAGGCTAGCTCTTGCCACATCACATCAGGACATATAGTTCAGCATGTAGACTGATCATGAAGGGTTTCACTGGGGAGGTGATCTTAGCTGAAATGCCCAACAGTGGGGAGATGGATCCTGAAGAGACCACCTCCAGTAGAAAAACGTAGATCTACAGGACCCCCAGTAGGAGTGGCTCACCAACCCACCCTCAACATTTTTGACCCTGTCTAAAAGAAATGCAGGGACAAAAATGGAACAAAGACTGAAGGAAAGGCCGATCAGTGACTAGCACAACTTGGGATCCATCTCAAGGGTGGGCACCAAACCTTGTCACTATTACTGATCCTATATTATTCTTGTAGATAGGAGCCTAGCATGGCTGTCCTCTGAGAGGCTCTGTCAGCATCTGACTGTGAACGTTGAAAATGTTGTGTGCTAGCTATTTTGAAATGTGTCATTGTTGTCAAACTTAGACATTATTCCTTCTATACAATTACACCCTCGTACCTAATGACTATTGTGTTGGTTCATATGAGAATTGTGCCCCGTAAGCTCAGGTAGTCAAACAGTTGTTGGTGGAATCTTTGTGAAGTGTGGCCTTGCTGGAGGAAGTGTGCCGCTGGGGTGGGCATTGAGAGCCTATATCATTGCCCAACTTCCAGTTCATTTTGTGCTTGTGTTTGGGGTTGAAG